>NC_060138.1:813185073-813789518 GCF_021461385.2 Schistocerca piceifrons
TCAGTTGAGTTTTTTGAATTGGAAATTTGTGGTAAGGACTATGGGACGAAACTGCTGAGGTCATCGGTCCCTAGGCTTACACACTACTTAATCTAACTTAAACTAACTTACCCTAAGGACAACACACACACCCACCCCCGAGGGAGGATTCGAAGCTCCGACGAGGGAAGCTGCACGTACCGTGACAAGGCTCCCAAGACTGCACGGCTATACCGCACGGTGAGCTATTAAGTCAAGTGAAGAATAGGATACTAGGACTCAAAGAAGCGATACACTTAATATTATGTTCGAAATATGAATGTACATAACCTATGTTTACTCTGTTTTGCATTCTGTTGTTTCTCAACATTCGTCCCTGCGGTTATATCTGTGCAATACAAAATCTGTGGTAACTTCTGACATCACTGGTCAAAGCCGACGGGTTGTATCCCATTCTTCAGTAATCACAAACTATCGGTTACCTATTTTAATCCATGCAGCGTAAATTATTATGTTAGTAGCTACAAAAATTCCTATGCATAGTGTGTGTTCCCATTCGTAACTATGCGGGTCGCAAAGCCGGGGGTGGGGGAATTGGATGGTATGCGGTGCTACGATATGTTGGTAGGTAATTCCACTGAAAAAACTAGGTAGTTTACTTGAGTATTGGTTCTAATTAATTTATGTAAACTATCATGAACCATTAGGCAGTATATAAAACCATCGCTGCTGTTAGTAGACACATTTCGTATAATATGCTTTCCTCATCCACAATTTCTGCTACACTTACCCCTTGAGTGTTATCGAATCTGATCATCAAGGAGCATACATACCAGTTATAGTGATGTGTACCCAATACCCAATGCCATACTCAGGTCTGCTAAAGAGAGGCTGCCTACACTGCGCTTGTTCGTCCTCTTCTCGAGTGTTAATGTGCGGTGTGGGATCCGTAACAGATGAGATTGAAGGAGAACGTACATAACGTTCAAACAAATGTAACAGTAGAGAGAGTCACGGATATTACACGCGAATTTGAATGGCTTTCATTGAAACAAAGGCGTTATTGGATGAGGCATGATCCCTACATGAAAGTTCAATCGCCAGCTTCCGCCTTGGAATTCGAAAATATTTTATTGGCGCTCTGTTACACTGGGAGAAGTGGTTTTTAAATAAAGTAAGAGAAATTAGAGCTCGCAATGAAAGATTTTGTTGTTCGTATTTCCTTCAAGCTACTCGAGAGCAGACTGGAACAATGGAGAAATAACTGTATGGTGATTCGTTGAAACGTCTGCTAGGCACTTAATTGAGATTTACAGACTATTAATATAGATGAAGGTGTACCTGTATTATACTTCTCCAATAACTGCGAAAGCTTAATTTCATCATTTATTTACTCTTAGCGATTCTTCACGTTTGTTTTGACATGAAGTAAAGATATCTTCTATCATTACGCAGTTTAAATGTGATGCCTTCTTTCTATGCCTCTATGTGGTTCATGACATATTTAAAACTCACCGAAAGTATTGACTATAAATTATACGATTTTTGGGGTCAACAGAAGCGTCCGATCTTACCCGTCGGCTTTGACCCGTGACGTAAGCGTGTTGTGGTGTGTGACGTCATTACGGCGCGGAGTTTGATTTGCGATTGTGGCGTGTTTGTAGATGTCTTGTTTTTGTTTGTCGTGCTCTCTGGTGGTGTGTTCATGGTTTTCGTTTGTTTCGTTTGTTTCGTGTGGTGGGGTCAGTTTTCTGTTGCTCAGGTGTTGGATTTGAAGCGGAATTTCTATTAGTGAGTTAATGGTTAATTTAATGCTCATTGCTGTATCCGATCTCACGCGTCGGCTTTGACCCGTGACGTAAGGGACCTACACATTGATCTGTAGCGTAGCCCTGAATACGAGGTTAGGTTGGGAGTTTTTTTTTTGGAATGCGGCCGCGGCAGCGGCCGCCTATGATTCGAAAATATTGATTTGACACTAATGAACATGTATACGTAATATGAAGCAATTTGATGAACATATTGATCTGTAGCGTAGCCCACTTGAGGTTAGGTTGGGAGTTTTTTTTTGGAATGCGGCCGCGGCAGCGGCCGCCTATGATTCGAAAATATTGATTTGACACTAATGAAGCCTGTGGGGGGATGGGGGGGGCACTGCAGACTCCCCTCACCGCATAACGACACATGATGATCAAATTTTGAAAAAAAATGAAAAATTTTTTCCGTACCTGCTAAACTGCATAAGTGCCGATGTATGTAGGTGTAAGGGAAGCTTTCGTTTCTTAGTTTTCTATTGGGGGATGTGATCGGTAGGTTCTGTTGAGCTATATAGGTTAAGGGAAGTGTCCGATTATGGATAGGAATGTGTTTTTTGGTATTTGGTCAGTTTTGTGATGTTGATTTATTTCGTTGTTTTGCGTGGTTTTGAATGGCGGTCGGTGGCTACATTTCTGTATATTTAGTTTCTCCGCACCCAAAAACCCCTAATTTCCCACGCTTGTCCCGTTACAGTCATTAGGCTTTTTGTGAAACTTGTGTATTTCAGTGTTTACAATACGTATGCGATGTTTTTATATCCGCCATATTGGAATTGTTTATAGTCGTTTCCGCGGTATTTGTGACGTCATGGGTCAAAGCCGACGGGTAAGATCGGACGCTTCTGTATTTCCGATTTTTGGATAGTGAACTGATAGTGATTGATTAATTTCTACATATATTTTCGGAGTTTAGCATCAGCAAATAACTAACTGGTCTTGTCTGTAAATATAATCCAAGCTAGTACTTATAACGACCTATTAACGTTTCTTCCGTTACCTGCGCTAACAAGATTGCTTTGGTAAATATCCTGAATGAATTATACGCTAAGCAATTAATAACCAAGAATGGGGTCATATTGGTGAAAGAAGTCCATACTTTTCCAAAGGAGGGCGTCGAGTTCATATCTTTGAAGTGGTGTTTATCATTTGCCCGTCTTTCTTCTTATGTTTCTTCTTATGTCAGTTCCCTCGATATCTTTCCTCCACCTGGCACTGATGTATTAGGATTTACATATCTTTGAAAATGTACTGCTGTGAATAATTATGTGTACCCTACCAGCGATGGCTGGTATTTTATCTTTCTTAAAATTAATCTCTCTCTTAAGTCATTAAGTGAATACTAAGTGAAAAGTGGGAGGATGCTGTTTCATAAATCGCAATAACCGGCTTGGACGAAATTTGTATAGACGTCATTGTGGCCATTTCACCGAGATAACTACGTATTTTAGTAACTGTTTAGAAAATTCTCTTCATTTAATTGCACGTAATACCGACGGCCGATTGCAGTTTAAATTATGACACTGGAAACATTCCAAATTCATATAGGTGCGAAACGACGAAGCCAAGTCAGTTATTTCGAGAGAGTGATATTCATTTAATTGCACGTAATACCGACGGCCGATTGCAGTTTAAATTATGACACTGGAAACATTCCAAATTCATATAGGTGCGAAACGACGAAGCCAAGCCAGTTATTTCGAGAGAGTGATATTTTGTGTCCTAGCATCTTCAAATCCGTAGACCTTTCGTCAATTTAACTCGCCTTGTCCTTATGAAGGAGAGTTAAATACTAAGTCACAGAGTATTCAGTAGCAACACATTGTCATAAATAACCATCACAATTAAAATTTTATTGAGTGTTAAGCAAATGGTTTGTTAATATAGAAGACACTGACTTTAGTAACATCAATTTACATGACTCCCCTGAAAGCGGAACAAAAACCAAAAATGTTTTGACTTCTTTTCAGTAACACCGGACGCTCCACTGCACCAAATTTCCTTCGTTGAACTGTTTGCTGTATAAGCGAAAACTCAACTGTTACGTTGTTGTTCGGATTTAATGTCTTCCGTTACTCATTTCCAATAAGCTCATGAGAGACAAACAACGAACCGGTGAGAAACAGTTCAGAAAATCACCCTTTGTTCCGTCAATGTCATTTTTCCAATTTGCACAACAAATCGAAGCTGAGTGTTTGATCCTAACATTTAGCCGTTTTCGATCTCGACAGACTGCTGCTGTTCCAGTCTTCCGGTCTTCCATTACTTCCCGTCTGTATTCTTCCCGTTATAACGCTGGTCTCTCTTCTTTCTTCCGCGCGGCTCTCAGTTTAAAATCTTCCTTGGCGACAAATTTTGATTAATAATCGTACGTACCGGTACCACCTGAGGTCTGTATTCCACAAAGATTTTGCTATGGAGCACGTTATCTCCATTGGCCTCCAAACTTCATTTCGTAATTTATCCTGTCTCGTTACCTGCAGACGTCTTCTATCGTCCTTTTCCTATGTTCTAATTATCTCCCTAACTCTCCCCGTTTCAGGCCACTTGTCTGCTCCCTACAGAACTATGTTCTGCACCACACTTCAAAAATTTCTTTCTTAGCGTCCTCCCGAACAATATTATTCCATAATATCTCACGGGAAGATTTAGAAGCCCTCTTCTCGTTGTTGTTGTGAACTGTATCATTTTCACATGACCAGAAATTTGCAGTTTCTGCAGGATTTCAATTTTCCTTCCACATGACGAAGTTTTATCTCCTACTATTTAGGCGGTAGCCCTGGCGACCGTGTGGCAGAACGATCACCTTGTCGCCCAGTCTTTCCGCCCAGCAACGACGGCAGCCGCGTCTGCGGCGGGCTGGGGGCGGCACCTCCTCTCCACTGGAAGCGCCACCGTCTGCGGCGGAGTGCACCACGGCGACCGTCGAGGCAGCAGTCGCGTCACCCACCTGCACAGAAAACGAACACTCACATTGAAATGCTTAAAAGTAGACTGCTCACGAATATGTAATTTGATGTGCGCGCAGCTTAACAAGCGTTTTGGAAAAAGTTAATGTTGTTTGAACATTGACTTTGCAATAGGACACAGCCGAAGATCTACTTCACATTACTAGTGAGAGCTCCTCTAAGAACGAAAGCTAGAATTTAGAATAAAATACGCAAATCTTGTATTATTAGTATCAATTGATTAGACGCTATTAATGCCTCCAGATGAACTGTCTCGGGCCGGCCGGTGTGGCCGTGCGGTTCTAGGCGCTACAGTTTGGAACCGAGCGACCGTTACGGTCGCAGGTCCGAATCCTGCCTCGGGCATGGATGTGTGTGATGTCCTTAGGTTAGTTAGGTTTAATTAGTTCTAAGTTCTAGGCGACTGGTGACCTCAGAAGTTAAGTCGCATAGTGCTTAGAGCCATTTTTGAACTGCCTCGTAGTTTGCGATTGTTCTGTGGATTACCATGCATTTCACTGCACTCAGAGATACTGGCCGTTTAATTACAGAAACGAAATGGTGATGAAGTATTTCTGTGTTTCCGCGCAAGAGATTGTTTCGCAGTTCAGAACGGAATCGGAGGAGGTGGGGTTACAGGAGATTAGTGTTTAACGTCCCGTCGAGAACGAGGTCATTAGAGGCCGAGCACAAGCTCTGATTGGGGAAGGATGGAGAAGGAAAGCCGCCGTGCCCTTTCGAAGGATCCACTCCAGAATTTCCTTATGCGAATTAGAAAAATCACGAAAAACCTGTGTGAGGACGGCCGAAAACGTGTTTGAAGCGTCGTCCTACCGAAAGGTAGCCGATGACCCTGTCTGAGTAATCAGTGATCCACATTGAACACAGTATGTTCCGTCCTACGCGAAAAGCGGAAGGTCTGTTTCAAACTGAGGTAGTTTCCCAAAAAGGAATGTAACATCGCTCGGCGTTTGATCTCCTTTAAACACTTGTAAGTAGTCGACCTCATTACTTTTTCTTTTTATTTTAATTCGTTACATTCCATGGGACACTGTCATCGAAAACTACTTGAGGTAGTTTCAAAATCACTTAAAATGGTAGAAACAAACACCGTAGAAACTTTTGAAATTTGGTGTTACAGAAAAACGTTGAGGATTAGATGGGTAGATCACGTAGCTAACCAGGAGGTACTGAATGGAGCTGCGGAGAAAACAAGTTCCGCACAATTGTAAAAAGAAGCATTGAGTAAGTGGAAGAATTCCCTCCCTTATGAATTGACAGAATCCCTCACAGAATTAATTATTCCGTCCTGTTAACTACAAATTTCGTGAGCGCGTAGATATGCATTCTAATGCTATCGGCTCCTTACATGAACACGATATATGGAAAAATGTCATCCATAAAATTCCGAGAACAGCAAGGGTAAATAAGTGCGAGAGCTTCCGTACAATTTACTCAAAAGCTCGTGAATCGAAGCTTCTGACGAGAGTATACATATAACATACAGAAAAGTGGAGAGGCGTATCTGGCATTGTGATTGACAACGGAAGGAGGGCTGAAGAAAAATCAAGACACGGTTGTAGGGTAAGTAAATGTGGAAAAATCATCCAACTATGTGAAATGGTGTAAGACATTCGAAATTCTGAAAGAAATGGTTCAAATGGCTCTGAGCACTATGCGACTTAACTTCTGAGGTCATCAGTTGCCTAGAACTTAGAACTAATTAAACCTAACCAACCTAAAGACATCACACACATCCATGCCCGAGGCAGGATTCGAACCTGCGACCGGAGCGGTCGCTCGGCTCCAGACTGTAGTGCCTAGAACTGCACGGCCACTCCGGCCGGTGAAATTCTGAGAGACATAGGAATAAAACCTAAAAAAAGTAGAAAGCAAAGGTCAGAGGTCTCGGATAAGAAAGAGTGCAACAAAGGACGCAGCCTTACAACCATACTTTTCAATCATTACAGCACAGAAGCAATAAAGGAAATTAAAGAAAGAGTCAAAGGTTGGTCTAAAATTCAAGGTTAAAGGATATAAATAACAATATTCGTTGATGACAATACTACCCTCAGTGAAAATGAAGAAGAAAAATAGATTTGTTGCGTGGAATGAACAGTCTAATGAGCATAGGAAGTGGATTGAGAGTAAACCGAAACATAATGAGAAGTGGAGAAATGAAAATCCTAGACCCTTGACGTCAAAATTCACGATTACGACGGAGGCGAATTTAGGGGTTTCTGCTGGTTTGGAAGGGAAATAACCCATGATGGAAGACTCCAGGAGGACATAGAAACCAAAGCAGCACAGTAAAAGGGGGCAAATGTGGCCAAGAGAAGTCCACTGGTAATAAACAAAAAGAATGTGCGTTTGGAGGACAGCAATGTCATGCTAGTTAATCATACACCGTGCGAAAACCGAAACGGAAAGGAATCTAAGCGTTTTACATATGGTGGTACAGAAGACAGTTAAGAATTAGGTGGACTGAAAAGAAACAAGGTTTCGCAAATAATACATTCAATATTCTTGCCCTCCCTGGTAATCATAATGTCGTCTTACCTCTGGTTGTGCGTCCTGTAGCCAAGGACTGACGTCTGCAGCATCAGCTGACATCGGTATCTTCTGCTGCTCTTCTGGCCTCGGAGGAACACCTTCCTCTTCACCGGGGCCCAAACGGAACCGCATCCACACCACGTTGAAATCCTGTGGGAGTTTGGTTTTAGTTGTCATGTTTTCATTTATTGTTTTTCACTTTATTTATTTCTCAATATTTACCCATAATCTAAGACACTCACGTTTTCTAAAACAAGGTACTGTGTTTTTATCATTACGTATCTAGAGTCATGTAATTTTCTCTGTGGATACAGTAAAATTCCGATTTCCTGTGTAAGACATATATCAGGTTAATACGGCATGCTGAAGGGTTTTTATGGCAATGCGGACGAGAGCATCCGCACGTTGACTTCGTGAAATACTTAACGGCAACCCCAGCCAACACGAAGTCTTAAATGCCGGGTATGTTGAGACGCTAATATTAACTGTGGACTCAGTACTGATGTCACTCCCCGGTTCGGTTCAGCCATGTCCATCATTTATATGTCGATGCTTAGCGAGGAAACCGAAACACGAATAATCCGTTTCACGATTTTCAGTTTAGTTCGGACAGGGATTCAGTCTCCTGACCACAGCAGAGGTCACACGACAGGATGTGCTGCTGTGCTGAAGACACTAATCAGCAAGGGAACGTGCAGTCCCTTGAAGCAACATGAACCCTCATTCTCACGGCAATGCGTCCACAAAGCAAAGTGATAACAAAAATAATTGGTAATTTTGATTAGCTATTTAACTTGCCTTACCCACCAACCCCCCCTCATCAAGATTTATCCATTTATCCTTCAACAAATTCTGATCATGTTTCAGGAAGTGTGGATGAAATTACTGTTTTGTTGCATCAGAATTGAGATTAAACTAACACAGACAATGAATAGTCGGCTTCAAGTTAAAGACGTGTGGTTAGTTTGCAATTAAGTGCGTAAACGGTTAGTCTTCATTTACGCTCTCATTACATGGTCCATCTGGAGCTGAGATGAACTCTAGCAGGAGTGGGAAAATGTTGTAGGAATGGTAAAATCGAGGCTGGGAGAATAATATCCACGACAAAGATGATAAATGACTGTATAAATGACAAAAATGTACGGATCGGTCATATAGCAGGAGGAGGTTCTTCAGGGTTCACCTGTGGCGAGAGGTACCCCCACCATGTCCGACACCCCTCCTTGCCGACACAGTGATTCCACCCACAGACCATGGATACCGTCCAATCGCCGGGCCATCCTCTGACTTGGCGTCATTGGATGCGGTATGGAGGGGAGTGGGATAAGCACACCGCTTTCCAAGTTATTGTTAGTTTCCATGTGTTGGAGCCTCCACTTCTCAGTCTCAGTAGTTCCTCAGTTGGTCTCTGGAGGCTGAGTAACCCGTACCCGTCCTCCCATCAAAGGAAGTTCGCTGGAATCCTGTGAAGCTGAGCCGAGGTTTTCCGTGTGATACATCTACTGACCAATGAGCTCCGGTAACAGTAACTCAGTAAAACTAAGTTACAGCCCGCTACAGAAGTTAACCTTAGAGCTATCAGTAAGTGATTGATCGCCTTTAGCTACCGGTATTTGTGCCAACTTTAGAAAATGCATAAGTTATCGCACTAAACTCAAATGTGATGTGTTAATTAATGATCACTTTGATTGTGTAGAGTCTATGTCCCCTTAACCCTCAGTGTTATATTCTTCACACTCCTCGACGCTGCTCACCTGTGGGTCCAATGGTACAGGGTCTGCGTCGTCATCGCAGACCGCTACGACACGAAGATCTTTGGTGTCTGTCTCCCGCCCACAAGGGAGACAAAAAAAGGCGAGAGCTCTGCGGAACATCTGCGAAGATAAAAAAAGTGTATACATATATGAAGTGGGGTTCCACATTCATAAATTAGCATAGGGGAATGGCTGCGGCACAGATGTGGATTGTGAGGCAATGTCAAAGTTAATGATGGGTGCTGCGACTGCGTTTTACGAGAAATTCCACGCCTCATCAACATGCTACCGAATGCTCTGAAAATTAAAGTTTTTTTGACATTGTATGATTTTCGGCGACATTAAATATTTCCTTACAAAAACCACGCCTTGAGCTTAGAGCAAATCTACAGCGCTTACTAGCAATGTTACACATATTTACTGAATATACTTGTCATGAGTCGCAAAACAAATAACTGAAAAATTTCACATGGTACATAGTATGCGCGAAGAAAGTCAACCACCAAACTGAAGTAATTTACTTTTTAAGCCAACCCTGCCACTTGCTCGTCTGGAGATGATTTTTGATAAAGGGGCAGTTGAGAGCGCAGCCAAGGTCAAAAATGCGGGAAATTCTATGTTTAATCAATGTATAATATACGTTGCTGAAGGCGTAGTTTGTATCAGTAAGCACCGATGTTAGTCTTACGACCGGCAGCTGCCCACCATCCGCGGATAGCCCACGGCCGAGCGAGAATGTGGCGGGCGCTAAAGAGCAAATAATTGCGAATGTCGAAGATTCGACTTCATGATATATTAAAAAAATAAAATTCAGTGCTGAGTTGCATTAGGTCATCTTCGAATCCATGCAGAGCTAATCTGTAAATATGGATTTATTCTTGGATGTCGTACTGAAAATGAAATATAGTTAGGGTTCTCAGTTCCACGTTGATGTATTCATGGCCAGAAAATAAGGTAAGGTTTATTTTTAATTCTGCTGGAAGTGATTAATAGCTTGGACTCGGATGGTTCTTCTGATGAATGATTACGAGCTTAACTAGAAGTATTACTCTTTGACTTTGGTGAATTTTGGGTAACACTCATGTTACAAGACGTTCTGCGAATTCACCACGCGCAATATCGACAATCACAAGCAAAGCTATCGTCTTTGTTACAAGGAGGAATATAAATGTTAATGCTCCTCGTTTCACTCCCAGCAATTTTGGTTGTTTTCTTCGCTTCCTGACTAACCACGCACTCGGAAATCGCCAAATATTTTCCTCATCTTTCTTTCTATAATCAGACGGAAATTTAAATATTGTCGACTATTGCAAAACATACTTGTGTTAAAAGTCACAAAATGTGTTAACATCACTAAGACGAAAAAAATATATACATATATTTACATATAGTGGGATGCGTAGCTACATCCTTCGACTCCACATACTACCACATTAACTATTACGCTCTTACTTTGTCATGGAGTAGTTATCTCCTATCTTGGATATCTTACTATGCCTTGAAGGCTTCTATCGTTTATGCACTATTAACGGACATTTAATAATAATGGTGGCATGGTTCAAATGGGTCAAATGGCTCTGAGCACTATGGGACTCAACTGCTATGGTCATAAGTGCCCTAGAACTTAGAACTACTTAAACCTAACTAACTTAAGGACATCACACACATCCATGCCCGAGGCAGGATTCGAATCTGCGACCGTAGCGGTCGCGCGGTTCCAGACTGTAGCGCCTTTAACCGCTCGGCCACTCCGGCCAGCCAATGGTGGCATGTTTGTGATAAATTATGAATGGACCGTTTCCTCTAATACTGCAAGTTATAATAACAGTTTGTCTCATTTTTAGATTATTAATGATAATAACTTATTCCTGAGAGAGAACTATTGCATGAAGCAGATAACCTTCGATAAACCTTTGTATGACGTTTAATTGCAAGAATAATTACAATAAATCGTACCAATAACGTCGTGTTTTCATATATCTTCAAAACACGTACATGAAGTCTTGTGAGAGGCCCGTATCGAACGCTAACGAAAATCGACAGCAGTTACTACTGTTTTCGATATGGCGCGTTTGCAGAAAGTGTTCTGAAATGAGTGTTAGCCGTGAATTTTCCGCATACTGTCATAGTTATCAAATATCTCCCCGTCCACTTGTTCTGCTTAGGCACATTTCAATATCTCCAGTCAAATCTAATTAAAAATAAGAAATATCGTAGTTCTCTCGGCAATTTATACTAAGGCACCGTTTTGTGTGGATTATCCGTAAGTTGATGACTGCTCCTCGAAGCACCCAGTTTCCACTGGCCAGACTGTTGAACGAACCTAAGAGCCCTTAGAATAGGAGAACCACCACAACTGGTGACAACGTTGGTATTTGTTCGTTACGAAAAAGGAAAGATCCATTTCACTTAGACTTGTCAGAAAGCAGCAGTTACGAGATGTAAATCTGTTCGCAAATGACCCCAAAAGAAAACCGAAACACCTGTTGAAAAGGCACTAGTCTCGTCTCATTAATGAATGAGAACCACATTGTGGCGGATTTCTTGTGTTGTGATTGATAAGGAACAGCAAGTAGTGTGATAAAGTGCTTGGAACTCATGTGTCTAATTAATTAAGTGCTGGGTTTAAAATAGATATGGCCGATTTCCTGCCACTTCGTTGTCCAGTCAGACCATGCGTGTGGTGCTCATCACAGTTTCCCTTTCTGTTTTCTAAAACTTTGCGATATGGCTGAAGTTCTAAGAAAGCTCTAGAACGTCTTTAATGCAAGTGGCAAATTTGAAATGGCAGTCAACGTTTTTTTAAATTTATCCCTAACTAAATCTTCGCAATTTCGCGTTCTTCTGCATTTGTCTCGAACTTATCCCGCGTCGTTACTGCGTCGGCAAATTAGTCTGAATATGACAATGTTTGGAGGCACCTGTGGTCTAGGGGCAATGTCTTTCAGTAGAAATCTAAACTTTGTCTGTCCAGGCTTCGAAACCAGCTACCGCTTAAATTTTAAATTATAATCGCCATTGGCGGCCGAAGACTTCGGCAAAAGTATTCACCGCCATTCTGCCAAGGGACTTTTCAAATTTCACGGAGGAGTGGACAGAGGTTTACGGCACTCTCTTATCCTTGGGATAGGAAATTGCCCCTAAACGCAGAAGAATCAACAATGATGAACGGCATGAGGATGCAGAAAGCAATGCAAACCATTGCATGAAAGACATATAATGGTTATTCACAGGACATGTGGTCTCTAATTGAAAAAGTGACATGATGATCTCTCCATTGGCAAACGATTCCGGAAAAGTCCCCCATCCGGATCTGCGGATGAGGACTGTCAGTGGGGAGGTGACATGAGAAAAAGACTGAATAACGAAATAAAGGACAGCGTTCTCCGTGTAGGGGCGTGTAACATCAGAAGCTTGAACGTAGTAGCGAACAAGAAAATCAGAAAATGGAAATTCAGAGGCTCAATCTAGATATAGTAGGAGTCAGTGAAGTGAAGTGGAAAGAAGACGATTCCTGGTGACATGAGTATAGAATAATATGAAAAGCATCAGAAAATGGTTAACGGGATTAGGATCCGTTATGAATAGGAAGGAAGGACAGAGGTTGCGTTGCTCTGAACAGTTCAATAATAGGATAGTCCAGTAGACCAAGACCAACAACTACAGTTCAGGCATACATGCCGACGTCGCAAGCTGAAAATTAAGAGACAGGGGAAGTATATGAGCTTACTGAAAGGGTAATACAGTACATAAGAGGAGATAAAAATTTCATAGTCGTGGGGGACAGAAGTGAAATAGTCGGTGAAGGAGTAGAAGAAAAGGTTAGAGAAGAATGTGGGCTTCGGACAAGGAATGACAGAGCAGAAAGACGAATTGCGTTCTGTGATAAATGTCAGCTGGTAATAGTTAATACTTTGTCCAATAATCACAGGAGGAGGAGGTATACTTGCAGGAGACAGGGTGATACGGGAGGATTTAAGCTAGATTACAACATGGTCAGCAGAGATTCCGAAATCTCATTTTGTATTTTAAGGTGCAGCCAGGAGCAAACAATGTAGTAATGATGAAGAGTAGGCTGAAGTTTAAGTGTTTAGTCAGGAAGAATCAATATGCAAAGAAGTATGACACGGAATTACTAAGGAATGACGAAATACGTTTGAAGTTCTCTAAGGCTATAGGTATAGCAATAAGAAATAGTTCAGTAGGCAGCACAATTGAAGACGAATGGACATCTCTAAAAAGGGCAGTCGCAGAAGTTGGAAAGAAAAACATGAGTACAAAGCATGTAACTGCGAAGAAACTGTGGGTAAACGAAGAAATAGTTCGTAGGGTCGATGAACGAAAGAATTACAGAAATGCTAAGGGGATTTCAGGAATACAGAAATACAAGTCGCTCAGGAATGAAATAAACAAGAAGTTCAGGGAAACTAAGACGAAATGACTACATGAGTAATGTGAAGAAATCGAAAAAGAAATGGTTGTCGAAAGGGCAGACTCAGCTTACAGGAAAGCAGAAACAAGCTTCGGTGAAATTAAAAACAAGGATGGTAACATTAAGCGTGCAACGGGATCTGCACTGTTAAGTGCAGAGTAGAGAGCGGATGGAAGGAAAGAGCACATTGAACGTCTTTATGAGGCCGATGATTTGTCTTATTTCATAGAAGAAGAAACAATTGTCGATTTAGAAGAGATAGGGTATCCAGTATTAGAATCAAAATTTAAGAGAGCTTTGAAAGACTTAACATCAAATAAGGCAGAAGGGATAGATAGCATTCCAATAGAAGTGGCAACAAAAGGACTGTTGACGTTGGTGTGTAGAGTATATGAATCTGGCGACATACCATCTACATCTACATTTATACTCCGCAAGCCACCCAAGGGGGTGTGGCGGAGGACACTTTACGTGCCACTGTCACTACCTCCCTTTCCTGTTCCAGTCGCGTATAGTTCGCGGGAAGAACGATTTCCGGAAAGCCTCCGTGCGCGCTCGAATCTCTCTAATTTTACATTCATGGTCTCTTTGGGAGATATAAGTAGGGGGAAATAATAAGTTCGCTACCTCATCCAGAAACGCACCCTCTCGAAACCTGGACAGCAAGCTACACCGAGATGCAGAGCGCCTCTCTTGCAGAGTCTGCCACTTGAGTTTGCTAAACATCTCCATAGCGCTATCACGGTAATCAAATAATTCTGTGACAAAACGCGCCGCTTTTCTTTGGCTCTTCTCTATCTCCTCTATCTCCTCTTTCATCCCAACCTGGTATGGATCCCACACTGATGACCAATACTCAAGGATAGCTCGAACGACTGTTTTGTAAACATCTGAGTTTCGGAAAAACATCATTCGCTCAATACCGAAGACTGTAAGAGCCTACAAGTGTGAGAATTATTGCACAACCAGATTAATAGCTCATGCATCCAAGTTGCTGACAAGAATAATGTACAGAAGAATGGAAATGGAAATTGAGGATGTGTTAGATGACGGTCAGTTTGGCCTCAGGAAACGTTGAGGCACCATACAGGTAATTCTGACATTGCAGTTGATAATGGGAACAAGACTAAAGAAAAATCAAGACATGTTCTTAGGATATGTCGACCTGGAAGAAAAGTACGACAATGTAAAATGTTGCAAGATGTTCGTAATTCTGAGAAAAATTGGTGTAAGATTGTCCAAGAGCCAAGAGGGAATTATAAGAGTGGACAACCAAGAGCGAAGTACTCGGATTAAAAAGGGTGTGCATCCAAGAAGCAATAATGGAAGTAAAAGAAAGGTTCAGTAGTGGAAGTAAACTTCCAGATGTAACGATATCAGTGATAGGATTCGCTGGAGACATTGCTGTCCTGAGTAAAAGTGAAGAATAATTACAGGACCTGCTGAATGGAATGAACAGTCCAACGAGTACAGAAAACGGACTGAGAGGAAATCGACGAAAGACGAAAGTAATGAAAAGTACCGTAAATGAGAACAGCGAAATACTGAACGTCAGGACTGATGGTCACGAAGTGATGAAGTTAAAGGAATTCTACATGCCTAGGTAGCAAAATAACCAATGGCGGACGGAGCAAGAAGGACATCAAAAGCAGACTGACACTGGCAAAAAAGGGGCATTCCCGTCCAAGAGAAATGTACTAGTGTCAAATATAGGCCTTCATTTTAGGTAGAAATTTCTAAGAATGTACGCTCTTAGTACAGCACTGTATGGTAGTGAAACATGGAGTGTGGGAAAATCGGAACAGAAGAGAATTGAAGCATTTGAGATGTGGTGCTAAAGAAGAATGTTGAAAATTTGGTTTACTTATCAGTTAAGGAATGAGGAGGGTCTGCGCAGAGTGGGAGAGGAAATCAATATGTGGAAAACACTGACAAGTGGAAGGGAAGGAGTTCGATGTTTCTAGAGAAAGGTGTAAAGTTCATAAACTGTAGAGGAAGACAGAGATTGGAATACACTCTGCAAATAATTGAGGACGTAGATTGCAAGTGCTACTCTGAGATGAAGAGTTAGCATAGGAGAGGAGTTCGTAGTGGGCCACATCAAACCAGTAAGAAGACTGATGGCTCAAAAATATGTCAATGTTAGAGGTAGAGGGTGGCTGGATGTCCTTCTCCTCGGCACCTTTCCCCGGCCCTCACCACCCTCTTTCCAGGTAACGGAACATATGTACTCTACCTTCCTATATCTAGTATTTTCTCATGTGAAAGTGTATGAACGTTTGCGAAATATTTGAATAACTTGGAATTGAGACTAGCTTGCCTGGTTTGATGTGGGGAAGGCTTTCACATGGCAACGATTATTTCATTTGGAAAATGAATCGCAGTTTTACCATGTTCTATACAACGGTTCTCGCCATACCTTACATACCGCCAGCAGTGTGTAATGATCGGAATAAAGAGGTTGCAGTGGAAGAGTGTAGTTGTCAGGGTCGCACTAGAATTGGTACTGAAGCCATTCCTATTCCTATTATACGCTGTTTATGTCAAGACCTTTTTTCTAATTGAAAATATCATTTATTCACCGATAACCTGGAATTATACCTATTTGCAAGCGAAAAAAATTTGCGCACAGCCATTCAGAACATGAAAGTTGATTTACCTGCTTAATCAGGATGGGCGCAGAACATAATTTTGAAACTTACCAATCTAAGATGCAAGCAATCTTAGTCCCTCAAAAAAGACTTATCAAACCTGAGCTCAGAGAATTTCTTTCAGCTCTAATCCTAAAATGCAGAAAATTGGCTTTTCTTCTTCTGCAGAGAATTTGGGGTAATTCGTATATCAGGATCCCGACTTTGTAACAATCTTCCTCAAAATATGAGAGAAATTAAAGTTCTTTGAAACTTCGAAAGACACTCTTTTGTGATCTGAGTGTAGATTTTTCTTTTGTGAGGTACGAAGGAAGAAGATACTGTTCCATTAAGTTTCGGGTGCGCAGCCGCAAGAAATCTCCTTCTTCTTCTAATATTTCGGCTGTATAACGTTCAGCCATCTTCAGAGTGAGCCGCAAGACTGCCGCTCCAGTGCTCGCTTCGTCCCTTTACACTGTTGTACCGCGTGACTGCGCATGCGGCCACAGATGCAAATGCGCCAGAGACGTTGGTCGGCGGCAGAGACGCGCATAATGCGCGAGTTGTATCTGACTCCGCAGTTGATCTGTGTCGGCATATCGATATAACATTGTGAGCTGCACTGTGACGACGTCTTTGCGAGTTTATTACAGCAAGTGCCGGATTCCATGATTTATCAAGGTTGAAACCACTATCTCTATTAATTAAATTCGTCGTCAAACGAATTTCAATTGCCTCCGTTACTATCGAGTCCCAAAAGGATGATGTAGTTGCCAAAATATCGACGTTGTCATACAACATACTGTGACCATTATCAATGCAGTGCTCTGCCACTGCCGACTTGTTAGGTTGTAAAAGTCGTGTGTACCTCTGGTGTTCTGTACATCTTTCTTGGACAGTACGAGTTGTTTGTCCGATGTAAGAAAGGCCACACTCACATGGAATTTTGTAAACTCCAGACTTTCGGAGCAGCAAATCATCGTTGACGGAGCCCACGAGTGCAGCTGTCTTGGGTGGAGGACGAAAAATCACTTTTACTTTGTGTCTGCCGAGAATGCGTCCTATTTTCGATGAGAGGCTACCCACATATGACAGGAAGGCCATCGATTTAAAGGTTTCTTCATCTTCTTCTGCTTTCTTTGTGACCTCTTTCGGTTTCATTTTCAGCGCCCTCTGTATTTGATGTGGAGAGTACCCATTGTCTTCAAACACTCTTTGTAAGTGGGAAAGTTCATTTTGCAGACTGCTTTCGTCAGAAATAATATGCGCTCTGTGAGTCAAAGTTCGGAGAACACATGGTGGCAGCTATTTGCACGTAAATACAGATCGGTGTGCGTCGGCTTCCTATACACTTCATGTCCCAAAGTGCCATCCTCTCTGCGTCGAACCAGAACATCCAAGAATGGAAGGCGTCCCTCCTTTTCAATTTCCATTGTGAACTTTATTTGATCGTGGAGGGAGTTCAGATGTCTTAAGAAGTCTTGCAAGTTGTCTTCACCACGGGGGCCAAACTGCCTTCATAATTGCACGGCATGTTTTACGTCTAATTTCCTCTGCTGAATGAGAGAGAAGTGGTCGAACAGCTTCTTCAATGGCGCTGATAAACGAGGGCAATGGCAGAACCTGTGGCATGGGTGCAAAATTCAGTCCCTTACTCAAAACCATCATCGTAGCATCGTCCAAATCTCTACCTGTCATATTAATAACAGAGCGTCGAATAACAGTTTCTCGCTGCGATGTCGTCTTCAGTAGACTAAATTTTGCAGTCTGCAGGGATGTGGCCACCTCACGAATCCAGTCTGATTTGGCCCAAGTAGACTCGCCCACAAAGGAGCAATATCCTCATCAAATCACAGTATGATTTTCAGAAGGGTTGCTCTACTGAGAATGCCAATTAGATGTTCACTCACCAGATTTAGCGAGCATTAAATAATAAAACAGTGTTGGTTGGTGTTTTTGTGACCTATCAGAGGCATTTAACTAAGTGAATCACAGTATTCTCCCACATAAAGTAAGTTCTTTTGCACTGATGGTATAGCCAACCATTGGATAATATCATATTTTACTAAAAGAATATAGAAAGTTGAACGTAGTAAGTCATCCATTATGCTCTGAGTACATAATTTTGACTGGGGAGAACTCATGTATGGGGGACCCAAGTCTCAGTCTTAGGTTCACTATTAATCTTCACATACGAAAGCGGTCAACCATCCAGTATTCAACAGACAGAAGTAGTTCCTTTTGGAGATGACACTAGTATTGTAGTCAATCCGAGCATGCATCCACAAAAAGAAGAAATCTTAAACAGGACTACTATCGGAATCATTAACACTTTTCCTGCGGGTGGTCTCACAAACAATTTTAAAAAGACACAACACATTCAGTTTTGAACATTTAAGGTTACTATAACATTTATAAATGTAACACATGGTAAGGAAATAGTAAATAGGGTAGAAACGTCGAAGTTCTTCGATGTTCTTTTTGATGAGTTCTTAAGCTGGAAAAAGCACATCTTGGAACTCTTAATCACCTTCGTTCAGTCACATTTGCACCTAGAATCACCGCAGATCTTGGTGAGAGATAAATCAATAAGTTGACAATTTTTGCACATTTTCATTCAATAAACTACTATGGAATAATGTTCTGGGATAGCTCATCTTTAAGAAATAAAACTCTCGTTGCTCAATTACATGCTGTATGAATAATATATGGTGTTCACCCAAGATCACGTCGAAGACATCCGTTTAAGGAATTCTGAATTCTGCTTCACACTCATGACGTATGTTGTAAGTAATCAACTACAGTTTATAAAGAACAATGACGTACGTAATTACAGTACCAGAAGAAAAATGAATAACAGTCATTACTCCACATTAAATGTTGGCTTTATCAGAAAAAGGGGTGCACAGTGCTGAAATAAAAATTTTTGGTCATTTGCGCAGTGATGCAAATCAAAGTAAAATTTGAAAAGAAACGAAGAAAACTTCTCCTTAACAATTACTTATATTGCGTAGGACAGTTTATGTTATAGTAATGTGTAAAAAGTGGCTGGTGGGAGCTACTAACTCCCGTATAAAAATCTTTCGTATGTTAACAAACTTACAAGTATTCAGCATGTGACAATATGTACAAATTAATGTACAGTGAGAACGTAAAATGATTTATCAGGCAAAATGTTCAATGAAACATGAAACTAACTAAATAAATTACTAAGTAACGTTGTGACTTGAAAATAATGTTCAGTGTCTGATAATCAAGTCTGTGAAAAAGTCCTGCACTAGACCCATGTTGTCTACTCTTTCGCAGCTCACATGTTACTACGTACCAGGACAACGGATGACAACTTCCGCTGCACACAGAAAGGAAACATTTCATTGAAGTCTATGGGGAAAATGGAAGACTCTGTCACGGGACAATTGTCGACACACAAAATCGTTGTTGTATTTCTGGCTACTTGACATTACAGTATTGAATTCTGCGCATGTTAACAGTCACGCATTCAGTAAGTGACGCTAGTCTGCAAAAGAAGGCAACAGTTTTTCGTACTGCAAGGCATATTAAAACTGCGAATGCCTTACTATTATTTGAACACAGATACGTGACTTTTGACAACGATGGTGAGTAAATGTCTTCAAGCGTAAAGGGATAGAAACTAAAAGAAAATTTACTTACTGTGACAAAATGTCGGAGTAAGGGAGACTGAACTGAAGTACTAAGTTTAGCCAGGATCCTAGTCGGACAACACAACTGGTAACATTGTCGACGGCGAAGACACAGCCGTAGTTTTGAGTTAGTGCTTTGCATATGGTTTCAGCTTGACCGGTAATTCTATTACAGCAAACACATGCCTGCAGATTTGCAGATTCATTCTTGAGAGCTGACCATTGGTAGCATAGTCGACAAGAACGATGGCAGACCTCTGGTACAGAGCCGTGTGGAGGGTCTGAATCAGAGGCTCAGACCGTACTGCGACCGTGTAGGCTGCAGATTTCTCGACTAGCGTTAAAGCGTGGTTGGGTTTCCGGTTCCGCTGAATAGGACAGGTGTCCACTATATGCAGGAGACTGCTACACGGTTAGTAGCGGCTGAGTGGCGTGGACTGGTTTTTTAGGTTAGAGGGTCTCTGGAACAGTCACAAAGGGTGCAGGCCGAACACAGGAAGATCGCAGATACAGGAACCATCGGTAAAACAGTTGTAAATTGTCGTAGCTGTATTGGGAAAGTACGAGAGGTCCAACCGCTAATAGAAAGCACTGATGTCCAATTCGTTATACCCAATGAAAGCTGGCTAAAGCCGGAGATGAACTCAGCCGAAACTTTGGCCAAGAACCTAACGGTGTTCAGAAAGTGTAGGCTAAACACGGTTGGCGATGGCGTCTTTGTTGCAGTTAGAAGTAGTTTATTTTGTCCCGAAATTGAAGTAGATACTTCCTGCGAGATAGTATGGGCAGAGGTCAGTGGTGGCAGCCGGAATAAAATACTAATTGGATCCTTTCACCGACGTCACAATTCAGATGATACAGTTGCTCAAAGGCTCAAATAACTCTTGAATTTGTTTACAAAAAAGTACTCGACTCGTACGATTATAGTTGGTGGGGACTTTAATTTACGATCGATATGTTGGTGAAAATACATTTTAATTCAGGAGGTACACATAAAACATTCTCTAAAAATTATTTCGAGCAGTTAGTTCATGAGCCCACGTGAATAGTAAACCGTTGTCAAAACAAGCTTGACCTCTTAGCAGCAAATAATCCTGAGTTAATAACGAGCACCAAAACGGATACAGGGATCAGTGAACACAGGATTGTCGAGCGAGACTGAATATTGTAACCGCTAAATCCTTCAAAAATAAATGAAAAAAATACCTATTCAAAAAAGCAGATAAAAATTCACTTGACGTCTTCCTGAGAGACAATCTTCACTCCTTCCAAATTAATAATATAAGTGCGGACCAGATGTGGCTTGAATTCAAAGAAATAGTATCGGCAGCAATTGAGATATTTATACCAAATAAATTAACAAACAAGGAGCTGATTCTCCTTCGTACACAAAACAGGTCAGAACACTGTTGCAGAAACAACGAAACAACCATGTTAAATTAAAAATACTAGATGTCTCCAATATCGGCGCTCTTTTACATAATCTCGAAATTTAGCGCGGACTTCAATGTGAGATGCTTATAACAGTTTCCACAACGAGACTTTGTGTCGAAACCTGTAAGAAAATCCAAAGTGATTCTGGTCGTATGTAAAGTATGTTAGCGGCAAGAAACAATCAATGCATTCTCTGTGCGATAGCAATGGAGATACTATCGAAGACTGTGCTGCCAAAGCAGAGTTGCTGAACACAGCCTTCCGAAATACCTACACAAAAGAAGACGAAGTAAATATTCCAGATTTCGAAGCAGGAACAGCTGCCAACATGAGTAACGTAGAAGTAAATACCCTCGGAGTAGTGAAGCAAGTTAATAAAACACTTAATAACAGCAAGACTTCTGCTCCAGACTGCATACCAATTAGGTTCCTTTCAGAGTACGCTGATGCATTAGCTCCATACTTAACAATCATATACAACCGTTCACTCAACGAAATATCCGTACCCAAAGACTGGGAAGTTGGACAGGTAACACCAATATTCAAGAAAGGTAGTAGAAGTAATCCACTAAATTACAGACACAAATCATTAACGTCGATATGCCGCAGGATTTTGGAACATATATAGTGTTCGAACATTATGAATAACCTGGAAGTAAACGGCCTATTGACACAGAGTCAACATCGGTTGAGAAAGTATCGTTCCTGTGAAACACAATTAGCTCTTTATTCACATGAAGTGTTGAGTGCTACTGACAAGGGATTTCAGATCGATTCCGTATTTCTGGATTTCCGGAAGGCTTTTAACACTGTGCCACACAAGCGGCTTGTAGTGAAATCGCCTGCTTATGGAATATCGTCCCAGTTACGTGATTGGATTTGTGACTTCCTGTCAGACAGGTCACAGTTCGTGGTAATTGACGGAAAGTCAACGAGTAAAGCAGAAGTGAATTCTGGCGTTCTCAAAGGTAGTGTTATAGGCCCTTTGTTGTTCCTTTTCTATATAAACGATTTGGGAGACAGTCTGAGCACCCGTCTTAGATTGGTTGCAGATAACGCTGTCATTTATCGACTAATAAAGTCATCAGGAGATCAACACAAATTGCAAAACGATTTAGAAATGATATCTGAATGGTGCGAAAATTGGCAGTTGACCCAAATAACGAAAGGTGTGAGGTCATCCACGTGAGTGGTAAAAGGAATTCGATGAACCTCGGTTACACGATAAATCAGTAAAATTTAAATGCCGTAAATTCAACTAAATACCTAGATATTACAATTACAAACAACTTAAGTTGGAAGGAGCATATATAAAATGTTGTGTGGAAGGATAACCAAAGATTGCGTTTCATTTGGAGGACACGTAAAAAATGCAACAGATATACTAATGAGAGTGCCTACACTGCGCTTGTCTTTCCTCTATTAGAATACTGCTGCGCGGCGTGGGATCCATACTAGACAGGACTGACGGAGTACATCGAACAAATTCAAAGTAGAGCAGCACGTTTTGTATTATAGTGAAATATGTGAGAGAGTGTCACTGAAATGATAGAGGATTTTGGCTGGACATCATTAAAACAAATGCATTTATCGTTGCGCCGTAATCTTCTCACGAAATTCCAGTCACCAACTTTCTCCTCCGAATGCAAAAATATTTTGTTGACACCGACCTACATTGGGAGAAACGATCACCACAATAAAATAAGGGAAATCAGAGCTCGCACGGAAAGATATAAGTGTACGTTCTCTCCGCGCGCTATACGAGATTGGAATAATAGAGAATTGTGAAGGTGACTCGATGAAGCCTCTATCCGGCACTTAAACGTGATTTGCTGAGTATCCATGTAGATGTAGATGTAGGTGAGAGAAAATCGCAAGTCTACACACTGTTGAATATCTGCCGCATAAGATATTAAAACTTCTGTTTTTTTTTATAATCACGTAGCACATAGATGTGTTGAATTACAGTTAAAGAAGCAGATACAAGTTATGCAAATCATTCAAGTACCACTAAAATTAAAAAAAAAATGAGGTAGCATAGAATGAAACAAAAAAAACATTTGTATAAAGTAAGTAACAATCGGCATAATGAGTAGAACATAACCGGATAAGGAGAATGGGGGGGGGGGGGGGGGGCGTTGCGGATTCCCGGAGTTTGCCGGTCGCCCGGCGTGACAAGGCGTGGCTTCACTGGTGAGTTACTGCACAGTACCTATGGGACTTTCGCCGTTGTTGATAGTGCAGTGATCTCGTTTACTTGAGTGAAGTTCGTGACCTGTGGTCTGTTTCTGTACGAAGTGATATGTATATATATATTGATGCTGTGCATTGTTCACAGTATTTTCAGAGTGAAATGAGCAAAGACACTTCCGGTTGTGCTGTGGCTAAGTGTAGTAGCTCTGTGCGTAGAACCGAGGGCGTTCTTTACCTTCGGTTTTTGAAAGACTTTGTACTTGACGTGAATGGTAGTCTCGTTCTAAATGTGAGGACAAGATCAGTATAAAAAATGTGTGGATATGTTCCGAAAGTTTTCGACTATAGGATTACAAACGGGACATGCAAAATGTTTTACAGGGTTTACCTAGAAAAAAGTTGCTGAAGTCACATGTAGTTCCATCCCAGAAGATATCCAACTGGTATGGAAATGAAACTGGGTGCTACTGATATTGCACGCGTGGAAGACGATGTAAAAAATAGAGAATGTGGTAGTGCGGAAGAAGCCTCTCATAACACTGGAAGTTTTGTCTTCCAGGAAAAGAATACTGTATAAGTCAAGTAGCACAGAAATTTCCTCTAGTCCGATCGGTATAAGCAAAGAGAAAGAAATTAAGGGCTTGAACAAAGACTTGGCTATTATAAATAGATGAAACACTTAAGTGGAGCAAAAAATTTGAACTCTGAAGAAAGCTAGGAAACAAGGTCCACCTCTCAAAACATCGCTTCCTGCTACTAAGAAAACAGGAAGCCTAAATAAGGAGGTTAAGATTAAACTATCTCAGTGTTTCACCCAAGGACAAATTCGGTACGTGACGAAGAAAAAGAATTGTCTCGTCGAGTTCGGAAGGCACCGAAAATACAATTTCTTTGAGAGCTTTGTCTGCAAAATCATTTTCTTTCTGAAAATGAAAGCCTTATCGTGTTCCCTGTCGATCAACACTCCAAAATTCGGCCAAGCAGTTTCAGGTTTCAACTAGCCATTTTAAACAATGTACAATATTTCATTAAGGGTACGTCAATATGTTTTACATCACTTGAGGTCAGGGCTATTTTGTTTCGCAAATCGTTAGAAATAAAATTGTCGAATTCGTCCACTATTTCTTCGGCAGAATTTTGGTCTTTGTCCTCTGCAGTGGAAGCACCAAGGGAAAAGGTATATTGTTTGCATTGCCAGTCAGTATCAGTAGGCGTAATCTATTTTTCACCTCAAGGTGCGTGGGATTACTATAAAATGTACCAAGTGCTACAAACACTGACAGTCACGTGAGCTGCGATTCATCTGACGATGTCATACTTGATCCATACAAGAACGTTCAGTTTGCCATGTTCAGAATTTTTTTCTTTCAAAGTGGAAACGGCCAAAATATTACGATTTTGATGTCACAGTCACATGCAGTTTGTTTCATACAATCTTTCTGAACTTGAAGGAGTTGGGCTTCGTGTGGTAGCTGTTAAATGAGATATGGGAGCGAAACAATTCGTAAGTGGGGAAAAAGTTTGGAGAATCCACTACTAAGACATATTCATCGATCCCTGTGCGAAATACAGTGAAAATATGGGTTTTTTACGGCATACAGTATTTTCTGAAATAATTAAGAAATCACTTTTTTGGCGATGGAATCACCTTGTCCAAAGGTACCGTATTTACAAAAACTGTGATAGAAGATCTTGTGCACCGCTAGACAAGTGATGTTTTGATCATCTATCACAACGACGATTTCCGTATGTTGAACTCGGGTTGCACTCAAGATAATAATGCACGTCTTAGAAGTGGTCGTAGTTTCAACCTCAGAAGTCAAGAGAGTTCCTGAAGAGGTTTTTGGAAATTTGCTCGAATATGCGGTTAGGTTAGTTTCAAACCGTATCAAAAAGGATTTACGTCGTAAGTGAGTTAACTTTTTGGGCTTTTCGCAGATGTGGAAAATGCCGGGCAACCTAAATCCTGACTGCCTGACTGAATTAACATTGTGCCGGAAATGTCTTTTCTAGAATTCGTGATCTTGATACCTTTTCAAGAATTTGTGAACTTGGTACATTTTATAGTAATCCCACGCACCTTGAGGTGAAAAATAGATTACGCCTACTGATACTGACTGGCAATGCAAACAATATACCTTTTCCCTTGGTGCTTCCACTGCAGAGGACAGAGACCAAAATTCTGCCGAAGAAATAGTGGACGAATTCGACAATTTTATTTCTAAAGATTTGCGAAACAAAATAGCCGAGACGTCACATCACGATATTACAGATGAAGATTTGTTTGGAGATTTAGCGAGCTCCAGTGGAGACGGTACTCAGAATCACTTAAAATACTTGGTAGGATACATCGCATTTAAGTACAAACACATTGATATTTCATTACGAATTACAACAGCAAACTGCCACGTCGATGCAAAATTAATAGCGAAGCAACACTGTATAAGTGTAATTTCGAAAGGTGGGCTTACTTCTCATGACCTGAGTGGTCTGCAACAATATCATGTTTCGAAATTATTGTTGTATGCATTCTTGGAGCAAATATCTCACGTTGAAAACCCGTGAGATAGTCAGTAGCACTAGTACAATCAAGATTTCCCGAATCGTAAAAGAAAGGAATTGATGTTTATGCAAGTAGGAGACCTTTCATCCGCAATAGATTTTTGAATGACAGAACCAAATGGAATGCAATGAAGTGGGCTTCTGCGAAAATATATGTTCTCTGGACTGATTCCTCTTTTCTCTAAATATGTCTGAACTAAAGCAGCACATAAAACTGTAAAATATTCGGCGTTTTCACTTTCTGAAGCTGGAAGTATTAGTGACAAGCATCTACAGTTACCTTTGGAGACCGAAAAGTGTTGTCGTCAGTGCTTTTTACCGTCTTACATTTGCTTTCGAATATTTCGTATACTAATTCTTTCGAATCATATTGAGCCCCATCAATGAGATGTTCAAAATCGAATGAAAGGGGCCGTGAGAATCCCACCAGCGAGTGCGCTAATGCGATAAGGCTGGATATCCAAGTGACGCAACACATCGCTGACCAATGAGAGCGACTCGCGGAATGGCAAACGATTTTAGAATATGGTTCAAATGGCTCTGAGCACTATGGGACTTAACATATGAGGTCATCAGTCCACTAGACTTAGAACTACTTAAACCTAACTAACATAAGGACATCACACACATCCATGCCCGAGGCAGAATTCGAATCTGCGAACGTAGTTGTCGCGCGGTTCCAGACTGAAGCGCCTAGAACCGCTCAGCCACATCGGCCGGCCTTTTAGGATATGTACAAACAGTTGATACAGTTTTACAACAGCACGACGACTGCCAAATATACCTGACAGCAAAAACCTTCAGTATGGTAAAAACGTGGTACTTGCTAATGTTCAAATGATTTCCCACTATATAACGTAACCGTTAATGAAGGACGGATTCAGACGGTTCTGTAAAACTTTTCTCGTAGCTTTAACTCTGATAAGCACAAGAAACCGGTTTATCAGTAAAGGTGGAGTTCAACGAAGTGAACCTCTGAAAAGGTGAAGAAGATTTATACTTTTGATTGACCAACTAATACCACAACGTTCTGGAATAGAGGCGTATAGGGCATGCCAACTTGTGAACATCACTGTGTGCATACGAGAAGTCTGAGAAGAGATGATTACTGGTCACTTACTGGTTCCTCAAGAGAATCTCGTCAGATACTGGTTTTCTGTCTTCTTCTTAGAACTCGAGAAAGTTCACACAGCCTTAGAAACCAAGTATCACTGTAAGACGTTAGTTAAATAGCGCACGACACTTAATACAGCACAAATAGCAACACAGAAAGCGTTCACTCGTCGCGAATAAGTATCGCAATAATGCCAGGCAACTGCTCGTGACGTATCAAGCTATATTTTATTGTTGAGAGTGTTGTCAGGGATCGATGATAAAAAGTGAGAATCGGTTTGACGGTACCAAAGCTTTTGCTCGATAATATGAAAAGTAATGGATTTACCACGATCACGATTCTTCAGAATATTAATAACAGAAGATTACGAAACCGTTAACATGTGAAGTTCTCGCTTGAATCACTAAACAAACTAATATAAAACGTAACTTTTATCCAAAATTCTGTCACTTCCATATTCTATACTTGATTGTAATGGTCGACTCCAAAAGCTTATCGAAATGAATGTAATGTTCAGCAGGATGAATTTACATGTGTTAGTACAACAGTCTTGGAATCGAGATCTGTTGCCTTAATCCAATTTTCAAAATCTACAGAACGTCGCTTTGTCCAGAATGTACGGCTGTATCATAATCAAAATTGTCCGACAGATCCGAACTGCGTTCCACCTCATTTCTGTGCAACACACATAACCTAGCGTCCTTGAAAATCTTCTAATCTCTTCTTGGTACATTCGTTTGACTGTACAAAGCTTTTACTACAAGAGACCATCAGATAATATTCCTCCGTATGGCAATGAGTCCCTAAGCAAATTAACACTTCGATAATGAAAACATCAGGAAAGGAGTTATTAGAAATGACGTAGTCTTTAATATTTTTTATTCGCAAGTAACAGAGTGTGTAGATGCTTAATTTTAAATGAAGTGGCGTAAAATTTTGTGTTGGGAGAGGATTTGAATCCAGAACCTGATCGATTGTTAATTAAGCACCCTAAATGTAGGATATCAAAATTTTTCGGCAGCACCAACTTGATTGAAACCGAAATGACGAAACAAAATTGATTTTCCTCGCCAGAATTTCAACTCGGCAGCTATCTTGGTTGTTTTCTAGTCAGGATAGACATAATTAAATATGGGTTTATTTAACCAATAGCGAGATGTCCGTATGTTTGAAGTTCAGTGGTGACGCGGAGTTCAACTTGTAGCACCATCGTTCTTGACTACATACGAAGAGACGGTAACTATCGAAATATTTTTCACCAGTAGCTAGGAACGGTATGTTTGAATATAAAATAATGTGATGTAAGTTTTGTATATGACTGGAAGTCGAAACTTTCACCAACAGTTACAGTTGACAGAGCATGGAGGGACGTTAAAAATCGTAATTTTTCCATGTGTGATTTGATATGCGAGTGCTAAAACCTGAAACGAGGTGATGAAATTTTTCTGCTGGTCCATGATTCTTAATCAGAAACTCTCCTTTCGTAGAGACCTTGAGGAGTTTGGTAGCGAAGGCACATCAAATTTAATGTGGATTTTGAACCACTGCGCGACAGTCTCAGCTTCTGCTCGTTAAAAATGACTTCCTGAAATTTGAAACGAATTCAGTCCTCAAGGATGTTGTGTGGGATTTAAGAGGAGTCTAATTCGAGCTGGGTCTTGGGTGGACAGAAGGCTCAGTATTTTTATTAACTCTTTATTTACCATGCAAAAGTCGAATTTAACAGGATGGAAACACTGCTGTAAACCAAAGTTCCTTTGTGGCACGAATAAACGTGAACAGAATTTGAATAATAAAAAATACCCCCTTAAAGTAATAGCACTAAATAATACAAACAATTTAATCTATCACTACAAAGGGAACCGTATACAACGTAGCAAATCCTCGTCGTTCGAAAAAACTTGAACGGATCTATAATAAAACACAAAGTCTTCTTAGAATTATAATAATAAGTAATACGAACAGTTCAATCTGATCCCAAACAATCAACCCTTATACACTGTCACACCATACAATGTACTGTCTGCAGCCTTCAGTAATTGTGACAATAGTAGCTTATTATACCAGAAAATATTGATTTATCTGTTGCTGAAAGCTGAGTAAAATCTCTAGTAGCTACTGCTTACGTGGATGCTCTAACGTCTCCCAACCCTTAGACATCATCTAGCAATACACTACTCAACTACCCACTCTTACGTCTATGTGGCCAGCATACCAGCTACATATGTAAGGTGCGTACGAAAAGTTCGGTGAATAGTCGCAAACAATAAAAGAAATCAGAGTTATAAACAAAACACTTTTATTCGTCTTTACAGTAATCAGAATTAGCCAGACAACTTCTGCCATCGCTTGTAAAGCACTTGGCAAGGGTCAATAAAGATTCTTATGGAAACACTGGAAGCACATTTGTCACGCATCATCACAGGAGATGAGACCAGCTACTAACATTATGGAGGGAGTAAGTGACTGTTAGTGCGATGGTGTTCATCGCTTTTCATGCCTCCCTTGGGCAGAAAACCCCAGTCGACCAAAATGGAAATAAGTATTACGTTAATTTGGAATTTTGTCAGCCGATACTTTCGGGTGGCAGGAAAGACGATGCAGACCATGCCACTGACTGTCTCTTTGTCTCAGGTTTGTAATGGTAGTTCCAAGATTGAAATCAGTGTTGTAACACCAATGGTATTTGTGGCTCGAACAAATTTGAAGCCTCGCTGCGTAAATGCGCGGTTTGAGTCGCTATGTTACGGATTGTGCGTTCCGTCCCGCCGGAGGTTCCAGTCCTCCCTCGGGCATGGGTATGTGTGTTTTGCTTAGCATAAGTTAAAGATAGTTTAAGTTGTGTGAAAGTCAAGGGACCGATGACCACAGCACTTTTGGTCGCTAAGAAATTCATACATATTTGAACATTTTTTGAACAAATTTGAAAATTGCGTGAATAACACAAATATCGTCTTAAAATAACAACAATAATTAATAAAATAAAATTAGTTTAGACCCACATAGGCAACACAAATGTTGTTTTTGTTGTGATTCTCAGTCCAGAGACTGGTTTGATGCAACTCTCCATGCTACCCTATCGTGTGCAAGCCTCTTCATCTCCGAGTAACTACTGCAACCTACATCCTTCTGAATCTACTTAGTGTATTGATCTCTTGGTCTTCCTCTACGATTTTTACCCTCCACGCTTTCCTCCAATACTAAACTGGTGATCCCTTAATGCCTCAGAAGGTGTCCTACCAACCGACCCCTTCATATAGTCATGTTGTACAACCAATTCCTCTTCTCCCCAGTTCTATCCAGTACCTCCTCATTAGCTATGTGATATACCCATGTAATCTTCAGCATTCGTCTGTAACACTACATTTCTAAATCTTGTATTATCTTCCAGTCTAAACTATTTATCGTCCATGTTTCACTTCCTGACACTTAAATCTATACTCTATGCTAACAAATGTCTCTTCTTCAGAAAAGCTTTCCTTGTCATTGCAGCTTTGCATTTTGTATCCTCTCTACTGCGACCGTCATTCGTTATTTTGCTCCCCTAATAGCAACACTCATCTACTACTTTAAATCTCATTTCCTAATCTAAATCAGTCAATAACATCTGATTTAATTCGACTACATTCCATTATTCTCGTTTTGCCTTTGTTGATGCTTCATCTTATATTCTCCTTTCAATACAGTGTCCATTCAGTTCAGCTGCTTTTCCAGGTCCTTTGCTTTCTCTGACAGAATTACAATGTCATCGGCAAACATCAAAGTTTTTATTTCATCACCACGGTTTTTAATTCCTACTGCACATTTTTCTTTTGTTTCCTTTGTTGCTTGCTCAATATACAGATTGAATAACATCGGAGACAGTGTAATATCCAGGACACTATGTTCTAGCCACAACATGTTAAAATGAACTATGTGGACAAACTTCAACAAATATTATCGACACTACGTATAAAAAAGACCGCATCGTGTGAAAATGACAGCAATTATTTCATTATTTTTGTAATAATTTAATTTCTGTGTGAATTAAAACTATTGTCAGAGAACTACACTCATGGACAACGACAAATATAATCTTTTTTTTGTTGTGCTTCCTGTGCTAATCGATGAATTGTTCGGACGTGAGAAGTGTGAGCTCTGTAAAGAGAAAACCTGTAACTATATTGCTAATTATTATTTGAAAAATAGAGTCGGTATTGTCTAGACTTGGATTTGTATTTATTTCAATTGTAATCCAACCTAATTAATGTTTTTAGGTGTTAATTTTCAGATCTGCAATTAGGAGCGCAGCCATTAGCGCCAGCAACTTACAGCGGAGTTTAGTAGTAGCTGGTATAAAAAATATGAGAAATTTTCATTGAGCATAATTTTAAAGGCTAAAGAATAGAGAACAAGAGACTTTTATCTAAATACATTAACTTGATATAAAATAAATCGAGAATAACAATAGACAGATTGACTATCGTCTGTCTGCCGCCATCTTAGCAATATTATCTCCGCGGCAGTTTTGAATCGAGAATTATAACAAACATAAATGTTGTCAGATATAAGTGAATGGAAATGAATGTGGACCGATGGTCCTGAATCTACTTAAAAGACAGAATTCAACTCAGAATGTATCTTCAAAACCAGTGCTCACAGCACGTTACTTAATATCAATTTCTTATTTGCTGATGTATGAAACCTAATTATTTCGGACGATTTACATGAAATATTTTAACAGGAGACATACTTCAGTGTTGTGCGCATGTAGTATTTTGTGACTAAATTTCCCTTTTCCTAGAGAAAAGTGCTTTCATCTTAAGTAACAGTTGTGTAAAATCTGATAAATGATATGCAATTTAGTGCCACTCACATGACTTTACAGACAACATTTCCACACAACGTCAAGTGGAGATTTCTTTAGCAGAATGACAAATATGAGCCGGGATAATCATTGGTGAGATCAAACGATTTGTTACGCTGACAATAGGTAACTGGTTTTATATATTTTTTGATGTACCTGAAATATCATTTATAACTAATTAAAGTAACGAAATACTATAAACCGGTTCCCCCACAATAGGATACAAACCTGTCTGACTCCCTTCTCAACCACTGCTTCCCTTTCATGACCCTCGACCCTTATAACTGCAGTCTGGAATCTGCACAATTTGTAAATAGCCGTTCGCTCCCTGTATTTTAGCTCTGCCACATTCATAATTTGAAAGAGAGTATTCCAGTCGACGTTGTCAAAGGCTTTCTGTGAGTCTCAAAATGTTAGAAACGTAGGTTTGCCTTTCCTTAATCTGTCTTCTAAGGTAAGTCTTGAGTCAGTATTGCCTCGCGTGTTCCAACATTTCTACGGAATCTAAACTGATCTTCCCCGAGATCAGCTTTCTACCAGTCTGTAGAGAGTTCGTGTTTGTACTTTGCAGCCATGACTTATTAAAATGATAGTTCGATAATTTTCACATCTGTTGAATCTGCTTTCTTTGGGATTAAAATTATTATATTCTTCTTGAAATGTGTGGGTATTTCACCTGTCTCATATATCTTGCTCACTAGATGGCAGAGTTTGGTCATGGCTAGCTCTCCCAAGGCTATCAGTAGTTCTAATGGAATGTTGTGTACTCCCGGGGCCTTTTCTAGACTTAGATCTATCAGTATTATGTCAAACTCTTCAAGCAGTATATCTTCCATTTCATCTTCATCTACATTATATAATCTGTCTGAAACCTTACAGTGTCTCTAAGCCTCTTCCACGTTTACAACCTTCTTTCATGATTCTTGAACCAGTGTTAGCTATGATTAAGTTGTTCTTTGTGCAAAATTCTACCAGGCGGCTTCCTCTTTCATCCCTTACCCTCAATCCAGTTTAACCTACTGTTTTTCATTGTCTTCCTATTCCTACTATCGAATTCAGGTCCCCTATGACTACTAAATTTTCGTCTCTTTTATCTATCTAAATAATTTTGCGAAGTTTCAACACCGCGTGACAAATGTGCTTGGAGCTATTCCAGAAGTAATGTTTGCTAACAGTTTCCAGTAGCTTTAAACTAATATCGTAAGTGTGCTGTAGCTATTGGTGATTACAATGAAGGCCAGTAAAGGTTCTTTGCTTGTAGCTGTGGTTTTCGTTTTCTTTTGACGCTATTTGGCGAACTTCGCCAAACTCTCCTTATATAAAGAATTCATTCATACAAGAAAATATACCAACTCATAAAATATACGACTGAACCGCAGGTTCAGTAAAATGATCCGTACTGAATCGACATTATAACCAGCGACTATGGAACAAATCCAGATTTTAAATAACTGCAGTATCCCAGCTTTCTTTGGGACACAATATTCACTTCAGCGCACGCTGCTTGAGGTACACATTATTCACTTATCACTGCCCCATGCAGTAGCCACAACGATCCGTAACTCACCTTCACAACTCTTTTATCAGCTGGACTACAATTTGCTTTACTTAATGCACTAACGCATGTAACTCTATGACTCAACAGAAACAACGGAGCAGCAGCATACCAAGTGTGACTTCAGAAGCCGTCTGTCTGTGCTCCTTGCGACCGTCTGAATGTTCTCCTCGCGCTCTTGAACTGCTGGTGTGCGACAGGAAAAGATGGGACCTGCTCCAATTGGTTGTTGTCCACACGTCAGAGCTGCCCACGCTGATAATTTTCATCTAAAGTCGATACAAACCCAAATGCGGCAAGTATCTGAGACTTGGCTTCGTGCAGAATTCCTTTCTTTAGTGTCCTTCCAGCAACACCCTCCACTCACTGTACATCTCGAGAGGAGATGAAACCACCATTACCCTGCTGGTCCCATGCGAATGTTGATGGAGAGCCGCCTGGCCCTGGAACTGACAGAGCCATTTTTAAACTTGTGCTAAACAGAAAAGAAGAACCGAAACCACTCTGGAAAAAAATGGGCTATATCGGGGATTTATATACAGAACGAACTGACTGTATGTATAAACGAGGAGATATGTGTTCGGATTGAACCTTATTTTACGTCTGCATTGCGAACTAGCAATAGATGCTTCAGACAAGTCACAATACTTTATTGTTGTAGACTCCAGCGGGGACATTCTGGATATTTTCCTGGTTTCCACGACGTTAGCGGAGATGGAACTGCTACTGCTTAATTCACTGTGCTGAAAGGTGTGCTTCGGAATTATGATATGAAGAAGTAACTCGTGGCTCAAAGGTATGATAGTGCTTTCGTTCTGGCAGGAGATTTAAATGGACGCCAAGCTAAGATCTGAGCAACTGCCTCACAAGCTCTTTGAACTCACTGCTTTGCATTTCGTTCCAAGCAAGTTTCGGTGCAGAGCTGTTCTTGTACAGAAGAAGTGAGAATTTTTCTCTCAACGCTTAATGGTATTCCTCCTTTCTCCCGCTTTCTTCGAACAGTTGAACGAGATGAAACTGTATCATCAAAATATCTGCCATTCATGAAGACCTTCGGGGGCTAATTTAGGTTTTAACTGAAATTATTGAAATTGTTAAGGCTTTCGTGGCCACTTGTTGACAAACTGCCTATTGGCTTCTGTCTCGTGTTCTTCGGCCGACGTTCATCTAATGATTTTACTGACTTTTGCCAGCACGAGTGGCTGGCATTGTCAAAGCTTCACCCTCCATTACCGAAGGTGAACTGGAGCCGAGCTCACGGCCGCAGACTATATGTACAGTCATGCACAAAAGTATCTGAACGACTTGAATTGCATTTCGCCTGATTCGCATGCAGCCCACATAACGCAGCTGTCTAGCAGGTCCTCTAATCGCTCCTCGGTACAGTCGTTTGACTATTGAAAACGGTTCCAACAAGTCACCCCTAGAAAAAACTGCTCTATATCACAATAACTCAAGATGTAAAGTAATACCACGATACTACAAATATCAGGGAACACCGTATCACTGATAAGACTGTCCTTAAGGCTTATAAGTTCACATTTATTACAATAAATGACATTCCTGAAATATGACCACTCTCATTATTACGTCATATAGGTAATGCACGTAGTAAGTTCGTCGTATTCATGATTTCTTCTTCAAAGTATCATACCGTACTTATTATTTAATACAAAATAACATTAAAAATTTAAGTTATCCACGAGCAGCTAGTTGAGAATGTTATGAACTTCAAATAACACGACGAACAGTCCCATTCCGCATATGGATTCAAACCCATGTCATGCAGACTACTTACATTACAAAATTTTATGTTATTTGATGAAATGATACACATTTAAAGGAACAATGCTCTTATTTTACTTCTGCTTGATTGAAAATTCGTAACTCCTCTTTCGAGAATCTGAATCTCTCGGAACAGTATAGTTCAATGATTTCGTTCCTTTTCCCAAGACTGCAATCTTCTCTAGGTCTCCTCCAAAGGTAAGTATGTGGGTCCGAATCCTGATCCAGTGCAAAAATATTCATAATTTCATTTCAAGCAATACCATGTGCACACCGACCTGATAGTGAAAATTAACGTGCATTTTTAAAGTCTGTTCATGTGTTGCCAGCAATAACAATAGGTGTCGTTATTTCTGGTCAAACACGCACACATCTTACTGTTGATGAGTAAGCAATTGATACTTAAGCTATATTCGTGGATGATAAAGAAGGACGGTAGGTGTGCCGTTCGATCGTCGCTCAGGCACCAAAATTCTATCCTTATTTTGTATTCAAACACCTATCATCTGGTAAGAAACCCCGATATGTAACATTTGACTTGACTTAGTTAACAATCAGATAAAGTGTTGGGAACGTATCTCCATCACAGAACTCCACATCGTACGCTTCATCTTAAAATGCATGCTCACTTTGATACTTCTGAATGGAGGTATATCAGTCATCTTTCGTGGTTACTAAAACAGGGACGAATGGGTCGAAATAGGAGTCCCTGTTTATTACAAAAACTGTCGCCTTTTATTTTCAAGTTTAGATTTGATTACTGATATTGACGAAAATTGTGGTAATTCATGACTCTTCATGGCTAGTCAGCAAGATTAGATTCCATTTGATTAGATTAATACTTGTTCCATAGATCATGAATACGACATTTCGTAGTGATGTGCAACGTGTCATTTTAATGAAAGTTTTCTTTACGTACCGTGATTCAATATCTTTAAAACAATTTTTTACTCTCTCTCTCATTCTTTTTTATATTTCTCTCTCTCTGTCTCTCTCTCTCACTCAAACACACACACACACACACACACACACACACACACGTACACACACACACACACACATTATTTCTTTATTTGTTTGTTGTGCTCGACTATCGGCCAGGCACTAAAACGTCCGCGAATGATTTTCTTAGTTTTGAGTACACTTACAAAAGGAATAAAAAACAACTGTGAGAGTTACCGATTTATGATGCTTAGTTTGCAGTCAGTTCTGAGTATCATTAGTAACTACGCTCCAGTCCCTAAACCTAGTATCAGAAATGCGAATCAGACACATTACGTATTCCAGGCAGTGGCAGCCGCGTCTTTAAGACGCCAGCTGTGGTCGGTCACTCCCCAGCCCGCTGTAGGAACACATCGGTTCGTCTTTTTCCTGCTGGTACTGTAACTGAGATTTGGCAACAAGGCAAGGTATGTTTGGCAACTCGGTGATCGACGAGTTACTTCCTGGTGTGCACGGAATTAAGCCTCAAAGTACACTTGATTTTTCCTGTCATTTCCATTGAGTAACCTGAGTTACTATCGATTAAGGTGTAACAAAAGATTGTAAATTTACAGTTTTCAGCTCAGGAAACTCGTTGGACGTGGAAATCGCACCTGATCTCGTCCTTTAAACAGCGATTTACGAATTCTGGCCACTATTGGTCCCATAAGAGGAACCCAGGATGGAGATCTCATCGCCAGCTCTGTGGTAACGTGCTGACCTCGATAAAGCGTCTGTTATGGTTCGCAGTGCCAGTGTCGCCGACTGTTACGTTTTTATCCTTTCTGTGAAAGAGCTACAACCAGTCAGATCAAACATCGATCAGGAAATCGCAAGAAAATACTTTTGGCTCATAGTGCAATGGTGAAAAACTTACAATGCTGCACAACAGGTAACGCCTCTTTCCGCTGCTGACGAGCAAATTTTTGATTTCTAGGAATGCATAACTTTTTTTATGAAATGTCACATATGCATACCTCTTGAGTATGACACAGAATACAAATCAAACAGAGACCCAATCGAAATCTAAGTGTGTAGTATTTTACTAATTAGTGCCGATAGTGGCAGGCTTGTGTACAGATACTCAGTTCTATTAAAACAGACTAAGATTATCTTGGGTAAATTTATTTCGTTTCTTATAATGCAGTGCACAATTTTCGTAAGGTTTCTTTTAGTGTTGTTAAAACATTAGTAAAAATGAGAGAGAAATTAATCAACAACGATATATGCGATTACTCTGATGTTATCTATAGCAGTCTAACAATTCACATGCAGTTTATTTATCACATGCATGTAGAAACTTGTTCTGAGTTAAAGCTGTCAAACAAGGTTTGAAGAAAAATAAAATGCCACTACCACACGACAGATAATGTAGAAAACAATTTTCTGACGTATTTTGGCACGATGAGCTCTTCCCATACATAATACAAAAGTTTCGAGATGCATCTGCTGCCTGGCCGTCTATTAAACCTGAGAAGAACAAAATTTCGCTGAAGTTAGCCCTTTTTCCACGTGCGACTATTCTGGGTTGAGAAGTGAAGAGAATTATGTTCAAAGTTCCATTAGATTGATAACTTCAGTAGACTGCAGAATTACGTTTTAAAAAATGTAGCAGTAAATGTATTCGAACTTGCGACGTCTCATTTACATTACGTGACGCTTACCGTTATGCTAGTAGCTAAGATGTAACTGCCACACCACGAGAATCAAGAAGAATTCCTTCAGAACTTCCACATTCCGCAGTGCTGTGAGATAATGCATATGGTCGGATCTAGACTTCTGAGAGACAAACAATTACAGCTTTTCATTTGCACTGGACGACGTTTCCAACAAACAGATAGAACAATAGAGTAGCCCAAGTGGAAAGGAACACTTTCTGTTTAAATTTCTGCATGCTACACTGTTGACAGTTCTGTGTAGGTGGCAGTTACGTAATTTTATTTCGGTGATAACAAAATAGAGTCTAATGTATGCACTGGGTAGCCAAGGCAGCTAGTTCATGGTGATTCGGTCAACCAAGTAAATGAATGTACTGAACATGCTGCAAACCACTACAGGAAGCCTGTGTGTCAGAATTCTCAAAGAGTGTGGTGCAACGGTGTTACGATAGAAAAATGAGTCGCAGAGAAGAGGGTTTGGTGGTCTGTTGGGTTGCTGATGGGTTCATATTCTGGGTTCGATTCCAACTTCTGCCGATGAATTTTCTTAGGGAGAGACAGATTCTATTCTCTTCTGGTTACGCCAAATGAAGAAGGTATAATGGCGTTGTGGTCTGAAATTCACATTAAACATGATATTCTTTCTCTACCAAGTACACGTTAGGTTGAACCACAATAAAGTCAGGAGTGGCGACAAGTAGAAACCTTTTTTATACTAGCTATTTATTTCTCGTGACGAAATAAACTCTATGTAGGATCACAGGTTCTTATTCCATCTTTTATTTGAGCTTCTGTATGTCGATAAAATTTGTTCTGAACTGGGAATACAACTAAGACCGCCTTTAAAGCGGAATTTGATCCCTTCGTGACAATACAGGTCGACTACAATATGTTGTTTGTTTAAAGCTGCAGATTCCTCAACATCTCCAGACATTGCGCGTGAATGGGTTCGAATCCTGGTCCAGAAATGAACTTTTCATTTTGTATTATCAAGCTCTAGCATGAGAACACCTATCTGCTGGTGTATAATAATTTTGATTTTTAATGTATTTTCATTCGTTGTCCACACTAACGATATCTGACATTTTTTACTCCCAGTCAGACAGAATTATTTGCGAGATCATTGCAAGTTCAAGGATGTTATTCCGAGCTGCTGGTGGAGAAAACTTCGGTAGCTGACGTCTCTTTGAGTGTAGTCAACAACGATATGTGTGGGGTTCGATTACCAGTCAGCACTGAACTCTTCGTCATATTATTTCTAGTTCAAACATGCTCACATGTCACTGCTGGTGTAACAAACCCATATTTCACGTTCGCTTTCTGTAGAATATAACAGCGATAGGTGCCGCGTTGGAGTCCTGGGAAGGAAAAAATTAATGTTCGTCTCGACATTTGAGTTAAATCATATAGCTACTGCCGAGAAAATCCGATATCTGCCGGTTGATTGTGCTTGGAAAACAATCCGATTAGCTTCTGGGTTTGAATCCCTGTCCAACACAAAGCTTTACCTCACGCCATTTCAAGTAAGTTACTTGTGAGTAAGCAGTATTTAAGATCTCTCGTAGTTCGTTAACAGGGCAATAGATGCTGGGTAGGAATTCGCGTCCGTTAATAATGTTTACGTTAGGTAATTTAAAGTTGATGTTTGCTAACTGATACTGTCTAAAATCGAGGTATATCACTCTCTGTATGCCTAGTCAGGAATGACTGTAAGTTTGCGTCAGTCACGAAATATTTGCTTAGTCTGCATGACCTGGGTTTGAATCCATATGCAGAACGAGACGTTTCGTCGTGTCATTTGTAGTTCACACACATTCTCAACTAGCTTCTCGTGGATAACTTAAATTTTTAATGTCTTTTTGTATTAAATAATAAGTACGGTATGTTACTTTGAAGAGGAAGTCATGAATACGACGAACTTACTGTGCATTACCTATCTGACGTAATAATGAGAGTGGTAACTTTTCATGAATGTCATATATTGTAATAAATGTGAGCTTACAAGCCTTAAGGACAGTCTTATCTGTGATAAGGTGTTCTCTGATATTTTTAGTATCGTGGTATTACTTTACATCTTGAGTTATTGTGATATAGAGCAGTTTTTTCTAGGGGTGACTTGTTGGAACCGTTTTCAATAGTCAAACGACTGAACCGAGGAGCAATTAGAGGACCTGCTAGACAGCTGTGTTATGTGGGCTGCATGCGAATCAGGCGAAATGCAATTCAGGTCGTTCAGATACTTTTGTGCATGACTGTACATAGTAGACGGTACTATGTGTTCATATCATTCTAGCGCTATGATATACTGCGTTGACATAGTTATACGAAGAATTATCGTCTTCGAACTGGTCCTCTACTGTACATAGTAGACGGTTCTATGTGTTCATATCGTTCCACATTAGCGCTTTCCCAAGCGCATTAAGAAGGCCACAAATTTACTGTAGTAAAAACCTCCATACCGAAACACCATCTCCACCGTAGTTATGTTGGCGCTACATACGGTGGCAGGTAACGTTCTCCAGCCATTTCTCAAACTCAAACCCTGGTGTCGTATTGCCGCAGGACATGGCGCGATTCGACAGTCCAAATTACTCGTTTCCAGTGATCTGCTGTCCAATGGTGTCACTGTTTACTCCGCCTTAAGCGCTGCTTCGCACAGATTGCAGAAATGTGTGGCTTATGAGCAGCTGCTTGCACGTTGTACCCAATTATTTTTTTAACTCAGTACGCACAGTCATTGCTCTAGCTGGGCTGATAGTAGGATTTTGAAACATACGGTGGTTCCTTTCGCTGATTTCATGCTGATTCTTACAACAACCCTCCGCAATTTTCGACGGTCCTTGTCGGACAGAACATAAGGTCCGATTGGTCTTGGTTTAGTTGAGGTTGTTTCTTTGCGCTTCCATTTCACAGTCACATCAACTACAGTCGACTTCAGTAACATTTTAAGGATTTTAATAACCCTGAAGGATTTATTATTCGGATGACTTCCGATGTCTGGTCCGTGTTTGAAGTCACTGAGCTCTCCAGGCCGACCGACCCATGCTGCTTCTTTACTGACAACACAAGACTCCCCGTCTCCTTTTGTATTGGCGGGCCATCTTTCGTGACAACTAGTAGCCAGTTCCTCATTACATAAGTGTGTTTAGTTAGTTTTTATCAGGTAGTGCATGTTTAGAAGCCGGCCGCTGTGGCCTAGCGGTTCTAGGCGCTTCAGTCCGGAACCGCGCTGCTGCTACGGTCGCAGGTTCGAATGCTGCCCCGGGCATGGATGTGTGTGATGTCCTTAGGTTAGTTAGGTTTAAGTAGTTCAAAGTTCTAGGGGACTGATGACCTCAAATGTTAAGTCCAATAGTGCTTAGGGCCATTTGAATCTTTGCCTCTTTAGAAAGGCAATGGGCCCAGAAGAGAACCCCCGACTGTAAATGACGCCAGTCAGATTCAAAGTTCTTCCCTGTTTGCGGACGCAATAGGACAGCATTCCACCTCATACATTTCAGATATGAAGTAAGCCATTGTTGAGGTTTTTCCCTAAATCGATAATGTTCCAACTTGTGCGACAGTACCGAATGGTCCTCACCACCAAATAATTTTGTTGACTCAAAGAAAATACCTACTGTTCTTAACGTAATGTCTAGCCCCGCCAGTGCCTTACACACAAAAGAGTAAGTAGCATTTCTTGTGGATACTGTGAGTCTGACAAGCTACATGAAATGAGATGTGGCACTACCATCCTATACACCACTTTCTCAACTACGTTTGAAAATGCCGGTAGCAAAGAAACTGTCCAGGAATTGTCAGCATGGCCTCTATAAGCCTTTTTTTCGAGTGGTTCCACCAACGCATATTTCAATACGTCAGGAAACAGATCATGAATGACACATTTAGCTGAGGACTGAACACGATGGTGCAGTGATCTTCATAATCGTACTTGGAATTTCGTCTTAGCCATGACAGTCTTTTTTCTTCAATGTTGTGTGGTTGACTCAGTTTCATCTTTCCTTGCTTGTTGTAGCTTCATGTGATGTAGTCTTCCCGGGACACCACTTTTCAAGGGTGCTGCTATTTACCTTTACCAGTCACAATTTAACTTGCCGATTATTGACAAGAACTAATTAACAAATATTTAGCACAACTCTGGTGGATCACTAATTGTTTCATTCTCATGCAAGGAAAGTGTAATCTATTCAGAAACTGTGTTCTGCACTGGTACCTATTTCATAACTGACCACAGAGTTTTAATACTCTTCTGAGCACTTTGATAATGAATTTGAAATACTTGAAAAACTTTCTGTTGGCTAGGCTTAAAGTATTCTTTTAGCCAGTCTTCTCGACATTACCCTCAACACAACTATTGCACTAAATAAGGGCAACGAATATCTGAGGATGTTCAAGTGTGGCAAGTGGTTGATATTCAGCTCTGCTACCACTGATAACGTAGAGAAGGAAATGCTGGGAGTGGAGGTTGCCAGTGAAAACCTTTCATTCAAAACAACCAAAATTATTTTATGTGACTCTAGGCCAGTGCTCTTCTTGACAAAAGCAGCGGAATCCAAACAAGTTTATTGCCATAGGGCTTAACACAAGTATATAAGAATTACTGAACGTTGTCATTCCATTTAGGCTGTACCAATAATCTCTATTGTTTATATATCACGACTGCACAACTTTTTTGGAACTGACTGCTTCCAGAACTTCTGATGATAACAAGATGTCGAAATTGCAGTCGTGGTATACAAACAATAAAAATTTTTGGTACAGCCTAGACGGAATGACAACTTTCAGTAAAGGCTGTGGACCAAGTCCCTACCAACGTATAAGAATTCATTACATTTGTTTTTTACCAATGCACTTTACGGTCGCATGCTGGTCTGTGTATGAGTATGTGCGTACTTCGGAACAAAATGATGTCATGTCTTGGAAAGTCCAGTTGTTTAATGGTGTTATTTTCACAACTACGTGTCCTGTGTTTCGTACACGCACTTATAGCATCGTACGCAATCGGCCTGGAAGTTTAGTTGCTAGTTCCTCTTGACGGATGGAGTGGACGGTTGCTGATTGACAACGTTGTATTATGGACAAAAGCATCAGAGCTCGAATATATTCTTCTACTGCGGTCGTTTGAGTTCTATGTAGGCCGTAGATCGATGAAGAGGTATCTTGCAAATTATGCACGGGAAACCGCGGAACTGTCGTCTAGGTTTGTTATGTGAGAAACTAGTACTGTAGCGAGTGTTGTCACACCATCGTTTGCTAAACAGCTGTTCAGGGCAAGGGCGCCCCGTCTGTTGTGTGGGCTGGGTTCACTGCGACTGCTACGTCTGATGGAATTAATGTTGTTTTCAGTCTGTTTTATGTATCTTGGTTTGTGCCCTCGAGCTGTTTTATCTAATTTCACTTGTCGTGAGAAATTTTAAGAGAGTACGATTGTACACCTGTGGCTGGAGAAATCTGTTGTTGTTGCTTGGATGTGACTGCTTGGTTTATTGCAGTCCGTGGAAATTTTGTCAATCTGTGTTCAAAAATGCGTGAATTCTTGAGGGACCAAACTGCTGAAATCATTGGTCCTTAGACTTACACACTGCTTAAAGTAACTTACGCTAAGAACAACACACACCCATGCCCGAGGGACGACTCGAACCTCAGGCGGGAGGGGCCACGCAGTCCGTGACATGGCGCTTCAATTTGTGTTGGCTGGTTGTTACGCTTGTCTATATTAACTAGTACGGTATAAGCATTAGTACGCTGACCATTTTGTAGTTAGAATGCAGGTTATACTTTAAGAATTATTTGAACCACACTAACATTTGTGTGGGAAGAGAGGGGAAAATCCCCACTGTTAACTGAGGTAAAATTAGCATTGCAAGCTAGTGCCACCTTAGAATAAGCGGGTTAGTACCCGATAGTCTGAGTTACACATAGCATTAACGGTTAAGCACCTTCTGCTTAGCAATACTTAGTACCGAACTAAGAACTGTCTTAAGCATGTTATAGAATACGCACTAATTGCATCATAGTGTTGCAAAAGGTTTTTGGTGTCGGTCAGTGGGGGAGGGTATCAATACAACTTTAATTACTGGAAGTATAATGAAACTGTTGCTTTTGAACTACCCAACCACTTGTTCTTGTCCAGTGCTGGAATGTGTTGATTACCTGCCTGTGTTGTGTCGTGTTGCGTTTACTTTTGTGTGCGGTGGTGCGAGCCGATCGCCAAAATTCTGAAAGATCGCTACTTAAAGTCGCTGTCAAAGTTTGAGTAAAGTTATTGAAGGCAGTGGTTTTTAGTGTTTAAGGGAATTTACTGGTTTTCGAAGGGCACTGAAAAATTTTATTATGTCTCAAAGCAATGCTCCAATTTACGGATGCTCTCAATTTGACCATTCTCCCCAACACAGTTTTACTGCTCAGATATAACGCGAATGGAGTAAGTACTTCGAGCCGAGATAAACCTAGTGAGAGGTCAAAACTCTGTTAGTTGAACCACACCGAAATCTTCTAAATCGCAGTATACTCTCGATGAAAAAGCGAATTTCGAACTAATGAAGTTCAGAAAACAAAGCTCCTTCTGCTACCAATATGAATGGACTCTTCTGAGTCCCAACGTAAGTCCTCAAACACATCCGAAACGGAACAGCCACGAAAACGTGTGGACTCCGCTGAGTCCCAGACCGATGTCCCCTAATCTCCTTAACATCACTTCCCAGCTAAACTTTCAGTAACACCTCCAGACCCTTCAGTTCGTCAGTTCAGCTCGTCAGCCTCTCCCACCATTCTGTTTCGTCGTCATGCCTTGCCATAAGATACAAAGTTATACACCTGAACCAACTGGCCAACCTTAACAATTGTAATTAAACTGATATATATCTACTGCGTTCAATCTGTCACAGAACTTCAGTTAATTTGAATTATTCCTTCACAGTGTATTAATTTTATCACAGAATTCCTTACATCAATGTTCTCAATATTTCACTGATGTACATTGCCATTCATGTTTTGATTTGATAAGACAGTTGATTAAAAACAAAATGAACAGAACCAGTCCAATGCTGTTTGTGCCGACATTTCTTAATTTTACGTATATGGTCGCTCCAGAACAGAGCGAACAATTCACAAACAATGGATCTTTTGGAACCGACGCAACACAGGCCGACACACTGGTGACGGTCCCTTCCGCAGCGCTTAACAAATACGCAAACAGTAGCCCAGATAACTCACACACACTGACAGCATTGCGCCTTTCGGGTTGAAAACCCTTTTAAAAGCATACACGTTGGAAGCATCTCACCAGCCTGTAGCGTCTAACAAGAATTTGGTCGCAAAGCAACTAACTGGTAACTAGTAGAGTCTGCGCCTCCCTTAGCTTTTGAGTTGGAAACCATGTGACCAGCACCTACTTAAGACAGGATACAATAGGTCATAGTAGTACGTTTAAGGCACACTTTCCATTGCCGTCTGTGTGGTCTTCACAATATACAATGTGAGTACTACCATTCGTTTAGCTCAAAGCGTTCCTAAAGCGAGCGGCCGCTTTGGCCGTAGGAAAGAGAACAACGTTCACTTTTGCAGCGCTTTTAGGACACGCAACCTACCTAGAAGGTGCCTGACCAGAGTACAGCTTTTACGAATCAAATGGGCACCTCCTCAAACGTGTACGTTATCCCCAAAAAAGGCCATAATCTAACACATCATTCTCCCAGAGCAGCTCTAGCTATTACAACCGAAAACACAAACGCAGCTAGACAACACTGCAATGACATTGACAGATCAAACGATGTTTTGCAGTTTAAATAAAAAGAAGTTAGCTAAAGTCAGTCTTGCAACGACCATGGACAGAAGCACTTAAGTCATTCCGCCGTGATAGACGGGGAAGCCAAAAGTCTTTTGTTTTAAATTGTTTCTCACTGGATTAAATTTTCTTTGGTGCTCCACTCGCAATGGAGTGAACGAAGAAGACAACTGCTAGCATCGTACATGCAGCAGCGATTGGTCAGCCACTAACCCGACGGTTTACATTACTTAAATCAATCGCACTCTCCTTAAAACTCATGAAGTAGATACCGGTGTGGTTCTCCTGACAACCTTTTCTCAATTTAGTGTGTAGTGTGTACGAAACGGTTTTGTGACACATAGGGTTTCCTGTTTCCGTAGGTTATGGCAGCTGAAATATTTGGAAGTTTCATGCATAAATTGTCTTGTCGTGATAAACCAAATTATTTCGACAAAATTTACAGCCCCTGCGGAACGATGGCTTTGATATTTTCCACTCTGCAGTTTTAAGGGTCGTACATCTCCCGTGAAATACGGATTGTTTCTCAGTGATGACTCTCGTGACCGATACTCGACTTTGCCCTTAAGGGAGCTAGTCACCACTGAATTTCGTGATTATCTACCGTCATCACCACTGATGGAATACAACCCCAGTACAAGAAAAGTTAAACATTAGTTCCTAATAATGAACATTCAGTAGACGGTAAACAGGCGCATTCTTCATTATTGCCAGGGGTGGATGCAAAGTGGAGAAGATAGCCTATACATCATCCTGCTTAGCTGAGTCCGCCGGTACGGTAGCTCAGCTTGTTCGGTTAGAGGGATAACTGCCCGCTGTAAAAATAATGAAAAAAGAGAGAAAAAAACTGAGTGAATGGATCTACGATGAACTTGAACTGGCTTCGTGGAATGTCCGCCACGAACAAACGCAACGAACAATAACGAACAAAATAAGTAAAAAAGTGGTTATGTGATTGCCTACCATGCAGCGGGCCCGGGTTCAATTCCCGGCCGTGTTGGAGATTTTCTCCACTCGTGGACTGTCCTCATCAACTCAACATCACCGACGCATAAGTCGCCCAATGTGGCGTCGCCTGAAAAAAGACTTGCAACCAGGTGGCCGAACTTCCCTGGATGGGGCCTCCCGGCCAGCAATGCCAAAGGATCATTTATTTCATTTCATGGTCTGTAGGTTAATTCTGTTTAGCAAATATTATACAATATGGGCTGTTGGAACAGTGCTACCAGCGTCATCTTTTCAGACGAGTTCCTGTTCTGTGTATAGCCCAGTGATGGATGTATTCAGGCGTGGAGGATTCCCGAGGAATGAACGTTACCAGACTCCTTTCTTCGTCGGCATATGTGCCAAGAACGTGGCGTGATCGTATCGAGTGTTATTGCATAGATAACACGATTTCCTCTGATTTCCACAGCTGATAATTTGGGCTGCACGCACTACATTTCCGACGTGGGAACGGTGTTCATTGTTTCCTGTCTCAGAGGTGTCAGTTACTTTTTCCACAGGGCAACGAAAGACTCCATGTTAACCCTTGCTGTCCTTACCCACCTTGATACAGAGGGTATTCCGCTGTTGCCGTCACCAGTTCGCTCTCCAGGTATCTCACCAGCTGGAAACTTGCGATCATGACCGAGAGACTGGCACAATTTACCTGTCTGTAGCCTTGTTTAGGTTTCCTGACACATTTCTTTATTTTTGGTCATTCAGTTGTCGTGTCATGTCATACGTCACATTCCACCTCGCTTGCCGTGACCAATGTTCTACACCGCACTATTACTAAATGGTGAGTATTACGGAACGAAATTGAAATAGGTCATTACCAAATCGTAAAAGCTATCAATTGTATGACACGAGAGTGGTAAACTGTATCTTAAGAGGCATTTGTAAATTTCGAAGATACTCGATGACTGAAGCCTGTAGATAATAGAACAGAAGACTACAGTAGGTCCTTACCAATCGTTGTCTTCTATTCTATTATTTCCCTACTCGAGCCGACAGTCTCTGACAGCAACAGTAATAAGAAAACGTCACAGTAGAAGACAGAATAAGGCGCCAGGGAGATATTTATGAAGGTACAGGTCCACTTATTAATTTTATAGAAAAATGCGTTTAAAATACGAATATCAAGTTTGCCTCTGAACTGAGGAGACGTACAAAAAACTCGGTTTCTGGCTTATAAATAACAAATACGCTTTGTGAATTGTTGACATGCCTGTAAGCGACGACGTTCGCCATGGCTTCCCGAAGTACACGAAACTGAAGAAGAGCTACATTGCACATTAAGACCTGGAAAATGCAGCATCCCGGAAGAGTCTTCGCTAGCAGACGTGTAGCTTTTCTGGTGAATCTGAATCTGCTGATCTGAAAGGAAGTTTTGCCTGCAAAATAAATCTTGGCTCTGCGGTTACTGTTCTGACTTTGGCAACGTGCCCTTTTGGCAGTATTCCCAATGTGGGAATTTCGAAGCTTTTGCGGATGGGGGCTTCTCGTGTCAGAGAAATGGCAGCATCTCCTCTAGTTGTCTGGCTTGTTCTGAGACTACCAAGAATACTCGTGTTTCTCGCGTCCTATGCAGGCTGTAAAAGGCGACGGAAAGTCGCGCGGCGAACCACGCAGCGAAGATGCGAAAAGCAAGAGACCGTCTAACGCTGCAGAAGTTGTTTTAGACTTGAATCCCCACAGAATCATTCGACGGTGACAGCGCGACATCAGGCTGCGTGCTTCGAAGTATCCTGCAGTGTGCGCCGTTGTCATTCCGCCCCTATTCCCCGCTTTAGCCCTCTATCCCCGCCCAAACCGCTCCACCAACATAACAAGCTGTAATCTTCTACAGGGTTGCTACTACTACTTGAAACGATTCACATAATAGCGTCGTTTCCTTAATTTATTTAAACTTCACATTCCTTTTGAGAACGTGAAGAAGATTTGTTTCGTTACGGCAGTTGGCCTTAAATTGTGCATGCGCGTTATAGTTTAGATTTAGCAGAAATGATAATAATCGGCACCAATCAAGAATATCCTGTGTTTGAATTACAAAGTATTTGTAGAGATGATTGGACTTTCCTTTAATAAATTCAACAAAGATTGGAATTTATACTCAATGAAACTAATGTGTTATGCAAAAATAAATGAAAATAAATAAACCCACTTTAACGAGAACCTCTAACGATCAACTAGCCTGTGCGACATGACAATAGGCATAGTTTACATGTAGTTATACACAGTGGTACATGGACCAGTGGTTAGGCATCTCTCCACTTCCTTTGGTGTACGTTTCCTCTCGTTGGCGTTAAATCACAGCTGACTTCACTGCGCCAAACTGTAGAAAGGATGATTAGCTACCTAACGTTGGGTGAGTGTCTGAACTGCGAAATAATACTGTCACCACGTACCTCTATGACCTCCACAAGTTCCGAAACATGTTTTCACAAGATGTGAAACGTACAAGTGAGCAATCATTCATTTTGCTTGACGTCCATTCTTGTGACACAACCAAACATAGCACGAGTAATGAAACCCCTAGATGGTTAAAATTAACTGTAGATACTTGTGTGTGACAAATCTACTAAATCCACCTACTTGTCCACATCAGAGATTAATTCGTTTGGTGGTGACGGATGCGGCCGAGTTTATATAACTACCATACGCTACGTCAACTTCATCAGATTTTCACTGTGCATGTAAGTGATATACAGGGTGTCCATAAAGTCCCTACACAACTTCAAAATTTTATTACAACGGCAGTTGCTGAAATATTTCAACAAAATTTCTTTTGTTTTAATCACTGCTTACTAAAGTTTTTATATATACTAAAATTTTATGTTTCAGATACTCTGTTGATGGAAGGAACTCAACCTCTATAAAATGGCAGCTCCTCAAGACAAGGCACAATGTGTGTCCTGGTTTATGGAGACAAAATAGTATGTTAAGAGTCAACGAAACTTCAGAACGAAGTATGGAAGAGATCCACCATCGCGCCCTTCAATCCGTGAATGGCAAAAAAAAAAAAAATTTATGGAGACAGGAAAGTGTTGGATAAAAGGAGGAGCGGGCGACCACGAACATCCGAGGAAAACATCGATCGCGTTTTAAACGTCTCCACTCGTTAATCTACGAAGTCCATCGCACTGCTGACAGACTGTTACAGCCGGCCGCGGTGGTCTAGCGGTTCTAGGCGCGCAGTCCGGAACCGCGCGACTGCTACGGTCGCAGGTTCGAATCCTGCCTCGGGCATGGATGTGTGTGATGTCCTTAGGTTAGTTAGGTTTAAGTAGTTCTAAGTTCTAGGGGACTGATGATCACAGATGTTAAGTCCCATAGTGCTCAGAGCCATTCGAACCATTTCAACAGACTGTTACAACAACCACGTTCAATTGTACATAAGGTCCTCCACAAGAACTCACGGTTGTACGCTTACAAAGTGCAACTCTTACAGACACTTGAGCCAAATGACAACCCAAAACGGACAGAGTTTGCACTCAACATCTTGGAACGCCTTTCGGAGGATGAATCATTCCTCAAGCGAGTTTGTTTCAGTGACGAGGCAACTTTTCATGTTTCTGGGACATTAAACAGACACAATGTGAGAATCTGGGGATCTGAACACCCTTATGTGACTAGGGAGCTTCACCGGGATAATCCAAAAGTGAATGTGTGGTGTGGAATCATGTGCAACCGAATAATTGGTCCATTTTTTTTTCAACGAGGCAGCAATTGCAGCAGGCGTTTACCTCGACCTTCTAACCGAATATGTAGCACCACACCCGACTGACTTACAACCAGCCATCATTTTCCATCAAGATGGTGCACCACCACATTGGGGGCTGCACGTTCGTCGGTTCCTCAACGAAACATTTCCAGGCAAATGGATTGGGACGGATGGGCCAATTCCTTGGCCACCCCGTTCGCCAGATATCACTCCCTTGGATATTTTTATTGGGTTATGTAATAGATATCGTCTATCAAACACAGGGGAGTTAAAATGCTCTTGCTGCGCAATACGGCAATCCTGCTTTGTGATGATCAGACGTGATCGACCGGAGCGCTGTGACAAGTAGGCCGTCCTACAACAGGCCAATAGCTAAATATTTCATTATTCGACCATATGGCCAGTTGGATACTCACAGTGAAGCCTCTTTGAAACTAAGACAGGTGCTCACAACACAATCAACTTCTGACACTGTTCACACCCCTTATATATCCTACCATGCATGGTAACAACACTAAACACTAGCAACATTAAGGCACTCTGGCGGTTGTTTTACCAGTCACAAAATATTGCAACTCTAATCATTTATATAAAAGCTGACAGTATGAACGTTTACGAATTTGTACTGTCATCCGACAATGTCTTTTGGTTGCTTCACTTTTTTATCAGCAACTAGAAGCCAAATTGTACATAGTAGCAAACGAAAGAAATAAGGTCATTCTGAAAATTATCTAGATAGAGGAAATAGCAGCTTGCATGCAGATGATTACATTATACCAGCATTGCTGGCTGTGGCTGCCATTCTAGAACATTTAATGGACTCCCTGTAACAGTCTCTGTCATCCCTCAACAGCCAGACAGGAATTATTGTCCCATGCTTGGCTGCTATTAACGCCAAAACATAAATGGCTGCACAAGTTACTTACATTTTTTTATCGTAAAAATGTGAAACGAGTCAGTTAACTGGTTGCACGAGTATAATCATTAGCGTCTAAATAAGTGAACTATTTGTTAAAGGATACCAGTTCTTAAATAACAATTCGTCTACGGTTGTACGCTTACAAAGTTGGTTCAACTAGTCCTGGAATAGCAGGAGTTGATTAGGAGAAATGATTTTATGTTAGATTTAAAACTAACTTTGTTAGTTGTCGCCTTTTTGTTACTGGGCAAATGATTGAAATACTTTTGTTGTTTCATATTTAACTCCTCTATGACAGCTTCAGTAGTGGACAATAAAGGTCATTTTTTTCCTCTAGTGTTGTATGTGCGGGTTTCAACAATCTTCCCAAATTGTGACTGATCATTTATGACGATTATATACTCACAACGAAAAAAGTTTTGTATCACCCCGGTTCCCATCAGAGATGCCACTAAACCCGCAGAAAGGGGTAAACAACCATGCATGTGCAGCGCCTATTAGATGAAGAGGGTCTGATAGCCAAACAGTTCAAGTCATTCCACTAGGAAGGAGGTATGCGGCTCGTGTTGTCTGTAGTTCAAATGGTTCAAATGGCTCTGAGCACTATGGGACTTAACATCTGTGGTCATCAGTCCCCTAGAACTTAGAACTACTTAAACCTAACTAACCTAAGGACATCACACACATCCATGCCCGAGGCAGGATTCGAACCTGCGACCGTAGCGGTCACGCGGTTCCAGACTGAAGCGCCTAGAACCGCACGGCCACACCGGCCAGCTTGTCTGTAGTTCAACCATGCCTAGACGGTCAATACTGCGGTTCGATCGCGTTCGCATTGTTACTTTGTGCCAGGAAGGGCTCTCAACAAGGGAAGGGTCCAGGCGTCTTGGAGTGAACCAAAGCGGTGTTTTTGGACATGGAGGAGATACAGAGAGACAGGAACTGTTGATGACATGCCTCGCCCAGGCCGTCCAAGGGCCACTACTGCAGTGGATGACCGCTACCTACGGATTAAGGCTCGGAGGAACCCTGACAGCAACACCAACATGTTGAACAATGCTTTTAGTGCAACCACGACACCATGCAGCGCAGTACAGATGGGCCCAACAGCATGCCGAATGGACCGCTCAGGATTGGCATCACGTTCTCTTCACCGGTGAGTCTCGCATATGCCTTCAACCAGCAATCGTCGGACTCATGTTTGGAAGCAACCCGGTCAGGCTGAACGCCTTAGACACACTGTCCAGCCAGTGCAGCAAGGTGGGGGTTCCCTGCTGTTTTCGGTGTGGCATTATGTGGGGCCGGCGTACGCCGATGGTGTAAATGGAAGGCGCCGTAAAGGTTCTAGGGTACGTGATTACCATCCTCCGACCAATAGTGCAACCATATCGGCACCATATTGGCGAGGCATTCGTCTCGTGAATGACTTCCTTCAAGATAACGACATCGCTCGACTAGAGTGGCCAACATGTTCTCCAAACATAGACCCTATCGAACATGCCTGGTATAGATTGAGAATGGCTGTTTATGGACGACGTGACCCACCAAACACTCTTCGGGATCTACGCCGAATCGCCGTTGAAGAGTGAGACAATCTGGACCAACAGTGCCTTGATGAACTTGTAGACATTAAGCCACGACGAATACAGGCATGCATCAATCCAAGAGGACATGCTACTGAGTATAAGAGGTATCGCTGTGTACCGAAATCTGGTCCACCACCTCTGAAGGTCTCGCTGTATGGTGGTACAATATACAATGCGTAGTTTTCATTAGTGGAAAAAGGGTGGAAATGATGTTTTATTGACCTCTATTCCAATTTTCTCTAAAGGTTCCGGAACTTTCGGAAGCGAGGTGATGCAAAACGTTTTTAATGTGTGTATATTGTGATGGCGTAGTTAAACTCCCTGACTCATTAAAGAGATACCTACATGACGACGGCGAGGAACACCACATATTATTCTCACTGCACGCTGTGGTGATACCAATATTTTCTTTCTAAGTGATGAATTAGCCCAGGAAATTATTGCAAAAGACGTAATTGAGTGTAAGTATGCAAAATGAATCAGGAGGTTGAGTCGTTTGTATTCAAGACTAGCAGTTATACGAAAAGCAAAAGTAGCTGAAATTAACAGTTTGAGCAGCTCAGTAACATGCTCTATTAGTTCGAGTTAATATGCACACCCAAAATTTTGGAGTTCCCTACCTTATTTACTGACTCTTACTGTCTATTATATCTGTTTTGTTTCTCAAAATTTTGAGATATTCTATTTTCAGAAAACCACATAACAATGCTTTGGGAAACACCATTAATAATGTTTTATGATTTCTCCCTAATGGGATTTATTATAAGCTTACAGTAGTATGGTTTACAAAAAGTGACAATGAATGTTAGGTGGAAGGTCATAAACATGCACTTGTGTGCAAAACATAAGGACGAAAGTAACTTTTCCGTGGTGTGTCACTGTTAAGTGACATAGCCTCGTGATGATGGTTTTGGTGTTCTAAGTGTTATGACATGGGCAGGTGTAATGTTGCATGGGCATACTGACCTCCAAATCTTTTAACGCCTTACAATAACCGTTCAACGTCATTGTGACACTACTGCTTGCCCATGTACGTCTTTTCAGAGGTGCATTCGGTCTTACTTTAGTTATGAGGATGAAAACGAGCGACCACATCGAACCGCACAGGAGAAGATTTTTGGCAAATAGACTGGCCTGTCCGTTCCCACGACTTAAAACCCATCGAGAGCCTGTGGACTGCGTTGTGGACAGGTACTGCAGGGCGTCCATATGCAACAACGACCTTCCGGCAATGATCAGCAGCGCTGGTGGAGGAATGTAACGACCTACAAGAATTCCTTAACAACCTTATGGCCGGCATTGCAGTACGTTGCGCACTATACACTGATGCCTGTGGTGATCACACACCCTATTAAGAACCATGTCCCGCCTTTTGTAATGAACACAGGACCACCATGAACCGCAGTAACTACACTATAATTGTTGTCTTTGAATAAAAGTGTCACTTTTGTTCGTCTTATTGCGTATTTCTTTCAGGTACCTTATGTACTACACTGTATCAGCTCTTTCAATTATGATCCAAGGTTAATCGAGCTAAGCTACTCGGCTGTGACATATCATGTGGAAGTTACATTTGTCCTTGAGCTTTGCACACCACCGTATTTAAAAAATAGGGGTGGACCCAAACTGGAATCTTGTGGGACTCTCTTTGTCATTTCTCCTCGTTCACTAACAGTTTATATTCTTCCAAAATTGTTTGAATTATTCATCACAACTTTTTGCATTCTGTTTGTTAAATACGATCAAACCGTTTGTGTGTAAGCCATTAATAAAAAAAGTGTTTTATAAGGGTGTAACATGATCTACGCAATCAAATGCTTTGGAAAGATCACAAAACATATCATGTGGTACTATTTTATTTATGGCTTGTAGAGTTTGGTGAGTGGCTGTATAAGTACCATGTTCAGTCGAGCAACCGTTATAGAATCCACTCTGTGATATGCTAAGTAAATTGTTTCTCGTTAAATATGATATTAATCTTGATAACAGTACTTTTTTCGAATATATTGGAAGAAGGCTTGAATAGAGAAACTATCTTTCTTCTCACCTTTCTAATAAAAAGGCTTAGCAATTGCACATTTTAAGCTGTCTGGATAAATTTCCTGTGTCGACAATGTATCACATTGCATTACTTGTTAATTTACATCGACTTTTCAGAATTTTATTTGAAATTTCATCAAGACAATAATGATGAGCTTTTATCTCTTTAAATTTTTATAATTCTGTTATTTCGGTAAAGGACACAGATGCTACCTCTAGGTGCTTAACGTTTTACACAACGGTATTTTTAATATACTCTCTTGCTTCTTCAACTGATTATTTAATCCTATCTAAAATTGAAATACCTGCAGTTTTGACTTGTGGAATCCGTCATAGTTACTCAGAATATATTTTTTCAATTTCCGTCTACGATCACGGTAGTTCTCTGACTACCGGTTTTGATCAGCAATGATCACCTTCAGCTCTGCTTAAAAATATGTCCTAATATAACGGAGCCATAGTGACATCGTCAAAAGATAAACACAAAATCGTTGCACGTGTATAACATATGGTACGAGAGTCGTACTGTCAACAGCGCTACTGTTGTTATAGAGAGTAGCGCTGTGAACAAGATAACTCTAGTATATACCATACTTTATATATGTGAGACGATGCTAAGCTGATTTCCTGTTTATCTTTTGACGATGCCACTGTGGCTCCATTACATTGGAACCTGTATTTAAGACAGATCTGAAAATGGTCTTTGCTGCCGAAAACCGGTAGTCGTAGAACCTAGCAAGTTTGTGATCATAATGGAAACAAAGAAATTTATTCGACACTTTCTGGATCACTGTTCTATTCTCGTCCATGTAGCAGTTTATGATATTGTCATTTCGTTTTATTGTTATAGTGTCTTATACACTTTCTGATTGTTCCGTCTCTTCTTATGATTTTACTGTTTGCATTATTAATTTCCGCCGAGACATACATACATCAATGATTTTTCTGAAAATAGTATAGTATTTTTCTTTCTGGCCTTCATATAAATTTTCCTTTTCCTCTTACTTAAGATTTTAATCCTTTAGTTAGCCGTGTCTTTTTTTTTTTTCAGTGGGCTTCCTGTATAACGTTTTAGGGAAGTTACATTCAAATAGTGGCAATAGTGAAATACACCATGGAATAAGTTGAATTTCACATTAGCATCTCTTTCTGTCTATATCTCATCCCGTACCACCTTCTTTAACCTATTCTTAAAACAGTGAACCCTGCGTCATCAATAAGTCTCACTGCATTGTAGGAGCTTGCCTCAGAAGTGTAAGAGGCTACATTGTTTATCTATACTAATTGTGCATCGCCACCAGCAGTCCATTAACAGTTTGGTCCACATTAATTGTTTCAGCCTGAGCTCCATATATAAAAATATCGACCATGCTCCTGCTACCATGCTGTTCCCCAGTTGCAAAATACACTGCTGCGATCTGAGTAAAACAACAAAACGATGTTTCCAGTTCATTTTGCCTATCAAAATCTTTTAAAGACTCTATACTGAAGTATCGACAACCTTCTGTTTCTTCTTTTCTAATAAGTAGTTCAATAACGCATCTAAATTTTTCATAAATAGCCGCAAGTAGCATAGAGGGGACCTGGAAACGGTTATAACTACAAGAAATATTCTGCAGTAACAACTTGCAAGCACATGGTCCCAGGTGCTGATTACACAAAAACTGCCTCTTTCTGTATTTTCACTACGTTTTCAACTTTTACATACGTTGCAATTCCTTCCGAATTCCTCGCATCTTTTAGACAAAAAAGACTAATCTATCTTGTTTTGAGTCGCCTAATGCTTGTTCCGTCCCCAGTAGAAATGAAAGTGGTATTTGAAATAAACATTTAATGTTGGATTATACGTGATTATTCCCCCCATGAACCATGAACCTTGCCATTGGTGGGTAGGCTTGCGTGGCTCACCGATACAGATAGCCGTACCGAAGGTGCAACCACAACGGAGGGGTATCTGTTGAGAGGCCAGACAAACGTGTGGTTCCTGAAGAGGGGCAGCAGCCTTTTCAGTAGTTGCAGGGGCAACAGTCTGGACGATTGACTGACCTGGCCTTGTAACTTCAACCAAAACGGCCTTGCTGTGCTGGTACTGCGAACGGCTGAAAGCAAGGGGAAACTACAGCCGTAATTTTTCCCGAGGGCATGCAACCTTACTGTATGATTAAATGATGATGGCGTCCTCTTGGGTAAAATATTCCGGAAGTAAAATGGTCCCCCATTCGGAACTCCGGGCGGGGACTACTCATGAGGACGTCGTTATCAGGAAAAAGAAAACTGGCGTTCTACGGATCGGAGCGTGGAATGTCAGATCCCTTAATCGGGCAGGTAGGTTAGAAAATTTAAAAATGGATATGGATAGGTTAAAGTTAGATATAGTGGGAATTCGTGAAGTTCAGTGGCAGGACGAACAAGATTTCTGTTCAGGGGAATACAGGGTTATCAATACAAAATCAAATAGGAGTAATGCAGGAGTAGGTTTAATAATGAATAGGAGAAAAGGAGCGCGGGTCAGCTACTACAAACAGCATAGTGAACGCATTATTGTGGCCAAGATAGATACGAAGCCCACGCCTACCACATTAGTACAAGCTTGTATGCCAACTAGCTCTGCAGATGACGAAGAGATTGATGAAATGTATGATGAGATAAAAGAAATTATTCAGATAGTGAACGGAGAGGAAAATTTAATAGTCATGGATGACTGGAACTCCATAGTAGGAAAAGGAAGAGAAGGAAACATAGTACGGAATATGGAATGGGAGTAAGGAATGAAAGAGGAAGCCGACTGGTTGAGTTTTGCACAGAGCATAACTTAATCTTGGATCAAGAATCATGAAGGAAAGTCGTATATATGGAAGAAGCCAGGAGATACTGGAAGGTCTCAGATAGATTATATAATGGAAAGACAGAGATTCAGGAACCAGGTTTTAAATTGTAAGACATTTCCAGTGCCAGATGTGGACTCTGACCACGATCTATTGGTTATGAACTGTAGATTAAAACTGAAGAAACTGCAAAAAGGTGGGAATTTAAGGAGATGGGACCTGGATAAACTGAAAGAACCAGAAGTTGTAGAGAGTTTCAGGGAGAGCACTAGAGAACGATTGACAAGAATGGGAGAAAGAAATACAGCAGCAGAAGAATGGAAAGCTTTGAGAGAAGAAATAGTGAAGGCAGCAGAGGATAAAGTAGGTAAAAAGATGAGGGCTAATAGAAATCCTTGGGTAACAAAAAAGATACTGAATTGAATTGAAATACAAAAAACGCCATAAATGAAGCAGGCAAAAAGGAATACAAACGCCTCAAAAATGAGATCGACAGGAAGCGCAAAATGGCTAAGCAGCTAGAGGACAAATGTAAGGATGTACAGGTGCATATCACTAGGGGTAAGACAGATACTGCCCACAGGAAAATTAAAGAGACCTTTGGAGAAAAGAGAACTACTTGCATGAATATCAAGAGCTCAGATGGAAAGCCAGTTCTAAGCAAAGAAGGGAAAGCAGAAAGGTGGAAGGAGTATATAGAGGGTCTATACAAGGGCGATGTTCTTGAGGACAATATCATGGAAAAGGGAGAGTATGTGAGTTTGGCAGAGCACTGAAAGACCTATGTCGAAACAAGGGCCTGGAAATAGAAAACATTCCATTAGAACTACTGACAGCCTTGGGAGAGCCAGGCCTAACAAAACCCTACCATCTAGTAAGCAAGATGTATGGAGCAGGCGTAATATATAATAATTCCAATCCCAAAGAAAGCAGGTGTTGACAGATGTGAAAATTACCGATCTATCAGTTTAATAAGCCACGGCTGCAAAATACAAACACGAATTCTTTACAGACGAATGGAAAAACTGCTAGAAGCCGACCTCGGGGAGGATCAGTTTGGATTCCGTAGAAATGTTGGAACACGTGAGGCAATACTGACACTACGACATATTTTAGAAGATAGATTAAGGAATGTCAAACGTTCGTTTCTAGCACTTGTAGATTTAGAGAAAGCTTTTGGCAATGTTGACTGGAATACTCTCTTTCGAAATCTGAAGGTGGCAGAGGCAAAATACAGGGAGCGAAAGCCTATTTACAATTTGTACAGAAACCAGATGGCAGTTATCAGAGTCGAGGGGCTTGAAAAGGAAGTATTGATTGGGAAGGGAGTGAGACAGGGTTGTAACCTATCCCCGATGTTATTCAATCTGTATATTGAGCAAGCAGTAAAGGAAACAAAAGAAAAATTCGGAGCAGGAATTAAAATCCATGGAGAAGAAAGAAATACTTTGAGGTTCGTCGATGACATTGTAATTCTGTCAGAGACAGCAAAGGACCTGGAAGAGCACCTGAACGGAATGGACAGTGTCTTGAAAGGAGGATATAACATGAACATCAACAAAAGCAAAACGCGGATAATGGAATTCAGTCGAATTAAATCGGGTGATGCTGCAGGAATTAGATTAGGAAATGAGACGCTTAAAGTAGTAAATGAGTTTTGTTATTTGGGGAGCGAAATAAGTGATGATGGTCGAAGTAGAGAGGATGTAAACTGCAGACTGGCAATGGCAAGGAAAGCGTTTCTGAAGAAGAGAAGTTTGTTAACATCGAGCATAGATTTAGGTGTCAGGAAGTCGTTTCTGAAAGTATTTGTATGGAGTGTAGCCATGTATGGAAGTGAAACGTGGACGATAAATAGTTTAGACAAGAAGAGAACAGAAGCATTCGAAATGTGGTGCTACGGAAAAATGCTGAAGGTTAGATGGGTAGATTAACATAACTAATGAGGAGGTATTGAATAGAATTGGAGAGAAGAGAAATTTGTGGCACAACTTGACTAGAAGAAGGGATCGGTTGGTAGGGCATATTCTGAGGCATCAATGGATCACCAGTTTAGTGTTGGAGGGCAGCGTCGAAGGTAAAAATGTTCGAGGGAGACCAAGAGATGACTATACTAAACAGATTCAGAAATATGTAGGTTCCAGTAGGTACTGGGAGATGAAGAAGCTTGCACAGGACAGAGTAGCATGGAGAGCTGCAATAAACCAGTCTCTGGACTGAAGACCACAAAAACAACAACTTGAACATTAACCGCTCAGGCGATATGCAATTTCTCTCATTTGTATTATTGTTATTATTATTATTAATATTATTACTAACGTCATATAAAATTCTGTGCGTCATTATCGAGTGCAAAGAATAAGAAAGATGCACTCTGACAATAATGAACCACGTAGATGGAAGAGGAACACTCTTTTGTCATTTTTTATCAGTTATCACTCTCTCCCTTGTCTTCGATGCGAGTAGTCTGACGTCTGAGCGAGTGCTGTTGGATGTAAGCATTATTGTACTCGTAATAATATATTAGTTTCATGCTATTATTCACTTTTAATTGTAAGAGGTGAGCCCTATCTCATGTTCGCTTCCTTTGAATATCAGTAATTCAAGTTATTTTCAGCGCAACAACTGCAGCCGCCGTTGCAGCCAAAGCCGCCGTTACGTGGCAATTTTAATTTATGATTTTGGAAGCTAATTATTCGCCCGCTTCAATTATGATACACATTTTTTCTGCAGCCGCCAGCCGCTGCAACTAAAGACATAGCTTTAACGTTTGTATTTTCAGTTTAACAGCCGACATCCAGAGCCTCGACTCAGACTACAATGCATTAGAAAAGAAAATGGCAAGAAAATATTCTCTCTCGTGTGTGTGGTCAAATAGAAATAATAATCAGAGATATCATGTTTGAGCAGAAACGTTTAGCCGAGACAAGGACCTTAAAAAGTTTATTTCATTTTTCAACTTATATGTAACGTGCTACAAGATCAGTGTGTCTTACAATTATTAACGTGATTAACGATTTTGCTAAGGATTAACATTCATTGAACAAACCGTCTTACAAAAAGCAATTTAATTCAAATCAAAGAAAAAAACTCAAGATTAAAGTAATAACCAAATTAACTATTAATTTTGAGAACAGCCCACCACGTAATAATGACATTCATATATAAACAGAAAGAGAAAGATATTTTATATTATCATAAATCACGCGAGATGCTGTGGCGAAACAAAGTATAAGGGATAATTAAAGAGTTTTCGCTTGAGGGTCTAGCTGCAGCCTATACTCGTACGCAACGTAGCTCAACTCCGATGCTTGTATATAAGCACCGACATGTAAGCGACGGATTAATGTAGCATTTGTGTCTATCTGACGTGTGTATGGTAAATACGGAAACGTAAACTACAGCGACATTATTACGAAATGTGTCCAAACAGGACCAACGTGTTATTGTTCTTACATTGGCTGTTGAAGAATAACCACTGGTAGACATCCACTGGCAAATACAGAGTGTGTATGGGGCAGCATGTGTGTCGAAAAGCACCGTGGTGGAATGGTGCTGATCGCGATTCGTCACAAGAGGCCCGTCGATCTGGTAGGCCAGCCACCTTCATTATGGAAAACAACACTCGAACACACGCCATATAGTATTGATCTCTCCCCAGTACGATTATTACGCCTTCGATCCCTAAAAAAAGTCCTTGAAGGTTCGAAGATTTCTTTCGGACGAGGTTGTGCCGCAGACTGTTACGGACATTTTCACAGAGCTGGACATGGTGTTTTACCAAACAAGTGTCTTCAGCGTGGTGCGTTGACGTGAGATTACCTCAATTCTCATGGCGAGTTTTCCCTATTGGCGTTTCGGTTTAGGACTGTACTGATTTCGAACGGAAACTTTTAAATCGCCTCTTATAATTTCATATCTCTGGACCGTGTTACGTACCCGTGTGTAATGATCTTCTTCTGTTCTAATTCCTTTCAAGACTGTCCGTCTCAAACACGCCTTTAACCTAAAACGTGTGCCACTCTGACTCCAGAAATCGCAGGGATTTAGCCTTGTGTACTTGTGACCCCCCTTACATTTTCTGCAAGATGCTCAGATAATCCATCCTTTGCCTTCCTATTCCGGTGCAGGTCATGATTTGCGTATCTCCATCTGCAGCAACTGGTACAGCCCTGGTATGAGGTTTTGTTTGTCAGAATCCATCTCTTAGGTCTTTGTTTAGATTTCTGAAGATTGTGTTTATCCAGGGCTGGTCATGCTACTGAAAATGTTCGACAAACCTCACACAAGTTTGTGCTATTGCTGCTCCTGTTTCCTTCAGGACACCTTTGATGTTACAGATCGTTAGCAAGGCTGTTTCCTGTTGCTCCTCCTGCTATAAGAACATGATCTCTGCACAAAGTCTGACACTAGGTTTCAGGTTTCTTGTGTCCTGCTAATATATACCTAGCTTTTTCTGTAGCATGCGGTCTACACACCTCCTGTGACTACTACTTAGCTTTAAGACTCTTTTCTTTTACTTCAGTTCTCCAACGATCTACCCTTGAAGTTATGCCTAAGTGCTATTGCACTCTAGTTTGCTCAAAAACTGATTGAAGCTCTTCTCGTATTTCTTGTAAAAATTGGTGACCAGAGTCTTAAATGTGATTTCTGATTTATTCTCCTTTTGCTTATTACTTGGTACATTTTCCCAGTTCCGATTGTCTCTTTCCCCCTTCAACCTATCTAATTCAAAATTCACCACATCTTCACTGTTCCTCACATCTCTCGTCTCGCATGCATAATCTACAGCTACATAGGAAATCGTCATCTGGTGCTTTAGCAGCCTCCCACTAGAATGTCTCCAATGAAATACCTACCCACAATCCTGTCATGTTTCCCCCACACGCACTAGTGCGACGAGGTGAACATGTGTGATGAAACACATGTCGGTATTTCTACAGTAAGCCGAAAAATATTTAAAATATTTAAACTGCAATAAAGTAAGAACTAGTCAGTACTTATCTCCAAATGAGATACGCAGCTAACTACCAGACCGCAGGCGGACGTAAACAAGAGAGTGTATGGACCACAAAGTTATTCGCTGAACGTAACTTTAAGGCCGTAGAATGTCAAAATGAATGAAAACTTAGAAAGCATGATGGTTTTTAAGAATAATCATAAACAGCCACGATTAGGAAATTATGAAAAGTTCTGTAATGGACTCCAGGAAGACATAACAACTAGACAGAGAACAGACGTAAATACGAGAATGTAAACACCTCCCAGATAATCACTGAACGTAAGTTTTAAATCGTAGAATACACGAAACGAATGAAAGCTAAAAGAATACTGCATTTTCAACAACAGTATTAAACAGACAATATCTGGAAATTATGAAATCACTGTAATAAATCCAAAACAATACCCGGTATTCCGCATTGCTGGTACTAATGTTAGAGCTTTTGGAGAGTGAGACCGGCCACCAATTGTAATGGTGCTGTGACTGGGAAGCGTGGAATGCTGATGAATGGTATCCCACTGCGTTCAGTGATGACCTGCAGATCTGCATTACTTTGAACGACCATCGTCGCCGAGTATGGTGGTGACCTGGGAAAAGTTCCTATTCTACCATCTTTTGGAAAGGCACAGCATGTTACACCTAGTGACACGGAGTGGGAAGCCATTGGGTACGACTTCATGTCACTTTTGCAACTGTTTGAAGGAAATGTGACGGCACAGTGATATATCACGGATATCCTGTGTCATGTGTTACGTCTAAGACAACAGTATTGTGTTGCCACTTTTCAACAGCACAAAATGTATACAAAACAATTATTTGGACAGTACTATAAAACTGAGTGAGTTTGTATACATATTTTGTGCATGTATGTGCGTATCTTTGTGTGTGTGTAAATAAACAGCTGTTCACACTTGCTTCCACTCTAGCAACAACGTCAATGGTGAGACAATCAAGGTCTTCCCCCCATAGGAAGATTTATCCATATCAAGTACTTGACATCAGCGAAGTTTGGTTTTGCAAACTTGTACTGGACTCAGTACATGTGATGTTTCGAGAAGACAGATATGTTACAGTCAAAACCCGTTTTTAGTCGGAACGCGTTCTTACTAGTTAAAACTAGTTTTTACTGGGCCACTTCGTCAAAACGCGTTTTGCTTAGTTACAATTAGTTTTAACTGACTTTCGCTTTTGACCAGCAGTAAATACTAGTTGTAACTAAGGCCAACAGTATCAACTAGTTTTAACTAGTAAGACCCCGTTCTAACTAAACTAGAAAGAACTAGTTTTCACTAAACTTATTTAGGGGCAAATATTAAAATGAAGAGCAACTATGTATTGATTGAAATAAAAAAAACAGCCTTTTTGTATTGCGCAATGCAATATTTATTGGGATATTGATCATACATCCAAGCACATTAGAGATAGTGAAAACAAGAATGCACCGACAAGAAAATGGCGAATGTTGCTGCAAACTGGATGAAAACGGGAAAAAAACGGGAAGAGAAACGCGTGTGTATTGTGAAGGGTGCGATGTTGGATCGTCTACAATACCATGCTTTGAGCTATACCATACAAAGAGTCATTTCTAATAAATATTCTTCAAGAAACTGTGTTTCCTTTAGATCTACCACTAAAACCCTTCCTCATTACATAAAAATTAATAATAAATAATTTTGAATTCTGCAACAGTGTTACTACTGTGAAAACCTTCGAATTGTTAGGTATTCAGTTGTTAGATAATCACTTGCCCCCACAACAATCGCACATAAGTGTGTCAAAAACGCGCCTTTACAATAAGCGCTAGAGGCGCGGAAAGAATTACACGCGAGGGAACAGTTCTAGGCGCCAAAACTCCCTGCCTGAGCATCGCTGCAGCGGCCGACAAATAGCCCGCCACTGGGCGCTTTTCGCCACAACAAACAACACGTTCGAGGGGTTAAGAACGTGCAGATCATCTTGTACGTATTTATCAAGGAAGATCTAAATCAAGAAAGCGATGGAAAGAAGAATTTGTAAGAACACGACAATAGAGAAAACCACTACAATGTTATGACAAAATAATCTTACTATAAATTATTGGACGAAATTGAAGAAGCACAATCAGCTGAGAAAAGACACAGAAGCAGTACAGAAGATTAAATCGAGTCAAGGTTGTTAATATATGTGGGACCTGGAAGTTAGTGGCAAGAAAAGAGCTTGTGAAGTACTACTTATGTCTTAATTTTATCCATTGTTTTTCAGTGTTTCGTCCTCGACTGTTTTACTTTCGTTTTCCATTTTACTACTTATGTGTCGAAGAAATTTTCGACATTATTGAAGCAGCTCATCAGGCCATTTTCCATGGAGGTCGAGACAGATTAAAGCTTGAAACTTCAAGAAAATATGAGAACATAACAGTGGAGATGATAAACTTTTGTCTGTCTATGTGTGAAACTTGTCAGCGCAAAAGGAGCATTAAGAAAAGGGGGTATGTTTCGAAACCTATACTTCATTCAGAAATGAACAGTCGTTGCCAAGTTGATCTGTTCGACATGCAAACTCAAGAAGATCGTGGAATTAAGTATATAATGGTGTATCAGGACCACCTGACAAAATCTGTTTTGGTACGTGCACTGCAAAGCAAGAGGGCAGAGGAAGTGTCACATCATTTAGCAGAAATATTTTTGACATTTGGTGCTCCTTGTATTTTACACTCTGACAACGGCAGAGAATTTGTTAATTGTATCGTAAACGAGCTGGCTGTATTTTGGCCTAAGTGTAAACTGGTTCACGAAAAACCAAGGCACAGCCAAAGCCAAGGTTCTGTTGAACGCGCCAACCAAGACGTTGAAAAAATATTGGCTTCATGGATGCAACACAACATTACCACCAACTGGTCAAGCGGTCTTCGCTTTGGACAGTTTGTGAAAAATCGGGCATATCATTCTGGTATCAAGCAAACACCTTACAAAGCTGTGTTTGGCACAGAACCACGAGTAGGCCTGATGACTTTGAGTTGCCTCTAGATGTTATTAAGGAGATACAAGATGAAGATGATCTTAAAGAGGCTTTAAATAAAATTAATGTGTATTGCTGTAGTTGATATCAATGATTTAGATGTATGATCAATATTCTCAATAAATATTGCATTGCACAATACTAAAATGCTGTTTTTTTTTATTTCAATCAACACGTAGTTGCTCTTCATTTTAATATTTGCCCCTAAATAAATTTAGTGAAAACTAGTTCTGTCTAGTTTAGTTAGAACGCTTTCTCACTAGTTGAAACTAGTTGATACAGATAGCCTTAGTTACAACTGGAATTTACTGCTGGTCAAAAGCGACAGTCAGTTAAAACTAGTTTTAACTAGGCAAAACGCGTTTTGACAAAGTGGCTCAGTATAAACTAGTTTTAACTAGTAAGAACGAGTTCTAACTAAAAACGGGTTTTGAGTGTAAGAGATATACTTCGTAAACTCCACTGAAATTTTAGCTATATCCACAGCGACTTGGGTTTCATATATGTAAGAGACGAGGGCTACTATGCTTTCACACAACAAGTTTCGATTAATTTTGAAGGTCCCCCAACGACCTAACCCCAATACATACAGATCATCGAAAATAGAATACTATCTTTTGGAAGGGTAGGCGACATGAATACAAATTCATTGCACAAAACCTTTGTTAAATTCTACCTATACAATTACGCGCAGAAAACATGTTCGGTGTATATTTAACTTGAGCGCACGATATTACATGGAAACAGAAATGCCGAAATGCTTTGACGGCATTCCGTGAAGCAGGAAGCTACACCATCGGCACATACATTCTAGTATCTCATGCCGCCTCACACAACTAGCCTTAGTTAAGTCCAGCTGTAACTTTACCTACAGCTCATATATACTGGGATAGAATACCACAACATATGGAATCCCAATAAAGAGTACAATAGACTCTTATAACTGAGAACGGAAGAGGCTTCAAGGAGTTGTCTGACGTCACATTCCTTCCTTGATTTACAAATTGCTCCATGAGACGCAGAACGACGTACTCTCCATGTAGCAGCTACTCTCTACGTGTGTTCTCTTTGCCAGGGTATGGAAAAGCATTACATATATACTTTGTCGTTGCATCGATAGCCAACCAGAATTTGAGACCATATTTGTGTGGTTTGTTGGATATGAACTAAGTGAACCTGCATTTTGTTCTGCTTGGTAATAGTTGCTCGTCAATAGCTGTTTGCAGAGCTTAAAACCAACGGAATAGCATGCTATAATGTTAATTAGACCAGTAAAATATGGAGTGTTATAACAGTGGTGTTATCCAGGAAGTAAGAGGTAGAATTGGTTTTCCTGAACGTTGCTGGTTGAAAATCTGCGAGAAGGAACTGAAATAATTGTTAAAGTTATAAAACAGGAAAAAAATCAGTCATGTATAGGAATTCAAGGATATAACTCCTTTGCACCTGTGAAATTACTGACTGGAGAAAGAATTAGAAGATTCCAATGTAAATTCAAATTATAAGTTAAAAATTGAGCTGGATACTATTAAATCTACACCAGGTAAAAATAAAGTAACAGTAGTTTTCTATGTGTAAACGAATTTAATAAATATCTTGTACAGTAATATTTATTTCTGTATGCTCTGTCTTGTCATAAACCCTAAGAAAATCTCCTATTTACAAATATTTACGTGCATGGGAGGGACAAAGATATTGCAAATGCACAGGAAGGGTATACGCACTGCTTTAAACACAGAGAGATATTAGGTATTTTACTGTAAACAGCAGTAGAGTGCAACCGTACGTTGGACTACTGGAGGAAAATATTGGAAATGAGACCATTTATTGCATTTAGGGACACACGGAAAAAATCTGTTTATTAAGCTCCATTGACATTTGGACCTGCCTAGCTGTCGTATGGTTAACAACATAACAACCATTTACAGAGTTAAAAAGTGATGGAATAACGCCCTAAACGGTAGTTCGTTTGCGAAAAACTCGTTAGCCATGAGTTCTACATCGCTATAAGGCTCTGGAAGCAGATGCTCCAAAGTATTCTGATGTATTCCAATGGGTAGCCTCTCTGCACGCAGTAAAATGCCAAATGAGTGTTTGGTGTTTCACAGTGTTTGCACTTAGTCTACTAGGACAAAAAAATCCTAAGCAGGAATAGGGCGTAGACAACTGCCAGTCAGTGCATTGTCTATAAGCATTATAAAACATCACCACTACCCGTCTTATCTACCGCATAAAGAAGGTCTATGTATGTACTAAAGTATAGACTTAAATGTCTTTTTATATGCAAGATGTCCTCTGCAATTGAACATTACGCCCCACATACGAAACTTAATAGAACTATCGAAGCAAACTGTTGAATCCGGAAGTTACTATAGCATCCGCTCACACTGCTGTATAGTGTTGTACTGCAGTTTTATTGTAACAAGGTGACGTTTGGAGCAATCGACAACACACACTCCACCAGAAGTGTTACAATACTTGATTCTGCAGAAACGGCTTCAGCAGTATCATTCTCTAAGGACTGAGGAGTGTACCTAACGTTCGAAATAACTAAGCTGCAGCATAAAGCAACGTATTGAGGGCAAAATGCATCCAATGCATGATCAGTGGTACTGTGAACTATAGAACTCAAGGCTACGAAAGAGCCCACAACCAGTATTTTAAACGTTTCAGTCGCTTCAGAACGGTATGTCTATGGCGTGTCTGGAACGTGGCCTATGTTACTATACACACATGATTATATCTGCCTTCTGGCCGACCGGTAGACGTTGTATAAGCGTTATCGACGGTCTACGGAAATTCTGGCCACGGCTGTAACTGTCAGCTTTTAGAGGTTAACATAGTGCAATCAATTTACGTCACACAGATGTCACGCACGCCCTGTGAGAGTTTGCGGGCCAGTTCCGACGTGGTTTCTGTTATACGAATTGTTGCTGGGAAAGCAGCCAGCCATCAGAATTCATGGTAATGCAGCCAGAAACAGTTGCTTTCTGGATAGAAATTGCCTTGATGTACACCGCTGATTCTCACATAACCACCACTAATAATAACAATAATAATAGTAATAAACTTGTTACACGGAATCTTAATTCTATGGCAGTATCCAACGACGAAACGATTTCCAATTCGACCCACCATCAATAACGAACACGTCAAAAGCGTCATGTACTGCACGTATGGTAAAAACATAACAACCGTTTTTGTAGTGTTTAAAATCGATAGAGTAACAGTTTTTAACGATCATTCATTTTCAAAAATAGGACACTACGGAAAATCTGCAACAATGTGGACAGTCTTATGCTGGAGGAGCGAGGTAAAACATCATAAGTTAGTCGTAATTTTTAAATTAATGGCTGGAGGAATTAAAAGCGTAATGGATATAAACTCTTCGTTGGAGTTCTGTTCGAAAATGCCAGAATCTAGATCGTTTACTGCACTAAGAGATACACGAAAAAATCTGATTACAAAGCTTTCGGACTAGATGTTATATACCTAGCAACACAGCAACTGTTTTTGTAGAATTTTAAACCGATAGAATAATAGATTTTACGGGAATCCGTTTCCAGAAGTTGTTAAAGTTCTATACAGAAATTCTGCAAAAATGTGGAATAGAAGAGCTAATACCGTGGAAAGTTTTAGCGGTGGCGGGAGACGCTCTGCGTTGTTTATCGTGGATGCCGGAGGACTGACCCAGCTGAAGCAGTTGCGGTCGAGTGAGAACTTGCTTACCACTGCGAAAGCGCAGGTGCTGGCGCCTGTTTGGCTTCCATACAGCAAAATACCGTCACGTAGTCGGGCATTTTCAAAACTGCAAACAAGTTCTCAGGCGACCGTGAGTTCCTGCGGCCCACCGTGTCGTCCGGCGACTGCTATAAACACATCCCGCAGTGCATTTGCCCCGACTGTTAAAACACTCCACGATATTAGCTCTTCTATTCCACATTCCTGCAGAATTTTCGTTAGACCATGAAGTTAAAAACCTCTACAAACGAATTACCGTAAAAATATGTTATCCTGTCTGTCTGAAACTTTGAAAACGGTTGTTATGTGGTTAGGTATATGACATTTACTCCGCATCTACATTTACATGGATACTCTACAAATCACGTTTAAGTGCCTGGCAGACGGTTCATCGAACCACCTTCACAGTCATTCTCTATTATACCAATCTTGTATGGCGTGTGGAAAAAATGAAGATCTATATCTTTCCGTGCAAGGTTTGATTTCCCTTATTTTTTATGATGATCGTTTCTCCATACTGTAGGTCGGCGTCAACAACATATTTTCGCATTCGGAGGAGGAAGTTGGTGACTGAAATTTCGTGATAAGATTCCGCCCCAACTAAAACGCCTTTGTTTTAATGATGTCCACCCCACATCCAGTATTGTTGCAGTGATACTCTCTTCCCTATTTCGAGATAATACAAAACGTGCTGCCCTTCTCTGAACTTTCTCAACGTATTCCGTCAATCCCATCAGGTAAGGATCCCACACCGCGCAGCAGTGATCTAAGAGAGGATGGACAAGCGTAGTGTAGGCAGTCTCTTTAGTAGATCTATTACATTTTCTAAGTGTCCTCCCAGTAAAACGCAGTCTTTGTTAGCCTTCCCCACAACATTTTCTATGTGTTCCTTCCAATTTAAGTTGTTTGTAATCGCAATTCTTAGGTATTTTGTTGAATGGTTCAAATGGCTCTGAGCACTATGGGACTTAACATCTGAGGTCATCAGTCCCCTACAACTTACAACTACGTAAACCTAACTAACCGAAGGACATCACACACATCCATGCCCGAGGCAGGATTCGAACCTGCCACCGTAGCGGTCGCGCGGTTCCAGACTGAAGCGCCTAGAACCGCTCGGCCACAACGGCCGGCATTTAGTTGAATTTACGGCCTTTAGATTTGGCTTGTTTATCGTGCAATCGAAGTGTAATGGATTCCTTTTCACACTCATGTGGATAACCTCACACTTTTCGTTATTTAGGGTCAATTGCTAATTTTTGCACCATACAGATACATTTTCTAAATCGTTTTGCGTTTTGATCTTCTGATGACTTTAGTAGTCGATAAACGACAGCGTCACCTGCAAACAACCTAAGACGGCTGCTCAGATTGCTTCCTAAATCGTTTATGTAGATAAGGAACAGCAAAGGGTCTAGAGCATTAGCTTGGGGATAACAAAAATGGCTCTGAGCACTATGGGACTTAACTTCTGAGGTCATCAGTCCCCTAGAACTTAGAACTACTTAAACCTAACTAACCTAAGGACATCACACACATCTATGCCCGAGGCAGGATTCGAACCTGCGACCGTAGCGGTTGCGTGGTTCCAGACTGTAGCGCCTAGAACCGCTCGGTCACCCCGGCCGGCGCTTAGGGATCACCAGAAATCACTTCTGTTTTACTCGATGACTTTCTGTCAGTTATTACGAACTATTACCTCTTTGACACGAAATCACGAATCCAGTCACATAACTGAGACTATATTCCGTAAGCACCCAATTTCACTACAAGCCGCTTGTGTGGTACAGTGTCAAAAGCCTTCTGTCCAAATCTAGAAATACAAAATCAACTTGAAATCCCTTGTGAGTAGCACTCAACACTTCATGTGATTAAAGAGCTAGCTGTGTTTCACAGGAACGATGTTTTCTAAATCCTTGTTGACTGTGAGTCAATAGACCGTTCTCTTCGAGGTAATGCATAATCTTCAGATGCAATATATGTTCCATAATCCTTCTACATATCGACGTTAATGATATTTGCATTTAATTTAGTGGTTTACTCGTCCTACTCCTACTACAATCATATTTCACTTGCATCCAGAAGTGCATAAATGATACAGATTCCAGAATTTTCGAACAAAACTCAAACAAAGAATTTATATCCCTTCTTGATTTAAATTCGCCAGCCAGTAGTTTGACAGTACGAAGAAGTCATGTTACTTTGTCTCTAATCTCCTATTAAAGGTTGTCTGCATACTTGCAGAATATCCACGTAGACCTTTAAGTCAACTTTTTTTGCAAATGGATTACCGTTAAAATCTGTTATGCCACCGGTATAAACTCTACAAAAACGTTTGTTATGCTGCTATTGTATTGCAGCACGTGACGTACTTGACGCATTTTTTTAACGGAGCGTTTATTAATAGTGAGAATGAGGGGAGATCAGTTCGTTGATGGATTCTGCCGTAGAATCAAGACTATATGTAAAACGTTTATTAGTATTACTAGTGTCTATGTGTGAAGAAGCAGTGTATACCAAGGCAATTCCCATTGCGGAAACAGCCAGTTCTGGCTGCATTAGCATGAATTTTGATGGCTGGCTGCTTTCCCATAAAAAATTTCTACCGCCGAAAAATAAGTCTGAGTGCCCTACGTCGGAGCTGCCTGGCTGACTGGTGCGGGTGTGTGCGCGTGCCATCTCTCTCTCTCTCTCTCTCTCTCTCTGTGTGTGTGTGTGTGTGCGTGTGTGTGTGTGTGTGTCTGTGTGTGTGTGGTGACTTGATACTGTTGCTGGGCGTAGCACTGGCCACCTCTGTGGAGAGGTCACCTCACATCGCTTTTCCTTCCATCATTGCTTAGACACTGAATATTGAGCTGAAAACTGTAGAATAGACCCCTCTCCCCCTTGTTGAATGAATTCAATCAGCGGGTCAGGGACAGAACGAACAAAAATTTCACCGACATCAACAACAGAACTTTCTTATCAGCGTCAGCACTTCCTTTTCTTCAAGGTCATGACATCATCACCTCTGGTTCTAGAGCAATTGTTTTTGTTATATGTGGATGATGTTAGCCACAGCTCTTTCGTATCATCAGGCCACCCTCAAACCTGCCCACCCTGCTCCCTCTTCCCCACGTGCCTCACCCCGCACCATACCCAAAGTGTCCCCACTGCGCCAACTGCATGCCGGTTCACCTCCCCACCCTTCGAGCATTTTTTAATTTTCAAGCAGTACAGTTTTACCGCTGTTGACAGTTGTTGAAACGTGCGATGGTAATGGTGACATCATGAGAATGAATTAATATGTAAAATGCGTAACTCTGATATAAGCGCGTGCCTCTAGGTCTCATGCATTCATATAGGTAACATACGAGGGTTACTATACTTTCAGCTACCTAGTTTTAATGCTTTTACTTGCCCAAATACCTAACTCCCATACATATAGATCATCGAAAATAGGAGACTTCTTTACGGTTTTTGGGAGGATCGAGACTATGAGAACAACTTTGATATCATTTCATCTTGAATTTTTATCCCACACCTGAACTTTTTTTTTAATTTCCGTCATTGATTCTTCGACGTATAGACTATAAGCAGGAGCGAAAGACTGCATCCCTGTCTTACAACTTTTTTTATCCGTGCTCTTGGTTATTGGTACTCCACACTTACTGCGCCCTCTTGGCTCTTGTACATCCCTGTAGCTTAGCATATTTTTCTCAGAAGTTCGAAGATCTTGCACCTTTTTATATTGTCGAATGCTTTCTCCAGGTCGACAAACCCTATGAAGGTGTCTTGGTTTTTCGCCTGTCTCGCTTCCATTTTCAACCGCAACGTCAGAACTGCCTCCCTGGGGCCTTTGCCTTTCCTAAAGCCACACTGATCGTCATGTAACAGATCCTCAACTTTCTTTTCCATTCTTCTGTACGTTATTCTAGTCAGTTAAGTTGATGGATGAGCTGTTAAGCTGATTGTGTGATAATTGTCACCACTGTCGGCTCCTGATATCTTGGGAATTGTTTGGATGATGTTTTTCCGAAAATCTGACGGTATGTCGCCAGTCCCATACATTCTACGCACCAAAGTGAGTAATTGTCTTCTTGTAATTTATCCCCATGAGTTCAGGAATTCCGATGGAATGTTAACTATCCCTTCCGCCTAATTTGATTTTAAGTCATCCAAAGCTCTTTTAACTTCTGATTCTAATACTTGATCGCCTATCTCTTCCCTATCATCTCCTGTTTCTTGTTCTATCACGTACCCTCTCATAGGGGCCCTCGATGAACTCTTTCCACCAAATCGCTCTCTCCTCTGCATTTCTCAGTGAAATTCCCATTGTACTCTTAATGTTACCGCCCTCGCTTTTAATTTCACTGAAGATCGTTTAGACTTTACTGTATGCTGAATCAGTCTTTCCGATAATCATTTATTTTTCGATCTCTTCACATTTTCCATGTAGCCATTTCACCTTAGCTTCCATATACTTCGTATTAGTGGAAACTATATCAAAATCCCTACAGTATTTCCTGAGAAAAGCCCGAACGTACAAACAAAACTACGGCAGGGGACTTCAATTTATATATGTACAGAATACGACAGAAGGTATCTCAACTGCCTGGACAGATGTAAGAGTTGGCACTATAGCCAGGATAAGTAAGTACCAGGTGTACCGGTATGAAATGAGCGTTAAGATACAAATCTGTCGATAGGGAACATTTGTTGTGAACGAGCCTTAATTTTTTTTGGGTTGGTTGGTATGACATTTGTCAAAGATATTTAGTACACATCAAGTCATGGAACAAACAGCATCATATGTTTTCATCGTGTTATCATTGTCGAATTTTGTACCAGAAAGTGACGATTTGCGGAATGCATAATTTTTTGTTTTCATTTGAAAAAATGTGCTGCAGAGTCGCATCGAACGCTTGTCGAGGCATATGGTGATCATGCTCTATCAGAAGCAACATGCAAAAGATGGTTTCAACGCTTCAGAAATAATGATTTTGACGTAAGAAATGAAGAACGTGGAAGACCACCAAAAAAGTTCGAAGACGCCGAATTGCAAGCAATATTGGATGAAGATGATACTTTGAGTCAGAAGCAAATGGAAGCAATGGTAAATGTTGCACAACAAACAATTTCTGACAGTTTGAAAGCTATGTGAAAGATCCAAAAGTGTGGAAAACGGGTGCCACATGAATTGAATGAAAGACAGATGGAAAACCGAAAAACCATTTGTCAAATTTTGCTTCAAAGACATGAAAGAAAATCAATTTTGCATTGAATTGTTACTGGCGATGAAAAATGGATTTATTTTAAGAATCCTAAACGGGAAAAATCGTGGGTTAATCCAGGACAACCATCAACATCGACTGCAAAACCAGATCGATTCGGCAAGAAGACAATGCTCTGTGTTTGGTGGGATCAGAAAGGTGTGGTGTATCATGAGCTTCCAAAACCCGGTGAAACTGTGAATACTAATCACTACAGACAGCAAATGATCAATTTGAACTATGCATTGATCGAAAAAAGACCAGAATCGGCCAGAAGACATGGCAAAGCAATTTTTTTACACGACAATGCACCTGCACACAAAGCAAAACTGGTTCGGGATACAATCAAAACATTTGGCTCGGAGCTGCTACCCCACCCGCTGTATTCACAAGACCTGGCCCCTTTTGGACTACCATTTGTTTTCATCAATGGGACACGCACTGGCTGAGGAACACTTCGATTCCTACGAAGAAGTCGAAAATTGGGTGTTTGATAGGTTTGCTTCAAAGGACGAACATTTCTATTGTCGTGGTGTCCTCAAATTGCCAGAAAGGTGGTCAAAATGTATAGAAAGCAATGTTCAGTACTTTGAATAAAATGTTTTTACTTTTCAATTCAAAATTAGTGTTTCATTTTCACACAAAAAAAACGCTCATTTCATACCGGTACACATGGTAGATAAGACGCTGCTGCTGGGATCTGTGTTTCTTATTTGCGTAGCACGAGCCTCCAGCATGCTCAGTGACGTCAATTTACGTCAAAAGAATCTGACGTAGAATATGCCAGTTCTCTCATCAAGAATCAGAATGTGTTCCACCTTCCCAGGTACGAACTTATCCCTTACTCTCTCCATCGATGGAGACCTATTGCCACAGTACGGCAGTGGTTTGTTTCTCCGTCAAATTACTATTGAATTTCTTCCCTCTCCACTATCCTTGGCGATGACGACGTCTCTAGGGCTGCCATTTCTCAGCCAGCCTTTCAGGTTACCTGTTGCTTCCGTTTTACAAAGACTGGCGGTGGGTTTCTTCTGGCCTTTATTTGTCTGGAGCTCGCAAATTCTATTCTCCAGTTTGCCGCAAACTTCTACTACCTCTGTGGCGTCTTGGAAGCTCCTTCTCTAGACTGCTTGTCAGTTAACAAGTTCAAACTTTATGTAATCCTGCTGTGGCACGAAGTCTTCCACTGTGGGTCTTTTTCCTGTCTTACGAATCTGACAGATGTACTGCTTGAATATCTTTTTGTTAATTGATGGGCGACTGTAATCTTGATCGCATATGTTTATTGTTTATTACAAAATGTTTCATGAAATGGGATTTCAGTACGAGATTTCACGAATACGTGTAGACAGGTAACGCCATTTAGCGATGACAGGCATTTTGCAAGCACGAGATTTCTCTGTAACAGTTAATAGTTGGACCGCCTGACAAGGACTTTTGAGATTGCTCTGCGTGTAGGAGGGTATTTTTCTGTGTAGCCAGTGAAAGGAAGACTGTAGTTTAACATCCCATCGACTGCGAGGACTTCAAAGATGGTGTAGCCAGTGGAAGACAACAAATGAAATAAAAACAGAATGAATGTTTCATAACTGACGATTTGGAAGATAAAACGGAAACGACTGCAACAGATTTCGTTACACTTGGAATTTTTACAAAACCCGACGCCGGAGACAAAGTAGGCCACTCTTGAGTCAACAGAAAAGTTTCATCCATGTCTGAAAGTTATCGCGATAATTGCTATCAATAAGCCAGTGAACAGTGTTTAGTTCTGGAGTACAATAAGTCCACGTGGTATCGCTTAACACGTTCGCGTTTTACCTAAAGTCACTGTGGCCTCTGCGAATTCACAGCTGAATGTTAATGATCTCTTTTTCTTCCTTGAACTGACCTATTCCAGGCACGTGTATCTGAAGAAGCTGCAAAATTGTCTCATACCGTAGCTAGAGACCGACTTCATTCTCGAAGAAGCCTGCATGAATACTTCAAGCAATTTCCATCTTGATGTCAGCAAATTGACAAACATGGCACCGGGAAGTGGCGACAACGATCAGAAATTTCTGTGATTATCTACACCCTCTCACTACTTAATCTCATGTTAACCTCATTTTTAACTTCTTGTTATTTTTGCGAGAGGTTATGTGAAAATTTCGGTGTTTGTATCACTTATACGTGAAGATCAATCAGAACTACAAACTTGTATCAACAACGCCGTCCAACTGATTGGTGCGAAAATGTTACGTCAAGTGTGAACTACATTACAGACTTGATATCTGTACATTCAACAAGGGGAACATATTGACTAGCTATAACAAAAGCTTTATGAACTGCAAGATTGGCAAAGCTATGCAAGAAACTAATTTACAATACATTAGTAATAACGCTTCGTTAATGTATAATAAGCCTGAGATGGATACTGGGACAACATTTGCCTAGGGTGGTGTCTCACATAATCTGCTCCAGATTAACGAACGATTGTGTACACCAGTTGGTACTGAAATAACGACAGAGACGTACCCCGTACCATGCGCGCGGTGTCACAATTTAGGCATGTACTGTAAAATTACAAAATCTTTGGCATATTTACTAACTGCTATCTGCTAATGTTATGGGCGTAAACATACCAAAAGATCTACTATCGTTGGACTTCACGGCTGGCCATCAGTCAGTGAGACTAGTCACAACTTGTAAGTCTTTAGGAGTTTTCCTTGTCAAAGCAATTTAAGCTGGAACGAGCACGTAAATCTAGCCATACGGGAAACAGATATCTGACATATTTGTTGGAAGAATCCGAAGAATTTGTAATTCATGCATGAAGCAAGTCTCTTATAAAAGCTCGTTCAATCAGTCCTTCAGCATTTTTCTTCGACGTGGGATCCTAATCCTGTTAGATTAACGAAAGGATAGAAAAGATTATAAGAAGAGCTGCACGATTCATCATGGATTTCTGTAGTGAGTGTGTGTGTGGTGGAAATTCTCAAGTCACTGCGGTGAGAGACATAACGAAAAAAAGTCTTTACTTTCAAAATTTCGGAGCGCACGACCTACAATAAACCAAGAAGAAGTCTGTCTTCCAGTGTACCGTTTGTGAATGTGGCGGGAACGGGCATAAATGTTACTCGCACACTACATCTACATCTGCATGGATACTCTGCAAATCACATTTAAGTGCCTGGCAGAGGGTTCATTGAACCACCTTCACAATTTTCTATTATTCCAATCTCGTATAGCGCGCGGAAAGAAAGAACACCTATATCTTGGAAGGAGAGACAGCATTGGTCGTATTTTTTTTTTTTTTTATTAACCGCAAAATCGATATTCGGTCACTTAGTGACCATCCTCAGTGCTGTAATATACAATTTACATTGATAGGCACTGGTGTCAACAAACTTAGAGCGATCACATTATGTGATTACAGCACTGAGGATGGTCACTAAGTGACAGAAAATCGATTTTGCGGTTAATAAAACAAAAAAATACGACCAATGCTGTCTCTCCTTCCAAGAATATACATTATCTGGTCTTGGTGCACAAGACAATCCATGGAGTCGCCAATCAACACCTATATCTTTCCGTACGAGCTTTGAGTTCCCTTATTTTATCGTGGTGATAGTTCCTCCCTTTGGAGGTTGGTGTCAACAAAATATTTTCGCATTCGGAGGAGAAAGTTGATGATTGGAATTTCGTGAGAAGATTCCGTCGCGTCGAAAAACGCCTTTCTTTTAATGATTTCCAGCCCAAATCCTGTATCATTTCTGTGAAACTCCCATATTTCCCGATAATACAAAACGTGCTGCCTTTCTATGAACTTTTTCGATGTACTCCGTCAGTCCTATCTGGTAAGGATCCCTCACCGCGCAGCAGTATTCTAAAAGAGGTCGGACAAGCGTAGTGTAGGCAGCCTCCTTGGTAGGTCTGTTACATTTTATAAGTGTCCTGCCAATAAAACGCAGCCTTTGGTTAGCCTTCCCCACAAAATTTTCTATGTGTACTTTCCAATTTAAGTTTTTCGTAATTGTAATACCTAGGTATTTAGTTGAATTTACGGCCCTCCTATGCACATCGTGTGGCAGTATGCGGTGCGTAGATGTGGACGTAGATGAATAATTCCAGCAGTAACTACATACTGATGTCTCTAAAAAGTTAAAACATCGCTCCACGTTTATAATCTTACGAGAATCTTTACGATATCAGATTATTGCTGTGATACTCACCATACAGTGGAAGTCCCGGGTTGCTCATCAGTCGACGCTATAGTTCCAATTCACTTCCCTCGCTGTGTGCGAGAGGGCGCACGTAAAGTCGAGTGGGGGCCGCAGTTAGTGCCACCGAAGTCCAGAAAACAATGGCGGAGAGACCTATGAGGAATCACGCGGGGGGCAGTGGGGCGAGCAGGCCTCCAGCGGCAGCAAAAGGAGGACACCGGCCCACGACGAGGGAGTTGGAAGGCGGACAATACGGCGAACAATGCTGGCACGACGCAGGGGTACCGGAAGCAGTCGTCAGATAGGTCCCTTTTTCTGGCGCCTGCAGGGTCCTTGGCGACGGAGTGTTTGAACAATGCATGCGCCCTTGTGCTCGGAGGCCATGTACTTGGTATTCCCCGCCGCGAAACTTGTCTGCTGTTTAACTGACGACCGTCTGTCTAATTCAAAATTACAGCGTTCTAAACTTAATGTGCTATCCTTCAGTGATTTGATATTAAATGATTGCATATATTATATTTCATTTTGTAATGCTTGTGGATCCTATTCTCCGTTACTTAGTGCCATAGCACATTGTTTCCATGTGCGATTTCTTAATTATTTAGTTGTGACATACGTCGAGTTTCAGTTAGATGTCTTTCGAAGAATTTTCCCCTTCAATACCACGCTCATGTTTGGAACATTCATTATTTACTTGTCTGGATTTTACATTTGAGCACGTTAGTTGATGAGTTATTAAATTTTGTTTATATTTGTGTAATTACCGAGCCAATTTCTTGTGTGCGAAAAAGTTATGGATCTAATTCTATTTGCCTATTACTAATAAAGTTGTTTTGCTAATTATAACATAATAACAGTACGCCCCCACAACTTCCAGTCCCAACACCATTGAAACTTTATCACCTTCACTGTACGCATATCAAAAATCGACACCCTTCACTATCCAGTCTTTGCAGTAGTCCGTGGTGCTCTTACGTAGATAGTGCATATCTACTTATTTTTCAGGTTTAGTGCTTACTATGTGTAGGGCAAAATGCAGAATGTCTTATCACTTTCTTTACTTTTTAAAACAGAAATCATTTTTTTCTTTAGTCTTATTTATTCCCTGTACTCTGTCAGGGATGTCAATAATCGCTCTTCTTCAATGCCCCAAAATTTTAGTACACATGCTGGATTATGACAATGTAGTGTTTGTTATCTCCATTGTATAGAATTGGATCATCGGTCTTTTTTATATTAGTGGGTTCCTTGCAATAGATACACTCCAAGCACGAAAAAAGAGGGGGAGGGGGACGAAAATCGGTAGATATGATGTACGTGTACAGGCAGACAGATCATTAGAATTCCAGAAAAATTGGATGATTTTGCGACACCCAGTGTGTGTGTGTGAACTTAGAAATCGCTACCAGACTCAGAGACTATCTAGACTCCAACACACTCGTTAAGACCCAAAGCTGATAAACTTAGCACAATTGAAATACGGTATCTGAAATTTGGCCCTAACATCAAGTTACCTTCCATTAGGAATGTGGGAAGCACTCAACGACTGTGATACCATTTCCAAAATGATGCAACACAGCAATCAGTCGTCCTTCCCTTTCAGACTTTATGGAAGCAAATCTGGTTTTAGGCTAGTATCTAACCACTATCAATGCACTATTTCATAGTTTCAATATATGTCCTACTACATCAGTCGCCTATTGTTCGGGCTTCTGTCACGGGACAACAGTGGACTGCCACAGTAGGACATTTATTGTAGCTATGAAATAGTGCTCTGATAATGGCTAGGAGCTAGACGAAATCTAGATTTGCTATATTAAAGCCTGAAAGGAAAGAACTACTGATTGTTGTGCTCCATCATTTTGAAAACCGGCCCTAACGTGATATCCTAAGGTAGGAATTGCCATAAAATCAATTAATAACTATATTTTAAAAACAATTGACAATGAAAAGGAGATGAAGAGAGTACTAATTACTTCAAACAAAATTTAAAAGGAAAACAAACTGATGATTTATATTAAAGTTCGTCTTCCTACACAAGAAAACCAACAGGCTGACAATACGAATCTAATATGATACATAATTAATCAGCACAAATATGATATCCACGGAAGGATAATGGATTCAAGCTGCACATTCCCCCAGTGATGTGAACTAACACCTCACGAATCTAAATTGTACGATACAGTGGGTAATTGCTCTAACTAAACTGAAAAGAACCTATCTTCGTATAAGGAACCTAATTATTCTTATAATACAGTAAACTCCCACCTAACGAGCCGGTGTCGCACAGTGTGTTCACCAATCTCTTCTTGTTTCGACGGACGTGAAGATGTGGGTCAGCACGAGATCTACACCACGGTGGAATCTGCATATCGCGCTATCTCGTCAGGACGACGACCCAGCACAAAACACCAGTATGGTGGCCTCTTGAGCGATCGAGCAGATGGAATCTCCTGTAAGACGACATATCCAAGAGTATTTTCCATCATGCGTCCGTGCACCCGACTTCAGTGTTTGCGCCGGTACGGCAGCCCTCTAAAAGTTTGTTGAAGAAATTCCCGTCTGACGTCAAGAGGCGACAGCCGAATCAGAGTGTTGTCTATACAGCTTATAGTTTCCTACACGCCAAGCGAATACAACACGAACCCGTTCGTTCCCACACAGCATCAGACCTGGCTTATTCAAGAATAGTTAGTTCTCTCCAGATGTTAATCAGGTGGCAGGCCACGCTTAAGACTCAGTCTCGCTAGCCTGGAAGTAGACAGTGTACATCACAACACCGTCCTGCCATGAGTGACGTTAGAGACCTGCAAGCCGAACTCTAGAGGCACTACCGCTTCTGAGAGGCGAGCGGGCTGCCCCATTACTCCCACTGTTGTCTGTTCCACAGCTCATGGCCGAAGCAACATAAGTTCAGACAGACGAGCCCCGAACATTTATCAATACAACGTCCAGAATGAGGTCCAGTAATCAGAGTTAAATAAAGTGATGAGAATCGTGTGTTCCGCATTTCTCCAGTTATGGCAAGGAGCATATCGTGTTAGCTTATTAATGGAAGTGGGCAAGCCAGACGACTTTTAACTTTCCAATTCATTCAAGAGAATAAGTTACTCATACTGTGCAAGTTAATGAGACGTTGTTCTACCATCTTGCGCTTATGCAAGCAGTTATTCGGCTTGGCACTGATTAACAGATTTATTGGATGTCTTTCTGAGGGATATCGTGCCAAATTTTGTCTCTTTGGTGTTTTAGTTCGTCCAAATCCCGAGCTGATTGGTGGGTCCTTACAATGATGCTCCAAATGTTCTCAGTTGGGGAAAGATCTGGCGGCATTACTGACCAAGGTAGGGTTTGGCAAGCATGAAGACAAGCAGTAGAAACATGTGCAGTTTGTGGGCGGTATTATTTTACTGTGAAGATGGCTTGCTATACGTGGCAACAAAACGGGGTGTAGAATTTCGTCGACATGCCGCTTTGCTGTGAGGGTGCTACAGACGAAAATCACATGGTCCTGCTAAGAAATGAAATGGCACCCCATACCATCACTCCTCGTTGTCGGGCCGTACGCCGGGCGACCTTCAGGTTGGTACCCTACTGCTGTCCAGAACGCCTCCAGATACGTCTTCGGCCTAGAATCTCATTGACTGGAGTGGAACTGTCTTCAGTGAGGAGTTCTGCTTTGAACTGAGCTCCGATGACGAGCAAAAGACGTATGTGGAGATGCCCTAGTGGGATACCAACCTTTCATCCACCATATGGCCTCTCAGCCAGGAATGATGATATCGGGTGCCATTTTATTTCATGGCAAGACTCCTTTGGTTCAAATGGCTCTAAGCACTATGGGACTTCTGAGGTCATGAGTCCCCTAGACTTAGAACTACTTAAACCTAACTAACCTAAGGACGCCACACACATCCATACCCGAGGCAGGATTCGAACCTGTGACCGTAGCAGCCGCGTGGTTCCGGACTGAAGCCTCTAGAACTGCTCGGCAAGACTCCTTTGGTTGTCATCCGCGGCACCCTCAGAGCACAATTGTACTTAAACGGTATTCTACGCCCTTTGTTGTTGACCTTAATAGTAAGCCTTCCTGGGCTTACATTTCAGGAAAATGACGCCGCGCACACACGGCCATAGTCTCCACGGGTGGTCTTCGCGCTTGCCAAATCCTACCTTGGAGAGCAACGACGCCGTCTCTCTGCATTTAAAGGCGTTTGGAGCATTATGGGCATGTACTTCAAACCAGGTCAGAATTTCGACGATATAACATGCAGCTGGGCAAAATTTGACGCGATATTCCTCGGGAGGCCATCCAACAAGTCTATCAATCAGTGCCAAGCCGAAAGGCCCGAAACGGACCAACGTGTTACTGAATTGTTCGATTTGTGAATCTCTATCTCCTGAATAAATCACCCAATTTTTCTGAAATTGTAATAATTTGTTTGTCTGTACATGTACACCACATCTTCCTATTTCCATCTCATTCGGGTAATTCCTGCGCGGTGCGCCTATATTTTCTTTTTCCTTAGGACACATTGACTTACGAAGTTTTGAAGATAGGGGATATTTTCTTCATTTATAGTTTTAAAAGTCAAGGTTCTTTTTCTTTTGTTCATGAGCCCTCTAGTTCTTCTTCAACACAGGTCATTTTTGCGATGTAGCTTACTCTTGGTGCAATAGTTAATCAAATAAAGTATTGTCGGGCTCCCAGCTACGACAGGTGGCTAAAATCCCACGAGCTTTGGACTGAGCTCTCCCTCGCTATTGTCAAGTGGTAAATGACTGCCGTGTCGCAGTGGCGTGGCCGTTATGTAGCCGCACTGCTGGCTGTGACGTTACTGGTGCTCTCTGCCTCGCCAAATACGGTAATGTTTTCGTCCTGCGTCCGTCGCGCCCTCTTGAACCTGATGATGGCCGGGTCCCAGGCTGTGCTGAGCTGCAAATCGCCGTCCTTATTGATGGTGATATGAAGACAGACGTGTCGTCGAATAGAATTAGGCATCGATTTTCTAAAGCATGTTCTGACATGGCTGATTTTTCCGGATGTGTAGACGTAAGCACCTCCCGTGTTCCGTATAGCATTGCTCCTCAGTGCATACTGTCTGACGGACGTTTTAACAGCCCCGCTGACGTGATATTTTACACACTCCAGCCGTTCTGAGGCCAAGATCGTCCTTCACAGGCATCAGCTGCCATATTTTTGCTGGAGGTCTTAACATTGATAAAAGTGTTGTGTCTGCTAATCTTTTCCGACACCATGCCACAGAAAGGCAAAAGCGCAAGTTTCTTGCTCTCTTCTTCGGTGGTGTTTTTCTTGCGCATCTCACCAGAAATACCCTATGATATCTGGTTATAACTGTAGGCATTTTCCCGGAAGACTTTTCGGGGGTGGCTTAGTTCAAGTGGCAGACTTTCAGCGTCTGAGAGGACTTTAAATTGCTGGACGAAGATGTTCAGAACGCCACGTTTTTGTGCCGGATTGCCGTGGCTGAGACTGTACAGATACTGATCGTGTGAGTGAATTTTCTGTAGACACTGTAGCTGAAAAGCCCACTGATTTTTCGGCAAAAGGAGACATCAAGGAAGGCCATCGCAGCATCTATCTCCACTTCCATTGTAAACCTAATGTGGTCATGAATGCCATTCATGTTGTTCTAAGAATTCTCCTAATTTATTACGGCCATGAGGCCAGATGATTAAAGTGTCGTCGACTCCATAAGATCTTACCACATGTCTCTTTTCCGGTGTATCTAAAACAAATACTGAGTGTGTGTTTACATCGAGCATATGTGGTGATCCCATTAAATATACATGTTTTGGTCCACTGGAGCAAGTGGCTAGTGACCGAGTTGCTTCCACAGCCATACATTTTGTTTTTCTACAATGACTTTCATGCCTGTGTCAGGTGCTAAACCGATATTAACACGTTTCGATCCATTGGCTCTCACAGGAAGCTGGACTTATCATGGAGTCAGGTAGGTTGCTCCAGCAGCACACTGGATGGTTGAAATAAAAGACAGAGGCGGTGTTCCTTGTTGGTAAAAGTGTGGAAGACATCGGAACATATGGAAACTGAAATAGTTTACAACATTGTGGAGCGTTTCTAAACATCTGTCCCAAGGTGGTGACCTCTAAATGTATCTCGTCTTCCACGGTCACTGGGTAGCAGATGTCTCGGTGTCCCGTTTCGAAGAGACCAAAATCTCATATTAGTGGTGCATATTGCACCCACGTATATGGTCACTGTTTCAGTGTCTTAGGTCGTGGTCATCTTGACCTTCGTACACTGCATGTTTTATTTCTATGGCTTACAATGCGTAACCGTATGCGGGCCAAGGAGGTATTCTGCAGAACTTAAACCCATAGAGCACGGATAATGTGCGCCATCAGTTGTCAATCCCACCGATGGAGGAGTGGAATGATTATCATACACCCAGGCGAGTAATCTCATTCCTCCACATTTTTGTCGTATTTTCATCAGTCTTAGGTATTTTCCATCAATTTTCGTAATTTTACCCAGTTTTTCTTAATTTCAACGGATTTTACCCAACTGATCGAGTTCCAAACCACCGCTCTCGACGACTTGTCATGTCAACAAAATATCTCACCATGTCCGTTTCGTGATGCTGTCAGCTAATGCCATTACTTTGCGAGTGCTATATACATGTGGACATATATCCCCGTTACACTGCCTACATCAAATGACACAAATACTGTTTCGTATCATAAGAAATAAAGATCAGCAGAGAGGTGGTGCAAAACTACATTCCTTAGCAGAAACACTTTATAAATTCGGTAACATTTTAGTACAATTCATCATCTGTCCCTGTGTGGATGCCAGTCACAAAGTATTCTCGCATTCATACGATAAAATCGGAGACTGAAGATCTCGCCAGCATCTTTGATAACTACCGTCCCAGCAAACGAATCATATCCACAGCAGCACTCTGCCCTCTATTTGGAAACGAGCTGTCCCTTCGTTGAACCTATCGGCTAAGGATCCTGTGCAAAACTCTAGAGGGTCTGTCTATGTATCTTGCTACTATTCTTCTGTCTTTAACCAACCCTCCCTGCAACATCGTCTCCAATTTGATTTGGAACTGACCAGAAGTAGGAGGACACTATTTCTACTACATTCGACGTCTCGTGAAGGACCAGAAAGATCTGAGTGCAATGTAATCAATACACTTCACTATTCTGTTTTCGTAAAGAGCATAACATGTGTTCCAAACTTGCATGTCCAACTGACGCCAGTCATATAGACGGTATTCTCATTCCAATACTGTAACTACCGTTCTTCAAAGACTGTTCCGCACCAGTCTTACTCACGCCGCCTATCCACTTACACACGATCTCTCTAGATGCGCACGTTATGAGGACGTTAGCACTCCTTATTAATGTATAGAAGATACGAGCCTGATGCATTGTAGAGTGTTAAGAAGAAGAAGAAACGTGTGGTTTATGCATGAAGGAGCTCCAGACAGAAGGAGTTTGGAACATTTTTCGTAAATCACTTATGCTATCAACTCTGTAGTGTTGTTGTAGTGTTTGCATTTCATACCAAGAAGGTTCTGGAAAGGGAGAAATGATCATAGAACATAAACACACACTCCTAAGGATACCCGACTGTGCACTTAAACATGCTATAGAGCAGTGTGATTTTCGATATATTAGTCGCATCAATCTACCGTTAGATCCGATCTCGTTAAAATCCCTCTCAACCCATAATCCATCAACTTTCCATCATCTTTAGCGCAGATCTATGTCATTTTAGAGCCAGATGGTTCTATTTTCTAGGAAATCATCCAAGATAGCAGTACAAACTGTGTATATTCCTATTACCTCAGTAGACATACTGCAGAATTTTGTTAAAACCCATGCAGCACCTGATTTGTAAAGTATTTGTTAGGTGACTCCGCCTGGTTGTGATTGGTAGATTGCACAGAGAAGCACATTGTAAATACTGTCTAGTTTAAAACTCTTAAACAGACTTGCACAGGTCAAACACATGAGTCATTCGGTAGTTTCGTAATGCAGTCCCCAACCTGTAATAAAATGTTCTTTAGCTAAGCAGGATGTATAGTTTAATCGTATTACGGACACTTCATAAAAATCTATAGGGTGATTGCCGATAACTTTGGGACAACACCTGGGCTTGTGATCCGACATATATAAATTTAGTACTCTACATTTGGTGGTCGTCCACATTGGAGAATCTATTCCAGCTGCTTCTCGCTGTCCATAACCAGTTACTGTTTTCCTGGTTCCCAGTGCTTCCATGTCGACTTGTTCTCGTGTTCCTATTGATGTAACACGCTCGTCCTGAACCAAGCAGACTTGTAGGTACCCCCTCATGCCCCCTCAGTTTTCCTTCAAAAGAAGCAATGTATCAAATTTCTTCTGAAACAACAATGCAAGAACCCACTATTGCGATTGATAGTCTGTGGGATATGGTCTTCCTCTAGTATAAGCGACAAAACTTTACAAAGGCCCGTGGAAGCGCCTTCGATCTCTGGCGCCCGCTCCAGTGGCCCAGTACGTGTATATTTAATGGTATCACCACATATGCTCGACGTCAACACGCAGACGGTATTTCTTTTCGGTATATCGAAAGGTAGAGAGGCGGTGAAATTTTGTAGAGTTGTCTACGAGGTGAAGTTCACAAAGTTTTTATATTCTGTCGTTTAACTCCGTTGGATGTTATAAAAATAACGAGGAGAGAGAGAGAGAGAGAGAGAGAGAGAGACTGTGCTGTCAGCGGATACTCTCACCCCGCGGTACACTGTCGGATTTCTGGAGTAGTAATCATAGGAAAACGATAAAGGATATTGGTACTTGTATGAAGGTGGTTGGGGAGGGTGTGGGAAGGGGGGGGGGCTATAGACAGTAATTTGATATCGCTGAATTGTAGGTATTACGGTTCTCAAGTTATTTCTTGCAGCCCACGTATACTGTGCAGAGTTGTGATTTTCATCCTGTACTTTGGTGTCCTATTTTTCTCGTTATGATATCTCTCTACTTATTCAGTGATGGGTGGAGAACTAGACAGTCTTTTAACTAATGGAACAGTGCTGTCGGAATGTGACGGGATTTAGAGAGAATTAGAAGGGGTCTGTGACTTGGCAGGAGACATCTCTTACTCGTCGGAATCAAGTGGTTTCAAATGGTATATATCGAAGACTGGGGGATTCCTGAGAATACAGCAGGTAAGCAATACTCTGCCGAAAGGAGAGTTGAGCTCTATACCGGTTCTTCTGAGTGTTGCAGACAAGCGTATTATCACCTTTCATATCTTTCATATACGTCTCATGAAGCGACTGCATAAGGAAACTAGAGGCTAATGTGAAGGTTTCTACCCAGAGAAAATCGCAGCTGACGTTCCGCCTTTTGTTTTCTCGATAAATAATAGTCGACATTCTTCCGTGAGCTTTTTATGCCTTTAAATGGATGGCCTGACATCTTAATAGGTAGAATAAATATACATCTGCATCTATATGTAACATACTAGTTCCTAGTAAACACGTGAGCATCCGTTACAGGCAACTAGCGAATGTCACTGTAGTGTAAGTGCACGTAATCCACATCCGATGCTTTTACGCACGAACTATAGAGCTAGGTACTCGGCGACAATATTCTCTGCAGTGGCATTGTTGGCTCCTCCGTTTGAGCAGTGGCTTGTCCGATGTTGCAGTCTGCACTGGTATTACCTGTGTTAGTGGGTAATTGCGTTTATCAATATTTGCCAGATTTACAGAAGACGAGAGGTGTCCTTGGATTCATCATTGTATTTCACGTCTTTTTCGGATCATCAGAGGTGAGTACACGGGCATTGTACGTTATTCATTTTTTTTCCTTTTACTTGACTGGAAGAAAGCCAGGTTCACACATTTATCTGTTCTCATTTGATTCGTGTAGTAACACACAGAATGTCTTCCTTTTATAATCGTCAGCTTATTTTGTAACCTTAAAAGTTTTCTTTCTAGTACAAAGGTCAAATTTGCAATAGCTATCTGAATTGAATAAACTACTGAGTTTCCTCTTCAGCTTTCTTATTTAAAGCTTTTGTTTAATTTTACGACTTCAATTCTAGTATTGAACTAAATTTCCTTTCGGAGCAATAGACGTGTGATCTTCAGTTCTTGATGTACCACTGTTCTACTCTCAACCTGCAATGAAATGCCATATGCCTAAGCACAAATTGGATATGGAAAGGAAATCAAAGCAAACCACGGGAATCACGAAGGACAATAACAACTCAACATTAGGATGGAACACCCTCCAGATAGTTTACAGTCTGTATTACACTGAATACCATGAAGTTGTACTGTTTACATACCATGAAACTGAAAACTTATCATATATGTACTAACAAAAATTAATTCCTTATCTTGCTCTACATAAAACCCCATAAGACATATTACTCGCTCAACAAGGTAATTGCCTCGGCTTTGGTATTATTTATAACTAACGTGATCTTCTTCTTATCATTTTCACATTACACATTGTACAGCTTAGGTAGTGTAGGTTAGATTACTTGTACGTAATCCACTGAGGCGACATTTTACATCTGACATAATCATTACTGATCACTTCACTATAAAATGCGAAGTTAACATTTGCTGCTCCTACTAGCATTTCTCACGTAAGAAAACTATTTTCCAAAAAGGTTTAAAACAAATTTCTGTTCCCACTTAGCACTTAAACAAAATATTTACGAATCATTTGTTTGTTAGAAAGAAACTAATTTTTCTTCCGTCAACTGTCCATGACTTTATATGCATAACATAAAACAGAATTTTATAACGTAACATGAATAACTTACTTTCTTAAGTATATCTTAGAGTTCTAATACTATTCGCACATATGAATAACCAGAAAATGACATACATTTGGCACCTGTAGTTGTATAGCAAACAGTGCTTCAAACCTACAAATACCAGACAAGACTTATCAAGATACATGCACATAAATAGTAAAACATACTAAAATTATCATTGGGAAAAGATAAGTGTTTGCACATAGTAGACCATGAATGGAACTTCTAACTTATATATGAACTTCTAATTTTAGGCTTCCCGTCTGGCCTACAGGATGGAAAAGTCACGTGACAATAGGTTTTAAGGGGAATACTTGCATATGGTATCTATGTCCTTTAATTACTCATGGTTTACTGGAGGAAGCAAATGTATAAGGTGATAATAAGCTGGCTAACTCGACTTCTGTTGCTCAGACAAACATTGATATTCTTCAGGTTTTTCGTATATGGTGGCAGGACCACACATTGTGTCCTCGCAGTCTGAATAGAGAATGTTTGGTTTGTTGGACTCTCAAATATGCGGTCACCAGCGCCCACACAGAGTCCCAATTTTTACACAGTCCAATTTTTTCATAATCCAATGTAGCCACTGTCACGAATGATGATGATGAAGGTGAAATGATGAGGACAACACAAACACCCAGTCCGTGGGCAGTGAAAATCCCCAGCCCACCTGGGAATCGAAACCGGGATCCCGTGAACCAGAGGCAGCAACGCTAGTCACTAGACCAAGAGCTACGGACAATAGTGAGGGTGATCGTGCGTGCACAGCACATGAGACTCATTGATTTTCACTCTAACCCCTTGACAGAATCTGCCATGATGTGCCTTGGTTCTAATTAAACTCGAAACAATATTCCTATCATCCACAGTCAAACGGAATTGACCACTTGGAAGGTCAGTCTAGGTGCCCTTCCTCGCAGGAACAAGCAATCCACAGAAAAAAAACTTCACATCGAAAAAACTTATAACTGACGGCGCCTTTCTCAATTACAATATTAATCTGTGCAGCTTGTCTACCCACTGACCTCTGGCACCAACAACACCAGAGACCAAACAGTTCTGCACCAGCAGAGTGAGCAGCGTCACAGTTCATCAATTCTCTTAAAAAAACCGCCAGCAATAACATTCATGCTAGCACCTGTCCCAGTGTAACAGTGGTCGGAAATCAACTAACAACAGTATTGCCCGGTGCTGTATAATTTCTAGTGTTGTCTCTGCACACACTTTAGATTCACCAAAGACCTCTTGCCAACATTACCATCCTCCTTGTACTGCAACACATAGGGTTGCTCAGTGGAAATGATGACTCCTTACCATTCTGCGACTGTCAACAAACAGCATGATGAAGTTTTTCACTTCATTTGTGGTTGAGGGGCATTCCTGTGCCGCCTCAAGTATACATACATTTTGGTTTCCTGGTGGTAGACAATTTAGTGGTGGCCCTTCATTGGTAGGAGGTCTGTTACAATGATTATAGTTTATTTGTGGTGGCAGGCTTGGTGTTGTAATGACACATTTAAATAAAGACCGTAACACACATTTAAATATACTCGGTTTTAGAACACGAAGAAAGCATAAATTTTACTCGTATATCGTAGCGGAGTTTGAGATATTTGAAACTGGACGCCAGTATATGGTGAATGTAACGAGTAACACCATCTGTGAGAAGCGTAAAGAACTATTTGCACAAATGTCATTTTCCTCTATGAAGAAACTTGTAAATGCATATTTTATTATTTTCGTGATAATTCTTTCAAAAGTTTACTGATGTAAAAGACCATCAAATATGCAGTAAAAGCAAATGCAGCATGTACAACAAAATACCATAGCTGTACGGGAATTGCACTTGCCAGGAAAAGACTGTATTTTTGTCATAGCTTTAACGGTCTGTGGCACTTTGTTGTTGTGTTATGTGCTCGGAATACAATAGTATTTGTGATGGAAATTTAGCCTTCAGAATTCGCAATTCGTCTTTACTGGGTTAGGGACGATCCCTGTAGCGAGTTTTACTAATATACTTCTCGAAGTGTTTCCTTCAGCTTCCCAACTTCTGGTTGTATATTTCCTGGTTAAAAAACTCTTTCCTAAAGCTCTCCTGCACACATTCTGACCAATATTTGTCCATGAATGCTTTCTCAAACTGGTAATACATCATGCAGTTCTCGGAGTTTCCATCGCCCACAAGGTGGCCTCACCCTGTACGTATACAGTGGTGAATTTAATTTTCTGACTTTTAGTCCACAACTTATTAAGACATCAAAGAAAGCGTTTATAAAAACAACTGGGTGTGGAGACTTGTTTTCGGCGTAAACACCTGGGATTGGCGATGCTTCAACAAGTTTTCTTATAACAATATTGCTGAGGAACTGGATGCTGCCCCCAACGATTTTGTAGTGTATTCTGGGTGCGGAATAAGCTGCCTGGCACTTTTTTTCAAGCTGCTTTATGACTACCAGGGCTTGCCATCTTATTACATTATGCATGCCGCAGTGCTCCACACATACCTCTTAGCCAGCATCCGTGGCCACCACTGTACCGCAAGATTATGCTACGCAGTTGAGGTCACAGGCGCTGTTGTCCACGCAGCACCATGTGGTTTTGGGGCTGCGTCGTGTTCTGTTGTCTGCTCTTTGCTATTACCTTTGATTTACTTAGAGCAATCACATTTATTTTCTAAAGATGAACATGTGAATTGGAATTAGAGTTTATAATTTATGTCATAATTTAAAGCAGAATAAAAATAAGACAGGAAAGAGCAGATACAGATTTTTCTTTACCAACACCACTTCAGGAAGGAGACTTGGTACTGAACTTCAAATCCAGCGTCCCAATGTGGTGCTACCCGTTCTAGTATTATCTGCATGAAGATCACTCCTCGGAAAAACTCAATTTGTTCAGTCTACGCAGATTTAATCTAAGTCTGTGTTGTTTGTTAGCGTGCTTTGTGAGATAATGTGTGTTAGGGTTCATAACAACTACTACTAGTACTAGGTTGGCTAGTAAATAAATTTTGCATGGCTTGGCAAAATATCTTGACTTGATATACTCTAATTACGCTATATGCAGATCTTACGTTCCTGTAAAAGAGATAAATAGCTGCAGCTAACCTCTTTATTAACCTTGTAAAAACGTATTTACATAATAAAAGTAGTTTCTTTGCGTAACGTATTTGTTAATTTCGTGTATATAGTGTAATATCCATGACGTCTTACTGTTATATATCACTACTGTTTGAATTAGTGCTTCCTTTTTTATATTACATTTATATTACGTTCATATTAATACATTTACAATGATATGTTCATTTACATTACTACTTAACAGTGATGTGGCACAACTTGACTAGAAGAAGGGACCAGTTAGTAGGACACATTATGAGGCATCAAGGCATCACCAATTTAGTATTGGAGAGAAGCGTGGAGAGTAAAAATCGCAGAGGAAGACCAAGAGACGAATACACTAAGCAGATTCAGAAGGTTGTAGATTGCAGTAGTTACTCGGAGATGAAGAGGCTTGCACAGGATAGAGTAGCTTGGAGAGCTGTATCAAACCAGTCTCTGCAGTGAAGACCAAAAAACAACAACAATAATGATGTGTACGGATTCCTAGAACGATATCTATCGATGGACTGTTCTAATTAATTATACTTTTAATTACAATCGTGCAGAATGAGATATAGATGGTGATATTTAGATAACGTTCATGATGCTAGTTGTGCATGTTTTATTTCTTTTACATTATGTATGTTTTTTTATGTCTATGTTGTATCAGTGTTGTCACTGTCACTCAGTTCATCATCAGTACTGAAGCTATTTCAGCTATCTATGTCGGCCTTTGTCTTCTGCACCTTCTGTATTGATGAGTCAGTTTGTATATGTCATGTTCTGCATTCGAAATGTTGTTATCGATTGCATTCAGCTGTGTCCATGTTTCTGCCATGTCTCACGACGATACGTTTGATGACAGTTAATGGTAGTGTCACACATTTCACGAATACAAACTGAAACAGGTGTCCGGCTGTACGGCTGCCCCTTTGCAGCCAAGACCACTCGGTGTAGATTAGTGACGTAAGCAGACACACAGTTGCGCCGCTCTGGAATGCTGCGAATTAATACTTATATCTTCCAACTCTCTCCATGTCTGTTCACCCAGAATACCTGACTATAGTGGTGCTTCAGCACTAGCTCACTGAATACCATCTTTCTATTCAGTATTTCATTTTTCACTAACATGCTTATCCTTTTACTCTAACCACTTTGTAAACTGTTTATAACTTCTTTGGTCTTGAGCGTCGAGGCGAGCCCATAGCACTTCTTCAGGCTCAAGGACCATACCTTCTGCCCAGAGAGAGAGGTGCTGCGCTTACTGTGAATCTTAGCTTGAGCTGTCTACAGTGTATAAAAATCATTAGCTAAATTATTTCCTGCATCGGGTATGCAAAAATTTCAGTTGAAATGTGTGGTGAACCAGTATCTATCCACTTTGATAATTCCTTATCACATTCAATATTTTTTGCTCATAGAACTCTTCGCCACTTCGTCGATTTGCGCAGCAAATTCTTTATCTCGCTCTCTCTTTAAGTGTGGTGTTTACTTGAGCAGAAATTTTCGTGGCCAAGTCTTTGTGATGTTCTGTCAGTGTATTATTTATTTGCATTGCAAACTCTTTGTTACGTTCTGCAAGGGTAATGTTTACCTGAGGAGAAAAGATAAAGGTTCAAATGGTTCAAATGGCTCTGAGCACTATGGGACTTAACTTCTGAGGTCATCAGTGCCCTAGAACTACTTAAACATTACTAACCTAAGGACGTCACACACATCCATGCCCGAGGCAGGATTCGAACCTGCGACCGTAGCGGTCGCGCGGTTACAGAATGTAGAGCCACCCCGGCCGGCACCTGAGGAGAGATTGTGTGGCTAATTCTTGATTGTGTGTATTGATCATTGCTGTTGTCTTTCTCAACTAATTTGTAAGTGGATCTGCCACTAGTCTCTGGCATTTGCTCAGTACTTAATCACTGTGCATTTAAATCCAACTCAGAACCGGAGGAATTCATTTCTTCTGCTGCCAGATCAGCACTGCCACCGCCATCGAGATCAGCGTCAACAGTCATTTCCTACGGGATTCGTCGTTACTATTTTTCCAGTTTCTGTCATACCACACAAGAAGCAAAGTTATTTAAAACTTGATTTTATTATGGTACGAATGATAACTGCTACTGGACGCTTCTACTTAAAACAGCAGAATGTCATCTACTATCCGTCGTGCTTTAGCGCTGCTTAAAGGCTGTCATCTTTGTCACGATCTTTCTTAAAAACGTAATTCACAGACTGCCAAAGGTAAATTAACGAGTTGTTTTGTGGCAAGGATAATGCTTTGATACATCGTTAAAGATCTGTATGAAACAATGTAAGAAATACGATCTTCGATTCATTAATTCATGTATCTACACCTTTTTGTTTCGGGAAGTGGTAGCGTACGGACGTATGCTCGGATCCATCGTACCAGCATAATTAAAGATGTGTATTTTAACAGTTCATTAAAAGCATTATAAAAAGTAATTAGAAAAGGAATATTTATTCTCACGGTTATGTGGTCAACTCGTATCTGTTGATCATTTTAGTCGCCGCCGAGAACCTGCATCAAGAGGTTCGGTGGAGACAAGAATAATTTACGTGGTATCAGGAGGAGCGTTCCTGCATCGACCCTGTCACAGTCAACACTAAACACAATGGAATTAACATGAAGATCGACAATTTCATTGGTTGCGGTGATTATTTGGTACCGCACACTACTGGAAACAGCAGTACGCAATGCAAATTATGTGTACTGACGTTGAATATAATGATATTAAAGGTCTGTTGATATTGGTAACAGTTAAAGTTCACCCAATATTGTGCACAGATGCATAAGTTACTTTCAAAATTTTTTTCAACTATTCTATCCAATCAATTTTTTTATTATTCAGGCAATTGTTAATCCATTTCCATTGCCACATATCCATTCAACACAAAATATAATTACAAATAATATTGGAATGTTACATATCAAACCTCATGCTGGGCGCCAGATGCGGCTTTTACTCTCAGTCTATCAATGTGATGGCCCAACTGAATTTATCTCAAGGGGCGACATAGGTTAGCATATATTAAAGTAAGTTGTCTTCACATAAATGCACTGCTGCGACATGAAAGGAAGCCACGTTGAAGATAGACATTTAGCTTTATGAGAGTGCCGAATAGTGCAGTTTATTTAATTTATCCTGCAACGATATACTCATTATCTGTAGGAGTAGATCAGTATTTTCAGTCTCTCACAATAGGGCTGTAACAGGACTTTGAGTAGGCTGGCATGCGTTATTGTTTGGAAGTGGAGACTAATCGAATCCTCACGACTCTCACAATAAAGTGTTATGTACGATAAGGAAATCTTACCGGATAGCATATCTCAGGGGACCAATCCCAAAGAAAGCAGGTGTTGACAGATGTGAAAATTAGCCAACTATCAGTTTAATCAGTCACAGCTGCAAAATACTAACGCGAATTCTTTACAGACGAATGGAGAAATTGGTAGAGGCCGACCTCGGGAAAGATCAGTTTGGATTCCGTAGAAATGTTGGAACACGTGAGGCAATACTGACCCTAAGACTTACCTTCGAAGAAAGATTAAGGAAAGGCAAACCCACGTTTCTAGCATTTGTAGACTTAGAGAAAGCTTTTGACAATGTTGACTGGAATAATCTCTTTCAAATTCTGAAGGTAGCAGGAGTAAAATACAGGGAGCGAGTGGCTATTTACAATTTGTACAGAAACCAGATGGCAGTTATAAGAGTCGAGGGACATGAATGGGAAACAGTGGTTGGGAAGGGAGTGTGACAGGGTTGTAGTCTATTCCCAATGTTATTCAATCTGTATATTGAGCAAGCAGTAAAGGAAACGAAATAAAAGTTCGGAGTAGGTATTAAAATCCATGGAGAAGAAATAAAAACTTTGAGGTTCGCCGATGACATTGTAATTCTGTCAGAGACAGCAAAGGACTTGGAAGAGCAGTTGAACGGAATGCGCAGTGTTTTGAAAGGAGGGTATAAGATGAACATCAACAAAAGCAAAACGAGGATAATGGAATGTAGTCGTATTAAGTCGGGAGATGCTGAGAGAATTACATTAGGAAATGAGACACTTAATGCAGTAAAGGAATTTTGCTGTTTGGGGAGCAAAATAACTGATGATGGTCGAAGTAGAGACGATCTAAAATGTAGACTGGCAATGGCAAGGAAAGCATTTCTGAAGAAGAGAAGTTTGTTAACATCGAGCATAGATTTAAGTGACAGGAAGTCGTTTCTGAAAGTATTTGTATGGAGTGTAGCCATGTACGGAAGTGAAGAACGATAAATAGTTTGGACAAGAAGAGAGTAGAAGCTTTCGAAATGTGGTGCTACAGAAGAATGCTGAAGACTGGATGGGTAGATCACATAACTAATGAGGAGGTATTGAATAGAATTGGGGAGAAGAGGAGTTTGTGGCGCATCTCTACCAGAAGAAGGGATCGGTTGGTAGGACATGTTCTGAGGCATCAAGGGATCACCAATTTAGTATTGGAGGGCAGCGTGGTGGGTAAAAATCGTAGAGGGAGACCAAGAGATGAATACACTACGCAGATTCAGAAGGATGTAGGTTGCAGTCTACTAAAGAGGGTGCTTACATCACGTTTGTCCGCCCTATTCTGGAGTACTGCTGTCCGGTGTGGGATCCACATCAGGTGGGACTGACGGATGACATCGAAACTGGGAGATGAAGAAGCTTGCACAGGATAGAGTAGCATGGAGAGCTGCATCTAACCAGTCTCAGGACTGAAGACCACAACTACATGTCAGGGGAATTCTGGTTTCGGAAAATGAAGCAGCTTACGAATGAATATTAATAGTGCTCGGTCGTTGGCCTCCGACAATCCACTTCCAACCTCCCCTACCCAGTCACTGTATAATATTAAAAATACAGTTCACGTTAGGTATGTAACAAGGAGACAGGATGGTTGTTCTCATTGAACAACTGTCTCGACAATGTATAACGAAATAGTTAATGTTACAAGGTCAACTAACTTACATCTGCCCAGCTCGAGTTCTCAATAAAGAACGATAACACGGGAGAAAGATGTAAAACGAACAAACCACTTATCATTTATTTCAGTGATTTTTACATTCACAGTGAATAGCTTTTGGGAATTTCGTAGTATTCACGCAGTTAAAAGAAAACATTCTTTGGTTCTTCGACGAGTAATGTCTTTCACTACAGGGTTTCCTATGTAGTCCAGTGAAACTGTCAGAAAAAGAGCCTGTACCTTGCAAAAGGTGGGGTAGAAGATTTTATTTTTTTAACTCGTTCATATTGTTGGAAAGGTTAGAAAACAAAGTTTGGTCAACAAAATTTCTCTTGGGAAAATTTTGTGCAGTCAAAAAATTCGAAAATTTCGGACTTTTTTCAGTTTTTTCAAAATATCTCTGTTTCATTTGCTCCTATCGCTTTGACGTCTAGTTCCTTTTTTAAAGAGCACAAAATTCTCTACAAATATGATTTTTACCATTTTTTCTACGCCCAATATCTAAGGCGCTACAGAGCGTCAAAAAATAGCAATTTTTAAAATTTCGAGCAAAGTGGTAAATTACCTAATTTTTGAACACTGTATAAACGTATTACTCATCATGTTATTCATTGGAATTTACCATCTCACTCTGCTGCAGGGCCAGGACAAACAGCATCATATTCAGTAACTACGTACACATTCACGTCGGATTGCGTGAAGTTTATTTGTGTTACAATATGTAATACGATTGCATGCAGGTGCCGTACATTTTCTACAGTTGATTGACGTTAATGATCAGTTATAAGAAAAAGCGTATTTATTCTTTGGTGGGCGGAAGGCGATTATCTCTAGTGATTGTTCACAGCACGCTGACAGCTATTAGCACACAATAATAAGGGTCCTACAGTTTGGAGTCGCTTCCATTCAGTATATGTTGTGGCGCTGAAAATGAGTATGTCTGACATGAATTTGTGTTTCATTTGCGAAAAAACTGTAGTGAGTGGTGGATGCAATGTGAAAAAGAAAGGACTGAGCACACTTATCGATTGTAGTGCTAAACGCAGGGAGTCTGCTCACACCGTTTTTTGAAAACGCTCAGTGAAGTGATGGTGCATGAAGCATGTTACAAGAAGTACATTAATGAGAGAATGATAGCAGCTAGCCTTCGACATCCTCAGGAACCAACAGGCGTGCTACGTCGGTCGCAGGGAAAAGGTCAGTTCAATTTCAAAGAGAAATGCTTCTTATGTGCAAAAGGGAATTCTGATGGCTTTTTAACCAAGCAGTTAAGACTGCCATATGCCGAACGAAATTTTGATGGAGGGTACCTTATCCACAAAGTGACTTGGACTCGAAATGTTTGCTTCAAGTCAATAGCCCAAAGCTATGTTTCTTACCCTGCAACGTCAATTTGGATCTCAACTTGCTATTGTATTTTATGGGTGTCCATGTGAGGGAGACAAATGTAGCACAAAGAGTGCTGAGAGGATTCGTAGGTCCAAAAAATATTCTTCGGTTGACGTTGTGGTTGAATCAGAGATGGTGAAGGACAAGTTCTTGTACAACGAACGAAGCAAGATGCTTGTGATCACACTTCTTAAAAAGGAATTTCTAGAGTGTAACGTTGAAGTGCACCAGGCACAAGAAGATGCTGACGTTATGATTGTAACATCTGTCATTTCAAGAACCAAAGATTTTGGAAGTGTTGTCATTGTAGGAGAAGATGTTGACCTGCTTGTGCTCAAGACCGGTTTGGGGCAAGGCACTGAAAACTTATTTTTCTTAAAGCCAGGAAGAGGAAATGCAGAAGACAAGTGGTTTTCCACTGCATCTTACAAGTTTGACAGTGAATATATTCTGTTCACTCACGCCTTTAGCGGATGTGATACAATATCCGCTTTTTTTTGTCAAGGAAAAATTAAATGCTGCAATATTGTTGCGAAAAATGAACACCTAACCCCAGTGCTTTGCACGTTCAATAAACCATATGCTACCCGTGAAGAAATAATAACAGCAACAGAACAGGTTACTATCGCATTGTATAGTGGAGGTGTTAGCAGTTCCCACACACTAGACCATTTGCAGTACCAGCTATTCGCCAAGTCTGCCACAAAAAGCAAACTGAATCTTGCACGGTTGCCACCTACACTAGATGCTGCACAACATCATTCGTTGCGGACTTACCAACAAGTCCAAAGTTGAATGGGAAACTGGAAACTTCCTAAGAAATGGGGCTGGAATCACAGTGACCACGGTCCAATACCCGTTATAATGAGCCAAGATCCAGCACCTCAAGCACTTCTTCACATTGTTTCATGCTCATGCAAGCTGAACTGTAGCGGGGCGTGCTCCTGCAGAAAAGCGGGTTTGAAATGTTCTTCAATTTTCAAGAAATGTATTGGGGTCAACTGTGAAAACGTGCCAAAATTTTTATATGAAAACAGTGAAGAAGATGTTATGGAGGATGTTGAGAAAACCGCTCACAAAATGAACGAACTTGCTGAGGCTGCCTCGCTGTTTAACGAAGAGGTCAGTCTGGGATCAACTCTAGGTACAGACCCAGAATCCGCAACTCAAGGTATTTCTGGTGACACTGAGGAACCTGGCCCATCAAAACGTTGGAAGTGATGCTCATATCTGTCTCAAGTGGGCTAATGTGCGATATTACAAGTATTACACACCCAGAACTGTCAATATTTTTTAGTAACTGACAATGCATTTCAATTGTAATAAAGCTACTTATTTTTAATGTCAACTGTGTGGTGTTTATACACAAGAATAATTACCTACCTAATTAGGTTGCCTATTGCAGCTAATAATAGTTCAGTTTCCTGAGACAATTTATATTGTGTGTGTGTGTGTGTGTGTGTGTGTGTGTGTGTCTATGTCTCTTAATGATGTATTTTTATACTTATAGTTTTACAAATACCAGGGCTGAGGTGGCCCATAGTGAACTTCAGGTAGTGATGTAAGAATCACAATAGTTGGGTGCCCAGCAATCTTCATGTTGCATACAGAGAAATTGAATACTTGAAAGTGAGGTGGTAAATTCTAACATATAACATGATGCATAATGTATTTATACTACACAAACAGAAACTGAAAAAATAGTGTTCAAAAATAAGGTATCTTGCCACTATGCTCAAAATTTGAAAAATTGGCATTTTTTGAGGCGCTGTAGCGCCTTAGATATTGGGAGTAGAAAAAAATGGCACGAATAAAATTTGTAGAGAATTTTGTGCTCTTTAAAAAAGAAATTAAACGTTAAAGCGATAGGAGCAAATGAAACTGAAATATTTTGAAAAAACGGGAAAAAGTCCGAAATTTTCCAATGTTTTTGACTGCAGAAAGTTTTCCTAAGCGAAATTTTGTCAGCAAAACTCGGTTTTCTAATATTTCCAACCATATGAACGAGTTGAAAAAATAAACTCTTCTACCCCACCTTTTGCAAGGTATTTCTGCAATTTGACTGGACTAGATGAACATATTAACTGTTATGTGGTCATATGTTGTCTAAACATCAGTTAAATGCAGAGAAACTAAGAAAATGTAAAACCAAAGTTAACACTTCAATAAGATGTAGTCCGTCCGTCTCCAGCCACCAAGCACACTTCCATACCTTAACAGATACTCGTAGTTCTCTGGAATGAGAGCTAAAGCTGAGAGATCTCTTGAAACGATTCACAAATTGAGGGCCACACTGCTGTTAAACATGTGCAGAGCGTGGGCTAACACTATCACCAATTGCATGTTCCGTTTTTTTAGAAAAATCTATCGAATTTTGAGAATTATTGTTTTGAGCACGCCTTCAAGTATTCTTATTAAATACTTTGGCTAATATTGTTTGAGAAATATGTTGTAATTAAACTTTGTCTCTTTGTCTAATCCTTTCACCACCCTGTTCAAGATTTAAGCAATCTTTTCTTGATAGTTTGTGACTGTTATACCCAAGTTTGTATCTCACAATTATTGTGCAGAGGTGTTCTTTGTTTATGAACACACAGAAACGCAGTGACATTCTAAATCAGGAAATGTTCATATTAAACGTTAATATAATTGCTGAAAGAGAATTTTTTGTCTGGAAGAACATTGCCAATAAGCTGAAAACCATAAACTATAAATTTTATTTTGTGGAATGTGAAGTGAATCCTACAGTAGTAAATATTTCCCTTACTCATCCAGCGATCATGAAACATATATAGATTACGTCCATGTAGGACCTTTTACCAGTTGGAGTTTCCCTTGTACTCAAATTTAATATGACTTTTTATAATTTTATTATGCGTAATTAGTCATATTCGATGTTTCAACTTATTTTGTTTTGTCTGACTGCCATTTGACAACCAGTAAGGATACGTCACACTCCTGGTCCCACAGTTTGTGCATGTAGGAAAAGACAACCGTTGTTTGCGCTTGTTCATTGTAATATTATGTTTTAATGTGTGCTTCTGCCCCCCTCCCACCCCCCCCCCCCCCCCCGCCATCCCTCTACCAATTTCTCTCTTTTTACGTCGTCCCTTTACTTTTCTGTGGCTATTTTATCTACTTTTGGCTAGCGAGTGGAATGCAAGAGAGTAGGCTACCCACTAAAACATTGTTTTATTTACGAACCAAACATTTGAAATGTCATGAAAAGTTATGGCATTCCAGATGCGATGTAAGTGTTAATAAATGTTTTTAGACTGTCTGTTTTTTATAACAACTATTTTAACATATTGATACTTCATAATTTGACTGTTTAACGGGTGACGTGTGGCAGTGATGTTGTGGTGCCCAGTGACATGTTTATTCCATTATACCGTCGTGACTGTGGTTTATTGAGAGCTCCCGTGTGGTGAGCGTGTAAATTAAGTTTCTATATACTTGAGTACAAGGAATGCACATCTTTGAAAACGTGTAAACTCACGTGTAGCTGCGACATCTAGCGGACTTGGATGGAGGCTCATGTTCTTGCCGCCGCACACCATTACAACTGTCTGTCTCTTCATGTTCATTATACATCTTTCAGTGGTGTTCTTTACACATCACCATTTTATTTATTTGACGAAACCGAAATGGCTAATGTCTGTGACTGCACCATCAAGTGTAGTGGTGGAATATGTGTAATGAAACACATTTCTACTTAGGTATGGATATGTTGTACAGTTGTTCATAGTGTTTTCTGCTTTTCATTCGTGTAAACTCAGTAAGGCCAACCACTTCGCTTCCCAACTTTCCGAGGTCTTCTCTATCCCTGATGATCCCCACATTGATTATTCTCTTTTCCCCACTGTAATCGAACGTGCCAATACCTTGGTCGCTCCACTTGTCTGTCTGGTCGCTTCCTTCTTCTCACGCCGTCCTTCCTATGTCACCATCCTCAACAACTCCGATATCTTTTATCCCACTGCTGGCATCCCCCAGGGCTCCGTCCTCTCCCCTCTCCTCTATCTCCTGTAAACCACTGATATGCCCAAACCATGCCCATCTCTCCACCTTCACCAGTATGCTCATGACACCACCTTCCTGGCTCTCTATCCTACCCTTCAACAGTCCCAACCCACCTTGACCAGTTCACCACCTGGTGTAAGCAGTGGTTCCTTCGCCTCAACCCCTCCAAAACTCAAGCAATCATCATAGGCCTCACCACCCGCTTCTTCCATCTCCATGATTTCTACCTCAGCATATATGGTCATCCCATCCACCTCATCCCAGCATGAGATACCTTGGCCTCACCCTCGACCATCATCTCACCTGGACCCCTCACCTCCTAGCCATCCAACAGAAAGCCCAATCCTGCCTCTCCCTCCTGAGACTCCCACTTTTACAAGGCCCTCCAAATCCTCTAACGCCATGCACTTCACTTGCCTTCCATACCTGTCATCCTTCTCCCTCATGGCTCCTGTATAGCCTCACCTCCTCCTGTTCCTCCAACATCTCCACATCCTTTACACTGTCCACAGCCTTGATCATCCCTACCCTGTGGTCTCCTCCTTCCTCTCCACAACCCGCCTATTGCCACACCTCTATAGTTATATCCCGCCCTCTCTCCACCTCCACACCCTCCTTCTCCTTCATCATGGCAATTTCTAGCACCTTCCCCTCCTGGATATTGAACTTTTCCATGACATCTAGCCTTCCTTCCAACTGTAACCTAGCCTTGTTCCCTCCCCTCTCCAAGGCCCCCCTTTTCCTCTCCCACAGTGGATTTTCTTCCTTCCCCCATCTCCCTGAGTCCCTGCACCTCCTCCTCAACTATGTCTCTTCCACGTCCTTCCCTCCACAGCCCTCTTTGACCACCCCAGCCCATCTCCCCCCCCCCCTCTCCACCCCTCCGTCCCTTCTCCATTACCTCCATGCACTTGGTAGATCCTGTGTTTGCTCCTCGTGATCAGTGTGCTACATCAGTGTTGTCTTTGGCGCTGTTCTCCTGTGAGTCCAGAGCTGTGATTTTAATTGTGTGCTGGACTTGTACATAGTGTTACTGTCATAGATCATTATGTACAACGCCATCCATCTCTAATTTTATGCTTCAACCATACTTCGCTTTGTGTTCTTTTAATCGCCCCAGTGTGAAGTTCCTTGTGTGCAATACGTTTTTAAGGTTTTTGTCTCCATTTTACAGTCGACCCCTTTTTGTCCGTTCTCTTCCATTATGTTGCCCCTTTTTATACTTAGTACGCCATACTTTCACCTTTGTAATTTTAAATATCTTCAATTGTATCATTAATGTCTTTCTGCTGAAGAGCAGCGCATATGCTGCTGCCAGCCCGCACCGGATGGGGAATTGCAGTACAATAAAGAAAAAAAAAGAAAAAAAGAAAATTCGTGTAGTTAGGAGTGCGGAGTGCAGTTGTAAATTAGGATACTTATATGTTCTTATACCTGTCTAGGTGCTGAGATAGTCATTACTGGCCGAAATTAATTTCGTGATTGCAAATGAACATTGTGGTCCAAGACTGAAATTATAATAAACAGTTTCCTGGATCGCTGAAAGGTTTTTCGTGACTGTCACAACTTATAAACAACAAAATTATTTTATGCTACTATATCTTTTGAATATGTTATCAAATTTATTTGACACTTGTTGTAAGACCTGACAACATGCCAAAAAATCTTTCTGATTCACATTAACGTAACTCCTGATACCTACTTCAGAAGTATCTTCGAGGACTGGTTAAAGGTTAAGTAATCCCTTTATTTTACTACAAGAATTTAGTGCGAGGAATGCCACTGCGGGACTTAAATGCTCCGGCGGTTCCTAGCCGCGGATCCTGCCATGCGTCACGTAAGGCGATGAGCACCTCAGGCAAAAAGGGTGACGAACAGAGAAAGGTCAGTGTCAACTCGTCGATCGTTAAGTGTGACTGCAGCGCAAACGAGCTCTTTGAAATATTTATTCCGGCCGAGTGAGAGCCGAGAAAGCTGCTTATTATATTAGAGCACAGGCCGCCCCAGTCAGTTCTTCTGAGCACCTCTCCGGCCCGTCGTGGACGTAATAAGCGGGCCGCTTTTGCGTATTTGTATACAGTGTCAATTTCGCGACGAAAGTCCGAAGGCGGTGGCGGGGAGACTCCTTGGGGGCCGGCAGAGCCGACGGCGAAAGAATTCATTTAGGCCGACGGCGTCAACAAGGCGTGAATAAAACATGCGCCGCCTGTTTACCTGCGTGAGGGGTGAGGGGAGCGGCGGCAGATCAAAAGGCACCGCGCCTTCATTAAGGCGAGGAGGCCGCGGCGCGACAGGTACGGGGGCGGAAGCGCGTCTGCGACGTCCTCTTTCACATGGTGAAACGCCTCCCAATGAATTATCTAGTCTCCTTCTCGTTTGCTTACGCGCTCTATATTCCGTATTCCCGTGCAGAGGTGTACAGCTCCAGTCTGTGTGATATTCCCACAGGCATGTAGGTGCGTCACGACCCAACCAATATATGTTACGACGAGTAGCATAGTTCTGAGAACCAATATCTATTTTCTGCAGGCCCAAAACTACACACGTTGAATGTCTGATGTGAGAGACGGTTGGTTGGTTTGGGAGAGGGGACCAAACAACGAGGTCATCGGTTCATCGGGTTAGGGAAGGATGGGGAAGGAAATCGGTCGTGCCCATAAAATGAACCATCCCGGAATTTACCTGAAGCGATTTGGGGAAATCTTGGGAAACCTAAATCAGGATGGCCGGACGTGGGGTTGAACCGTCGTCCTTCCGAGTAAGAGTCCAGTGTGTTAACCACTGAGCCATCTCGCTCGGTGGGAGACAGTAAGCTGTGCGACGTACTACAGTAACACTATAACAGTCAAGGTCCAAGTGCAGAGCCAACAAAAACAATAACAAATAAGCAATGAGCGTAAACAGCACGACAGCTTTCGCCACTGTGTACTCGAAACATGTAAAATGGCCTGTGTCTCAATATTGTTTCTGGACATATATTTATAGAGACACCGTTTTCGTATTTTTGATTAGTGCCATTCCTCTAACAATATGGGACACTTTTTTTTCTAAACATCCATTACAGTTGTGTGATGCGACAAGCTTCTGACATGGGGAGACAACATTTTTTCGAAACTGACATTTTTTTCCTGTCCCAGAAACAGGTGTATTCTTTTTCTAACCGATGCATCAAGCTATGCATCTAAATATACTCGACTGCTCTCCAGTTCATACTCAGGTGCCTGGCAGAGGGTTCTTTCCGCCACCTTCAGACTATATCTATACTGTTCCACTCTAACAGCGCGTGGGAAAAATGAAAACTTAAATCTTTCTGTACGAGTTCTGATTTCTTTTTTTTAATTATGTTGATCATTTCTCCCTTTGTTGGTTGGCGACAGTAAAATGTTTTCACATTCAGAGGAGAAAGTTCGTGATTGAAATTCCGTGAAAAGATCTCAACGCAACGAAAAACTCCCTTGTTTTAATGGTTGCCATCCCAACTCGCTTATCAAATTCATGGCACTCTCTACATCGTCTCGCGGTAATGCAAACGAGCTGTCCTACCTTGAACTGTTTCAATGTCATCCGTCAATCCTATCCGGTAAGGATCCTATACATCACAACAGTACTTAAGCAGATTACGAACAAGCGTAGCATATTGAGTCTTCTCGGCCGGCCGCGGTGGCCGAGCGGCTCTAGGCGCTTCTGTTTGGAACCGCGCCACCGCTACGGTCGCAGGTTCGAATCCTGCCTCGGGCGTGGATGTGTGTGATGTCCTTAGATTAGCTGGGTTTAAGTAGTTCTAAGTCCTAGGGGACTGATGACCTCAAATGTTAAGTCCCATACTGCTCAGAGCCATTTGAACCATTTTTTTTTTTTTTTGGGTCTTCTTAGTAGAACTGTTACATCTTCTAAACGTTCTCTCAATAGAACGTAGTCTTTGGTTTGCCAAGACCATAACATTTTATATGTGATCATTCCAACTTAAATTGTTTGGAATTGTAGTTCCTAGGTATTTAGTCCAATTCACATCCTTTAGATTTGTGTAACTTACCGTGTAATCAAACTTTAACGGATTTCTTTTCGTTCTCGTGTGGATGACCTCACACTTTTCCTTAGTGGCAGACAATTATTTTTTCAGCATGATCTGCAAACAACCTAATACCACTGCACAGATAATTTCCTAAATCACTTATATAATTAGGAAGAGCAGGCGGTCTACGGTACTTCACTGGGGTACGCCGTATATAACTTCTTTTTTACGATGCTTTTCCCCAGATTACCACGCACTGTAACTTTTCTTAGACATTACTGATATGAAGCATTTATGAGTGCAACGATATTATAGCCGAAGTGCATTCTTCAGAAACCACTCCATTCGCTGTTCCGGGTGATACCCACTCAGCAAGTCACCACAGAAGTATTTTGTGAACTGGTGAACAATATACTAATAGTAAATCAGAAACGTTGTAAACATTTTTGGCTTTTATTTTTGAGTAACCAGGACCAAATCGTTGCTACGCCTTGTGGGTTTCGACCCATTATCTGGCGCGTTGTTTAGATTTGACGTAGAACACATTTGAAAATCTTAAAGTTATTTCTGTACTAACCTATCAGTCCATTTAGCGGTTAAAACCGACGTGTCCTTACAAAGCCAGGTGTTGTACTTCACCACCCTGCAATACATAAGGACATAATACTGGAGATCACTATTACAACATATCAGAATACAAATAATTTTACGGTTAAAAAACTTGTTGCATAGCGCAATCTGTATGTAAAGATGTAAAAATGTAACATCTCGAAAGAAGTTTTGCATCACCTCGGTTCCGAGAATTCCGGAACCGGTATAGAAAATTGGAACAGAGGTCAACATAAAAATCATTCCCACCCTTTTTATTGCTCATGAAAACCACACATTGCATGTTGTACAACCATACGGCGAGACCTTCAGAGATGGTGGTGCAGATTGCTGTACACACCGGTACCTCTAATATCCAGTAGCACTTCCTCTTGCATTGATGCGTGCCTGTATTCGTCGTGGCATACTACCCACAAGTTCATCAAGGCTCTGTTGGTCCAGATTGTCCCACTCCTCAACGGCGATTCGGCGTAGATCCCTCAGAGTGGTTGGTGGGTCACGTCCTTCATAAACAACCCTTTTCAATCTATCCCAAGCACATTCGATAGGCTTCATGTCTGGAGAACATGCTGGCAACTCTAGTCGAGAGATGTCGTTATCCTAAAGGAAGTCATTCACAAAGTGTGCGCGATGGGAGCGCGAATTGTCGTCCATGAAGACGATCGCCTCGCCAATATGCTGCCGATATGGTTGCACTGTCGGTCAGAGGATGGCATTCACCTATCGCATAGCCGTTACGGCGCCTTCCATGACCACCAGCGGCGTACGTCAGCCCCACAGAATACCACCCCAAAACATCAGGGAACCTCCACCTTGCTGCACTCGCTGGACAGTGTGTCTAAGGCGTTCAGCCTGACCGGGTTGCCTCCAGACACATCTCCGACGATTGTCTGGTTGAAGGCATCAAGTGAGCAGTTGTGTATGATTGCTAAGTAAGGCGCTATTGTGTCTACATGTTCTGAAAGGAACGTGATTGGTATACCATCTGGACCGGAAGACTTGCCTTACGTAAGTGATTTGAGTTGTTTCACAACACCTAAGATATCTACTTTTATGTCACTCATGCTAACAGCTGTTCCGGTTTATAATTATGGAATATTTATTTCGTCTTCTTTCGTTAAGGAATTACGGAAAACTGTATTTAGTAACTCCGCATTAGTGGCACCATCATCGGTAACATTTCCGTCACTATTGCGCAGTAACGGTATTGACTGTTTTTTGCCACTGGTGTAATTTACATATGACCGGAATCTCTTTGGGTTTTCTACCATATTTTGAGACAATGTTTCATTGTGGAAACTATTAAAATCATCTCGTATTGACGGCCGCACTAAATTTCGAGCTGTCGTGAAACTTAGTCAGTCTTGGGGATTTTGCTTTCTTCTGATTTTGCCATGCTTTTTTCGTTGCTTCTGCAACAGTGTTCTGACATGTTTTGTGAACCATGGTGGATCAGTCCCGTCTCTTATTAGCTTACGCGGTATGAATCTATCTATTGCTGTCGATACTGTATCTTTGAATTTGAGCCATATCTGGTCTACACTTACATAATTAGCTTGGAAGGAATGGAGACTCTCTCTTAGGAAGGCATCAAGCAAATTTTTGTCTGTTGTTTTAAATAGATATATTTTGCCTTTATTTTCAGTGGTTTTGGTTGATATGGTTTTGAACTTCGCTACAATGACCTTGTGTTCACTAATACCTGTATCCGTCATGACACTGTCTATTAGATCAGGATTATTTGTGGCTAAGAGTGAAAGGTCTCTGTTGGATTCCTTTCATGTTAATTTCTTAAATCTGTTGTCATTTACGGCAAAAATTCCTCTTCTAAATTTACTGTGGCGTTTCTGACTATCTGGGAGAAGACTGAGTAGTGGAACGTGTTACTTTTACACATAAACAAAAACGATCTGTCACACTACTACACTTTAAAACACAGTTTATATGTAATTCATGTCACACAGTCTGATACGGAACCTACATCCGCTTTCTTTTATATACTGTATATGATAAGATACTGTCATCCCCCTTCCCTTCTGTGTGAGAGGATGAATGAGCAAATGTATTTCTAGTTGCATGCTTGAGGGTAGCAGACAAGCCTGTCTGCTAGAGAACAGTAGGACCAACGTCGGAACAGGTAGCTACGCTTTCTAAAAGCAAAGAGGTGTCTATCCTTAGTATGGTCCTGTCCATCCGTTGTCATGTTGGTATAGGGAGCTGCCCCTCTGGCCACTTCCGTTTGTATTTGTGAGCCACCCCTCAGGAAGCACGCTCGGTAGGAGCGCAGGGCAGTCGGTCCGTGGCGAGTGTCTGAAGTGGTAAGATCTCCGGCTAAGCGCGTGTCTGCTAAGTCCATAGGACAATGGATTTCTTAAGTTCAGCCTAATTGAAAATTTAATCACCTTTATTTCAGGTTTAGCTCTAAAATATCTAATGTTATCTTAAATTGCAGCGCAGTGTAATTCTCGTGTGAAGTTCAGAATATATTCCGGTAGTTGCTTTGTCACTACTTTGTGAGTAAAGTGGAACCACGTGTTGATCAGTAACTCTAACTAAGTTCATCAATCTTAAATGCGAATGTGCGTGAGATTATAACGTCTCGTCTTGACAATATTTTTCAATATAGCAACTTTTCTTTATGTTCAACCCACGTGGGGTGTACTTTGTGAAACCAGTACCACGTGCTTATACAATTGTTTGACCCATCAGGTTAATAGTAAGACGATAGTAACCAGTTCGAGGTTTTTCTTTTGTAAATTGCTTTTCGATCTAATTTATTTTAATTATCAAAATTATTGTGGGGTTACACTCTTTGTGTAAACCAAGTTGACCACGTGAAGCATGTGGTGTAATCATCAAAGTAGCCCTCAGATATTCTTTTTGGTAAGATTTCACAGAGAGTTAATATGAATTTAGTATACCAGAGTGTGGTAATTACATGACAGACAGGATTGTGCTATGAATGTAACTTCTTTGGGTGAAAATTGAATCGGTTGGTAGTGGTTAATTTTCTCTTGCATATGTTTCAACGTTCTTTGTGTGTTGTTTTATGAATGCAGTGTTGTATGCAGTCTCCCAATCTTGGCTCCATATTTGATGTGTTCTGTAAGATTACAATCTCACATTTTCACAATCCTAAATAAGGCACCAGTTTAGTTAGGAATCAAATTTAATATGCTGAAATTTCAATGATCAATGTTAAAATAAATTTCCAAATATAAACTGATTTATTTCTTTTTATTTAAATTCTCTTTTATATATATATATATATATATATATATATATATATATATATATATATATATCACTGGCTGTCATATGACTATTAAAAGATTATAATTAATGTTCGTCTGGTTGGGAATTTGGTAAGCTAGACAGGATACCTGGTGAAACAGTTGCTCAGTAATGCAAGATTAACTTCCCCAGACAGCTCACAGCTTTTAACCCGCTTTTATTGTCTAGTAGCACCGCTTACACCACAAATTAAAGCAACAACGTTACAAGAGGTCATACTGAAAGTCGATTGCCAAGCTGTGTTTCCAGGTTCCAGTTAAACATGTCATATATGCTTTGTGGCAAAGGCACTTTAACTGAATATTTAGTATTTTTATTGAAGTTAATCATATTAGGTAAATTTCGCCCAGTACAATCTAATTCATGTGTCCTGCTACTGCTCAGTTGTTTATTAGAATACAAACCTATGCACAACTCTAAGATATTCAATTTTTTATTACATCTCTTCATTAGAGGGTTTTGTCCATACTAATTAATATCGATCATTTCTTTAAAGGGTCAGTTGTAAAGGTCACTTTTCTATTTTACGTATCTATGTACCTTGTTTTATAATCATTATAGTTTCTCCTCATATGCGCAAATATTTAACAGAAACAAGTGTTTATAATGCTGGCACTGTTTTACTCAAGCTTATTTTCACTTAACAGTTTTGTGTAAGGTGATGTGTGCACTTGATTAGTTAACTTTAACCACAAATATAGATGGTTTTAATAATACATTCTCATTTTTTGGTTAATTTAAAATATTATTCAGTATACAACATGAACCAGTATTCAGTCTGACATAGCTTCCTTTTCCAGTGTCAGACAGTTCAGCATGGACCAATATGTTTTTCATTAACAGTAAGAGTAACTCATGTTCTTTATTAGTTTGCAATATGGTGCAAATCATTTTAGATTCAATGAGCATAGAACTTAGATCCTAATGGATGAGTATTAGCTAATAACAGACCTGAAGACTTTGCCATATTTATTACAAAACTGTTACAGTTACTGAAACTCATACTAGACCAGTCCAGTAGGCTCTACCATGACGTTGCCATGACTTAAATTTATATTGAAAAATAGTAATTTTCAAATTAATTTTTCATTGATTGATACGTTTCTTAATTTCAGAATATGACAGGATGTTTTTACCAGTTTTGAATGTCCTCTGGTGGTCTTATCCAGAGCACTTTGCAAGTCTGCTCCAATTAATGAGGAAGGCATGCTGAAAGTTGATTGCCAAGCTGTGTTTCCAGTTTACAAGCAATTTTTACTTCATAAAATGCTGAATCTAACTTTTCAATGTTCATCAAAGACATCTTATGGTCACGTACGATTAAACGAGCCAAAATCTTTGAGTTACATCTCTATTTGTATTTTTGGTGATATGCTGCTTATGTTAGCCAATGTAGGGCACACATGAGCCGAACAGGCCATGCAGCTGCGGAGATTTGGATGGTCAGTGCATGGCATTGTACTTTCTGTTCTAGAGCCGACAAGAGGCAGTTCGGTGGTCTGTAATGTAGGAATTACTTTGCCATGGTGTGGAAGAGACGGCATGTGGGTCATATCTGTTGCCTAATGTAAATATTCATGGAGTTAATTTCCAATCATTCCCACTACAGAATGTGTAGTGAATTGTAACCTAAAGTAGTATACTTGCACATAACTGCACAGTCTTACTGGTTGCTCATATTTTATAAACTGGAAGTTGACTTACAGGATCGAGTAATATCTAGTCAATCCATTGCATCCTATATTCAGTCTTATCATCCAGTCCTGCATTGTAAAGAATTTATTGTCTTTCTGAAAGATATATCTGAAGAACTGGGAATGCTGTGGTTTTTACTAGAACTTCAATTCATGTCATGTGAAGTGAGAGTCGATGCTGTTTTCATGATTTGTCTGCAGTTATGAGAACGATATATCATCTGTATTAAATATTCCATTTAATTACTTTAATCACACTACTCATTCATTTATAACCGAAAATAAGGTTGCTACATGCTGGAATGCCATGATCTTGTAGACATTAGCTGATAAGCTTTTTGTTTCATCACTGGTAAGTCAGTATGTGAATAGTCAAATAATTCAATTGCATGCTGCTTTTTGAGCCCATAAACAGTAAGCTGTTCTGAAAGGCAGATGGTTATGGAAGAATACACATTGTGCTTCTTTGCATAATGGTCATATATTTCGTGGATTATATGCTAGTGAGGAATTCCCTATTTTCAATGGTATGTGAAGATTTTGCTTTATAGGTTTGACAAATCATTGTAGAATAATTCTTTTCTAACCTAGACTCAGTAACTGCAGATATGAAGAGTCATCCCAATGTCTCTGCTTTTGGGTGTAAGATGGAAGTGCACACATTTTGTAATTTTTGGATAGAGTATGCTCAAGCACATAGTATGGAAATTTATTTAGTATTGGACATATTTAAGTAAATGTGTGTGAATGGCAACTTACTTAACTACAAGTTTTCATTTCACGTTTTCAGTTTGGATAATGGCGCATAAACATTCATATAATATAGCATAGCTTCATTAAGTAGGGCTTTCCTTAATCACTTAGGAGAGTAGCATATTTTTAACACAGAATACACAGCTTATGAACTAAAAAAAAAATGAGACTATAGGGAGCTTGTGTCATCTACATCTGTGAAGGATAACACATGCATTGTAGTTGGTAACTTCAATAGTCAGAATCAAAATAAAATTAGTGCGACCTATAGACTGTGCAATGTTGTGAACGCCCAATTACAGCCTACTATAGGGACAATTACATATTTTCAACTTATCTTATGGAAGAAAACGTGCTTCAGCACAGGAAGTTCTCTACCTTCACATGGGATAGCAGGAAGTTCACCTAGGGTATCAATTAAATTTTTTGGGGATGTAATTCCAAATGATTGAAATGAAATTCAGAAGATTTAATTTGTAATGTAGTACATGCATGGCGACATAACAGTATGGGCCACTGATGCGTCAGAAAAGCTTTCAATGACTCTGAATAGATGTTCCTTGCCAAGTAATGGTTGCAGGGTCATCAGGAAACGCTAAAGAAGGAAGTGTTCACCCTACTACATACAATGTGAAGCAAAGCACATTGTGTGCCAACTTCATAAAAGATTTGAATAAGATTAAATACTGAGACCAAAAAATGGCTTTCACTGATGTTATGAAAATAATATAGGATAATCTAATTTTTGTTCTAATCACAATGTGGCTAATTTTTATTCTTGGTTGACACTTACCTTACCTGTCTTATAGTTGGAATTCTAGGTACTGTAGGCACATTTACTAAAGCTGTCAAGACTCAGACACACCCAGTGGTAGAATGTAAGGAACAGTCTGTGTCACATTTTCCTAATAGCCAACTACCTCGTTGACAGTTGTGTGGTAGATGTAGATTTCTTTGCAGAAAATGATGCTATAATAAACTTTTCAACTAGAATATAGTTTTCACGAGGTTTGTGAGGAAGTTCGCGGGATTTATTTATTTCCTAAAAAAAATTAAATTTTTTCAAAAAACGAAATTGTCCCATTCAAAGTAGTTCCCTTTGGCAACTATACACCAGCTGAGTTGTTCCCTGTCCTCATATGAGTGCTGAACGTCTTCTTCTGATATGGCCTTTACTATGTCGTTCACATTCTTTTAAATGTTCTCCAGAGTTCAAAAAAATGTTCTTTTAACACTTTTTTTTCATTTTGTGAATAGAAGAAAGTCTTAAGGACTCAGATTAGGTGCAAAACAGCATGATGCAGCATCCACTCATCAGATTTTCTGGTCTCATTCGATTCATCCTTTTGCTGAGCCTCTCAAGAACATCTTTGGAAAACACTTTGCTGGTAGTTCGTCCTGGAGGAACAAATTCTTTATGCACGATACCCCAACTGTGGATGTTTGATTTTCTCATTCGAGCTGTCTTCAGTCGAGGAGACATCTCAGCGTGCCACTTCTCGCATTGATACTTTACTTCACGACTGTACTCAAAAATCGAGGGTTCATTACCTGCTACTACACAACTGAACCATTCACGGTCATTGGTAATTCTCTCAAGACTATCAACGCACACATTTGTTACGCATGTGAAAATCTTTGGTCAAATTGAGCAATTAACTCCTCTAGTATTATTTAGTGGGACGTTGCATCACAGCTTATAGAGACTATAAAGTTGTAAGCCTTCTGCTTAACAGTAAAATGATGCATCTGTACCTAGCGTGATGGTCACTATCTTAACAAGAATATGACTTTGAAATAATATATGTAAAAGGAATTGAGCTGCAGTCACTAATGCATTGTCAATGTTGCTCCAGAAATAGTTGATGTGACATATCACTTAATTATGTAGGTAACATACAGGTACTAGATATGCAGGATCGGCATTCAAAACTTTTTCTTCATATTTACCATAACATGCTGGATTTGCAAAATGCGGACTTCCGTGGAAACCATAAAGGAAAAAAATAACAGAAGGGAATCATCTGCAACACTATTCACGTTATTTAATAGACAATAATGCCTTATACTCTAAGAGGAACGTGAATATTGAACTATAGCAGGTTGGTATTCCTCAAGACGATGCTGAGAAATTTATGTAGTACACATATTTTTGTGGGGCACTTTGGCATTTAATAATGTGCGAACTAGCTGAATGTGTATTTTATATTCCACAAACATGTCAGACAGTTCAACACACAATTAAGACTTGTCCTTTCTGTCAGAAAACCCGGGTATCAGACTTCTGCTGCAAGGGTTATTTATATTCTGTTTCTATGGCGAGACTCTGTAGCTTATAGCGGCATTGATGGGCCACTTCCATATTTACGTCTGCATACAGTATGCAATGTGACAAGAACATCTGTCATCCAACACATACACTCAGATTACTTAGTGAGCCTTAGCAAACCTGGGGCACTGCCTTTCAGCGACAAGTGAAACGATCTCTTAAGGAACAATAGCAACAAATAAATTCTAAATACAAACTGCAAGGTAATCCTGTAGCAAGATCATTTGGGAGTTTTCTTGCTTTTTGCAAACGTACGTGTAGCATGATCATATCCAGAGCAAATGGCTAAAGTATACGGAAGCATTTGAAAAAAAAAAAGTAAATGACCTACCAAAAACAATGATTAGCTTTACCTCACATACGTTGTTTGACAACTCAGAAGATAATGAACACATTTCGAAAATTCGGCTGAGCGTATAACTCAAGATAGACTGGTCAACTTACGTATGAAAGCAAGTAAACGATAACTGCATTTCAATAAAAAAAGTCACCCAAGTACATGATTATAAAGTTGGTGTTTCAGTTTTAGTACACAATCGTGCAAAATCTTGCCTGACTGCAAAGAAAATGACAACTTTGGAAATTTTATGGGCCAGACCCTTCGAGATAGTTTGAACGCAGAGTCTTGAATTGTACCTACTAGGCTTTCCTCATTCAGGAAAAATAGAGTGGCTTTATCCATACCAAGACAAAAAAAATGTAAATTAATAAGTGTACAAGACACAAATTATGTCTTATTTTGTAGAATATACGAATTTTTAAATGAATTATATAGTGTAACTGCCTTTGAGTGTGTGACTTGTTGACTAAGATAATTACATGTTTTCTTCAAGTGTATGTTAGCAGCAGTAGGTATTCTGAGATTTTTACACTCCCTACTTTATACCTGGTTTTTGATAACGATTGTGGGAATCCTTAACTGTTGCTTAGGCGGACTATTCATAAGTATTTTGTACCATAGGATAAAAGTTTCAGGGCTTAATAGCCACATTATTTTAGTGTCGTTATGTGCATGCAATGCTGATCAGCTGCAGTTATGGACTGTGTGGTAGTGATTACTCTCCTGTCTGGATCGGATGTGATTGTGTCCTGTTCTCTTTCTTGTTATTTCAATAATAAACTTCGTGCAGAGTACGCTTGTGACAGTCTAACAGCTCAAAGACCAATGACTGTCTAGATCCAATGCGCAAATGTGTACAAAAATAATTACTGTGGGTCATACTAATGTAAATAAATATTTTTTATTCCAAGAGGTTTGATTATTGACTGACTTTTATGCTCAGTAAGATTTACTTCTTTAATTCATTTTAGTTAACTTTGTTTTGTGACGGTACAGTTTAATCAGGTGAACATGTATTTATTATTTTACCATGGACAAAAGTTTCCAGTAACAACTATATGTCAAGGGTTGCGGTGTCTACAATATTTGGTTGACATTGAATCTCACGTCACCCAAGGGTGAGTACTGACAGTGTGAAGTATTGAGAGCTCATGTAGTACTGGATGAGATGCTTTTCAGTGCGAGGTTTGAGAAATTAAGACTCTCACTGGAAGTATATGTTTCGTTGTACACTTAGGAACGTTCACCAGTGTCACAAAATGAGTAATTTTCCACTTGAATATATTTCCGTTATGCAGCGGAGATGGTTTGAGTTCAACGATGTACCTTAATACACTGTCTGGTGACTGTTAGGATATGCTGGCTACGTTAAACCTGCCAAGTAGCTGTCACATTAAATATAGCAGTGGCTGCGAGACAGTGCCCACTAAGTGAACAACGAGTGTACAACACAAGTTGAGACGATGTGCAACTATGTGTCGAACTGTCTGTGGCTGTAAGATTATTCAAACTATTCAAGGTCATTAATGAACATTATCTAAAAACTCGAAATTCAGGTTGGCCGAGCTAGCCGATCAGTCTGTTGCACGCACAATTCAAGCGTTCTGGCAGGTACACTGAAGCGCTAAAGAAACTGGTACACCTGTCTAAAATAGTGTAGAGCCCATGCGAGCCTGTAGAAGTGCCGCAAGCCGGCCGGAGTGGCCGAGCGGTTAAAGGCGCTACAGTCTGGAACCGCACGACCGCTACGGTCGCAGGTTCGAATCCTGCCTCGGGCATGGATGTGTGTGATGTCCTTAGGTTAGTTAGGTTTAAGTAGTTCTAAGTTCTAGGGGACTTATGACCACAGCAGTTGAGTCCCATAGTGCTCAGAGCCATTTTTAGAAGTGCCGCAACACGACGTGGCATCGACTTGACTAACGTCTGAAGTAGTGCTGGAGGGAACTGTCACCATGAATCCTGCATGATTATCCATAAATCTGTAAGAGTACGAGGGGGTTGCGATCTCTTCTGAACAGCACGTTGCAAGGCATCCCAGATAAGCTTAATAATAATTCACGTCTGGGTAATTTGGTGGCCAAGAGAAGTGTTTAAAGTCAGAAGAGTGTTCCTAGAGCCACTCTGTAGCAATTCTGGACGTTTATGGTGTCGCAGTGTCCTGCTGGAATTGCCCAAGTCCGTTGGAATTCACAATGGACATGAATAGATGCAATTGATACGACATGATGCTTTCGTACGTGTCACCTGTCAGAGTTGCGTTTAGACGTATCAGGGGTCCCATATCACTCCAACTGCACATGCCCGACACCATTACACAGCCGCCATCATCTTGAATAGTCCCCTGCTGGGTCCATCTATTCATGAGGTTGTCTCCATACCCCTACACGTCCATCCGCTCGATACAATTAGAAACGAGACTCGTCCGAGTAGACAGCATGTTTCCAGTAATCAACAGTGCAATGTTGGTGTTGAAGGCCCCAGGCGAGGTGTAATGCTTTGTGTCGTGCTGTGAGCAAGGCTACACGAGTGGACCTCCGGTTCCGAAAGCCCATATTGATGATGTTTCATTGAATGGTTCGCACGCTGACTCTTGCTGACGACCCGGCACTGAAACCTGCAGCAATTTGCGGAAGGGTTGCACTTCTGTCACATTGAACGATTCTATTCAGTCATCGTTGGTCCCCTTCTTGCAGGATCTTTTTCGAGCCGCAGAGATGTCGACCATTTGATGTTTTACCGGCTTCCTGATAATCACGGTACTCTCGTGAAATGGTCGTACGGGAAAATCCCCATTTCATCGCTACCTCGGAGATGCTGCGTCCTATCGCTCATGCGCAGACTATAACACCACGTTCAAACTCACTTAAATCATGATAACCTACCATTCATCACCCCTTCAGGCTTTTGAGACTGCTTCTGACCACCCTGTATAAAACTGTTTCCATCTTAATTTGTGTATAGCAGAATAAATTGCACCTTTAGCATAATAATTTGTTTTCTACTTTTCTTACATTACTCGGTGCTACCCATTGTATTAAATGTTCATGTACAGAAAACATATGACAATTTACGTAAAAAAGTTGTTACTGTATAAGTCAATGAGATCACGATATTATTTATATTGAACTGAACTAATGTTTACTGTACAATATGTACTTATAAATCATGATGCTCTACGTCTCGCAGTGCTGACCCACAGTGCTTTAGTCGGCGCATCCTATCATGCCACAAAGCTATTTTGAAGTCATCCTTCCTGTTTACTACCAAAACTGTACAGTAAACAAATGTCAAGAAGTAAAATACATGCCAGTTGCCTCTCCATTCCGGGTTTTGGCGGTGATTTTCTGGCAAATTCCATATGAATAGAAAGGAGAACAGGAAGCAGTCCATCATATGTCCTTATTCCTGGCAAGATAAATGATATTGTGTTCTATCAAATGTATTTACGACCCAAAAAGAATATTCTAGTAAACAGTTACATGTATACGCCAAAACTGATATAAAATTATGCAATCAAGGTACCTGAAAATGTATACGAATGAAAACCTTAAAGTGTAACATAACCTATTACATGTAGTTCCAAGGCTTATTTATTTATGTCTTTTCCTCAATATCTTATCTACTATCTGTCATCTGAAGTTTGTAAACAAATGTTGAACCAGAGAGATACTTCACGCGCTTATTGTATCAACGAAATAATGAAAGAGTGTCCATTTGTGATTAAAGCTGCTTGTAGCATGAACTAATTACAAAAGCTCTAAAAATTGCAGACTTCTATGTAGGAAATCATCAACTATGTTTTCGTAATATGAATCCTTGTTGCTTGTACGAAATATTTACTTGTCTTGTCGTTTGTTACCAAAGGATTTTCTTTGAGAGAGACTGCAAGTAATACACTCCTGGAAATGGAAAAAAGAACACATTGACACCGGTGTGTCAGACCCACCATACTTGCTCCGGACACTGCGAGAGGGCTGTACAAGCAATGATCACACGCACGGCACAGCGGACACACCAGGAACCGCGGTGTTGGCCGTCGAATGGCGCTAGCTGCGCAGCATTTGTGCACCGCCGCCGTCAGTGTCAGCCAGTTTGCCGTGGCATACGGAGCTCCATCGCAGTCTTTAACACTGGTAGCATGCCGCGACAGCGTGGACGTGAACCGTATGTGCAGTTGACGGACTTTGAGCGAGGGCGTATAGTGGGCATGCGGGAGGCCGGGTGGACGTACCGCCGAATTGCTCAACACGTGGGGCGTGAGGTCTCCACAGTACATCGATGTTGTCGCCAGTGGTCGGCGGAAGGTGCACGTGCCCGTCGACCTGGGACCGGACCGCAGCGACGCACGGATGCTCGCCAAGACCGTAGGATCCTACGCAGTGCCGTAGGGGACCGCACCGCCACTTCCCATCAAATTAGGGACACTGTTGCTCCAGGAGTATCGGCGAGGACCATTCGCAACCGTCTCCATGAAGCTGGGCTACGGTCCCGCACACCGTTAGGCCGTCTTCCGCTCACGCCCCAACATCGTGCAGCCCGCCTCCAGTGGTGTCGCGACAGGCGTGAATGGAGGGACCAATGGAGACGTGTCGTCTTCAGCGATGAGAGTCGCTTCTGCCTTGGTGCCAATGATGGTCGTATGCGTGTTTGGCGCCGTGCAGGTGAGCGCCACAATCAGGACTGCATACGACCGAGGCACACAGGGCCAACACCCGGCATCATGGTGTGGGGAGCGATCTGCTACACTGGCCGTACACCACTGGTGATCATCGAGGGGACACTGAATAGTGCACGGTACATCCAAACCGTCATCGAACCCATCGTTCTACCATTCCTAGACCGGCAAGGGAACTTGCTGTTCCAACAGGACAATGCACGTCCACACGTATCCCGTGCCACCCAACGTGCTCTAGAAGGTGTAAGTCAACTACCCTGGCCAGCAAGATCTCCGGATCTGTCCCCCATTGAGCATGTTTGGGACTGGATGAAGCGTCGTCTCACGCGGTCTGCACGTCCAGCACGAACGCTGGTCCAACTGAGGCGCCAGGTGGAAATGGCATGGCAAGCCGTTCCACAGGACTACATCCAGCATCTCTACGATCGTCTCCATGGGAGAATAGCAGCCTGCATTGCTGCGAAAGGTGGATATACACTGTACTAATGCCGACATTGTGCATGCTCTGTTGCCTGTGTCTATGTGCCTGTGGTTCTGTCAGTGTGATCATGTGATGTATCTCACCCCAGGAATGTGTCAATAAAGTTTCCCCTTCCTGGGACAATGAATTCACGGTGTTCTTATTTCAATTTCCAGGAGTGTAGTTTCCGTCACTTTAGCATGACAATTTCAAGAGTTTTCAAAAGTAATAACTTAGATAACTTCAGTGACTGCGATTTTAATCTCCTCCTCCTATTTTCGGAAGTGAACGCAATGTCAGAGAGAAGTTACACTACTGGCCATTGACGCGAAATTTAACCGACGGGAAGAAGATGCTGTGATATGCAATGATTAGCTTTTGAAAGCGTTCACACAAGGTTGGCGCCGGTGGCGACACTTACAACGTGCCGACATGAGGAAAGTTTCCAACCAATTTCTCATACACAAACAGAAGTTGACTGGCGTTGCCTGGTGAAACGTTGTTGTGATGCCTCGTGTAAGGAGGAGAAATGCGTACCATCACGTTTCCGACTTTCGTAAAGGTCGGATTGTAGCCTATCGCGATTGCGGTTTATCGTATCGCGACATTGCTGCTCGCGTTGGTCGAGATCCAATGACTGTTAGCAGAATATGGAATCGGTGGGTTCAGGAGGGTAATACGGAACGCCGTGATGGATCCCAACGACCTCGTATCACTAGCAGTCGAGATGACAGGCATCTTATCCGCATGGCTGTAACGGATCGTGCAGCCACGTCTCGATCCCTGAGTCAACAGATGGGGACGTTTGCAAGACAACAATCATCTACACGAACAGTTCGACGACGTTTGCAGCAGCATGGACTATCAGCTCGGAGGCCATGGCTGCGGTTACCCTTGACGCTGCATCAAAGACAGGAGCGCCTGCGGTGGTGTACTCAACGACGAGCCTGCGTGCACGAATGTCAAAACGTAATTTTGTCGGATGAATCCAGGTTCTGTTTACGCATGGTCGCATCCGTGTTCGGCGACATCGAGGTGAACGCACATTGGAAGCGTGTATTCGTCATCGCAATACTGGCGTATCACCCGGCGTGATGGTACGGGGTGCCATTGATTACACCTCTCGGTCACCTCTTGTTCGCATTGACGGCACTTTGAACAGTGGACGTTACATTTCAGATATGCTACGACCCGTGGCTCTACCCTTCATTCGATCCCTGTGAAACCCTACATTTCAGCAGGATAATGCACGACCGCATGTTGCAGGTCCTATAGGGGCCTTTCTGGATACGGAAAATGTTCGGCTGCTGCTCTGGCCAGCACATTCTCCAGATCTCTCACCGACTGAAAACGTCTGGTCAATGGTGGCCGAGCAACTGGTTCGTCACAATACGCCAGTCAGTACTCTTGATGAACTGTGGTATCGTGTTGAAGCTGCATGGGCAGCTGTACCTCTACACGCCATCCAAGCTCTGTTTGAGTCAATGGCCAGGCGTATCAAGGCCGTCATTACGGCCAGAGGTGGTTGGTGTGGGTACTGATTTCTCAGGATCTGTGCACCCAAATTGCGTGAAAATGTAATCTCATGTCAGTTCTAGTAAAATATATTTGTCCAATGAATACCCGCTTATCATCTGCATTTCTTCTTGGTGTAGCAATTTTAATTGCCAGTAGTGTATATAAATTGGTTAAGAACAATTAAATGTCTTTTTGTCCTATCTCAGACGAATCAATTTATATACTATACCTTGGTCAACCTGTGTTAGTGACGAAAGAATATACTAAGAAAGAAAACTCGTTAATTCAAATCTAAGGGATACTACAACTGCAGATTATTGTATCTAGATACTTGCATAAGGGGCAGTCAAATGAAGGAGAGAGAGATGGAAAAACTAAGTAAACTGTTTATTATTTCAAAAGTAGTTGCCAAGATGTTAACACATTCATGGCACTGTGAGACGAGACGGTCAGTGCCTTCACAGAAAAATGTTTGCGGGTGCCTACAGAACCACCATAATACCCAGGCGTGCACCACTTCGAAGGAAATCGACGGCCAAGTATAAAGTCTCAAGTAGAGAGATGGGGACTGTGTGGAGGATGTGTAAGCGATACCCAGGAAGCTTCTGCAGCGCAGTCGAAACAACAGCCATGCCAGCGCAAAGAATGTCATGCCGATCTTTTTTTCGAGTACAAGAGCCCGCTGCTCACTGACTTTCCGGACAGGGTGAAATCAATTAACGTATAGCGGTACGGGGATATTTGCAGAAATTGAAGTGCTCCATCGACTGCAAACGCCCGGGACTGTTGACCGCCCAAACGTTATCAACTGGTCATACGTTGCAGAAGTTTCGCTGGGAAGCTCTTACAAATCAGCCATGCAGTAGCGGTCTCTGCCTATGCGTTTTCCATATTTTTGGCGCCCTGAAGAAGGAGTTTCACGGCCGTCGATTTGCTTCGGACGAAGAGGTGCATGCCTTGGTACAATCCTGGATCCACAGGTGACTGGAAATATTTTCTCCTGAAGGCAATGACCGTCTTGTCTCACATTGGAATGAATGTATTAACAGTTACGATGATTACTTTTGAACTAATAAATGGTTTACTTACATATTTGCGATCTGCCTGGTTTTCATTTGACTGTCCCTTGCACAAGTTGACTGATTCCATTGTGACAGGCTGATAATTCTATCCGCAGAGTACTACGGTTTTGAGTTTTGTGAAGTATACAATTAGAAAGGTAAGGTATTCGATACGTGTAATACCGTTTAAGTCACAAAAGTTGAAGGCGTTATACACTGACGTGACAAAATTCATGGGATAGCGATATGCAATATACAGGTGGCGGTAGTATCGCGTATACAAGGTATAAAATTGCAGTGGATTGTCGGAGATTCCATTCGTACTCAAGTGATTCCTGTGAAAAGGTTTTCGATGTGATTATGACAGCAAATGGGTATTAACAGACTCTAAAATGGGAATAGTAGTTGGAGCTAGATACATGGGATTTTCCATTTCGGAAATCGTTTGGGAATTTAATATTCTGTGAACCACAGTGTGAAGAGTGTGCCGAGAATACTAGGTTTCAGGCATTAGCTCTTACACGGACAACGCAGTAGCCGACAGGCTTCACTTAACGGCCGAGAGCAGCGGCGTTTGCGTAGATTTGTCAGTGCTAGCAGACAATCAACACTGAGTGAAATAACAGTAGAAGTCGATGTGGCACGTACCCCGAATGTATTCTTTAGGAAAATACGTCGAAATTTGGCATTAATGGGCTCTGGCAGCAGACGAAAGAAGCGAGTGCCTTTGCTAACAACACGACATCGCCCGCAGCGCCCCTTCTTGACTCGTGACCATGTCGGTTGGATCCTGGACGACTGGAAAACCATGTCCTGGTCAGATGAGTCCCGATTTCAGTTGGAAAGCGCTAATGGTAGGGTTTGAGTGTTGTGCAGACCCCACGAAGCCATGAACGCAAATTGTTAACAAGACACTTTGCAAGCTGGTATTGGTTCCACAGTGGTAAGGGCCGTGTTTTTACATGAAGTGGACTGAGTCCTCTGGTCCAAGTGAACCGATAATTGACTGGAAATCGTTATGTTCGGCTACTTGGAGACCATTTGCAGCCATTCATTCACTTCATGTTCCCAAACAAGAATGGAACTTTTATGGATGACAATGCACCATGTCATCTGGCTACAGTTGTTCGCGGCTGGTTTGGAGAACGTTCTGGACAGTTCGAGCTAATGGCATGGCCAGCCAAATCTCCCGAAATGAATCCTATCTAACATTAATGGGACATAATCGAGACGTCAGTGCGTGCACAAAATCCAGCACCGGCAAAACTTTCGCAATTATGGACGGCTGTAGAGGTACTTTGGCTCAGTATTTCTCCTGGGGCTTCCAGCGACTTGTTGAGTCCATGCCACATCGACTTGTTGCACTATGCCGGGCGAAAAGGAGGTCCGACACGATATTATGGCCGGCCGAAGTGGCCGTGCGGTTAAAGGCGCTGCAGTCTGGAACCGCAAGACCGCTACGGTCGCAGGTTCGAATCCTGCCTCGGGCATGGATGTTTGTGATGTCCTTAGGTTAGTTAGGTTTAACTAGTTCTAAGTTCTAGGGGACTAATGACCACAGCAGTTGAGTCCCATAGTGCTCAGAGCCATTTGAACCATTTGAACGATATTATAAGGTATCCTATGACGTTTGTCTCTTCAGTGTAAGGAGTATGTAGATAGTAACACTGGTTAGAAGCAAGTAACGATTGTATGGAGCCAGCCGGAAGTCTGAACACAACGGTAATCCGACGCTGCCTCACTCTAGTGGAAGAAAACGAAATTTGCGGGCAGGATAGGTTGTAGGAGGCTAAGCAGCATTAGAGCGGCGTATTTTTCTGGGATTTTACTGCCAGTCTACCACTTTACTCGCTCTACGTGCTGACGGAGTAATACCTTTCTGTAATGGGTTAGCGTAAATTATAGGCGCTGCAGCCTGCAGACGCCGGCAGAATTACACGCGGCAGGCGCTGCGCCGCGCGGCACAGTAATTGCATTCCGGAAGGCCGTCTTACGCAAAGTTGCCGCTCAGCGGACCGCCCCGCGCCACGCCGCGTCGCGGGCAAATTCGGGCATTAGCCCGCAGCTGGCCGGGTAACTTGCGCCGAGCCGTCACCTCGCGCTCCCGGTGGGCCTAACCCACAGGTCGGATCTGTCCTGAGGGCCGCCGAACAGCTCAAGACAGGGAATATTCCAGTTCGCCACTCCAGTTTCGGATTAATGATAATGCGTCTCTGGAAGAGTATCCAATCTAAGGCTACCACGACATTACGCCAGGGACATTTCATAGTCTTATCATCACTCTGCGAGCGCATTGACTCAGGGAGGACACAGTACGTCACACTGAATTTCACATCCTGCTCTTCCATCATATTAAAGCGTTATCATCATTTTATTGTGCCTTTTGTCCTACGACTGCACAGAGACAGTACTGTAGTTAAAGAATTTGACATGGCTACTTTAAAGGTTAGACCGCACTCAGCGGAACCGCACTGTAGCCCAGCGACGCGGATTTACTTACTATACTGTATTTCGACTGCAGAGGCGCGACAACAAGTAGCGAATTTTGTATATAAGTCGTTCTGAAACCTCCAAACAAAATGTACGAAAGTGATATAGACGTGACAATTTCTATGAGGAGAGAACTATAAATTTATGTATTTGAACGGTGGAGACCTAGGAAAGAATAGCGATGCGTGTGTCTTTTCACAGTTAGAATTAGCAACAAAACTGTAAACACCTTGAATATATCATGCCCAAAGGAATTAGTAGGCAAGAGAGTTCGACTGCCTCTCGTAATCATTGAAGACGAAGCTATTCCGTTAAAAACCTATTTGATGATACCTTATCCTGGTACACAATTACTCGACGAATTGAAAGAAGTATACTATTACAGAGGTAACAGAGCCCGAAGAGTTTCAGAAAACGATGTCAGAACGTTGTGCCAAAAACTTAGGATTTACCATCGAAAGATCTGTCTCAATCTAGAACATGCTGATTCTTGTCTCTTGTATGTCGCTCAATTTTCTGAGACACGATACAGTTTTGTTTCACAAGAAAAAGACCGAAGAGACGTAATTACGAGCCCTTACTCGTATAGGAGGCAATCTCGTCAGTAATGCTATCCTGAAGTGGGATAAGTTCAAACATTATTTCAGTTTCCCGCAAGGTAGTTTGGTCTGACAAAACGACATGATAAAGAGGGGATATCGTCGAATAGAAAATGAGTAGTAAAAGTATGTAATAATCAGAATGTAGTCATCAGAAATGAACACTTAATCGTCCATCTCACAAGAATAAATCTACCTTTCACGTGTTCGTACGTTACGTGCATGTTTCGTTGGCATTTCTTTCCAGATGTTTCTTTTTCTAGTACTATTCACACAATGTTCGTTTTGAAAGTATTATAACTTAGGATATCCACTTACACATACGATTAGTTTTTCATCTCTAAGGCGATTTTGGTAAATAATCTTTCGTTTCGCACGTCAGAAGAGCTGCAATTTGGATGACGTGTAGTGTTGCAACAGTTTCTATTAGCACTAGCGACAGCTGAACTACGCGACACCGCACGGCGTGTCATACATCTACTTCTGCATGACTACTCTGCAAATCACACTTAAGTTCCTGGCAGAGGGTCCATTGAACCACCTTCACACTAATTCTTTATTATTCCACTCTAGAGCAGCGCGCGGAAGAAGCGAATAGCTGTATCTTCCCGCTCGAACTCTGATTTCCTTTATTTTACTATGATGATAATTTCTCCCTATGTAGGTTGGCAAGAACAAATTATTTTCGCATTCGGAGGAGAGAGGTAGTGACTGAAAGTTCGTGAGAATATTCCGCCGCAACGAAAAACGTCCTTGTTTTAATTATTTCCATCCCAAATCCTATATCATTTCCTTGACACTCTCTCCCCTATTTCTCAATAACAGAAAATTTGCTTGAACTTTCTCAATGTACTCCGTTAATCCTCTCTGGTAAGGATTCCACACTACGCAGCAGTACTCCAAAAGAGGACGGAAAATCGTAGTGTAGGTAGTCTCTTTAGTAGATGTATTGCATCTTCTAACTAGGATAAATTCTAGTATCTGATTCCACATGTTGGCTTTGAGCAATGACTTCATATCTAAGGCAAAGACACCACTTATAGGCAATCTGATAAAGCAACGGACATACTCCTAAACAAAAGAATGTAGTATGTGGTAAAATTACAATAATATTTACTGCAGTTATTTACTTGGTCATCAATTATATCGAAACAAATTGAAGATAACGAAAATAAATATTAATAAGAATTGAAAATAAATTTTCGTCTCTGATGAGAATTATTTTCGTAATTTATACAAGTAGAAAAGCACAGAGAACCTTTAAATTGCATTACAGTAAAGCACCTGGTGAAAGTCAGTGACAGAGCACCTCGAGTTCCTGCTGATAATAAGACGAGTACACCATTTGTTTGTTACATATTTTTACGAGCTTCAAACAGGAGCGACTTCAGTAATGGATAGGAACTGCGATTACTGTGTACAGATGTGAGCTTAGTTGGTGACCCTTTGCTCACACCTCCAGGCAGTGTAGACTTCTTGAGGCTGCTGCCAAGAGGCAGCACTTTGGTGGGTCAGACGCAGGGATGCAAGGGACATCGAGCACGTCCCACATGCCCCCCGATCGGTCCAATTGTAACCTCCCCACAAAAATAATTTAAAGATGAACCAAATGTAACCTCCCCACAGAAATAATAATTAAATGAATTTTTTAAATATTGTAGCCTCTGAACAAAATAAGGTTCCCATTTATAATCTCTGTGCAGAAATGCATTCACATTTAATGTACCCACAAAATTCTTTTCTCATTGAATGTAAGCTCGAAACAGAAAAATTCCTAAACCCAAAAATAATAAAAAAATTCAGTAACCTGGTAAATTTTATGACGACAGCAGCGCTGCGCCTCGGCCCTGTATTCTGAATAAAAAGAGCAAAAATTATTACCTCAATAAAAACTGCGAATATATCTGCTCTTACCTAAAAAAAATTTTCGGAACAGCTTTGTGCAATGCTGGCCTATGCTTTGTGATTCGTGAAAGAAATAATCATCCGTTGGATAAAATCTTTAAATTGAAATGAATGCTTATTTTTTTTAAAAAAATTACTTTATATTATAAAAATTATTATTGGGGCATTTCTTAAATGAAATTGAATGACAGAAGTTAACATACATTACTACATATGCGCAAAGCTGCTTCTTTACCTTCTACAATAATACTCATCCTCCAGAGTCCCGACCAGGGCAGACTGCACACAAGCGCAGACACGCGCCGACTACTGCCGACTACTACCGACTCACGCAGACTAATCAAGACTACTGCATACTACAGAAGACTAACGCAGACTAGCGACAAGCAACAACTAACTACCTACTGCTCTCTGGTCAGAGACTCTCCTATGCCTTGCCTATTGCAGGCAGCGCATATAGCGCATACCTCTTACATAACCCTCCACTGGGGGAGCAAAAATTTGGCAGCGATGGTGAGTCAATTGGACTTTCCATGAGCAACAAATTTTTCTTACTTAGCTAAGTTTACAATCACACAATATATACATATATATAAGTGCAGAACATGAAATAAAATATAGTGCACATGCACTGAGTACAGAACATATCAAGCAATGACAAAATGTGTACACAATGAGTACAAAACATATAAACTAATGGCAAAAGTGCACACGCACTGTAGTACAGAACATATCAGCAAATCACAAAATGTATACGCAATGAGTACAAATCATATTAACAAATGACATAAATGCACACGCACTATAATACAGAACATATCAGGAAATCACAAAATGTATACGGAATGAGTACAAATCATATTAAAAAATGACATAAAGCGCACACGCACTGTAGTTTTTTTACTATTTTACAAGAACTAGGATAGAAAAGGGAAGGATTGCATCATGGTTGTAGCACATTAGGTTGCACGCAGCTGCACTGAAAGTCCATATATTTCTACAGAAGCACAACACCAAGTGAGACAAACTGAAGTTCTTTTCCCTGAAGTATTAATCAGTGTAGCCAAGACACTGAAATGTCGTATTAATATTCCATGTTATCATTTTGGTAGTACATTAGATACACCAAACAGTGGGACCATAATAACATCTCCATCGCTCAAGGTGGTGGACAGCATGTCCTGTCAACACCACGTTCTTGTAAGGTACACCAACGTAGAATTAGTGCAAAAACCAAATATAGTGCTCCATGAGCATGAGGATAGACAGGACAAACGGATATTGCAGTAATTTCTGGTAATTAGGTCAGAAGGTGAAGGACATTAAGTCACATGCTAGTCTTCATTGAAAATTACACTAGTCTAACAACTGATTTGAGTAATTGGTGGCACTCATCGCCCAGTTACTGAACATTTCTGTACCATGTATGAAATATTACAGAATAATGTTCATAAGTCATCTTTTTACCGAGAACATTGGCACTCATTGACCAGTTACAAACCATCAGAAGTCATCATTCAAAACAGGAGTTAATGAGTGCAGCATCAGGCTACTGGTATTCATATATATAGCATGAAAGTGACATAATACAAATTTAAAATATAAGAAACAGTGGCATTCATTGGCTAGCAAGTATTGAATATTACAAAACATTTTTCATCATTCAAGTGACATATGACATATTTAAAAATAATTATTGGCACTCATTGGCCAGTTACAAAACATCAGAAGTCATCAGTCAAAAGAGGAGCTAATGAGTGTAGCATGAAGCTACTGGTGTTCATATATATAGCATGAAAGTGACATAATACAAATTTAAAGTATATGAAACAGTGGCATTCGTTGGTCAGCAAGTAATGAATATTGCAAAACATTTTTCATCATTCAAGTGACATATGACATATTTACAAATAGTTATTGGCACTCATTGGTCAGTTACAAATCATCAGAAGTGATCAGTCAAAAGAGGAGCTAATGAGTGTAGAGCATGTATGCATTATTACAAAATATCATTCTCTATTACTCAGAACTCATCATTTAAGTGTCATAAGACATAATTAACATTTAACATACTGTGACTATTACTCAAAGTCTGTGATTAGAAAACATCATTCAGTATTACTCATAACTCTTTTAAATTGGTATCATTATTTGGGACTGATAATAGTTTTTTTTGTGCTAGCAATGCATTGCATTGGAATCGATAATTAATTGCTGGGGCATAACAATATTTGCTTTTGACTTATTGCTGCAAATGAAGATGGGTAGCGTCATTCGTCATGAGTCAGCTGAAGCAAGGTTATGAAACAAATAGAGTATATGTGATCACATTCATGAATGACACAGGTTTAATGACCAACTGCTTATAGTACATTAATTTCATGAATAATTTCTCCTGCAAAAAATACATAATGGATTATTAAGCTGAAAGAAGAAACGCATATTTTGCTGAAGAGTAGTGAACTTCGAATTAACAGGTAATGAAATGTGTATAAAATATATATGTTCTCTAGCTGTCCTTTCCAAATCCTTCAGTCATCATACCATGCGACATAAGACATACTGTCAAAACGAACTGCAACAAATACTTAAATAACTACATAGCATAAATACATAAACTTCAACATTATCCTCATCTGCAAAGAAAAACTTCATTATCATTACTATCATCACCTGCAAAGAAAAACTTCATTATCCATATCACCATAATTCCCTTATTATCATCACCTGTAGGGAAAAACTTCATTATCCATATCACTATATTCTTCATCATTATTCATCATCATTCATTATCATCTGCAAAAAAGTCACTTCATTATTCATTATACAGCTGTTCATAGTGTAGAGTTCCTTATTTCTAGCATATTTCATCACTAAAACTAAGATGTGTAGTTCTGTCTGACAGCCTGCATCAATCGCCTCGTATTCTGAAAGAAAAAATTAGTTAAGACTGCTATCATACGATGTGTATAGTATATTCTTGTTAATGCTTGTTAATTCTGATCCATTTACTCTTCGTGACGAGATATTGCATCTTATTTCGTTCATTCCGAAGGTGAAATTCCCATAATTTATTTCTTTTACACGTTATTTCTTTCTGAAAATGATAAACAATGATTAATGTCTTGCATTTAAATCATATACCCATTAAATAAAATCTGGTTTCTAGTGATATAATTGAGCATACAGCATAGCATGACAGAAAACGTAATACGTAAAAAAAAAAAAAAAAACCATAGACAGTGTTCAGATGCAAAACTGTACACAGAGTATCACAATGTAGCAGCAAAAAAAAAAAAAAAAAAAATGTAAAATAGTCACGATGTTGAGATATCATAAGGCAAAATGTCTAAGTCAACTGGTGTTTGTTATATCTTAAATATTTCATAGTGCATACAAACAAAACAGTAAAACAATCATACATACATGAAGAATGGAAAATGTGCACGGTCTGATGTGTAACGACAAGAAATGCCTCTCTTTGTTCAGCTTGTATGTTGTGTAGTTGATAGAGGCGAGAGTTGAAGACTTTAATGGAGAAAGAATTTGATGAAATTAATGTGTCACTAGATAGAATGGCATAATTGGTCATAAAATATGTAAGTTCATCTGGAAAAATGTGCACGGTCTGATGTGTAACGACGAGAAAAGCGACCTGCTAACCTTACCCTGCCGGGCACTTGCCAAGAAAAAATACGATAATCATCAGTAAGTGTTCATGTGAATATAATTGCATAAGTGGTTACATAAAAAAATCAGTAAATGGCATTACAGTGTGATAAATCATAAAGTATGTTTATTCAATAAAGGTTTGATGTTGGAGATATGGTGATTCCCTTTGGGTTTTCTGGTTCTCAGAGTTTCAACGTGTATCACATTGGGGTGAGGAATGCTGCGAATTCGATATGGACCTGCATATAGAAGCTCAAATTTACTACATCTACTTTTTCCTCTATTAGATAAATAATGTGTGCGTATTAATATCTTCTGTCCAATGTGAAAGTCACGGCGTGTACAAACTGAAACACGTATGTAACGTAGCAGCGATGGTGAGGCACGTTAAAATCTTTGACCAGAGAGCCTATTATCGTGGTTAGTCTGCGCTTGACCGCGCGAGTGTTGCGAGCTGTTCGCTAGTAGTCGTCATGTAGAGCAGTACGCTAGTAGTCGTCATGTAGAGCAGTACGCGAGTTGCAGTAGGCCAGTGCACTCTGTCGGTAGTAGCAGCCCAGTGCGGTTGTATGATGTAGTCTGTCGGCAATACTGGTCAAGATGCTGAATGAGGTATATTGTTAATTGAGATAATCATCAGATAATGTAAAGTTTATTTATTGTAATTAATTTCCAACAAGTGCCCCAATAATAATTTTGATTTCAAAAGCAATTTTACAAAAAAAATTTTTTTTTATTTAATTGAACTAACGATTTCGTTCCACTTCCCTTAAAGAAAGTTTCAGTTAAATTTCAAAGAAAAATATATTATTTGCAATGCAGTTCCTCCAAGCCGTGCGCAAGAATAAGAGCAGAAATTTGACTAGCAGCTACAATGAGGTAAGAATTTAATTCTGATTTTTGCACAGGGCCAAAGACCGATATTTCGGTTTAGTTGAATTATCATTATCACTGAGATTTTCTTGTCACTGAATAGACTTTAATTTTTTTTTGTGTGAAGAACTTATATTTGAGTCAGATCGCGATTCTCACTTTTATTGTCATTAAATTTAATTGCTAGAGAGGTTACGCTTGGCTCCATTTCTATTAAATATTGTCACTTAAATTTTTGTGGGGAGGTTACACTTGGCGACACCCAGTCCAGGATCGAATTTCGTTGAGAATCTTTTGAACAACAGTCAGATATCTGCTCTTATTTGCTTAGATATAATTAGGATTTGGCGCTACGCTTTTACTAAATTTGTGACTTTCTTTCCACAGATCAACGACAATTCGTTTGCTCTGTTGTATTTGTGTGTTGTTTTTGCATTGTGCTTATTTATTTTGTGAAAAATTTTGACTATAGTAAAAATGCCGCGAAAGACTGTGAATAGTGTATCGCGAGGTATTATGAATGAAATTACCGACGCAAACAACTTTACCGATAGGACATATGACACGCAGTGTAATGATGACAATCCTGCGTTCACTAACAATCAGTGCATTCCAACCACTAGTGATGACTTTTACCCTGATAATGAACAAACGAACTCAATTGTCTCGTCTGTTAATTTGACGACAATTGATGACGCAGAACGCTCTATTGTAATGAGCGCTGCCCAGCTTAACACACCCGATTCGGAAAACTCAAGTAACGTACAGACAAATTTGTCTAATGAAAATGAACAGGATACTCAAAGTACGACGGATCTATTTAATTCCGAAATAATGACCGACAGTGGACATTCGACTGACAAACCTTTTTGTGAATCTCAAAATAACCAAATGGTTACAGAAAGCGAAACAATTCCAGATCCACCATTAAAGAGCATGGAGAATAGAAATGCTAATTTTGTGTCGGATCCACTTAAGGCATTGTTGCTACAAATTCTTGAATCAAACAAACAGCAGAGTGAAGATTTCAAACAACAATTTAGTGAACAGGACAAAAAATTTAATAAAATTGATGAAAATTTTAGACAACTTAATGAACAGGTCAGACAACAGAATGAAAAATTGGATAACAATTCCAGACAGCTTAGTGAACAAATTAGAGCCGTTGCCGCGCAGTGCCACGACACTAAGGAACAGTTGCGCGTGGAAATTGAGGCTTGTTCAAAAAAAAGTAGCGAAGAAATTAGGTCTGTTGCTCAGGAATTAAGGGAAATGCAAACAGCCGCAACAGAAACACTCAGAGACGAAATTAGCGGAGTCGCTAAACAATGCTCTGAAAAAGCTACACAATTACGGGACGAGTTTAAAGAAATGACGGTAGAACTTTCGCGCACAATGGATTCAAAGATAGACGCGAAATTCGAACAACAGAATACTCAGATTGACGAACGCTTTAATCTTCACATACAAAACAGTGATACGCGTTTCGGCAAATTTATTCAAGATCAAAACAAAGTAAAACGACAAGTCATGGAAACAATCACTGCACAAAGACAGGAAGACAAACGTAAAATGTTTGCGAAGGCAAAAACGTATGTAGACAATAATATTACTACAGTGTCCGACAAAATTAACACCATCGAACAGTTGAACGCGGAATTACGTGATGAAATTTCTGATCTTAAATCAAAAACAGATACACACACAGTAAACATTCAAACAGTGACAGACAGATTCGAACAATTAGAACTAACACAGGATTGCGATGTCATCAAAGCTGATGTTAAAAAACTGAGCGAAACTACACGTAAGTTGCAAAAACAGATTAATGCGTCCGATTCTAAAACCGATGATCAGGTTAAAATACTGACTTAAAAATGTGATGAATTGGCCAGTCGTATTGATGTGATCGAAAATACTAATGACAATAAATCAGACGATACTGCACCGGTTTCATTTAACCAAACACCTGAATTTCAAAATTTACAGCAGATAATTAATGAGATCGATTCATCTAACAACACGTTACGTAGGAAGTTGTCAAATTTACAACAAGAAGTAACAGAGATGAAAAACATTTCAGTTAATAACATACCACAACAGACGCCACTTTATGAACATTTGTCAGACTCACGCAGCGCGTATAATTTGGGTAATCTACAGAGAGTACGGGACTTAGATTCCGATCAACCACAGTTCAATAGATTCTCTTACGATCCTGAACCTGTTCCATCACACAGAGATGATAATTTCGATTACAAACATTTTCTGTCAGTGAGAAAGTTTAAAGTTTTTAAAAACGATAGAACGCAGATTCACCCACTGGATTGGATTCAACAATTTAGCTTTGCTCTTCCACCGACTTGGCCTGTAACACATAAACTTGAATTTATTTGCAGCTTTTTGGAAGGCGAACCGGCAACTCGTATGAGACCGATCGCGAGACAGTGCTATTCGGTAGAAGAGTTTCAGAATGCTTTTCTATCAGCGTATTGGTCGAAGACGACACAGCGCGGAATTAAAGATCAACTAATTAGTTTGCCAAATTATGAGAACTCCAATTTTCCCAGTGTCACGCAATTTTTTGAGCATATGGTCCAACAAAACCAGTACTTAAGTGAACCGTACAGTGAATCTGCACTTATTCAATTATGCATCTCCAAATTACCACGGTCATTACGAGTGTCACTTCTAACGGGGCAGCAAAAGGAAAACATTTCAGCATTCAGAGATCTGTTGCAGCTTTTAGAAGTACAGCAATCTGATTATTCATTTATAAACAAAAACTTTTCGTATAGTAACCAAGGTCAACAAACTTATAGTAATTATGATCAGGGACGTAATTTCAATAGGAAAAGTAACAGACGCTTTAGGAACGACAACTACCAGAACTTAAATCACAGACAAAATTCAGATTATCAATATCGTCAAAATTTTCAGCAGCAGGAAGCACATTTTGGTAACAATAGAAGTTTTCCACCGCAACAGCATGAAAGTCAACCGGTTAGTATACGTAACCAACAATGTAATGCACAAGGTCAACCAGGCTTTAATGTTCAGCCGCGTGCACGTATAGTCCCAGATCCAACAAATAGTAATGCACGACAGCAAGGAAACAACTACGTACAAAGAAGACAGTATTTCAATTCCTATCGCAATGCACCGTATAGGAATGACTATCACGACAGACGTAAAAACGATGAGCACAATTATCAGCGTACATATAATAACAGTCGGTCTCACCAACAGCAAAATTATCCGCAAGAACCTATTCTCATGAATGAACCGGACAGTAGGTATCATCCAGAGCGTAATACGTCTGGAAGAAGTAATAGAACAGTTCAAACAGTAGAAATGCCACAACATCCTCCTAATAATAATAACACGTCAGATAGAATGTGACTAAATAATGTACAGATCGCATCTTCCAATAATACAAGCACTACTTTAGACACGCAAAATGTTGTTCACGAAAATGTAATTACTTTTGACGACATACGAGACACTCTTTTGCAGGAAAGACCATTTGTTCAGAAAACTATTTCACATCCTGTTATCGAAATTAAAATTGGTTCATCGAAATTCTCAGCAGTAATCGATTCCGGATCACCTATATCAGTAATAAATGAGGAGACTTTCAACGAGTGCAACAAAGAGAATACGTATCCGACATTACCATTAGGCAAAACAAAAGTGAAAGGAGCAGTATCGAGTAAAGGAGTAGACGTTAAATTACAGACGCATTTATCATTTTGTATTGGAGGTCATACTTTCCACTCAAATTTTTGGATTGTTCCTTTATTGACAACAGACGTTATTTTAGGTACGAATTTTCTGGTACAACACGACGCAATTATCGATTTTCAAAATTCTTATTTAATGTTAAAGGATGAAAATGTACAATTGGCTTTAGAATTTCAGCACTCTTTATCTGCGGAAGAACAAACAATTAACCGCACAGAGGTCATTTCCGCAACACGTAACATAGACTGTAATCCCACATTGTTCACGGATACGTACGTACACAACTATAGTACTCCAGACGAAGCTGACTACGACGTAATACAGATGATTTCTGATAAGGTTAAAGAGAGCAGTGCAACTACACACGACGAACGAACGCAATTACACGAAATTCTTTTACAGCAAGCTCCAGTTTTTGACAACATTCCTGGTACTATGTCCGGATTTATGTATGAATTTGAAGTGAAACAGCACGACACATTTAAAGCAAAGCATTATCCCATTCCATACATTCACAGAGAACAAGTTAAAAAAGAATTGTAGGATATGCTTGACCAAGGAATTATAGAACCGGCAGTTAGTCCGTACATAAACCCGCTACATATTGTTAAGAAAAAAGATGGCTCACTTCGCCTTGTACTTGATTCACGTCACATTAATGACATTATTATTAATGAAACAGATCGACCACAGACATTAGAGGAACTTCTACAGAAATTTCACGGTACAGCTATTTATTCTACACTAGATTTGAAATCGGGATTTTGGCAAATTCAACTTCATCCAAATTGCAGAAAATATACAGCTTTTCTCTGTTTCGCGACTGTTATCAATTTCGCAAATTACCGTTCGGCTTAACTATTTCTTCTGCAGCTTTTATTCGCGGATTGAACACAATACTTCCGACAGAACTTAAAGACAGAATCACGACGTATGTAGACGACATTCTTATCGCAGAAGCTAACTGGTCTGAACACAATCTGATTCTTGAACAACTGTTGCAAACTTTTCATGCACAAGGACTTACAGTTAACCTCAGTAAATCGCATTTTGGCAAAACTTCTATAAAATTTCTTGGACACGTGATTTCAGCAGAAGGCATTGCACCTGATCCAGAAAAACTTCAGGCTCTACGTGACATTACTGTTCCTACGACGAAGAAGCAATTACGCAGCTTTTTGGGCTTAATTAACTTTCTTCGTAAATTTATTCATCACTCTGCTTTAGACACATCCAGATTATGTCAATTAACAGGTAAAAACATTATTTGGTCTTGGGATAAGCAAGCACATTCTGAATTCATGAACCTGAAACATGCTTTGTTGAATGCTCCACTTTTATCGCACCCAGATCTTACCAGAAATTTTTCCATTGCCACCGACAGTTCTAACACCGCTTTAGGCGTACATATTTTCCAGGAAATTGAAGAAGATGGGTCTACAGTAATCAAAAACATCGCATTTGCAAGCCGCATTTTGTCACCTGCTGAACGAAATTACTCCGTTACAGAATTGGAAACATTATGTGTTGTATGGGCTTTTACGAGATTTCGGCACTTTCTTTATGGCAGACATACCACCGTTTACACAGACCACAGAGCAATACAATTTTTACTTTCGGCCAAATTCACTCACGACAGATTAAGCAGATGGAAGCTTTATTTACAGGAATTTAATTTTACAATAGTTCACATTCCCGGCACACAAAATGTTATAGCAGACGCACTATCGCGTTCTCTCAGCAACAATCAGCAAGACTTAGCAACCAACTTCTGCAAAACATATTTCAGTGTCATGTACATTCAGCAAGTTGCATTTGAAAATTTTATTTCATCGTCATTACAAGACATAGCACAAGAACAAAATAAAGACAACCTGTGGAAAGAAATTAAACACCTTTGGGAAGATAAGAATAATGTTACGATTAGAAACCATTACACTGTACGCAATGACATTCTGTTTCGCCGCTCTCATCCTGACAGCAACAATTGGTTATTATGCATTCCTGACGAACTGGTTAACAAATTAATTTGGTACACTCATTTAAGTTACGCACATTACGGAGCACGAAAATGTTTTCTTATACTGAGACAGAACTGTTATTTTACCAACATGGAGAAACGTATACGACGAGTTTTAGCGTCTTGTAAAATTTGCCAGAAAGCTAAATCAGACACCACTTCACATATTCCTCCATTATATCCCATTATACCTGTTAAATTAAGACATATGGCCGCAGTAGACATTTTTGGTCCAATTCCGAGAACTAACAGAGGTTTTTGCTACATCTTTGTCGCTGTTGAGCTCACTTCAAAATTTGTTACTTTCACTCCATTACGCAAAGCTACTGCTAAAACTGTTTCGAAAGCATTTGTAAAACATTTTCTATTTCATGTAGGGCATGTGATGAGAGTAATTTCTGACAATGGATCTCAATTTCGTAGTAGCGTGTGGACACGCATGTTACGAGCCAGAAACATTTCTCCGATCTATATATCCAAGTACCACGCTTCCTCGAACCCCTGTGAAATATTAATGAAAGAAATTGGTAAGCTGTGCCGAATATACTGCCACAAAAGACATATTGATTCGGATACATACATACTCTCATTCCAAGATGTAATTAATTCCATTCCAAATGAATCCACTATGCTATCTCCGTCTGTTATACTGAAAAACGTTGAACCACCAAACAAAATTAAAGAATTAGTAAACTTCCCTAAATGTCGTCGCCTACTACACCATGAAATAATTGACATTGCGCTGAACAACATCAAACGTGCCGCAGAGCGCCGGAGAAGACAACAAAAACAGGTTTGTAGACGCCGCGACTTTCACGTTGGACAGAAAATATTAGTACGTACACACTATTTATCCAGTAAATTAAAAGGTAAGTGCAGTAAATTTGAACTTCTATACGCAGGTCCATATCGGATTCGCAGCATCCCTCACCCCAATGTTGTACACGTCGAAACTTGGAGAACCAGAAAATCGAAAGGCAACCACCATTGGTCAAATATTAAACCCTTTATTGAATGAAGACACTGTATGATTCAACACACTATGATGCCATTTACTAATGCAATTATATTCACCTGACTAATTACTGATGATTATCGTATTTTTTCTTGGCAAGTGCCCGGCAAGGTAAGGTTAGCAGGTCACTTTTCTTGTCGTTACACATCAGACCATGCACATTTTCCATTTTTTTTTGTGTATATGATTGTACTCCAGTTTTGTTTGTATGTATTGTGAAATAGTTAAGATATAACACACACCAGTTGACTTTGACATTTGTTGCCCTATGACACCTCAAGATCGTGACTGTTTTACATTTTGCTGCTGCATTGTGATATTCTCTGTACATTTTGGCTTTGAACACTGTCAATGCCTTTGACATATTACGTTTTCTGTCATGTTATGCTGTATGGTTAATTATATTACCATAAACCAGTCATTATCTAGTGGGTATATGATTTAAATGCAAGACATTAATCTTTGTTCATCGATTTCAGAAAGAAATGATGCGTGTAAGAAATAAATTCAACAGAAATGGGAATTTCACCTACGGAATAAACGATAGAAGATGCAATAACTTTATGAGGAAGAGTAAATGGATCAGGATTAACAAGCATTAACAAGAATATACTATACTCATCGTAGAATAGCAGTCTTAACTAATTTTTTCTTTCAGAATACAAGGTGATTGATACAGGCTGTCAGACAGAACTACACATCTTAGTTTTAGTGATGAAATATGTTAGAGATAAGGAATAGTTGTGTAATGAGTAATGAAGTGATATTTTTGCAGATGATAATGAATGCTGATGAATAATGATGAAGAATATGCTGTTATGAATAATGAAGTTTTTCTTTACAGGTGATGATAATAATGAAGTTATGATAATATGGATAATGAAGTGATTGATAATGAAGTTTTTTTCTTTACAGATGAGGATAATGTTGAAGTTATGTATTTATGCTATGTAGTTATTTAAGTATTTGTTGCAGTTTGTTTTGACAGCAGGTGTTATATTGTGTAGTAGGATGATGGAAAGTTTTGGAAAGGACAGCTATGGAACACATTTTTATACACATTTCACTACCTGTTAATTCGAAGTTCACTACTTTTCAGCATAGTGTGCGTTTCTTCTTTCAGGTCAATAATCCATTTTGTATTTTTTCCAGGAGAAGCTTTTCATGATACTTACTAAACCTGTTACTTATTATACCTGTTCTAGTACTTGCATTTTTATTTTTTACCCATTTGTGTTTATCATTTATAAATGTGATCACATATACTGCCTTGTTACATAACCTTGCTACAGCTGACTCATGACGAATGACGTTACCTATCCTCATTTGCAGCAATAGGTCAAAAGCAAATATTGTTATGCCTCAGCAATTAATTATCGATCCCAACGCAATGCATTGCTAACAAAAAAATGTATTACCAGTCCCAAATAGTGATACCAGTTTGAGAAAGTTCTGAGTAATGCTGATCAGCTCTGAATAGTATGTCACTTCAGTAATGACTTCTTAATGATACAAAAAAAATATATAAAATAATGCTTTGTAACTGGCCAAGGACTGCCACTGTTTATTGTAATGAGACTACTTATAATGCCCATGATTATTAATGCTATGACTATAATTAACTGATTTTTAATAATGACTTCGTAATGATCTGAATAATACTGAATGATGAACAATGTTTTTTTCTATTCAATACTTGCTGGCCACTGAGTGCCAATAATTAATGTCACTCAATGAATTGTTATTAATTATGCCATTAATTAGCTCTTGTTTTCAATGTTGATACTTTGTAACTGGAAAAGAATGTGATTGTTTAATAATGCTTTGTAATTAGGAAAAAGCTAATGATTCTTACTATATTGAAATGACAAATGATTAATTAACTATGCCATACTTTGTAACTGGAAAGGAATGCGATTGTTTCATAATGCTTTGTAATTAGGAGAAGGCTAATAATTCTTACTATATTCAAATGACAAATGATCAATTACGCTTTGTAACTGGAAAAGAATGCGATTGTTTAATAATACTTTGTAATTAGGAGAAGGCTAATGATTCTTACTGTATTGGAATGACAAATGATTAATTAACTATGCCATACTTTGTAACTGGAAAAGAATGCGATTATTTAATAATGCTTTGTAACTAGGAAAAGATGGCTACTGATTCTATGTAAAACAATTAATGAACATTTTTCTCTAATACTACATACATGGTACAGAAATGTTCAATAACTGGGCTATGAATGCCGCAAACTACTAATGTCCTTTACCTTATGAGCTAACTACCCTGAATTACTGCAATGTCCATTTGTCCTGTCTATCCTAGTGATCATGGAGCACTATCTTTGGTTTTGCACTAATTCTACGTTGGTGTGCCTTGTAAGAGCGTGGTGTTGACACGTCATGCTGTCCACCACCGTGAGCGATGAAGACGTTATTATGGTCCCACTGTTTGGTGTACCTAATGTACTGCCAAAATGAAAACATGGAACATTACTACGACAGTTCAGTGTCTTGGCTACGCTGATAAATTCTGATGGGAAAAGAACTTCAAATTGTGTCACTTGGTGTTGTACTTCTGTGGAAAGATATGGACTTTCAGAACAGCTGTGAGCAATCTAAAGTGCTACAACCATGATGCAATCCTTCCCTTTCCTATCCTAATTCTTGTCACATAGTGAAAATCATTTTTTTGCTAACATCATTTATGTTCATGGGTTATACTTTTTTTCGATTTGCTGAACTCCAGTGCGAGTACACTTATGTCACTTCTCGACATGATTTTTTTGCTATTATGTTTATTTATTGCGACAATGCTAAAGACATTTTTTCGATTTGTTCTGAAGTACAGTATATGTGCACTCTTGTCTTTTATATTGTATATACATTTTTTTTTTTGATGATATGTTCTGAACTACAGTGCATGTGCACTTATGTTAGGTGTTAATATGTTTTGTACTGAACTTCAGTGCCTGTGCATTTTTCTCATTTTTCAATATGATTTGTACTCATTCTGTATGTTCAATACTTCAGTGTGTATGCACTTATGTCATTTGTTACTCATTGTATATACATTTCATCATTTACTGATATGTTCTCAACTGCAGTGCATGTGCACTCATGTCACTTGTTGACATGATTTGTTTGCCATTCTTTTTATTCATTCTGTTTATGCTAAAGAATTTTTTCAGTGCCTGTGCACATTGTTATCTGTCAAATAATTTGTATATACATTTTTTCTGATTTGCTACTATGTTTTGTACTCACATCCTGTCTTTGTCTGATATATTTTGTACTCGGTGCGTGTGCACCACATTTAATTTATGTACTAAATTTGAATATTCTGTAAATTGTAAAAAATTCTTGCGATGGCAAGTCCAAATGACTCACCATCGCTGCCAAATTTTTGCCCCCCCAGTGGAGGGTTATGAAACACGTATGTAACGTAGCAGCGATGGTGAGGCACGTTAAAATCTTTGACCAGAGAGCCTATTATCGTGGTTAGTCTGCGCTTGACCGCGCGAGTGTTGCGAGCTGTTCGCTAGTAGTCGTCATGTAGAGCAGTACGCTAGTAGTCGTCATGTAGAGCAGTACGCGAGTTGCAGTAGGCCAGTGCACTCTGTCGGTAGTAGCAGCCCAGTGCGGTTGTGTGATGTAGTCTGTCGGCAATACTGGTCAAGATGCTGAATGAGGTATATTGTTAATTAAGGTAATCATCAGATAATGTAAAGTTTATTTATTGTAATTAATTTCCAACAAGTGCCCCATAATAATAATTTTGATTTCAAAAGCAATTTTCCAAAAAATTTTTTTTTATTTAATTGAACTAACGATTTCGTTCCACTTCCCTTAAAGAAAGTTTCAGTTAAATTTCAAAGAAAAATATATTATTTGCAATGCAGTTCCTCCAAGCCGTGCGCAAGAATAAGAGCAGAAATTTGACTAGCAGCTACAATGAGGTAAGAATTTAATTCTGATTTTTGCACAGGGCCAAAGACCGATATTTCGGTTTAGTTGAATTATCATTATCACTGAGATTTTCTTATCACTGAATAGACTTTAATTTTTTTTTGTGTGAAGAACTTATATTTGAGTCAGATCGCGATTCTCACTTTTATTGTCATTAAATTTAATTGCTACGGAGGTTACACTTGGCTCCCATTCATTTATTATTTCTCTCTTTAAAATTTCGGTGGAGAGGTTACACTTAGCGCAATGTCCATTAGCATTCTTAAATAATATTGTCATTTTTAAATTTTTGTGGGGAGGTTACAAAACCTGTTTTTGCTGTCTTCTCCGACGCCCTGCGGCACGTTTGATGTTGTTCAGCGCAATGTCAATTATTTCATGGTGTCGTAGTCGACGAGATGTAGGAAAGGATACTAATTCTTTAATTTTGTTAGGTGGTTCAACATTTTTCAGTATAACAGTCGTAGATAGCATAGTAGATTCATTTGGTATGGAATTAATTACATCCTGGAATGAGAGTATGTGTGTCCCAATCAATATGTTTTTCATGGCAGTATATTCTACACAGTTTACCAATTTCTTTCATTAATCGTTCACAAGGGTTCGAAGAAGCATGGTACCTGGATATATAGATCGGAGAAATGTTTCTAGCTCGTAACATACGTGTCCATATAGCAGATCGAAACTGTGGTCCATTGTCGGAAATTACTTTCAATACATGCCCTACAGGAAATAGAAAATGTTTTACAAATGCTTTCGAAACAGTTTTAGCAGTAGCTTTGCCTAACGGAGTGAAGGTAACAAATTTTGAAGTGAGTTCCACAGCGACAAAGATGTAGCAAAAACCTCTATTAGTTCTGGGAATCGGACCAAAAATGTCTACAGCGGCCATGTGTCTCAATTTAACAGGTACAATGGAATGTAACGGAGGAATATGTGAAGTCGTATCTGACTTAGCTTTCTGGCAGATTTTACTTGACGCTAAAACTCGTCGAATACGTTTCTCCATGTTGGTAAAATAACAGTTCTGTCTCAGTATAAGAAAACATTTTCTGGCTCCGTAATGTGCGTAACTTAAATGAGTATACCAAATTAATTTGTTAACAAGTTCGTCAGGAATGCATAATAACCAGTTGTTGCTGTCAGGGTGAGAGCAGCGAAACAGAATGCTATTGCGTACAGTGTAATGGTTTCTAATGGTAACATTATTCCTATCTTGCCAAAGGTGTTTGATTTCTTTCCACACGTTGTCTTTACTCTGCTCTTGTGCTATGTCTTGTAATGACGACGAAATGAAATTTTAAATGCAACTTGTTGAATGTACATGACGCTGAAATTTGCTTTGCAGAAGTTGGTTGTGATGTCTTGCTGATTGTTGCTGAGAGAACGGGTTAGTGCGTCTGCTACAATATTTTGTGTACCAGGAATGTGAACAATTGTAAAATTAAATTCCTGCAAATAAAGTTTCCATCTACTTAATCTGTCGTGTGTAAATTTAGCGGAAAGCAAAAACTGTATCGCTCTATGATCTGTCTAAATGGTAGTGTGTCTTCCATAAAGAAAATGCCGAAATCTCGTAAATTCCCATACAACACATAATGTTTCAAGTTCTGTAACAGAGTAATTGCGTTCAGCAGGTGACAGAATGCGACTCGCAAAGGCGATGTTTTTAATTACTGTAGTGCCATCTTCTTCAATTTCCTGAAAAATGTGTACGCCTAAAGCGGTGTTAGAACTGTCGGTGGCAATGGAAAAAATTATAGTAAGATCTGGACGTGATAAAAGTGGTGCATTCAACAAAGCATGTTTCAAATAACATTTTCGTGAACAAGATTCTGTGTATCTGAAGTATTGCTTGCGTTGCTGGAAGATGCAACCTGTACTGTATCTAGTCAAATTCTATCTGACGTGCTATTATTTTCGGCAGGATGCTGTGGCATTTCCACTATTTGCACTGTTCTGTTATTTCTTCCTGACGTATTACGTTCGGGGTGATATCTACTGTCTGGTTTATTTATAATAATTTGTTGTTGCGGATGATTCTGCTGCTGGTAAGACCGACTGTTAATAAACGTACGCTGAAAATTGTGCTCATTACTTTTACGTCTGTCATGATAGTCATTTCTATATGGTGCATTGCGATAGGAGTTGAAATAGTGTGTTTTCTGTACGTAGTTATTTCCATGTTGCTCTGCGTTATTATTTGTTGGAGCTGACGCTATACGTGTAGGCGGCGAAACATTAAAGCTTGGTTGACCTTGCACATTACATTTTTGATTAGGTATGCTAACCGGTTGGTTTTGTTGCTGTTGTTGGGAAAAACCTCTATTGTTACCAAAATGCGTTCGCTGTTGCTGATAATTTTACACATACTGATGATTAAATTTTTGTCTGTTATTAAAGTTCTCGTGGTTGTCATTTCTGGAGCGTCTAATGAAAAAATTGTCACTTTCGGTAAAACTTGTCGTATCAGGTTTTCTTTACACGTTTCTTAAACCTAGATAGACCGATAGTTAAAGAGCTGTTTTAATAGATATAAAGGATAGTAGAAGGGAAGGCAGCAGTGCAGAAAACTAAAGATGAAACAGCACTACTACAGCTCGGGGCCCTGTGCACGCTACGGCACATATTCATTAAAGCGTAATGAATCCCCTGAGGTTTTTTACGCGCTTCAAATAAATTTTAGCTTCTGCGTTACAGGCAATGGCGGTGAAAATTCAAAAGAAAATTGTTGCATCTAGTCCAAAGCTAGTATCTGCCTTGCAGGCCAAGCTGGTGAAACTGTTGTTGTTGTGGTCTTCAGTCCTGAGACTGGTTTGATGCAGCTCTCCATGCTACTCTATCCTGTGCAAGCTTCTTCATCTCCCAGTACGTACTGCAACCTACATCCCTCTGAATATGCTTAGTGAATTCATCTCTTGGTCTCCCTCTACGATTTTTACCCTCCACGCTGCCCTTCAATACTAAATTGATGATCCCTTGATGCCTCAGAATATGTCCTACCAACCGATCCCTTCATCTGCCAAGTTGTGCCACAAACTTCTCTTCTCCCCAATCCTATTCAATACTTCCTCATTAGTTATGTAATCTACCCATCTAATCTTCAGCATTCTTCTGTAGCACCACATTTCAAAAGCTTCTATTCTCTTCTTGTCAAAACTATTTATTGTCCATGTTTCACTTCCATACATGGCTACACTCCATACAAATACTTTCAGAAATGACTTCCTGACACTTAAATCTATACTCGATGTTAACAAATTTCTCTTCTTCAGAAACGCTTCCTTGCCATTGCCAGTCTACATTTTATATCCTCTGTACTTCGACCAACATCAGCTATTTTGCTCCCCAAATAGCAAAACTCCTTTACTACTTTAAGTGTCTCATTTCCTAATCTAATTCCTGCAGCATCACCCGACTTAATTCGACTACATTCCATGATCCTCGTTTTGCTTTTGTTGATGTTCATCTTATATTCTCCTTTCAACACGCTATCCATTCCATTCAACTGCTCTTCCAAGTCCTTTGCTGCATCTGACAGAATTACAATGTCATCGACGAACCTTAAAGTTTTTATTTCTTCTCCATGGATTTTAATACCTACTCCGAATTTTTCTTTTGTTTCCTTTACTGCTTGCTCAATATGCAGATTGAATAACATCGGGGAGAGGCTACAACCCTGTCTTACTCCCTTCCCAACAACTGTTTCCCTTTCATGTCCCTCGACTCTTATAACTGCCATCTGGTTTCTGTACAAATTGTAAATACCCTTTTGCTCCCTGTATTTTACCCCTGCCACCTTTATAATTTGAACGAGAGTATTCCAGTCAACATTGTCAAAAGCTTTCTTTAAGTCTACAAATGCTAGAAACGTAGGTTTGCCTTTCCTTAATCTTTCTTCTAAGATAAGTCGTAAGGTCAGTATTACCTCACGTGTTCCATTATTTCTACGGAATCCAAACTGATCTTCTCCGAGGTCGGCTTCTACCAGATTTTCCATTCGTCTGTAAAGAATTCGTGTTAGTATTTTGCAGCTGTGGCTTATTAAACTGATTGTTCGGTAATTTTCACATCTGTCAACACCTGCTTTCTTTGGGATTGGAATTATTATGTTCTTCTTGAAGTCTGAGGGTATTTCGCCTGTCTCATGCATCTTGCTCACCAGATGGTAGAGTTTTGTCAGGACTGGCTCTCCCAAAGCCGTCAATCGTTCCAATGGAATGTTGTCTACTCCGGGGGCCTTGTTTCGACTCAGGTCTTTCAGTGCTCTGTCAAACTCTTTACGCAGTATCGTATCTCCCATTTCATCTTCATCTACATCCTCTTCCATTTCCATAATATTGTCCTCAAGTACATCGCCGTGTATAGACACTCTATATACTCTTTCCACCTTTCTGCTTTCCCTTCTGTGCTTAGAACTGGGTTTCCATCTGAGCTCTTGATATTCATACAAGTGGTTCTCTTATCTCCAAAGGTCTCTTTAATTTTCCTGTAGGCAGTATCTATCTTACCCCTAGTGAGATAAGCCTCTACATCTTTACATTTGTCCTCTAGTCATCCCTGGTTACCCATTTTGCACTTCCTGTCGATCTCATTTTTGAGACGTTTTTATTCCTTTTTGCCTGCTTCATTTACTGCATTTTTATATTTTCTCCTTTCATCAATTAAATTCAATATTTATTCTGTTACTCAAGTATTTCTACTAGCCCTCGTCTTTTTACCTACTTGATCCTCTGCTGCCTTCACTACTTCATCCCTCAAAGCTACCCATTCTTCTTCTACTGTATTTCTTTTCCCAATTCCTGTCAATTGTTCCCTTATGCTCTCCCTGAAACTCTGTACAACCTCTGGTTCTTTCAGTTTATCCAGGTCCCACCTCCTTAAGTTCCCACCTTTTTGCAGTTTATTCAGTTTTAATCTACAGGTCATAACCAATAGATTGTGGTCAGAGTCCACATCTGCCCCTGGAAATGTCTTACAACTTAAAACCTGGTTCCTAAATCTCTGTCTTACCATTATATAGTGTATCTGATACCTTTTAGTATATCCAGGGTTCTTCCATGCATACAACCTCCTTTCATGATTGTCAAACCAAGTGTTAGCTACATGATTGTTAAACCAAGTGTTAGCTATGATTAAGTTGTGCTCTGTGCAAAATTCTACCAGGCGGCTTCCTCTTTCATTTCTTAGCCCCAATCTATATTCACCTACTACGTTTCCTTCTCTCCCTTTTCGTACTACCGAATTCCAGTCACCCATGACTATTAAATTTTCGTCACCCTTCACTATCTGAATAATTTCTTTTATTTCATCGTACATTTCTTCAATTTCTTCGTCATCTGCAGAGCCAGTTGGCATATAAACTTTTACTACTGTAGTAGGTGTGGGCTTCGTATATATCTTGGCCACAATAATGCATTCATTATGCTGTTTGTAGTAGTTTACCTGCATTCCTATTTTCCTATTCATCAAACTACAAAAATAAATTGTCGTATCCAGTTCAAAGCGTGTACCTGTGCTTTGTCATTTTTAAATACTTCAGATTTTCTTACGGATAAAAATTGCTTATAATCAACGTTATCGTCTCTGAATTTGTGAACAGGTGACACTTCGTATTCTAAGTCACGTAGTCTCTGTAAATTACCTAAGTTACACTGGCTGTGTGAGTGTGACAAATGTTCGGAATGTGCCATATGCTGTGACGTGTTATTGACCGAAACATTTTTCATCTCTGTCACTTCTTGCTGTAAAGTTGACAATTTTCTGCGTAACGTATTATTGGACGAATCTATCTCATTGATCGTCTGCTGTAAATTTTGGAATTCAGGTGTTTGATTAAACGAAATCGGTGAAGTATCGTCTGATTTGCTGTCATTATTACTTTCAATATCGTCAATGCGACTGGCCAATTCATCATATTTTTCAGTCAGTATTTTTACCTGATCATCGTTTTTAGTGTCACAAGCATTAATTTGTTTTTGTATTTTACGTGTGCTTTCGTTCAACTATTTAACGTCTGCTTTGATGACATCGGAATCCTGTATTAGTTCCAATTGTTCAAGTCTGTCGGTCACTGCCTGAAAGTCTACTGTGTGTGTATCTGTTTTTGATTTAAGATCGGAAATTTCATCACGCAATTTGGTGTTCAACTGTTTGATAGTATTAATTTCGTCTGATACTGTAGCAATAGTGTTGTCTACGTATGTTTTTGCTTTCGTAAACAATTTACGTTTATCTTCCTGTCTCTGTGCGGTAATTGTTTCCATGACTTGTCGCTTTACTTTATTCTGTTACTGTATAAATTTACGGTAACGCGTTTCACTGTTTCGTAGGTGGTGATTAAAACGTTCGTCAATTTGACTGTTCTGTTGGTCGAATTTCGCGTCTACTTTTGCATCCAGTCTGCGCGAAAGTTCTGCTGACATTAATTTAAACTCGTCGCGTAACTGTGTTGCGTTTTCAGAGCATTGTTTACCGACTGCACTAATTTCGTCTCTGAGTGATTCTGTTGTAGCTGCTTGCGTATTCCTTAATTCTTGAGCAACAGATCTAATTTCTTCACTACTTTTCCCAGCACAAGCCTTAATTTCCTCACGTAATTGTTCTTTAGTATCATGACATTGCGCGGCAACGATTGTAATCTGTTCACTAAGCTGTCTGGAATTGTTGTCTAGTTTTTCATTAATTTGTTGTTTGAAACTTTGACTAAGTTGTTTAAAATTGTTGTCTTGTTCTTTCTTTGACTGTTTGGAATTGTTGTCTTGTTTTTCATTAATTTCATTAATTTGTTGTTTGAGACTTTCACTAAGTTGTTTAAAATTGTTGTCTTGTTCTTTCTTCGACTGTTTGGTATTTTCACTCTGTTGTAGCAATACTGCCGTAATTTGATCCAAGCCAATATTACCTACTCTATTCTCTGTGCTGTTTGATGGCATACCTGCAATTGTCACGTTTTCTGTAACCATTTGGTCATTCTGTAATTCTTGAAAAGGTTTGCCAATCGAATGTGCACTGTTGGTCACTAAATCGGAATCAAATAAATCTGTCGTACTTTGAGTACACTGTTCATTTTCGTTAGAAAAATTTATCTGTTCAGAATTCAAATTTTGCAAATCGGGTGTGTTAAACTGGGCAGTGTTCATTGTAACAGAACGTCCCGCGTCATCAATTGTCGTTAAATTAACAGAGGACACAATTGAACTTATTGGTTCATCCTTAGGATCAAAATCATTACTAGCGGTCGGTACGCACTAATTGTCTGTAAATGGAGGATTGTCATCGTTACACTGAGTGTCGCAAATATTATCGGTCAAATTATTCGAGTCGGCTATTTCACTCATTGCACATCGCGATGTACTGTTAACAGTTTTTCGCGGCATTTTCACTAATCAAAATTAAGCGCAAATGAAACAAGAACAATGCAAAATGCAACGAACACAATTACATCAATGAGCAACAAATTGCCGATGATTTGTGAAAGAAAGAGTGACAAATCAGTAAATGCGTTGCGCCAGATGCAAACTCCATTTAAGTAAATAAGAGCAGATATATGACTACTTCTCAGAAGATTCACAAAGAAATACGATCCTGGCCGGATGTCGCCAAGTGTAACCTCCCCACAAAAATAATTTAAAGATGAACCAAATGTAACCTCCCCACAGAAATAATAATTAAATGAATTTTTTAAATATTGTAGCCTCTGAACAAAATTAGGTTCCCATTTATAATCTCTGTGCAGAAATGCATTCACATTTAATGTACCCACAAAATTCTTTTCTCATTGAATGTAAGCCCGAAACAGAAAAATTCCTAAACCCAAAAATAATAAAAAAATTCAGTAACCTGGTAAATTTTATGACGACAGCAGCGCTGCGCCTCGGCCCTGTACTCTGAATAAAAAGAGCAAAAATTCTTACCTCAATAAAAACTGCGAATATATCTGCTCTTACCTAAAAAAAATTTTCGGAACAGCTTTGTGCAATGCTGGCCTATGCTTTGTGATTCGTGAAAGAAATAATCATCCGTTGGATAAAATCTTTAAATTGAAATGAATGCTTATTTTTTTTAAAAAAATTACTTTATATTATAAAAATTATTATTGGGGCATTTCTTAAATGAAATTGAATGACAGAAGTTAACATACATTACTACATATGCGCAAAGCTGCTTCTTTACCTTCTACAATAATACTCATCCTCCAGAGTCCCGACCAGGGCAGACTGCACACAAGCGCAGACACGCGCCGACTACTGCCGACTACTACCGACTCACGCAGACTAATCAAGACTACTGCATACTACAGAAGACTAACGCAGACTAGCGACAAGCGACAACTAACTACATACTGCTCTCTGGTCAGAGACTCTCCTATGCCTTGCCTATTGCAGGCAGCGCATATAGCGCATACCTCTTACACAATGCTGTGGCTGCCCCGGGTACTTCCTGCACTGAGGTTGACCCCTCACCCATGGTAGAGTGGGAGATCATTCCAAAGTCTGGCAGTGAAGGATTTTCCAAGGGGCCAATCGTAGGTCCTCCCCAGTTCATTTGGGTTTCGGCGTTATATATGGCTGACGAAGTCTCTGAGCCAGATGCAGTCGTTCACACTATTCCAGAGGAAGCTTCTCAACCTGCAAGATCTTGGCATTCACACAGGGTGAATTTGCTGGTAGTTGGGAGTTCCAACGTTAGGCGCATTATGGGGCTCCTTAGGAACATGGCTGCCAAGGAGCGGAAGGAAGTCAATGTGCACTTCTGTGTATATCAGGGGGGAGTCATTCAGGATGTGGGGGTGCTTCTGGATGCCATGAGTAAATGGTGTAGCAAACTGCAGGTGGCGGCTCATGTCGGTACGAATGACGTGTGTCGCTTTGGATTTGAGGAGATTCTCTCTAGTTTTGGGGCGGCTACCGGAGATGGTAAAGACTGCCAGTCTTGCTTGCGAGATTAAGGAGGAGCTCACCATCTGCAGCATCGTCGATAGAACCAGTTGTGGTCCTTTCATGCAGAGCCGATTAAAGAGTCTGAATCAGAGGCGCAGGCGGTTCTGTGACCGTGTAAGCTGCAGATTCTTTGACTTGCGCCATCGGGTTGTTGGTTGCCTGGTTCCGTGTAATAGGGCAGGAGTCCACTATACACAGGAAGCGGCTACACGGGTAACGGGGGCTGTGTGGAAGGGACTGAGAGGTTTTAGGTTAGAGGGTCTCAGGCAACCACAGAAACGTTGTCCGTCTAAAAGGGGGGAGGTAAAACACAGTAAGGTAGTCGTAGCAACAATCGGTACTGTAGTTGTAAATTGTCGTAATTATGTTAGGAAAGAACCAGAGGTCCAAACCCTAATAGAAAGGACTGAAGCTCAAATAGTTATAGGTACGGAAAGCTGGATAAAGCCGGAAATAAGTACAGCCGAAATTTTTTCAAATGACCTAACGGTGTTCAGAAAGGACAGATTAAAAACAATTGGTGGAGGAGTATTTATTACTGTCAGAAGCACTTTACCTTGTAACGAAAGTGAAGTAGATATTTCCTGCGAAATAGTGTGGGTAGAGGTCATACTTGACAATCAGACTAAACTATTAATTGGTTCGTTTTACCGATCCCACCGACTCAGAAGGTATAGTTGCTGAACAGTTCAAAGGAAACTTGAGTCTCATCTGAAATAGGTATCCCAATAATACAGTTATAGTCGATGGTGAATTCAGTCTACCCTCGATATGTGGGAAAAATTATACGTTTGAAGCCGGCGGCAGGCATAAAACGTCATCCGAAATTGTACTGAATGCTTTCTCAGAAAATTATTTTGAGTAATTAGTAAATGAGCCCACTCGAAGAGTAAATGGTTGCGAAAGCATACTTGACCTTTTAGCAACAAATAATCCTGGACAAATAGGGAGCATCATGACGGTTACAGGGATTAGCGACCACAAAGCAGTTGCTGCTAGGCTGAATACCGTAACACCCTCAATCATCAAAAAGAAACGCGAAGTTCATCTACTTAAAAAGGCTGAAAAAATGCTCTTTGCGTCTTTTTAAGAGACAGTCTCCACTCCTTCCGATCCGATCATGTAAACGTAGGAAAGGTGTAGAATGACTTCAAAGAAGTAGTATCGACGGCAGTTGAGAAATGTGTACCACATAAATTAACAAATGATGGCACTGATCCCCCATGGTACACAAAAGGGGTCGGATGGCTGTTGCAGAAGCAGCGAAAAAAGCATGCCAAATTTAAAAGAACGGAAAATTCCCAATATTGGCAACGTTTTGCAGAAGTTCGAAAGAGAGCTAGTACTTTAGTTCGAATTGCTCATGATAATTTCGACAACGAAACGACGTCTCGGAATCTGGCAGAAAACCCAAAGAGATTCTGGTCATACATAAAGCACACCAGTTACAGGACGCAATCAATACCTTCACTGCGCGATAACAACGGTGAAGTCACTGATGAAAGTACCACAAAAGCAGTTATTAAACACGACTTTTGCGAAACTCCATCACAGAAGAAGACGAAGTAAATATTCTTAAATTTTAGTTAAGAGCAACTGCCAAGGTGAGAAACATAGAAATAGATATGCTCGGTCTAGCAAAGCAGCTTAAATCACTTAATAAAGGCAAGGCCTACGGTCCAGATTGTATACCTGTCAGCTTCCTTCCAGACTATGCTGATACAATAGCTCCATATTTAGCAATTATATGCAACCGCTCGCTCACAGAAAGATCCGCACCTAAAGACTGGAAAATTGCTCAAGTCACACCAATACCCAAAAAGGTAAATAAGAGTAATCGGCTGAATTATAGCCCCATATCACTAGCGTCAATTTGCGGTAAGGTTTTGGAACACATACTGTGTTCAAAGGTTATAAATTTCCTCGAAGAAAAAGATTTATTGACACATAGCACGGATTCAGAAAATATCGCTCTTGTGAAACACAACTAGCTATTTATACTCATGAAGTAATGAATGCTATCGACACGGGATGTCGAATTGATTCCATGTTTTTAGATAAAGAATAAGCTTTCGACACCGTTCCTCAGAAGCATCTTCTAACCAAACTGCGTGCCTATGGAATATCGCCTCAGCTGAGCGACTGGATCCGTGGCTTCCTGTCAGAAAGGTCATAGTTCGTAGTAATAGACGGAAAGCCATGGAGTAAAACAGAAGTCATATCCAGCGTCCCCAAGGAAGTGTAACAGGTCCCCTATTGTTCCTGATCAATGTTAACGACATAGGAGACAATCTGAGTAGCCCTCTTAGATTGTTTGCAGATGATGCTGTCATTTACCGTCTTGTAAGATCATCAGAAGACCAAAACTTATTGAAAAATGATTTAGATACGATATCTCTATGATGCGAAAAGTGGCAATTGACCCTGAATAAAGAAAAGTGTGAAGTTATTCACGTGAGTAGTAAAAGAAATCCGCTAAATTTCGATTACGCAATAAGTCACACAAATCTGAAGGTTGTAAGATCAACTAAATACTTAGGGATTACAATTACAAATAACCTGAATTGGAACGATCACATATTGTTGTGGGTGGAGCAAACCAAAGACTGCAATTCATTGGCAGAACACTTAAAAGGTGCAACAGGTCTATAAAGAAACTACTTACACCACGCTTGTCCGTTCTATTCTGGAGTACTGCTGCGCGGTGTGGGATCCGCATCAGGTGGGACTGACGGATGACATCGAAAAAGTTCAAAGGTCAGCTCGTTTTGTATTATCGCGAAATATGAGAGACAGTGCTACAGATATGACACATGAATTAGTGTGGCAATCACTAAAACAAGGGCGTTTTTCGTTGCGACGGGATCTTCTCATGAAATTACAAACACCAGTTTTCTCCTCCGATTGCGAAAACATTCTGTTGGCACCCATCTACATAGGGAGAAATGATCATTACAATAAAATAAGAAAAATCAGGGTTCGCACAGAAAAATTTAAGTGTACGCGTTTCCCGTGCGCCATTCGAGAGTGGAACGGTTGAGAGACAGATTGAGGGTGGTTCATTGACTCGTCTTCCAGGCACTTTATTGTGAATAGCAGAGTAATCCCGTAGATGTAGATGTAGATGAAATGACACTATTTTAAAATAACACTGAACAACAAATTTGAAGTGAAAGTGTGTAAATTGCATGATTTTGAGTTAGTTATGTTTATTTCAGTAAAAAATGATACAAAATCATCATCTTCATCAGTATTTAATCTACATTTTTGTATAAATAACCCACTAACTAAATATGCATTCATTTTCCAAGATCCAGCATAGTAAATTTGAAGTGAATAATTACTTGGATTATGTGTTATGGATTGATAAATTTCAGTGCCGTTCTGGAAGTACGAAAGTAAAATATTAAGAAAAAATGAAGGTAACATTACATGAATCAATATATTTTGTAAGTCTAATTTGTACCAGAACTATGTAAAGCACAAAAGAAAATATATAAATTAACTGGTCACAAATGTACATAAAGGATTACAAATGTTAAATGTCCATATGTACAGTATATACAATTACATATTTTGTTCAGAGATAAATTCAGAAGAGGACTGTTTTCGCTTGGCTTGACGTTTATACACATACTCGGAAACATCCCTTATGACAGTCCAGCAGTAATCTGCTAAAATAGTAGGGCTCCACTTTCAGGCATACCTCGTCTCCAATGAGACAATATCTTGATGAAATCGCACCCCATGTTCATCACTTACTGCACCACAATCTTTGGGGAAGAAGTCAAGTTGACTATGAAAGAAATTCATTTTCAGTGACATGTTGGAACCAAGTTTTTCATAAGATGACAACATGTTATCTATAATCACCTTGTAATTTACTGCTCGTTTGTTCCCTAAGAACTGTAAAGTGACTGTCTTAAAACATTCCCATGCATGGTTCTTATCACCTTGTATGATTCCATCAAATGTATGGTCTCCTTAATACTCTCGATTCAGTGGGCCTACAAAGATGCCCTCCTTTACTTTGGCATCACTTAAGAAAGGGAATTTTGGCCTTAAGTACTTAAACATGTTACCATCTTTGTTCATACCCTTAAAAAGTTTTTCGTGAGACCCAATCTGAAGTGCAAGGGCGTCAGCAGAATCTTTTTAGAGGTTCTCTTGATGTTCTTTATACCTGGTTGAAGAGATTTTTGGCCGTGCGGTCCTAGGCGCTACAGTCTGGAGCCGAGCGACCTGTAGGGAAGCAGCCTACTCATGCTGTAGTAAATTCACATCAGTTTCCATTGTGTGCCAGCCAGTCTGCTGTAACTAGCTCTGACGTCATAAATGTTGCGCAATACCTTAAAAATCAAGCAAATGACCTAAAACTTTTCTAGCAGGTCAGGAATAATACTAAATTAATGTGTGTTAAATATCAGTTCGATAACGTCAGCCATTTTCGAAATTTGGATGTTTTTCTGAAAAAATCATTGGCGCAACAGAAAAGAGCTAGAGACTTCAAAATTTATATTTAGATTCATCTTTCATAATGATTTAATAAAAACAGTACTTTGGATTTCACATATTAAGATTTTAGTGGAAATTCATGATTTTCTGGTTTTCATCCCAAAACTGAAGGAAGCAAGATAGATTAAGTAGGCTAGTAAATAAGGCTAGGATGTTTAGATTTAAATAGGTTGGAGGTCCGCTATGATTATGAAGATGTGTAAAGTTTCTTTTGAATACCTATAAAATTATAGCGATAGCGGATCTCAAAAGGGCCAGTTCAGAGCTCATCTACTGCGTACAGTGTAATTTAATTAATTCTCTCGCCCAAAATATTTAACTTAGCCACGTCAAAATTTTATTATCAATACTTACCTGCGTGCTGAATGCACGTTTGAATTAAGAGCTTCTTAGGCAATCAGCAAAAGAAGCTATAAATTATTATGTAACTTGAAGTGGTGCGTTACTAGCCCAGCGGCTAGTCGAGAGAGCCGAAAAGATCAGGCGTTCCCTTCGCCGTCCGCACCGCGGATTTATATATAAGGACGCTATGCGAGGAGGTAAGGCCCCAGTTCTCTCCAGACGCTGAATGACACGCCATCTGTGTCGGTAGTCGCGTCGCATCAGTGTATCTGCTACAAACAGCCTCGGGTGCCGTATTAAGTTACTAGAGATACGCGGAACCATGAAAACATTTCATGTGAGGTGTTAATTCTGGAATGATTTTCATTATCTAGCTTCAGTTTGCGTATTGTCGTATTTTAACGTGCCGTCGCGGGACAGACATTCTACCAAATATTTAGCGTGGCGTTTGATGAAATATTTTCATCAAATTATGGCGAGCATTCTTTTTAACATTTAATTCGGACATTTATAGTTGCATCAGCGCATTAGACTCTGAACTGCTCTGTTAGTTAGGTTGTAGGGATACTTGTGTTTTTTTTTTATCAGTGAATTTCAGAATATACTCAACTATTTTGCAAAACCGTTTTTGATTAGAAATCCCGGACAATCTCCTAATTCCTCAGAGCTATAAGCTGCAGCTATAATGGTATCTCAATTGAAGTGGGCACTAGGATCTCTAATTACTGGCTCCATGTTTTATTAAATCACTTTCTGGGTGCCAAGAAGTAAATAGAGAGCCAGTGTTGAGAACGGCGAAAGACAGCATTAACAACATTCTAAAAGCTAGAAACTGATCTACATGCAAGCAATTATACAGCAATTCATTTATTTTTCTACAAACCTATCCGCCGCCCCACATATGGTGCATCGGCCGGGAAATGTTACAACATTCAAACAAGCATACAACAGTAATAATATTTTTCTACAAACCTATCCGCCGCCCCACAGACCGCTACGGTCACAGGTTCTAATCCTGCCTTAGGTTAGTTAGGTTTAATTAGTTCGAAGTTCTAAGCGACTGATGACCTCAGACTTTTAAGTCGCATAGTGCTGAGAACCATTTTTGAAGAGATTTTCTTGTGGGCATCCATGTTTACTGTAATGAGATACACGAGCTCGGCTATCCTATTCACAGAGAAAACCAGAAGGAAGCTCATTACCAATATGTAAAAGCATTGCTTTTAAGCTCAACTTTGACGAATCAATAAAGTCTCCACTCATCAGGGTTGTAATTAATTCTGAGAGCCTTCATTAGACCATTTGTGTCTACACATGCCACAAGAATATCTTGCATATTAAAAAAAGGAGTGAATTGTACCTCTCTTCTGCGGTAGAATGAAACATTGACATTGCTTTCCAGAAAATTGCGCTGCTGCGACCTTGACGCTAAAATCTCAGCCTTAGCTTTACATAGTTCCAAATCTATAATGAGATCACTTAACTCATTTTGAGGTAATTTTTGTGGATCATCAGTTTATGATATATTTGGAAGAAACTCTGGATCTTGTGACGTACATGGTTCAAGACATCCAGAATCCCCATCAGAAGTAATCTCGTACGCTGTCGGTGGTTCAGGTATCGGCAAGCCTTCAGCATGTAGAACTGAACGTATGACAGATGCAATGCTGGATAGATCACTGTCCGCGTCTTCCTCTTCTTAGATATTTCCTTCTTGATAGGAGAAACCATAAAAAAGGAGCAGTCACTGACTTGGTTAGTTGGCTCACGCCAGACCATGGGCACTGCAAAGATCATTGAACGTCCATTCCCGTGCATCCAATTTCTGAGGTTGCTGGCCCAAGTGTTGCAGATCACATGTGGAGCCCAGGGTTTATCCTGATCACCTATTTTTCTTCCAAAATTACAACTGCAAGCTTTTTTTATCAATGGAATTATTTGATGTTTTCGTGAAGCAAATGTCACTTCTCCACACATATACCAAAATGTGTCAGCACTGTTAACACAAACTCGTGGCATTTTTGTTCACTTTCATAGCAGTCAGCTTGAACAACTGGTAGTTAATCTGGAAACAAATATGCAAAAATTATTATATGCATTAATAAAGTCACTGGAATTGAAGAGGAGGGAGAAAAAAAGATCACTAAAATTGGCATCAAAATGTTTATATCCAAAATATTGCACACAAGTAAGACCAGGGACAATAATATAATCCATTGTTACTAGTTATTATGACTTTGACAAAACATTATAATATTTGATTTTAACTTAATATAAAAATCCGTATATAATTATCTCACCGTAATAAAACAGTGTAAACTGAAAACTAGATTTAATTTTGAATTGTCTTTGTGATATTCGCGATCAGTACATTAGCTTTGATAGGGATTGGCTATTTCATTAGATTTACATTTCCATTGTTGCACAGTGTAATTAGAATTGACCTCATATAATAGGTCACCTTCTGAAAAAACGATCTTATTAATGAACCATCGAATGGCTGGAATCGGTAACTACTGTTGACTTATATTGAAGGCCAATTGTAGTTACCGATTCCAACTACTCGTCGGTTCATAAGTTTGGACATTTTTGCAGTAAATCTGTGGGCTAGATTTTTGTAGGATTTGTAGATTACTTATTGGTTTCAGAACTACTACAAAAAATAACAAATATGGTAGGTACAGATTTAAAATTTTTCTCTTTTCTGTGGTAGTACCAAATGTAAAAATCCTGTACACCTTAGTGCACATACTAGTTGCTAAAACGGCCTAAATAACGAACCATGGAATGGTTGGAATCGGTAATTAGAATTAACCTATATAGATCAGTTACAGTTACCAATTCCAATATTATCAATTTTTCCGCAGAAGTTCAGAGAGCAGTTAAGAATCCAAAAATCTTATCACACTTCAGTGCACACAGCTTCTGGAAAACGAACTAAATAATGTACCATGGAATGGTTGGAATAGGTAACGAGAATTTGCATGCATATCTAAATTCAAGTTAACGATTTCAATATTTGATTCGAAACTACTTTTTGTGAATTTTCCTTACTTGTGCTCTAGTCCCGTTAAATTCAATAATTATCAAAAATTAACGCTATTTCACAATATTATGAGGTCATCGTGCGTTATACTGTAATCGATTTATAGGTTCTCTGTGATTTTCTTACCCACATAAATTACGATAATTTATTTCTGACATGTATACTTCTTTTTCTGTTGTTTATTTTCGTTACCATCATTACTTTTCGATACAATTTGTGGATAAATAATTTATCACGTTAGCTGTGAATGTAATTTTATCGTATGCTACATTCGTTTTCCTACGAATATGATCAGTTGCTTTCAAAGCTAGGCCAGACCGGCCGGCAACTGTCTTCGTGTATTGTTATTCATGTGAAAGGGAGCGAAAGTTTTCGAAATATTTGCACTAGTGTAACTAAGGCGGGTCTTGGGTACCAGCCCAGTATTCACCTAGATGGGTGTGGAATCCACCTAAAAACTACATCGAGGCAGGTCGGATAACTGACAATCGACGTTAATCCGCCGGGCAGATTCCATCGGGGGCCACTGCACCTTAACGTCCCCGAAACGGCGCTTCGACGTGTGCTGCTATCCGGGTGGGTCGTAATCAAGCCTTATCACGATTTTCAACGGCTCTTCAGGCAGACGTCGGAATAGTTTCTCGAACAGGTTACGACCGGTTTGCTCTGCAAACTTCACTAAATGAACTTACGTTTGACGTGTAATTAACCCTACAACAATGTGGAAGGATCCGCTGGAAACAGTTGACAGTAACCACATCTCGAAAATTTCCAACCTCTGTAGTACATTCATTGGTTTTATCTTTCCATAAAATGTATTATTATTTCATCAAATACAGGGTGCCCTACTCAAAGCTATTCGAGGGTTAATTCAAAGAACGACACCTTATGTGGTGAAAGCATTCATTACTTCTCGAATGGTGGCATTCGTAATTATCATACACACTTTAAATCCGTAGTGACTATTTACGCACACTTCCTTAGTTTTACCTGTTACTATACAAGTTTTTTCCTACCTGCCTATAACCCCATGTAAATAAGTTTCTTCTATCTGCACTAAATGACAGACAAGGAAACTTCATCAACCTTACTTCATATTTTAGAGAGGAAAAAACCACACTTCCAATATTTCAACCTAAAAAAATCGATCTCGCTCGAAAATTTGGGCCATAATTCTGATAGCACACAGTTATGGTCTACCGAAACTGCAGCTTTTCAACTTTCGCGCCCATCGTTTATATGTCACTCGCTCCCGCTCACTTCAGACTCCTGGTGCCCTAGCGCGAAATACTGTACGTCCGATTGTCAACTGGAGCTCTGGGTATTCGCGGGGTGTTGAAGGCTAGGAAAGAGGAGGGGGAAGGTGGACACATCTGCCCAACATGTGAAATCTTGTTCGAAAACACATGTTATTTTATAGGAAAAATAATTAATGAGTACCTAATATGTCAACCCGACACAATATAAGTTCAATATTATTTTATCAATATTCACATACTGACGGTCTGCGACTGTACAGTATATGTACACCCCAAAATCAAAAGGAATAAACCTGAGCAACGGAAGAACTGTTATGAAACGAAGTTATTAATTTTCGGTTTATGTACTGGCGTCCAAAACTAAAGCAACAAATGGAAATTTAGCAAGGTAGCGTTTATTTTGCCACAAAACTGTACAATCACTTGGTAGTAAAGCAGAAACAACGTAAAGAATACAGAACGTAATCAACTGCAACTTGCATAGCTGTAGACAAAAATGTTCTTCGTTTTTTTTTTTCAACTTAACGGAATTACATGCACATTCCGACAACTGGTCAATGTGCTCAGTATGGTGTGTGACCACCTCTGCCAACAATACAGGACTGACATCGACGGGAAATATTGTGAACGATGTCATCAATCTCACGTTGAAGCAATGACGCCCATTCTTCCTGAAGAGCTGGTTGGCGGATGCCGATGTGATGCAACCCTTCTACCTAGTGCTGCCCAGACATACTCTATGCGATTCAAAAAGGGAGAGCGAACAGGTCACGCCATGCGTGCAACATCTTCCATTTCCAAATGAAAAACAACCACCTGCGCTCTACGACGTCAAGCATTATCGTTCATCAGTTCTAAGTCTGGGCTCACAACACCTCGCAGTAACTGGCCGTGAGCTCCCAAGATCTCCTCTCGGTACCTTACAAATCTTGCCGATTCACTCGTACAATTTCATTACGAGGTGTTCGAGTAGTCAACACAATCCCTGCCCACACCATTAGGGATCATCCTCGATGTCAGTCTTTTCCCAGAATGGTTGGGTCCTGAAATCGTGTTCCACGTTCCCTCCCGAAGCGTATCTGTCGAGAATCCCCCACCAGACCAAATCGGCACTCATATGTGCAAACAACATTGGCCCACTGTTCGACTGTCCAGGCGACATGTTGACAGCTCTACTGTAGACGTTCTCTTGCGTAAAGACGCGTCAGAGGTACGCGTACAGCAGATCTCTGACGATAAAGGACACTCTGCCAAAGCCTTCTGTACACCGTTTCCCTCACTACAATACGTCCAGTGGATGCTGCGAGGTCAGATGCCAACTGCTACGTAGTACTGAGGCGGTACCGTCGTGCCCTTACAGAAAAAGAACGGACCACACTATCTGACATCACACGTGGGCGGCCCTGTCATGGTCGGGTTACAGTTTAGGTCTCTATAAACTGTCCCACATCCGAGAAACAACAGAACGATTCACATTAAGCCATCGGGCCACATCAGTATGTGACTCTCCCACTTCCATTCTTCCTATGGCCCTCAGACAGTCTATAGGCGTCGTCCCTGTGCCATACTGCACCATTTGTCACTGTATGCACAGCGATTCTGGATGTGGGACAGCCCTCCGAACATTACCCCCTATGATAGGTGCCATGACGTAATTGATGGCGTTGTTGTCCGTTGATTAGCATGCCATCTTCCATGCACAACACGATCGTAACGACATCTGTTTACAGTTTGTATGATTATATCGTGAATTAGGACAGGAAATAGCAGTTTGCTACTTTAATTTTGGACACAAGTGTAATTTAATCGTGCCAATCACATTGATACTGACATATGGTGTGGAGAGCGGTGTGCTGACCACATGACTGTAACGCACAACAGTGATGTTAACAATTCAATAGCGTTGCGCTACTTCCTTAGTGATACATTCATGCGTTTAATTAATTTACGCTGCATTTGTGAGATACCTCTTAAAATGTTGAAAGCAAATAAAACTCTGGTGGCTTAGACTCCTATAAGATTCACCCTTAGAACACAGCATTTCACCAATTACGTAATAGTATTTCACAAACCTCTTCTTAACTTCACCGTACAGTACTTCGCTTTCGAGCATCAAGTAGCTGCAGAGGGACTGAGTGAGGGGCAAACGAAAGATACGCAAAAAATTTAAGGATTGTACGTTCAGAAAGTCATAACGACGTACTAGCAGTGTTACGACCAAACTCGATTGCTAGGCTGGTGGTTTGCCATTGTGCCTTTTTATATTTGAGATATGAGGTCAAGTTGGAGATGCTGCTTTGTGTGATAATCCTGTTCATTGTTATACGTATTCAGCAATAGTATTTCGGACCGTAGCTACTATTTCTCACGGAACTTCTCCCTTGATAGTTTATTCATTACATTATTCATGAAAGCCCCGACTACGTGAAACGAAATAAGATGTACAAGTCCACAGAGGTACTAAAAATAACTAGACCCCTATCCGGCTCTAGAGTAGCGTTCCCATATTGAAATCACCATTTGCAGGGCAGCTCCCTGTCTGGACTTCGTAAGTTACGTCATATGTCCGATAAAATATTGCATGCACAATGACTTACGATTATGCAAATAGCATTCAAGAGGATTCTGTATGCCTGTTAGAAACACGTGTGTAAATGAAGTCACTGGTTCTCCCTGTATTGGAGATTATAATTACCCAAGTCCAAGATAACTGAAGGAAAAACAAAATTCTGGAAAGGAAGGCAGATAAGTTAATAATTGAAAAATGAGGCAAAAGACAGACACAGAGAACGTGTCAATAAATATCACAGAACAACAGCGAGTTAAAAACTTAGTGAACGATTAAATAATCTCACTGCCTGATAGAGTTTCAAGAAACTATCTGGAAACGATAACGTATCGCATTTACGCTCTTACTTGTCAAAAACGAACCCTACGTTCTTGAATAGATATTCATAACTTCCCATCTCTTGATACAGATCTAATACAGAAAACTAAGAAACTACTTTAATTTAAGACAGATTTATTACTCAGTAGAAGTTGTAAAGTAAACATCTTTTCAATTGGTTCTTCAGTTTCCTTTCTGTTGTCTCTCATACCCTCGAAATCACTAGGCCAGTATTCGTATTCGTCCCTGCAAATTCCTGATTCAGTTTTCCAACAGTAGCCTCACTTTTCGGCTATTACACGCTAGTAGCCTAACTGTTCGCACTACAACACAGTAACCTAACCTTTCAGATAAATGTGCTACTGACTAGTAAGTAAAACAAACAAATGGCCAATGCGATAGAAAACGGTAACATATACTTCTCAACAACACGTACATTAAATGAAGTAGATGCAGCAGTTTATTGCATCAATCACCAACAAACATAGAACTAGTAGCAATACTGAACAGTGGAAACCTTGAAAAGATTCTGAGTTTAAATCAGGGAGTCTGCTATTGATCATACTCTATAGCTTCATTACTTAGCACGGGAGTTCTGTGCCTGTGCATTAACCAACTTGCATTAGAGTAGATACCAATTCGTTTCTACACAGAGTACGCGAAAGAACTTGCCCCCCTTCTAACAGCCGTGTACCACAAGTCTCTAGAGGAACGGAAGGTTCCAAATGATTGGAAAAGAGCACAGGTAGTCCCAGTCTTCAAGAAGGGTCGTCGAGCAGATGCGCAAAACTATAGACTTACATCTCTGACGTCGATCTGTTGTAGAATTTTAGAACATGTTTTTTGCTCGAGTATCATGTCGTTTTTGGAAACCCAGAATCTACTCTGTAGGAATATTCCGGAAACAGCGATCGTGTGAGACCCAACTCGCTTTATTTGTTCATGAGACCCAGAAAATATTAGATACAGGCTCCCAGGTAGATGCTATTTTCCTTGACTTCCGGAAGGCGTTCGATACAGTTCCGCACTGTCGCCTGATAAACAAAGTAAGAGCCTACGGAATATCAGACCAGCTGTGTAGCTGGATTGAAGAGTTTTTAGCAAACAGAACACAGCATGTTGTTATCAATGGACAGACGTCTACAGACGTTAAAGTAACCTCTGGCGTGCCACAGGGGAGTGTTATGGGACCATTGCTTTTCACAATATATATAAATGACCTAGTAGATAGTGTCGGAAGTTCCATGCGGCTTTTCGCAGATGATGCTGTAGTATACAGAGAAGTTGCAGCATTAGAAAATTGTAGCGAAATGCAGGAAGATCTGCAGCGGATAGGCACTTGGTGCAGGGAGTGGCAACTGACCCTTAACATAGACAAATGTAATGTGTTGCGAATACATAGAAAAAAGGATCCTTTATTGTATGATTATATGATAGCGGAACAAACAATGGTAGAGTTACTTCTGTAAAATATCTGGGAGTATGCGTGCGGAATGATTTGAAGTGGAATGATCATATAAAATTAATTGCTGGTAAGGCGGGTACCAGGTTGAGATTCATGTGGCAGACTCTGCAAGAGAGGCGCTCTGCATCGCGGTGTAGCTTGCTCGCCAGGTTTCGAGAGGGTGCGTTTCTGGATGAGGTATCGAATGTATTGCTTCCCCCTACTTATACCTCCCGAGGAGATCACGAATGTAAAATTAGAGAGATTCGAGCGCGCACGGAGGCTTTCAGACAGTCGTTCTTCCCGCGAACCATACGCGACTGGAACAGAAAAGGGAGGTAATGACAGTGGCACGTAAAGCGCCCTCTGCCACACACCGCTGGGTGGCTAGCGGAGTATAAATGTAGATGCGTAGATACGTAGAAATAGTTGTTTCTTATACTCAGTTTGAAGCAATTAAAAAGAATGCAAATCTAACTATAATGGCTCTGAAGGACCTTTTTCTTTGCTTCATTATTAATTATGTAAAGTATATCAAACGACAACTCTTTAAATAACAAATGTACGTTGATAAGCAGTCTTTTAACCTACTCAAAATATAATTGGCTGTGGATTAAATTCAAGTTCAATCACTTTCTCATGAAATGCACACTGATAAAAGTTCGTAATTCTGATCAAAGTGCATAAAAGCAACAATTAATAATAAAACAATTGCAGATTGATTTAAAATTGCACTGGAAATGGAGTACTTTTCGAATTATAAAAGTTAACTCTGAAAACTTTAACTCCACATATTAGAAAGCAATAATAACTATTTTTACAGCTGTCAAATAATCTTTTCATAATAATATAGCACACTCGAAATTGAATTCAGAAGGATGGGATTCCTGTCCAGGTTTGAGATTTGGGACAATCACTAGTGTAAGATAGAGTTTTTTGCAACAGACGATTATTACTAAAATCAATGAAATTTCACAAATATCTGATCCATTTGCAGAGTGCCAAATATAAACAATTAGTGGAAGTCTGATGGTACTGGTGGCGTGATTTGCAGTGGCTGTTAACTGGGCCACGGTGCATTCAGGGCAGTACTGTTGGCCTAGCACTATTACTGATCTTCTTGGAGTCGGAAGTATATTTTTATGGGGCCAGAACCATTATATGATAATAGTATCGCCAAATGCAGCATCCGAGGCCCAAAAATACTGCCCTTAAGCTCTTCTGGCCTCAAAACGCCAAGAATGTGAGGAAAAATGATCCACTACAGCTAGCGAGATGTTAACCACAGTATTGCTCAGCCCAGACTCCTTACCGCCACGAAGAATAAGTTGCCACTTACGAACCAACCACTCCTTTTCCACTCCACCAGGCTACTTCTGTAGCTGTGGGACTTCCCCACATCTCTTACATTCAATACTACGCTTCCTAACCATGGACCAAGTCATTTACAATACATTGTATAACAATCATTCCAGTAGTTATTTAAATCCACAAGCATAATTTAAACAACATCGTTCAAAAAATTCACATAACTGAAATAATTATAATAGTCAAAGAATTTTCATGACAGATACAACTTACTACATAAGCAACACTACATACTGATATAAAAATATCGCTATAGATACAACATGAGTCGAGAATAGGTGTTAAAAGATATCAAGAAACTTTGAACTTGTGAAACAAAGTTCAGTGTCAATTCATCAGGGCATCAAGTATTTAGCGATCTAGCCCGTTTTATTCATAAAACAGCATAATGTTGCTTCCACCAGTGTGTGATCACGGCGTCTGCATTTTTGAACAGCTGAACGCCTGGATGACACCGCATCCTAATACGACTATAGAGGCAGTGTGACAACAAACGTGATGCATCCGATGTTTCAATCGATCCACAGTCCAATTTCGATGTTCTATTCCCTGTGTGGAGTCCCTGACTGGTATGCTCCATACACTTTTGCAAGGACCAACATTATACTCTATCGTCAGATCTGTCATAGCTCCTCTCCTGTTCAAATGAATAGAGCAGGCAAGCCTCCGTCATCCACTTTTTGTGATAAGACGTGGATGTCAAACACCTTGTCACCTACTCATGGTTTAACCACACTTCATCCACTTTCCGTACATGCTCAGGTCAGCAGCCGACCAACTGCGCCATAACAAACTATCTCTGTTAAAGTCAGTTATGTCAATGTATTTCGCCATTTGCGATGCGCATCGTCCATTCGTCTCTGCTTGTATACTTTCTTTGCCGGTCACGTGCCCGCGACGCACCATGTGGTATTCAATCTGGCGCCAGGCTGTGGGTACAGTGTTTTGGGTCGTCAGTATATCTGCCAAGCAACATGGCGTCCTATATAGTGCTTTGAAATGTATTACTCAACAATAAATTGGAAGTCTTGTGAAGCAGAGGTGGCATTGGTTTACTTATTGTGCGTGGGAATCTGGCTATTGGAATATTGCAGACTATCGTCTGAATAACTGAGACTTTCTATTATATCTGTGTTTCAAATACAGAATAGGGGTAAGCCTATGAAAACGTCGAAAATTTATCACAAAATTATTTAAATTTCATAACTAGACAACGGAGTGGCCCACTGGTTACTGATAGTAAAACTCTACTGTGCTTGGAAGTTGGGCAGTTTGGCAATGTAACATAAACTCGTGAAAATCATAAACTGATAAATAACTGAAAGATGCACTAAAGACAGCAGAATATTCCGACACAATATTTATTGTCTTTAGAAATTAGCAAGACAATTTGATTATTCCACAAACGACTAACAACATACAATAGATACCCACGGATATACACTAAAGTCCAGATACACAGTAACACATTTAAAAACACAACAACACTAAGTATATTTCATTCATTTCCGAATATTTAAGTGTAATCATACTATTTTATTAAATTTAGCTGAATTTGTTTGGCTTACTGATGAGCTTTCTCTCATGCACGTAATTTAATCTGACCTTCAATAACCTTAATATCTAAGTACTTGAACGAAAATTCATGTTTGATACGTAAAGGGAACGATAATATCGTACTTTCATTAAAGATTTTGCCTTCGTTTGCAAGAATATTTGTTCAGCCAAAATTATTAGAATATGTACAAGACATTATTTTCAAACTGATTTGAAGGACCGTGCAATTGATGCGCCGCAACCATTCTACTTGGTACAGTTCAATAAAATGAGGATGCTGCCACAGTTAATCGAAAGCCCCGTGGAAGTAGCTCAGATCTGGACAAGCCGGGTGATGTTACATCAGGAGCGACCTGCTGATACGACAAGTATCGGCATCGGATAGTGTCCACATAGCTCGGTATTGCTGAATGATCAGAGTTGTAATACCGAGGCTGGAGAAAGGCAGAGTCACGGGATGTTGGTATCGTGATTGCGTCACGTCCGAGTAGTGGCTTTGTTGTGGTTTACGACAAGGGTACTGATACCTTGGCAAAACAAGCTCATTCAATATTACTCATTTCTAGATAGGAGTATGTAGTCAGTCTGAGGGGTAGACCTGTGCCGGTTTATGAATCTGCACGGATCAACTAGCTGCCACCTGTGAACTCTGCCCGTGTCAGTAGCAGTCCTGCTATAGACTTGGCACTCTCCAACCGGCGGGCCACCTGCTGGCCTATTTCAGCCGCTGCCAGCCTCCTACACCGGTGGTCAGAATTAGCAAGATAATTTCATTATTCCACAAACGACTGACAACATACAACAGATATTCCTTGCTCTGTGCCTCCACTTGCATGGGCAAACACTGCTGCTTTGAGCTGTCTCATCCGCGCTGGGTCCATGGCGTGATTCTGTGCGGACTGGCATGCTCAATACTGAGCTGCGAAGCGTCGCCTAGCCTGCTCGGATACCAGCCCAGAATGGCGTGTCAGCAAACTTGCCGAATCTCTGGTACCATCGTTCCACTTTCCGAGTGATGTCACAAGCTAACAATGACAACAGGCTGTCTACTGACCAAAGAATCTCGTCAGCCATATGCGACTTAGATCTTTGTGGTATTGGCTCCTCTGAGCATGCATACGACTGTTGTAGTTTGCTGAGTCAAAAATAAATGTTTTAGCAAGGCTGTTTTTGTGAGGAAGCGTCAGACGTCAACCGGGCCTGAGGGGGCTGCTGTGTACCCCCTACAAGATAGCAAGCTGCAACCCTGCAACACACGTACCGCGGATAGCCGCTCCTCAGGCTTCGTCCGCTCCGACAGGCACGTGCGTTTTCAAGTCAGAGATCTGTATTCGTCCTGCATGTTGGTAAATGTTCCGGACAAGAACTTCATCAACAACAACAACATGCCGATTTTTTGTCCACGGAATTTCAGTCAGGAGCCACAAGCAACAAGCAAACAAGCAAACAAGCGCACTTGGAAGATCACGGTGTTACGATCGCGGGCTCTATTCTCCTACGAAATGTCATTTTTCCCCAGCAGCTCGCGCCGTATCTGTGCTGGAATTTCTCAACTGCTGGGTGGTGTTCCCAGCACAGAAAATGCTACAAAGGCACATACAGAGGTAGAGGGGAAAGTGACTCGTGTGTCAGTAACTAATTTGGACCTCTTGATCAGCAAGAGACTGATTTCTTCACGATATAGATTACTAGGTGTAATGGCATCATTGGGATCAGCATTGCCATACTGTGTATTGGAGCAAAGAATTCTCGGGAGTAAATGGAAGTATTGCACCATGTCGCTAATAGGTACTGCACAATTCTATTGTTGGATTTCTTGAACAGACATAACATTAAAATTGATCTTTCATAGCACACAACTAAATCAGTGGGCCCTTGTTGTAGCTGGAAATGACTGCTGCAAATGATACATTGTTGTAGTGTTTGCTGATAATGAAGGTGGTGCCGTGTAAACTGTGTACACAAACGTTAAAGCTAAATTCGCATGATAAAGCAGTTGAATGTACAGAAAATCTACTCTAGGTAAGTGTGGGTGCTGACCTAACAAAAGATTTTTGTGAATCAGCGACCCTTTGGAAAGAGATGTCTATAAGAAACAACACAAAAAACCTCAGCACTTGCAACTGTTAGTGGAAAAATTCAACACTCAACATGAGTCTGATGGCATTATTGAAGAGTGATACTCCATGGGATGCAACAGCTGCTGTCATTGTGCCAAAAGAAATATCTTTGAATGGGATAAAGAAAGACAGGTTCCGTTGCGATTATGGCTATCTTAATGCAAGAACAGTGACAGATACATAACCTATACTGAATATAATGGAAACGCTGGACAAACTGGATCAATGTAAATACTTCTTCACAATGGATATAAAGAGTGGGTATCTCCAGTTTGAAGTTTGCATCCATCGTTCCTTGAGGACACTACCAGTATCGACAGACGCTGTTTAGGCTTAAGAATGCACCAGTTTTTAGAGCTTATTAGATGGAGTACTGAAAGGGTTAAAACCACATCAGTGTATTATCTATTTAGACGATATTACAACATTTTCTAAATGTTCACAGAAACACACACAATGCCTGAAAGAGGTGTTCAAGGGGTTGTGTTGCGCTTGTTTAACATTCTTGAAAGGAGTCACTTTTCACTGACAGAAATAAACTATCTAGACCGTATGATTAGCCAAGACAGTGTGATAACTGACCCAAGATTGATATTTGCTGTCCGTGATTTCTTACTGTTGCAAATGGCGAAACAGCTCCAATCGTTTTTAGGTCATTGTAATTATTATAGAAAATTTGTCAAAGGATTTGCTGAAATCACTATACAATTAATGCATTTCCTAAAAAGAGGGTAAAATTACTGTTACTGTCAAAATGCAATAGAGAAGTTGAAAGAGGTTCTATCCCAGTGTTAATATTCCCAAATTACGAAAAAGAGTTTCTCCTGTGTTGTGATGGAAACAACCAAATGATAGACTTCATTTTAAGTCAGGATGTGAATGGTAATGAACTCCCAGTAGAATGTGCATTGAAGCAGTTAAACAAAGCCGAACAAAATTATTCAACCACAGAGGAGACATTGAGTGTCATATATGGTATTACATATTTTCGCTGTTACTTATGTTGTAGAAAACACAAAGTTATGCAGATCATGCACCGTTAAATTATTTAAGGTCTTTTGAGCAGATTAATTCATTTGACATTGAAATTAGGCGAATTCAATTACGAGATAGTACACAAACCTGGAAGGAGAGATAGTAATTCCAATACCGTAGAGTGGCTGTGCGGTTCTAGGCGCTGCAGTCTGGAGACGAGCGACCGCTACGGTTGCAGGTTCGAATCCTACCTCGGGCGTGGATGTGTGTTATGTTCTTAGGTTAGTTAGGTTTAATTAGTTCTAAGTTCTAGGCGACTGATGACCTCAGAAATTAAGTCGCATAGTGCTCAGAGCCATTTGAACCATTTTTTGAACCAATACCGTAAACTAACAGAGTGGGGTCATACAAGAACATGACAGAATCATTTGATTGTGACAAAAGTCGCAGACTACTGGTGCGGACTGCCAGTTACCACGGAGGTAGGCACAGTTTGCTTTGTATGATGGTTTGCTGTGTAGGATGGCGAAGTTGACGCTACACACTGTGGTACTCACAGCTCTGAGGGATGAAGAAAGAACTGCACAATAATGTGTTAGCGAGTCATGGAGGGTGAAGAACAGCTGATCACAGAATAGGTGAACATTACTGGTGGAGAACGAGGTGATAGGATCTGACCAGTGTGCAAGGAACTGCAAACAATATCCACAATGTGCCGATCTCAGTCCTCAATGAATGCCACTGGAAAGATTACTGGAAGCATCCAAGCCATCTGAAAATATTTGAATGGACGATTTGGGTGCATTTAATCTAACATCAGTGGATAACCACTATGTACTAACCATCACAGACGACTTTTCACACTACATGGTGATGACTGTAGTTCCGAATCAAATAGTGACTACAGCGGCATAAGCACTGGTAAACAGCTGCGTATTAAAATTTGGCATTCTTGACACATTAATCACGCATCAGGGCAAAAGCTTCATATCCGAGCTCATTTATCAACTATGCCATCTAATGCGCATCTGAAAGCATTGAACTAGAACATTTTATCCTCAATCAAAAGGAAGAATGGAAAAAGTTCAACATACTACTAGCAAGAATGATCCCATAACCGTTCAAAGCAATTAAACCTAAAGTTGGGAGAAATGCGGTATCAACGAAGAAGTTAGCAAATATGATGCTAGATGTGTGGAAACAGGTGAAGTAGGTGAATACGAAAGCACTGGAGTAGCAAGAACAAATGGGACGGTCTTGCAGTTTAGTTGCCTGAATACGTAACCGACCAATGAGTCATGCTAGCTAGATCCTACACTCCGAAGGTCAAAATGAAAACATTTCTTAAGCAGTATCAAGAGCCATATGAGAGCCCAGAAATGTCATCTCCTGTAAACCTGAAATTACATTTACTTACACAAATTTCCATTGTTCACATGGGATACGATAAGAATACTTCAGGTACTCTGTTACAAGTGCTAGTGCCTTCAAAGAAAACAAAAGCCAAATAGGAAAGGGCGGATACAGTAGCTAATGTGCAAAATGCCTTATGCATTCAGCTCACGGTAGTAGATGTCGAACTGAGTGGGATATACACTCCTGGAAATGGAAAAAAGAACACATTGACACCGGTGTGTCAGACCCACCATACTTGCTCCGGACACTGCGAGAGGGCTGTACAAGCAATGATCACACGCACGGCACAGCGGACACACCAGGAACCGCGGTGTTGGCCGTCGAATGGCGCTAGCTGCGCAGCATTTGTGCACCGCCGCCGTCAGTGTCAGCCAGTTTGCCGTGGCATACGGAGCTCCATCGCAGTCTTTAACACTGGTAGCATGCCGCGACAGCGTGGACGTGAACCGTATGTGCAGTTGACGGACTTTGAGCGAGGGCGTATAGTGGGCATGCGGGAGGCCGGGTGGACGTACCGCCGAATTGCTCAACACGTGAGGCGTGAGGTCTCCACAGTACATCGATGTTGTCGCCAGTGGTCGGCGGAAGGTGCACGTGCCCGTCGACCTGGGACCGGACCGCAGCGACGCACGGATGCACGCCAAGACCGTAGGATCCTACGCAGTGCCGTAGGGGACCGCACCGCCACTTCCCAGCAAATTAGGGACACTGTTGCTCCTGGGGTATCGGCGAGGACCATTCGCAACCGTCTCCATGAAGCTGGGCTACGGTCCCGCACACCGTTAGGCCGTCTTCCGCTCACGCCCCAACATCGTGCAGCCCGCCTCCAGTGGTGTCGCGACAGGCGTGAATGGAGGGACGAATGGAGACGTGTCGTCTTCAGCGATGAGAGTCGCTTCTGCCTTGGTGCCAATGATGGTCGTATGCGTGTTTGGCGCCGTGCAGGTGAGCGCCACAATCAGGACTGCATACGACCGAGGCACACAGGGCCAACACCCGGCATCATGGTGTGGGGAGCGATCTCCTACACTGGCCGTACACCACTGGTGATCGTCGAGGGGACACTGAATAGTGCACGGTACATCCAAACCGTCATCGAACCCATCGTTCTACCATTCCTAGACCGGCAAGGGAACTTGCTGTTCCAACAGGACAATGCACGTCCGCATGTATCCCGTGCCACCCAACGTGCTCTAGAAGGTGTAAGTCAACTACCCTGGCCAGCAAGGTCTCCGGATCTGTCCCCCATTGAGCATGTTTGGGACTGGATGAAGCGTCGTCTCACGCGGTCTGCACGTCCAGCACGAACGCTGGTCCAACTGAGGCGCCAGGTGGAAATGGCATGGCAAGCCGTTCCACAGGACTACATCCAGCATCTCTACGATCGTCTCCATGGGAGAATAGCAGCCTGCATTGCTGCGAAAGGTGGATATACACTGTACTAGTGCCGACATTGTGCATGCTCTGTTGCCTGTGTCTATGTGCCTGTGGTTCTGTCAGTGTGATCATGTGATGTATCTGACCCCAGGAATGTGTCAATAAAGTTTCCCCTTCCTGGGACAATGAATTCACGGTGTTCTTATTTCAATTTCCAGGAGTGTATAAACGATTTCATTGTAAAATATGTGTTTGTTACATCATTGTCTCATTGTAATGGAGTTGTTATGATATAGGGAGTTTATTTTTGTATTGTTAAGTTTTTCGTATTAATGGGTAGTTAGTTTCTAAGTGAATGGGAGTATGCTGTTGTAATATGGTACTTGGTATGATAATGAAGCAAGTGCGTCTATTCTTGTGAGATGGGGAGGGAGAACGATACAGATTCCCTTCCAACAGGTGGCATTACCACGGAGAGTGTCTTCCAGGATTGGTGCGATAATTCTGATGATACTGCATTCTTTGGAGGATAAGGAGGAGAGAAGTAGTGGACGCGCTACAGAACTGTCTACTTTAAGCAGAGTTATTTTTTTCCAGGCAGGTGGACGTCGTGCTAACCAGCCACCAGTGGACGCTAAAGCTAACCGAGAGCAAATGGAAAGTAAGAAAAGAAGTAAGAAGATTAGAAGAGACGTTTGCATTTGCGTTGAAGCTGAGAGGAAAGGAAATTAGGAGAGTACCAAGGATCGTGGATCTCATTTGAGTTGTTAATGGATCAGCTGCACCATGTAATGGATCTAGCACCTCATATATTGTTTTTAGCGCCTCGTATATTGTTACGATGGGAGACGGGATTGTTATAAGTGGGTTTAAAATTATTGACAACAGTATTTGGTACAGAAAATAAAGACGACATTCAGGAACTGAATAACAAGGTGGCGCAGGTGCCGCGAGAAACAGACGCTGTGGGATCGCAAAGGAATGTTTTAACACGTCCATGTTTTCAGTGGGTTGCTATGCATTGGGTTTACTCCGTCTTCAGACATAATGACAGCAAACTGTTGCGAGATGGGTCGTCTAAAGGGATTGACATCGATACTGAAATTGCAAATGGTGGACAAAATTAGAGAACATGTGGTGTAGTCTCTCAGTTACCATTAATGGAAAAAACCGTACTGAACCCGACACAACCCTCGTTTTACTGCAGGAAACCGCTGGACTTGTCGCCAACCCAGAACCTGACCTATTTGAATGACACCTTAAAACCAAATCTCTTTCAATCATTGCAAGACCTTATAGCCTCTCAAAATGAGCAAATTTTACAGCACGCGTGGGAGTATTGTGAAAGGCAGTGCAATAATATTAAGACAATGAGTGTCCCGATTTCTAGTACGGTTGTGGTTCTGATGCTGCTTTGCGTAACTTGCATCTACCTCAGGCAGAAAACCACAAACCCTCGTGAACTTCCCATTCATCGACTACCAGCGGATTGGGTTACCTGTTGCAGATAATGATTAGTTAAGTAGGAAGTAGATAAGAAGCCACTTGAAAATCAAAGAGAAACGCCAAGCATAGAAAATTATAATTGAGTGGAGCTATAGGCCGTTAAGTGATTACAGTAGTATTACTGTACTAGTTTGTAATCCAATGGAACCATCTTCCTATGAGGAAGTAAGTAAAGTTCAGTGGACTAAAGGTACAAAATTCTGTTTCGATTAAAAAAACAGCCAATGAGCCTTGTGGTTTAAGCTGAACTATTATGAAGAAAAATCTGGGTTTACTGTATGTAATTGTCAACTTGTAAGATTTACGTCGAGACTCTGAAGAATTACCATGAGCTGTGATCCGATGGACCAGATCTTCTGAAGAGAGGTGTGTTTGGGCGCAACTATTCTACACGGCGTTACTGAACAAAATAAAGACACAATGCAAGAGCCTTGTGAAAGCAGGTGGGCCCGGAGCCAGCCACGCGAAGTTACGTCAGGAGCAACCTGCTGATCAAGTACTGTCTCCACGTCGTCGAGCAGTTACCACATCACCTGGACCAGCAAAGGGACTACTGTCGTAATACCGTCAACACAGCAGAAAGGCAGAGGCACTGCGACGTTGGTCACCTGATTGCTTCACGTTCGATTTGTCGCCTGTTGTGACATACATGATGAGAAACAATGCCTTGGAGTAACAGCAACCAATAAATCCCATACATACGTTGACCCTTACAGAGAAGACAATAGCAACCAGCAAATTTTTGCAATGGTTTTTATTTATTTAAATAGCGCAATTACCGGTTTCGAACCAAGGGCTAGTTCACGTTAAGATACATTTTAACGGGCTCAGAATGTCAATTTTCGACAAAATAGCATGAAGTCCATATACACACATCAAAAATAGTTTTGCATCACCTCGGTTCCGAGAGTTCCTGAACCTGTACATAAAATTGAAATAGAGAGCAACGTAAACATCGTTTCCTCCCTTTTTATTGCTCATGAAAACCACACATTGCATGTTGTATCACCATACAGCGAGACCTTCAGAGGTGGTGGTGCTGATTTCTGCACATACCGGTATCTCCAACGCCAAGTAGCACGTCCTCTTCATTGATGCATGCCCATATTCGTCGTGGCATACTATCCACAAGTTCATCAATGCACTATTGGTCAAGATTGTCTCACTCCTCAACGGCGAATCAGAGTGGTTGGGGGGTCACGTCCTCCATAAACAGCCCTATTCAATCTATCACAGGCATGTTCCATAGGGCTCATGCCTGGAGAACATGTTGGCCACTCTAGCGATGTCGTTATCCTGAAGGAGGTCATTCACAAGATGTGCGCGATGGGGGCGCGAATTGTCGTCCTTGAAGGCGAATGCCTCGTCAGTATGCTGCCGATATGATTGCACTATCAGCTGGAGGATGGCACTCATGTATCGTACAGCCGTTACGGCGAATTCCATGACCAGCAGCAGCGTACGTCGGCCCCAAAATACCACCCCAAAACAGTAGGGAACTACCACCTTGCTGCACTCGCTGGACAGCGTGTCTAAGGCGTTCATCCAGACCGGCTTGCCTTCAAACACGTCTCCGAGGATTGTCTGGTTGAAGGCATATGCGACACTAATCGGTGAAGAGAACGTGATGCCAATCCTGAGCTGCCCATTCGGCACGTTGTTGGGCCCATCTGTACCGCGCTGTATGGTGTCGTGGTTGCAAAGATGGACCTCGGCCTAGACGTCGGGAGTGAAGTTGTGCATCATGCAACCCATTGCGCACAGTTTAAGTCGTAACACGATGTCCTGTGGCTGCACGAAAGGCATTATTCAACCTGGTGGCCCTGCTGTTAGTGTTCCTCCGAGCCATAATCCGTAGGTAGCGGTCATCCACTGCAGTAGTAGCCCTTGGGCGGCCTGAGCGAGGCATGTCATCGACAGTTTCTGTCCCTCTAGATCTCCTTCATGTCCGAATAACATCGATTTGGTTCGCTCCAAAACGCCTGGACATTTTCCTTGTTGAGAGCCCTTCCTGGCACAAAGTAACAATGCGGACGCGATGGAACCGCGGTATTGACCGCCTAGGCGTGGTTTAACTAAAGAAAACACGAGCTGTGTACCTCCTTCCTGGTGGGATGACTGGAACTGATCGGCTGCCGGACCCCCTCCCTCTAATAGGCGCTGCTCATGCATGGTAGTTTACATCTTCTGGCGGATTTAGTGACATCTCTGACCAGTCAAAGGGACTGTGTCTGTGATATAATATCCACAGTTAACGTCTATCTTCAGGAGTTCTGGGAACCGGGGTGATGGAAAACTTTTTTTGATGTATGTATATAAGCGTATAAATGGCATTCAAATGAGAACGAGACAGGTGGAAAAAAAGTAGGAAACTTTTTATTATTTACAAAGTAATCGCTAAATTTAAATAAGTTTATTCCACTGTGGGAGAAGAGGGGAAATTCATTCATAGGAAATTATTCGTATTTGTCTACGGAGCCATAATTATACCCAGAGATGCACCTCTTTGACCGAAATAAATCGACGGCCAGGAATGTCTTTCTTCAGAAATCCAAAAATATGGAAATCGAAAGGGAAGAGATCGTTACTAGGATGTGTAAGGGCTTCGTAGCGAAAATTATTCAGCGTAGTCGAAAAAACCTCGGTAGTATATGTATTGTTTCGAGTACGTAGCAGAAATTTTGCTGCGAAGTCCTTACACATTTCCGAACTCTCCCCATGCAGTTTTCATATATTTTGGAGTCCTGAAGGAAAGAACCGTCGATTTACTTTGGATGAAGAGGTGCGTTTCTGGGTACATTACGGTTCTGTAGGCAACCGCAAATATTTTTCTATGAATACATTTCCCATCTTGTCTCAGAGTGGCATGAATATATTAACACTTACAGCAATTACTTTTAAAAATTACAGTGGCTAACTCACTTTCTTTTTTTCCGTTTGTCACGTTTTCATTCGACTGCCGCTTCTAAACAGAAGTATATAGTCTGAAAGGCCAAAGCTCTGAGAAGGAGGCTGAGGGGAACAACTACAATGGTTTGTAAGTTTGCATGATGCCAACTAGATACCACCTCTGGACTCTGCTGCTGTTAGCTGTGGCCCTGCTGTTTGCGCTAAGTCTGACGCTACTGACTTAGTGCCCTCCAACCCGATGGCTACTCTTGCTTGTGCAGCTGCCGGCCTCCTACCCTGTTGGTTTAAAAATGTTTAAATGTGTGTGATATCTTACGGGACTTAACTGCTAAGGTCATTAGTCCCTAAGCTTACACACTACTTAACCTAAATTATCCTAAGGACAAATATACACACCCATGCCCGAGGAAGGACTCGAACCTCTGCCGGGTCCAGCCGCGCAGTCCATGACTGCAGCGCCTTAGACCGCTCGGCTGATCCCGCGCGGCTGTTGGTTTACAGTTCGGGCCTAGGTCCGAGCAGGTGGACAGCCGGCATCGCATATGTGGGCGAAATCCTTGCAGTCCAACTCCGCTTGCGTGAGTGAGCACAACTGTTGTGAGCCGTCACAACCACGTTGGACCCACAGCTTGATTATGTGTGCTCCTGCGTATCCCGTCCCATCCTGCGATGCCATGCCTTGTCTGCACCAATGCTGGCCCCAAATCGTCGCATTCCCCAACATCGACATCCTTGCCGAGTCGCTGACGTTATCGTTCCACTAGCCATGAGACGTCGCGTGCTGCCAGTGACAACAGGATGCTTACTGACGTGAGCACCTTCTCGCCGGCCGTCTACAACTTATGCGTTGGGGGCATCGTCACGACGTTTTAGTTCGCTGAGCAACAAATGAACGTCTGAACAGTGTTGTTTTCATGAGGAAACGTAAGACACCAGTCAGGCCTCCAGTCGCTGCTTGACTGCTATCTCACCCAAGGTGATGAACTACTGGCTCTTTGATCTCTGACAGCATAGTTCCACGACTCACTGTAGAGGCTAACGACACCCAGCCTCTACGTAGCACCACAATCCTGTACATATTGTCACCAATAGTTCGCGATAAATGAAACAGTTGTTCACAACACAAGGTAACTCTTCATTATTTAAGGCGATGATCGTAAAAAAGAAAGCAGTCACTTCATATTTCTACTAATCTACTTCTAGTGTGATATGTCACATTTCGGCCCCATGACATCGGACGTAAGGGAAGTGCCGCCGAATGATGGGCCCGCCACATACAAGCGGTACTTGTCACTAAAACCTGTCATGTGAGATCCGCCAGATTTCGCGATATAGACGTATTTGCGCTGTTAGCTCTCGCCCTGTACCAGATTCCATATCCGTGGCGGTGTCTACATTCACTCTCACAGCCAGCTTGCGACAATCACCGTTTCTGCCACGCAACTGGGAAAAAGTCGCAATGGTCTCTACTGTCGACATTTGCAAACAGCATCCAATAATCCTTTTTTCTCTTGAAGTTATTGTAACTAACAGTTTCGTTCAGTACATTTCACCTTCTTGTAGCTCATGAAAGGTTTGATCGTAATAAAGAGCATTAATTTGTTAAATGACAGGAAGTGTTGCATGAGGAAAAAAATTTATCGACGGTACAAAACTGGTGCTCCATTATCCCTTGTGTTAAAGCAAGTAAAATCGCATATAGGAAAACTTTCAAAAAACACATTACCAATTAGCACGGAGACTAGACACTGTCATGAGTTAAAAAGGGTTTCTAGTCCTGAAATTTCAGAGAATTCTGTAATCCTCGACTTGAAATATGCTTACGTGACACGAAAAGGAGCAAGTAAGAATTAGGGGACAAGTTCAAAAGAGAATAATTTATTTTATATATTGAATATAATGATAGTGTTTACATCAACTTCCATGATCACCTTATAGGCCATTACGTTTTGTTTTGCCTTTATAATTATTTTCAGGTATTTATTGAAATGCCGTACTTAACTTTAAAATGTTTGATCTGATGTTGAAATTAATGCAATTATTTTGTTGAAATAACTGTTTTAGTTATTATTTATTTTACGCTTGCTCTTAGATCAGAAACCTCAATTCGACTTTGAAATCGTGTACGTGCGTGTCGGCAAGTAAGGAAGCCCACCATTGGTAATGCGAGCAGATATCCCACCTAATGAACATTCGCAAGCTAAGAAGTTTTTGTGTCCAAGTAACTCATTTCCTTGGTTCATATTGTCATATCAAGTAGCGATGAGGTTGTCTAACCGTTAGCATAGTAGTGGTAGGTAATTTACATTTCTGTAATGGGCACATTATGCAGTGGAAAAACACGGAACTGATGGACGGGCATCTCATATATCGTGCAGGTGATGTAAGGCGTCAGCTGCGCTTCATCGATAACCTGAAAAGTTCTCAGCTACACATTTATGTGATGAAAGCGTATTCCCTGTAGTTCATACTTTGCATTAAAGAGGTACTGTATGCACAAGCTACCACGGTGTTGGCAGCCAAGCATCAAACATCGAACACAACGTACTGGACTATGTTGACGGTAACCCACGTGTCAGCACACGATGAATCGCTAATGTACTACATACATCACATCCTAAATTGTGGCGCATTTTACGACGAGAATTTTGCACGCGTATCTTTACCAGCCAGTGCTCGTGTAATGTATTGTGAGCGGTCTCTGTGTTATATTAGGCGAACTAGGAGCTTTTACGACGCTTTTCTTTTCGTTGACAATGTATTTTTCAAGAGTTAGGGCGTCTTCTACACGCATGTATGAAGATAAGTGCTGTACGGGTATTTCTGAAAGTTTGGACGAGCATTGCCAAATTTTGTAGGATGATGAAACACTTAGCAGTTCATCGCAAATGCTACCTATAATTCTTCTTCAGAAAAGAAAGCTAACTATCCACATTGAGGAAAGACACTTGTTACAAGAAATGCTCCCTGTACATCACACCTCTCCCTATCGAATCTTGCTTCACCCACGCTCTACACCCCCATTTAAAAGCAACAGTATGAAAATACGTGCGCTACACTCACTGTTTGTAAAGTACTTCATTGCTGTACTGCTTACTTGTGAACTGGTAGAAATTGGAAGACCTTAGGCTAGCAAAGCTTTATGTCTGGCAATTACTGCAACTGCTGTGTTCGGATGCAGCCTGAGTTGGCATCCCTTCGCTCCCAGCTTCAGGCAGTGTTGGCTTCGGTCACACAGCTTGAGGCTGTTGCCAGTGGGCATCACTGTGGGGTTCCGGATGGGGGTTTGTCGGGGTCGGCCAGCTCGTCCCACGCATCCCCCGATCGGACTACGACTGTGGTTGCGCGGGATACTGCCCGCATTGAGGCTGATCCCTCACCTGTGGTAGAGTGGGAGGTCGTCTCAAGGTGTGGCAGGGGGCGAAAGACATTCCAGAGGGCTGAACGGAAGGCCTCTCCAGTTTGTCTGACGAACCGGTTTCAGGCTCTGTCTCAGGCTGATACTGATCTTCGGCCTGACATGGCTGCTTGTCCTGTTCCAGAGGTTGCCCCTCAGACTGCAAGATCCGGGCGGTCGCAGAGGGTGGGCTTACTGGTAGTTGGGAGCTCCAACGTCAGGCGCGTAATGGGGCCCCTTAGGGATATGGCAGCAAGAGAGGGGAAGAAAACCAATGTGCACTCCGTGTGCATACCGGGGGGAGTCATTCCAGATGTGGAAAGGGTCCTTCCGGATGCCATGAAGGGTACAGGGTGCACCCATCTGCAGGTGGTCGCTCATGTCGGCACCAATGATGTGTGTCGCTATGGATCCGAGGAAATCCTCTCTGCCTTTCGGCGGCTATCTGATTTGGTGAAGACTGCCAGTCTCGCTAGCGGGATGAAAGCAGAGCTCACCATCTGCAGCATCGTCGACAGGACTGACTGCGGACCTTTGGTACAGAGCCGAGTGGAGGGTCTGAATCAGAGGCTGAGACGGTTCTGCGACCGTGTGGGCTGCAGATTCCTCGACTTGCGCCATAGGGTGGTGGGGTTTCGGGTTCCGCTGGATAGGTCAGGAGTCCACTACACGCAACAAGCGGCTACATGGGTAGCAGGGGTTGTGTGGCGTGGGCTGGGTGGTTTTTTAGGTTAGATGGCCTTGGGCAAGTACAGAAAGGGCAACAGCCTCAACGGGTGCGGTGCAAAGTCAGGACATGCGGGGACCAAGCAGCAATCGGTATTGTAATTGTAAACTGTCGAAGCTGAGTTGATAAAGTACCGGAACTTCAAGCGCTCATAGAAAGCACCGAAGCTGAAATCGTTATAGGTACAGAAAGCTGGCTGAAGCCAGAGATAAATTCTGCCGAAATTTTTACAAAGGTGCAGACGGTGTTTAGAAAGGATAGATTGCATGCTGTCGCGAATAGTAGAAGATAGAATTAAAATCATGTAGGCTGTAGGCTGGAAAATTATTGCTACAGATCAAGCGAGGCGGACGTGACCAGACTATCTCATGTGTAAAGTGTAATGTGTACTCGACTAACAAGAGCGGAGTATGCAGTATCACGAGGCTCAAGCACAGTTACTGGCAACCCTTGGACACAGCAAACAGTGGAGAATGGCTAGTTCATCACGTAGGTATGACATGCTGCCGCGTGACTAGCTCAAAGTTCGAGGGTGCTAGAACCTTCTAGAACAAGTGGTGCCGGGTGCACTACCCCCTATAGAAGCGGATAGCCGCTAGATCGAAGGACAGTGATGGAGTGAGGTACTTAGGACGCCGGTCCACGTTAGCCTGCGTCGGGATGCTGCAAGAGTTGCAGGAGAGTATTGAGCACAGCAACAAGTAGGGACTTAGGCTGAATCGACACAGCTGACAGTCTGGTGCGCTCGCCTCTGCTGTATTAGGACTTAGGTTTGGGAAGTTAGGAATGGCAACTGCATAGCCAGATAGACAATCATTGGAGACTGTATATAGAATCTTATTTAAATCACAAGTGCCAGGGGTACTTCCAATATAATCGTTCTATACATCGAGTGTTCATACATGAAAGCTTCCCTAAAATCCTATCCGAGTTCCGTACTCTAGCTCACCTTGCAGCCTTCTCTACAACGGAGCAGTGAGGAGTTGGCAGCCCACACCACCGAGACCTCATGCCAAGTAAGTTCTCTGACGCGCACCAACGCAGTCCTTCCACTCCCTCTCAGGACACGTCAGTGGGACACGACAATGCAACAGGTGTTGGAGTGTTCGTCGCTGTTAGTAGTAGCTTATCCTGTAGTGAAGTAGAAGTGGATAGTTCCTGTGAATTATTATGGGTGGAGGTTACACTCAACAACCGAGCTAGGCTAATAATTGGCTCCTTTTACCGACCTCCCGACTCAGCAGCATTAGTGGCAGAACAACTGAGAGAAAATTTGAATACATTTCACATAAATTTTCTCAGCATGTTATAGTCTTAGGTGGAGATTTCAATTTACCAGATATAGACTGGGACACTCAGATGTTTAGGACGGGTGGTAGGGACAGAGCATCGAGTGACATTATACTGAGTGCACTATCCGAAAATTACCTCGAGCAATTAAACAGAGAACCGACTCGTGGAGATAACATCTTGGACCTACTGATAACAAACAGACCCGAAATTTTCGACTCTGTATGTACAGAACAGGGAATCAGCGATCATAAGGCCGTTGCAGCATCCCTGAACATGGAAGTTAGTAAGAATATAAAAAAAGGGAGGAAGGTTTATCTGTTTAGCAAGAGTAATAGAAGGCAGATTTCAGACTACCTAACAGATCAAAACGAAAATTTCTGTTCCGACACTGACAATGTTGAGTGTTTATGGAAAAAGTTCAAGGCAATCGTAAAATGCGTTTTAGACAGGTACGTGCCGAGTAAAACTGTGAGGGACGGGAAAAACCCACCGTGGTACAACAATAAAGTTAGGAAACTACTGCGAAAGCAAAGAGAGCTTCACTCCAAGTTTAAACGCAGCCAAAACCTCTCAGACAAACAGAAGCTAAACGATGTCAAAGTTAGCGTAAGGAGGGCTATGCGTGAAGCGTTCAGTGAATTCGAAAGTAAAATTCTATGTACCGACTTGACAGAAAATCCTAGGAAGTTCTGGTCTTACGTTAAATCAGTAAGTGGCTCGAAACAGCATATCCAGACACTCCGGGATGATGATGGCATTGAAACAGAGGATGACACGCGTAAAGCTGAAATACTAAACACATTTTTCCAAAGCTGTTTCACAAAGGAAGACCGCACTGCAGTTCCTTCTCTAAATCCTCGCACAAACGAAAAAATGGCTGACATCGAAATAAGTGTCCAAGGAATAGAAAAGCGACTGGAATCACTCAACAGAGGAAAGTCCACTGGACCTGACGGGATACCAATTCGATTCTACACAGAGTACGCGAAAGAACTTGCCCCCCTTCTAACAGCCGTGTACCGCAAGTCTCTAGAGGAACGGAAGATTCCAAACGATTGGAAAAGAGCACAAGTAGTCCCAGTCTTCAAGAAGGGTCGTCGAGCAGATGCGCGAAACTATAGACCTATATCTCTGAGGTCGATCTGTTGTAGAATTTTAGAACATGTTTTTTGCTCGAGTATCATGTCGTTTTTCGAAACACAGAATCTACTATGTAGGAATCAACATGGATTCCGGAAACAGCGATCGTGTGAGACCCAACTCGCTTTATTTGTTCATGAGACCCAGAAAATATTAGATACAGGCTCCCAGGTAGATGCTATTTTTCTTGACTTCCGGGAGGCGTTCGATACAGTTCCGCACTGTCGCCTGATAAACAAAGTAAGAGCCTACGGAATATCAGACCAGCTGTGTGGCTGGATTGAAGAGTTTTTAACAAACAGAACACAGCATGTTGTTATCAATGGAGAGACGTCTACAGACGTTAAAGTAACCTCTGGCGTGCCACAGGGGAGTGTTATGGGACCATTGATTTTCACAATATATATAAATGACCTAGTAGATAGTGCCGGAAGTTCCATGCGGCTTTTCGCGGATGATGCTGTAGTATACAGAGAAGTTGCAGCATTAGAAAATTGTAGCGAAATGCAGGAAGATCTGCAGGGGATAGGCACTTGGTGCAGGGAGTGGCAACTGACCCTTAACATAGACAAATGTAATGTATTGCGAATACATAGAAAGAAGGATCCTTTATTGTATGATTATATGCTAGCGGAACAAACACTGGTAGCAGTTACTTCTGTAAAATATCTGGGAGTATGCGCGCGGAACGATTTGAAGTGGAATGATCATATAAAATTAATTGTTGGTAAGGCGGGTACCAGGTTGAGATTCATTGGGAGAGTCCTTAGAAAATGTAGTCCATCAACAAAGGAGGTGGCTTACAAAACACTCGTTCGACCTATACTTGAGTATTTCTCATCAGTGTGGGATCCGTACCAGATCGGGTTGACGGAGGAGATAGAGAAGATACAAAGGAGAGCGGCGCGTTTCTTCACAGGGTTATTTGGTAACCGTGATAGCGTTACGGAGATGTTTAACAAACTGAAGTGGCAGACTCTGCAAGAGAGGCGCTCTGCATCGCGGTGTAGTTTGCTCGCCAGGTTTCGAGAGGGTGCGTTTCTGGATGAGGTATCGAATATATTGCTTCCCCCTACTTATACCTCCCGAGGAGATCACGAATGTAAAATTAGAGAGATTAGAGCGCGCACGGAGGCTTTCAGACAGTCGTTCTTCCCGCGAACCATACGCGACTGGAACAGGAAAGGGAAGTAATTACAGTGGCACGTAAAGTGCCCTCCGCCACACACCTTTGGGTGGCTTGTGAAGTATAAATGTAGATGTACTACTAATAATACTGACACTGTGAAGGCACTGCAGCAATTTAGTAACCGTTACGTGAGTACCGTCGCCTCGTCCGGTCAATTAGGTGGATCATCTGTTGCCAAATGAATAATGAAGCAATTTTTTAACCATTGTGGAAAGTACATTACGACTCAGAGAAGGCGTTTTGGTGAGGTATTAAAGCATATGTGATATATATATCTCAATTTTTCTGCCATAGATGCATGGCACAAAGCAAAAAGTTTGTGTGTAAAAAGTGAACTATGTGAGTAGAGGATGTTATATTCGTTTCATAAGCTTTAACCTCAACTAAATTGTGTCACGGGTTAAAGCTCGTGTCTGAAAAAAGATAAGGACTGGTAACTTAGTAATCGGTATAACAGTCTTACGAAATAGGATAATAATAATGACCTTTACAAAACAGTTTAGTTTCGCAACCGTAACACAATCTAATTCTTTTGCTTTTACCCCTCAGGGAGTTTCATTTTACACCTCAGGGAGCATTATCCTAGATTGAGAACCACTGCAGTAAACTATTTAAGACAGGAGAAAGGGCAGCATCGGTCGTAAATTTTTAATCTGTTTATTGCAGATCGATATCAGCTGCTGTATAGCTATTTCAGTGCAGTTATATTCAAGTCATGATGACTCTTCGCAAATAAAATCGCACATAGTTCCACACCGACATTACAGGTAACAGACGGTTAAATTCAATTGTTAAATATTATCTGTAGTCCGCTGTTCCTAATGGAAAGAAAGTTCAAGTGGACTATTTTACTGAACAGACATCCTTTTAATAAGATAATCTCTACCTTCCTATTAATAAATATTAGAGAGCCACCCATTATTTGTTACAAATGTATCTCTGTATATGTGCAGTGATCCGTGGAATATGCGCTGCGCCGCACCTGCAGATTTAAGTCTCTCGGAGTGGCATTCATGAAAACCTAATATCCATGCCAGATACACTGACCGAAGCGGGCTAGGAAACCATTTAACCAAATCACCAAAATAATACGTTATTTACTTATACTTATTGAGTTACTTCGAGGAATAGGAATAAACCCAACTGAAATCAGGTTTATAAGTGTAAGGTTTTCTAGTAGATCATTCAAAATGCCTACATTATTATTTGAAGTAGTAGCAATAGTGCATGTGCGAAGATAGGTTAATAAAGTTCATCTAGTAATCATGTAGAGATATTGTACTCAAAACGAAGTAAATAACGCATTAAAATTAGAAAACTTTTGCCAGTGTTTTAGGCACCTTGATACCACGAAGATTTAGTAAGGTACTATTTATTAGCATAAGTCTTCAGACATTAGTCTGTCTGCAGTACGTCTCCCCAACGCATCCCTGACAATTCGATGGCATTAAAGTCGTGAGAAGTAGCAGGCCAGTAGATTCGCCTACTAGACTCTCATTCCAAGAGCTCATCCACCTGCGCTATTTGATGTGGGCTTGCATTCTCATCCCTAAAAGTGGGGTCAGGTGCGAATGCACTCCTGGAAAGAAGCATGTGGGGACGGAGTAGAGCGTCGAAATAACGTTAAGCGATGATAGGAGAGTGTTCAAAGTTTTGGAGGAAAATACGCCCGTCTAATAAAAGGGCTCCACACATCATAGCACCTGGGCAACTAAACAATCATGTTCTACAGTGCTGGACGTAGTCTCATACAGCGGGATACCGTAATGCAGCCGGAAACATTGACGAATATGATAGTTTCGGTGGTCCAGATGTTATTGTGTGAGGAGGCATAATGTTTGTGACTATTACAGCGTCTACTATCACAAACCGAAAAAAGTGGTCCAACTATAACATTCATATGTCTTTACGTCCTACACGAATATGTAATAAAAGTGGGGGTTCCTATTTTAAAAAACGCAGTTGATATCCGTTTGACCTACGGCTGTGCCATCTAGCGGGCCAACCATAGCGCCATCTGGTTTCCCCCTTCAAGCTAGACGAGTTTCGTTCTTTGTAGTTTTTTCGTTTGATGCTTATTTAGTGAGATATTTGGCCCGGTCACTATCAATGGACCATCCTGTATAATGGTAAGACAGAGATTTAGGAACCAGGTTTGAAATTGTAAGACATTTCCAGGAGTAGATGTGGATTCTGGCCACAATCTATCGGTTGTGAACAGCAGATTAAAACTGAAGAAACTGCAAAGAAAGATGGGAATTTAAGGAGATCGAACCTGGGTAAAATGAAAGAGTTTCAGAGAGAGCATTAGGAAACTATTGACAAGAACGGTCGAAAGAAAAGCAGTAGAAGAAGAATGGGTAGTTTTGAGAGATGAAATAGTGAAGGTAGCAGAGGATCAAGTAGGTAAAAAAACGAGAGCTTGTAGAAATCCTTGGGTAAGAAAAGAGATATTGAATTTAACTGATTCGAGAAGAAAATATAAAAATGCAGTAGATGAAGCAGGCAAAAAGGAATACAAACCTCTCAGAAATGAGATCGACCGAAAGCGCAAAATGGTTAGGTTAGAGGACAAATTTAAGGATGTAGAGGCATATATCACTAGAGCTAAGATGGATACTGCCTACAGAAAAATTAAAGAGGCCTTTGGATAAAAGAGAATCACTTGTACAAATATCAAGAGGTCAAATGGCAAACCAGTTGTGAGCAAAGAAGGGAAGGCTGAAACGAGGAAGGATTATATAGAGGGTCTATACAAGGGCGATGTACTTGAGAACAATGTTATGAAAAGGGAAGAGGACGTAGATGAAGATGAAATGGGAGATATGATACTGCGTGATGAGTTTGACAGAGCACTGAAAGACCTAAGTCGAAACAAGGCCCCAGGAGTAGGCAACATTCCATTATAACTAAGCCTTGGGAGAACCAGCCCTGACAAAATTCGACCATCTGCTGAGCAAGATGTGTGAGACAGGTGAAATACCTACAGACTTCAAGAAGAATATAATAATTCCAATCCCAAAGAAAGCAGATGTTGACAGATGTGAAAATTACCAAACTATCAGTTTAATAAGTCATGGCTGCAAAATACTAACACGAATTCTTTACAGAAGAATGGAAAAACTGGTAGAAGCCGACCTCGGGGAAGATCAGTTTGGATTCCGTAGAAATGTTGGAACACATGAGGCAATACTGGCCCTACGATTTATCTAAGAAGATAGATTAAGGAAAGATAAATCCACGCTTCTAGCATTTGTAGACTTAGAGAACGCTTTTGACAATGTTGACTGGAATACTCTCTCTTAAATTCTGAAGGTGGCAGGGGTCAAATACAGTGAGCGAAAACCTATTTACAATTTCTACAGAAACTAGATGGCAGTTATAAGAGTCGAGGGAAGTAGTGGTCGAGAAGGGAGTGAGACAGGATTTTAGCCTGTACCCGATGTTGTTCAATCTGTATATTGTGTAAGCAATAAAGGACACAAAAGAAGTATTTGGAGTAGAAATTAAAGTTACTGGAGAAGAAATAAAAACTTAGAGGTTTACCGATGACATTGTAATTCTCTCAGAAACCTAGAAGAGTAGTTGAAGGGAATAGACATTGTCTTGAAAGGAGGATATAAGATGAACAAAACGAGCATAATGGAACGTAGTGAAATTGAATGAGGTGATGCTGAGGGAGCTAGATTAGGAAATGAGACACTTAAAGTAGTAGATAAGTTTTGCTCTTTGGGAAGCAAACTAACTCATGATGGTCGAAGTAGAGAGGATATAAAATGTAGACTGGCAATGTCAAGGAAACCGTTTACGAAGAAGAGAAATTTGTTAACATCGAGTATAGATTTAAGTGTCAGGAAGTCTTTTCTGAAAGTATTTGTATGGTGTGTAGCCGTGTATGGGAGTGAAACATGGACGATAAATAGTTTAGACAAGAATATCATAGAAGCTTTCGAAATGTGTAGCTATAGAAAAATGTTGAAAATTAGATGGGTAGACCACGTAGATAATGTGGAGGTACTAAATAGAATTTGTGGCACAACTTGACTAGAAGAAGGGATCGGTTGGTAGGACACGTTATGAGGCATCAAGGGATATCAATTTAGTATTGGAAGGAAGCGCGGAAGGTAAAAATTGTAGATGGAGACCAAGAGATGAATACACTAAACAGATTCAGAAGGACGTAGGTTACAGTAGTTACTCTACAATGATGAAGCTTGCACAGAATGGAGTAGCATGGAGAACTGCATCAAACCAGTCTCTGAACTGAAGACCAAAACAATAACTTGGAAACCCTGTAATTGCCTCCCATTGGGACGCAGAAGTTTGGAATTTGGCTCAAAGGTACCTACAGTAGCATGGAGAACTGCATCAAACCAGTCTCTGAACTGAAGACCAAAACAATAACTTGGAAACCCTGTAATTGCCTCCCATTGGGACGCAGAAGTTTGGAATTTGGCTCAAAGGTACCTACAGCCTACCTGCAACCTTTCGATGCCACTTCGATTTCGAATGCCTCCAGTAGGTGTTATTTAGGGAGCGTAGCGCCACACATTCTAAGGTGCGTCGAAATCGTTGCCTGTCACACCGGCGCCAAGCATGCAGTGAATGGCTGTGTCTGTAACAGTGCGCAATAAAGGTATGTGGGTGGCACCGAGGGTCTTGCTAAACAAGGGAGAAGGGGGGGGAGGGGGTTAAGAGGGCTGGTTTGCTTTTTTATCTGCGTATTTGTCAATGCCCTCCCACCCGTGAGCGTGCCACAGAAGGCGGCGAAGCAGAAATGCAGGGCTGAAAAAGCGTACACACGCTATGCTATTTCGGATCACATTTAATGTCATCGAATAGTTTTGAATGGTCCTTAGTGGTTCCACCTTGTACAGCAGAGCAGAAACTGCCGTCGCGCTACACTCCAAACGGGTCAGATCACGTTCAGTTGGCTTGCAGATCCACAATGTCCCTAGAGAAGGGCTGTATCGTCTGGAAGATGTCCACAGTGTCAGAGGTTGTCAGCAGCGTCGTCCTGTTGCTCACCGCATTGCGGACTGCCGGTTTCGGCCATGAAATGGGTGAGGCTCCCAAGAGAAGGGCCGATTTCATTGCCGCCCTTTATGCCGCCCCCGAGGCCATTTCACATTTCTGCTGGGCAGTGTGTCTGAAATGTTTTCCTAGGTTACGCATAAAACTGCATGATTTCAATGCTGGGCGTCGTGGGTCTGGCCCAGCGGCGTCAAGTCAAGGTGTGCTATGTAGGTAAGAGGGAGGGGAGGGGGGGGGGAGGGCAGGGGAGCGTGACGATCTTCCCGTCGTTCGAAGCGTTCACCGTTGCATTGGGCAGAATAGTGGTGAAATACGCTGCCAATCTAATATCATTAATCCATCTTACAGCTCACATGAATTTCTGAGCTCTGGCCTTTTTTATTCACCTGTGTCGACATTCTTCTGTCTGAAACATCTCTGAACTCGAGAGTAATGTGGCAAGACGCCACGCTTTTGCGCCATTGCAGCGGAAGTTTGTCGGCAGCTATGAACTAAATTTAAAACTTCTGCGTCGCAGTGGAAGACAGTTAACGGATTTCGAGAAAATGAGTTTTTAATTCCAGAACGAGATTTTCACTCTGCAGCGGAGTGTGCTGATATGAAACTTCGTGGCAGATTAAAACTGTGTGCCAGACCGAGACTCGAACGCGGTACCTTTGCCTTTCGTGGGCAAGTGCTCTACCAACTGAGCTACCGAAGCACGACTCACGGCCGGGTCTCATAGCTTTACTTCTGCCAGTATCTCGTCTCCTACCTTCCAACTTTACAGAAGCTCTTCTGCGAACCTTGCAGAACTAGCACTCCTGAAAGAAAGGATACTGCGGAGACATGGCCTAGCCACAGCCTGGGGGATGTTTCCAGAATGAGATTTTCACTCTGCAGCGGAGTGTGTGCTGATATGAAACTCCGCTAAGCCATGTCTCCGCACTATCCTTTCTTTCAGGAGTGCTAGTTCTGCAAGGTTCGCAGAAGAGCTTCTGTAAAGTTTGGAAGGTAGGAGACGAGATACTGGCAGAAGTAAAGCTGTGAGTACCGGCCGTGAGTCGTGCTTCGGTAGCTCAGATGGTAGAGCACTTGCCCGCGAAAGGCAGAGGTCCCGAGTTCGAGTCTCGGTCGGGCACACATTTTTAATCTGCTAGGGAGTTTTTAATTGTTTCGTACTGTATTTTCTACTTTATCAGTTGCGTACTGTTCAGCAGTATAGTAAAGGGAAGCCCCCTGACGATTAAATTGTGTATCGTTCCAGGCAGAAGCTTCAAAGCAGTTTATACGTAAACCTGTTTCATGCGCAGGGTTACGAAGTTCCAAACATTTTGCGGATATGAGCCTCTATTTATAGAATAGCGTGTGTTTTATGAACTTTTGGCTGTGCCCCAAATGTGCCTTCTCCATTTTATCGTTGAATGATACTTTTAAAGTTAGAACGTGTCGGTCGACAAATCACTTCACGCAGCACAGTCCGGGTTGTACAGAGCTGTTAAGTCGTGACACTCGGGTACACGTGTTCCTTCATGTAAACCGCCAGTTCTCTCAAGGATACGACCTCTGCGCGGGTGCTCAACTCGTGCCACTGTGGTTCGACCCGCACAGTGTTGTGTGTTGCTTCATCCCCCATTATTTCAGCCCTTACATATTTGATGACATCTCTGAAATGAATACAGTGCCGAACAAAGTTTTCCGGCTTTCAGAATTCTCCACAATTACCGTGAGTCACCACGAAGTCGCCGCCCTGTTCTGTTCAGACGCGTGCGATAAGATCTTTGTACAGTAAGATAAGGGATCATACGCATCGATGCCTGTTAAGTATCTTTCTAACACTGAGAAGCAACTCATAGACGCGTAAATATAAATTTCTACCTTTGTTTGCAAACAACCTTGAGGTGCATGCCACAGGTTACTTGCCATTGTACCGAACATTAAAGCTTCTTCCCGTTTCATTCGTGTATTAGTACGGGGGAAGTATTGCTTAAACGTCTCATTCCGAGCCGTTATTACGTTAATCATGTCTTCGCGACCACCGCGGGAGCGATAGAAATGGGTTCGTAGTGCATTCATAAATTCTTAATTTAAGGCTGGTACTTGGAGCATAAGAAGGCACTCTCGGGATGGTATACGTCCATCTTCATGAGTCTGCCTCTTCAGTTCTTTCAGCATCTCCTTGTCGCTCACCTATTGGTGAAACAATCCTGTGGCCAGTCGTGCTGCCCTTCTTTGTGTACGTTCAATACCCCTTGTTGGTCCTATTTAATATGGGTCCTACAGACGTCACCAATATTCTAGGCTCGGTCGCACGACTATATTGCAAGCAGCTAGACCCACGTATTTGTAAGAACTGACTGATTGCAGTAGTGACTCATTGCTATTATTGTGATATGGCAGTATGTTTTTTTCGTTCCGTGAAATGCACTGTTGAACATATCTAAACATTTAAAGTAAGTTGCAAATCTTTGTACAACTTTGACGTCTTATCAAGGTACATCTGAATATTTGTGCAGCTTTCTTTTAGATGATGTTTCATGGTAGATATTTGCGTCATCTGAAAAATGTATGACGTTACTATTGTTACAGTGAGGAAGTCCTTCAACAAGCATCTACGAAAAGTATGTGTGCAGTATTGCAGTTTGGAGAGATTGGAGAGGCGTTTGCTGCTGGGTCGTTATTTGAGCTCTTGAGATGAAATGTTTTTGATTTAGCCAGGACCAGCAGCCAGTTGTATAGCCATTCGAACATGTGTCTGCTGTTGGAGATGGAAAAGCCGTTCTTTTCAGAGATCGCATCACAGCTGCTCTCTCTGGAGTAAACTAGCTCTTTTTCATGACTCACGCTCACCATTCACTCACAAAAACAAATATAAGACGGTAACGTTGCTTTTTTAGTTAAGGCCACTGCTACTGTCTTTGTCTGATTTGGTGCTGTTTTGAAAGCTCACAATAAGAAAAGTAAAAGATTCATGTTCTCTCTAGTCGGTTTGAGATTTTAATGTTCTGCGCGTCATCTGGCGTAAAAATTAAAAATATTACAACAAAACCATAAATATTTTTTATCAGCTGGGAAAATTTCGAAAGTAAGAATGACTCTCGCTGTGTTTTCATATTTATATTGGAACTAAATTGTGGCATAACAAATACAGCATAATTGTGATTAATTTAAGCATCTAGCTCATCATTTACAATCTGTATGATAATATGTGTACTCAATAAGGAAAAATTAATTAGTATTATGATTTATTAATAAAATTTAATCTGTTTTTCTCAAAGTGAGTCAGTTTCTTTTTTTTTTGTTCATATTTGTTCCCCTTTTCAAAAGATACTCTAACAGTGCACTGACATAGCTGGACTACAGAATCAATTGGTATAGCGTTGGGTACAGATATTTTCTGGTTTCCCACCAGCTCAAGGATTCTCTGTATCAGATAAATACACTCCTGGAAATGGAAAAAAGAACACATTGACACTGGTGTGTCAGACCCACCATACTTGCTCCGGACACTGCGAGAGGGCTGTAGAAGCAATGATCACACGCACGACACAAAAGACACACCAGGAACCGCGGTGTTGGCCGTCGAATGGCGCTAGCTGCGCAGCATTTGTGCACCGCCGCCGTCAGTGTCAGCCATTTTGCCGTGGCATACGGAGCTCCATCGCAGTCTTTAACACTGGTAGCATGCCGCGACAGCGTGGACGTGAACCGTATGTGCAGTTGACGGACTTTGAGCGAGGGCGTATAGTGGGCATGCGGGAGGCCGGGTGGACGTACCGCCGAATTGCTCAACACGTAGGGCGTGAGGTCTCCACAGTACATCGATGTTGTCGCCAGTGGTCGGCGGAAGGTGCACGTGCCCGTCGACCTGGGACCGGACCGCAGCGACGCACGGATGCACGACAAGGCCGTAGGATCCTACGCAGTGCCGTAGGGGACCGCACCGCCACTTCCCAGCAAATTAGGGACACTGTTGCTCCTGGGGTATCGGCGAGGACCATTCGCAACCGTCTCCATGAAGCTGGGCTACGGACCCGCACACCGTTAGGCCGTCTTCCGCTCACACCCAACATCGTGCAGCCCGCCTCCAGTGGTGTCGCGACAGGCGTGAATGGAGGGACGAATGGAGACGTGTCGTCTTCAGCGATGAGAGTCGCTTCTGCCTTGGTGCCAATGATGGTCGTATGCGTGTTGGCGCCGTGCAGGTGAGCGCCACAATCAGGACTGCATACGACCGAGGCACACAGGGCCAACACTCGCATCATGGTGTGGGGAGCGATCTCCTACACTGGCCGTACACCACTGGTGATCGTCGAGGGGACACTGAATAGTGCACGGTACATCCAAACCGTCATCGAACCCATCGTTCTACCATTCCTAGGCCGGCAAGGGAACTTGCTGTTCCAACAGGACAATGCACGTCCGCATGTATCCCGTGCCACCCAACGTGCTCTAGAAGGTGTAAGTCAACTACCCTGGCCAGCAAGATCTCCGGATCTGTCCCCCATTGAGCATGTTTGGGACTGGATGAAGCGTCGTCTCACGCGGGCTGCACGTCCAGCACGAACGCTGGTCCAACTGAGGCGCCAGGTGGAAATGGCATGGCAAGCCGTTCCACAGGACTACATCCAGCATCTCTACGATCGTCTCCATGGGAGAATAGCAGCCTGCATTGCTGCGAAAGGTGGATATACACTGTACTAGTGCCGACATTGTGCATGCTCTGTTGCCTGTGTCTATGTGCCTGTGGTTCTGTCAGTGTGATCATGTGATGTATCTGACCCCAGGAATGTGTCAATAAAGTTTCCCCTTCCTGGGACAATGAATTCACGGTGTTCTTATTTCAATTTCCAGGAGTGTATTTGCCTAGTTCCACAATCGCCACACGTCCCAAGTAATGATTTTCTTGTAGCTGAATACACTTCAGGTAGCTGTTAATGCTTTAACCACTACCGCAAAGGGATATATCAGAATGTATCTTAAAAGAAAATGGAAGTTATCGCTTTTAGTGGCCAGGAGTTAATTCTCAGCAAAATAATAATACATGACCAGAAAATAAAAATAGTAATCTTGTTCAGTTTCTTAGGAAAACCTATCTCATTCATAAAGGAAATGGACATCCAAAGGGAAGTAGAAAGGCAAAGGCCCCGAGTTCGAGTCTCGGTCCGGCACACAGTTTAATCTGCCACGAAGTTTCGAAAGTAGAAATATTTAATTTGCATTAACACAACAGTGCGTCAAAAATTCAGGGCCAAAGTAAGAACGGAAACTCTATAAGTTCTACAAAACAAAATGTCAGATCCCGTTTTGACATTTGAAACTAAATCGTAGACTATTCAAAAAGAAATGAATAAAGAAAACGAGCAATGGAGACGTGATTAATAAGAAGAGAATCTGAATACAACCTCTTCCACAGGCTGGTGAATGCTGAAATTACAGAAGAACAGGGCGTCGAATGCTTAAATGAACAGATTAAGGGATACAGAAACAACAGAGAATGGAGTCAAGAGAATGGACTAGCACAGAATAGCTAAATTAACAATGAATTATTATCCAGTAGGCATAAGATCTTTAGGAAGACTATGGAAAAGGTGGAAAGGTCAATAATTTGGACCAAGAGGTGTAAAAGGTAAATGCATAATACATATAGGTAAAAGAGGAAGACATATCTTATTAAAAATATTATGATGTTCTACGTAACTGCGATGTGGTAAGTTTTAAAATCACATAAAAAGCCATGCTCCAATGTAAGAGGTGCCCTGAAGGCATTAATCTGATCATATTAAATTAAAAAATTAAAACAATATATACATGCACTATCATATATGTAAAATTAATTGAGTAAATACATTCTGTTATTAAGATAAAGAGCAATATGCAGTAAAGCTGAACTCAAATGGAAAGGCACTGAATGAAAGATGCGAACTGCAGGCTCAACCAGCGATTGAGCCAACAGCCCAGAGAGCAGACTGATTCCAGAGTTGCATTGCAATCCACTCCATGCGACTGGACAGCGATTGGGATCGACCAGCATGCAGGGATTGGAATTAGTCGCATACGGGATTGGCCAAGGACCTTTGGGAAGAGTTGCTTTTTGATCTGCTCTGTGCACATAGTGGCCGCAGACCACTGTTCATATGATTCACGTGATCATCAACAACATATTCTGAGTGCTATGGTATGTCAAAGGACAAGGTGTAACAAACATTCAGTAGTACATAAACTTTATTGGGCTTCTGAAATTTGACATTTTCTTTCTAATCAAGAGCAGAAATACACAATATTCATGTGGCTCACCGTTCGTAGTCATATTTTACAAGAATGTGCATCTGACAACTAGCAGTCGAATCAAAAACCGCAAAATAACATTAACAGCTTCCTAAGAGTGTAGTTTTCATGCTTAGTTACAAACGAAAGTTCTTACAGAGGCAGTAATATTTTAATATTTGCTTAATTTTAAATCATGTTGGAGAATTCGACTGTGATTTTAGTAAAGTTGGCTGGCTACCTCAGGGCTAGAGGGATTGTAGCCATTGAAGTGTTAGAGGATGTGAGGGGAGGAATGTTGTACTGTCGTCCTTCGAGTATGGACAACCCACGAGCGTGCACGACTAGTGCCGACCAGCTACTGAGGTATAAATTTTGACACGGAAATAACGTGATTCGTGGATGCGCATTCCAGAGGTGATCATCTTCTAACGCGATAGATATTTGTAGCGGGGAATATGAAATTAAGATTATTTTAATAGAATGCATAGAGTAGTAATAAAATGACATTCAAAACATTTAGTGAACATATTTGATCGTGTCTCATATTTATAATGCATTCAAATGCAAGTACAATTACTGTTATTATTCAGTTCTAATCATCTTCTCACAATGCCAACGCAACAAGATTTCGCCAGGCAATTACAGTGTCACAACTTTGGCGTCGCTGAGCGTGACAGAAATCTGAAACAGGGAAGAGTGGACATGAAGTGTACTGAATCGTGTCGACTTTTATCGAGCAACACTTTAGGGCTTGCGGCCGACGTATCAAGCCCTTACGTCAGTGAGTCCTTTGCAACTTACCAATTTATAATAAGATCGGTACATACGTGGTTCGAGGTGCAGCACCACAATGTTGGCATTGGCTCTTGAACAAAATGACGACAACTGGTGTAGAGGATGAACAGATGAACGATTTGATGTAGGACAGTTGTGGTCTATCGTGTTGGGAAACTATCTCAAATTGGCCGAAAAATTAACTAGACTTAGGCGTATGTGCGTAGCGGCGTATTTCAGTATTCTCTCGCTCTCTTCACACAAACTAATGGGCCTGGAAAAAAAAGAAACAGGTAAGAATCCTTGTAGGAAATTTAATGTAGTTTTATCTTGAACTGGTATACATTTTCGTTAAAGACCGTTTTTTCTCGAGCTACTCAAGAATAACATACAAAAGTGACCTTCAAACCCACCTCCACACTCATCTCCCACCAGTCAGGATTTCTAGTATGTTGTGGGTCACGACAGTCCCACCTATCACTGTACAAAAACGTGTGACTATGCGAATTGTTTTCCATATTCTACGCTTTTTGGTCTCATTCGAATGGGCTGTTACATCACAGGGGTAGTCGGCTGTTTCGTTAACATTAATTTAAACTTTCCCGTGAGAGTAATGACAGAAAAAGCCCTTTGTAAGCGTTATGCAGAAACTAATTGCGTTCACAGTTCAATCTAAACTTAACGCTTACAAGCACAGTAGTTCAGTAGTAACAAGGTTAGACAAACTACAAGATTTAACTGTTAATTTTATGCGTGCAAAATTCACAAAACCGTGAGATATAATTTACACAAATGTGTATTTTACAATTTGAAAGTGGACGACTGAGCAGGTGGCGTAATAGTCCAGTCAATGAAGACCAAAAAGTGTCCGATATGGGAAATAATTTGTATAATCGCACGGTTCTGTACTATGTCAGGAGCGAGTGGCATCAACAGCATACTGTAAATACCGACTGGGGAGGGATGAAGGTGCGTTTGAAGGCTACTTTCGTTCAAAAATGGTTCAAATGGCTCTGAGCACTATGGGACTTAACATCTGTGGTCATCAGTCCCCTAGAACTTAGGACTACTTAAACCTAACTAACCTAAGGACATCACACACATCCATGCCCGAGGCAGGATTCGAACCTGCGACCGTAGCAGTCGCGCGGTTCCGGACCGAGCGCCTAGAACCGCTAGACCACCGCGGCCGGCGCTACTTTCGTAGCGCTTTTCTTGAATAACTGGAAAAACTGGCGTCAAACGAAAACTTATTGCAGTACAAAATTAAATTACATTAAATTTCCTACAAAAAGGTATCATTCACTTTTTATTCTAGGTCATATAGTTTGCGCGAACAATGGGAGAGAATATTGGAAATCCAGTGCAATAGGCATGCACTGTAGATTAAGCAATTTTTGTAGGCCAGTTTGAGGTAGTTTCCCAACTTGACAAACCACAAATGTCCTGCATCAAATTGTTTCTTGTTGCGTATGTCGTAAACAATTATCATTTGCACCCAGAATAAGGTACGAGCACGAAGTGTTTTCTGCGTTGTTTCGGCGTTCTGAAGAAGTTATCTTTCTTCAACTTCCACTCTTTTCACGGCTGAGAGAAGCTGTAGCCAGTAGTAAGATGTGCAAATCCATACGTACAAAAGATCTACAGCGCATTTATTTATTTATTTGCTGCAACTTGCGAAACGTTTCCTTCAACTTGTGATGTGGGGCACAATTGCAGTAGTCTGCCGCAGAATCTACGTTCTTTTAACCAATGTCACCAGAGGGACATCTCGGATCAGAGGGGCTAACGCTGGCTTTTTCAGAGTCACTGATCGCTCATACCTCAGAAGGCTCTGACTGAATCAGTTCAGGAGCGGATTGCTTATCCATACTTACTATAGCTATGTTACAGTATTTTAAAAAAGCTTTGAACGACGAGCGGGAGCAGTTGCCCAGGCAAGTTGAGTGAATTGATTAATTCAATGTGCAAGAGATTTTAATTGGTCTGAAATTAATTCTCAGCTAATGGTACCATTTGCATGTCTACCGTTCAGATTTTACATGCAATAAACATCACCCTCGTTCAGATATTACATGCAAAAGAAAAGTCAACCTTAAATAACTCCGGATTGGGCCAAGACCAATGGCTCAAAATTGATCATCAAAGACCTTGGTCTGAGATACGTTTTAATCGTTTGAAAAAAAGAAATCTCGTTTCGTTTGGATTTTACGTGCAAAAAACACATTTTCCTGGGATAGTTTTGAAGCGCACCACTTCTATATTTTAATCTTGCACGCATCGCTTCAAACTTTGCAAGAATTCAGATAAACCCATAAAGTCAAAACGAAATTCTTTTATCCAGAATCTTTATCCATTATTGAAATACGATGGTTTACAGTCGATCTAAATGTAGAACATAAAATTCGTTCTTATGTGAATTGGATGTATGGAAACGGTTTAAAGTGAATCAAATAAATAAAAAGTATTCTTACGATAAAATTGAAAACCCACTTCCAAAAATCTAGTTTCATTTGGATTTGACGTGCAAAAAACACGTTTTTTTAATCTTTTTACGCGCAGCATTTCTGCGCTTTAAATGATACAAATCGGTAAAAGTTCTGAAATACAGTAGACAAATACATGTAGTTACGGTCGTCCCGTTGTATTGCGAAAGCTTAATCCGTTGCCACGCTAAAGCGGCCTAGAGTTGCACATAGGACGCACGTAAAATCCGGTTTTACGCGAAACGTATGTGCGAGAAAGATTAAAGTGATAAAGACGTTAATAAAAGGATTTTCTTATGGTAATTACAAGAAACGTCCGAGGGAAACCTTTCATCGTCCGGGTTTTGTGTGCGAAAAATCAAGCGTCTGCACATAAAACTGTGTTTCGTAGAAATGCGTTCCATTTTAAGCAATCCTTTTGGATATAGTTAAAAATGTGATTATTCCAGTCGATTATTGTTTCACTGTTTTTACGTTCAAGGCATTATTTACCAGAGGCTTAAAATCATAGAAAAATCTTTGGACGTGGGAAACAATTCCTGTACCAAATCAGAATTATGATCAGTTTTCTGCAAAATAACATACGATTCCATAGACAATCTAAGGCTTAATCGGTGACCAAGCGGGAAGTTAAACTAACCCCAAAGTTTCTATAGCAATAACTGTTAGAAGAAAGGTCCTCCTACTTGCAAGCAACAGAAAATGTCATACTGCGCTTTCCTCAGAAACTACTATGCTATCTTGTAGAAAATTAATTTTCGGACAAAACAAGCGAAAGTTCGTCAGTTTTCGTAAAGGACTAAAAAGCTGATAATATTTTTTTGTGCATACTTTGTTTAGCAGTTCTTCTGCTTATGTTACCCCGTCACACTAATACTTAATTCAGATCGCTTGGCCGCGCGGGATTAGCCGAGCGGTCTAAGGGCGCTGCAGTCATGGACCATGCGGCTGGTCCCGGAGGAGGTTCGAGTCCTCCCTCGGGCATGGGTGTGTGTGTGTGTTTGTCCTTAGGATAATTTAGGTTAAGTAGTGTGTAAGCTGAGGGACTAATGACCTTAGCAGTTAAGTCCCATAAGATTTCACACACATTTGAACATTCAGATCGGTTGTTGCAGCATTTCGCGCCAAAATTATTCATGTGAATTTTCTTAGCGGAAGTTTCTAGTTTTCAGTTTTTGTTATTATATACTTTACATAAATAATGAAAACAACTTTAAGATAAGATATAATGACAAGATGTTTGTTTTCAATTGTTTATCTTTTTTGCGCGAATCTTTCAACTTGCGGTACAATGTGCTTTTAAGTAAATTTGTCTTTGTAATATGGTTGTATTGCAAGTTTACCTAAGAAATATAAACTATTTACATACATTATTATCATAAACTTCACACAGCATTTAATATTTCGTTCGGTATAGTATTTATGTTTGCTGTTATTTTGTGCACAGTATTAACTATTTATTGTTATTTTTCATATGTTTGCGTATTCAGTCTCATACCCCCAGGAACAAAATGAGTGTAACTGTAAAAAAAAAAAGTCAAAAGACAAGAAAAATCAAACAAAATTTAAAAAGAAAAATATGACAATATAAAAAAATGAAACAAAAAAGACATCGCAGACATGTGACCTTCACGTGGTGGTGTGGCTTATGTGTTCGGAGACTGTAGTGGAAATGTTCAGCCTTACCATGCAGGTAAGAATCGAAAAGCCAGACTGCGGTCGTCCTACTCAAGCAACATGGTTTTTAGAGATAGTAAAAACATCTTGTACCAGATCAGCTATCATATGAGTCAACAAAAATCTACGACGGTTGCTAAGTTATGATAGAGTAAAATTTGGGAACCAGAATGAGAAAAGCTCCTACATAGCACAAAGAAAGGCCAATATGCTCTGGACAGAGCTAGAGATATGAAAGAAGGGAAGTAGCTTTTCGACCTATCTGGCAGCTTCAAAGACATTTGAAACAAAATATCTTGATATGTCCGAACTTCTTTACGAGTTAAACCTACTTCCGCAGCGCAGTGAGCTCTCTTAGCTGAAAGGTGTTGGCGCACCTGCGTTTAAGTCCCTGATCCTGTGTCCCAAATACAGAAGATTCACCAGCTGCAGTAAACAACATATAATATACGACCGAAGAGCATACCATAATAACTAAAAATGGTTTTCTGAGGGCATAAAATTTCTGAGGATGAATTTGCTTCTGAAGGAACGCTAAATCATTTGGGGTTGATTTATTCCCCGAGGGGGCCATTTCTCTCCCAAACCCACCCCCTGGTACGCGTATGGTGTGGGGTGTAAAAACAAATAGAGACAAATTTGTATGCTTCTAGAGAGTAGGATGCATCTACAAGAGGAAACATCGGAAAGTGGGGCAGCATCTATTATCGGAAGTATCACAAAGTGGGGATGGTTGCATTCTAATCTTTAATGACACTTGTGATCATAGTGCGTGATGTGGCAAATGTCATGCTGGAGGACGTGATGGCGAGTGTCATGTTATACAATATGACATCATGCATTAAGTTACATTACTTGACACGACGTATTATATTACGTGACTTGGACACTAATACTACCAAGTAAAAAAGTACCAACATGTCAAGATGTTTCATATACATGTGGTATCTGTTCTTAAAGACATATCTGAAAGATCAGACGCACATTTGATTCCACACCCATTAATAATTAAGATACAAAGGAATTAATGACATTAGTTGCTAGTTGGCGATGTTTAAATCAATAGCGATAGTTGAAAATTTGTGCCACATCAGGATTCGAACCCAGATGTCTTGCTTACTAAGTAGTTGCGCTCACCACTGCTCCATCCAGACACACTAGTCAATACAACTGCACAGACTACACTACTACACCTTCTATCAGACCCAAATTCTCAACTTATCCACACACTATTCAGTTAGTGCCCCATGCCCGGTTTCCTCATTACTTGCGGGATTTCGCTAATTCCCGTAAGAGTTCGAGCGTGTTGGGCATCTGCGCAAAAGTGAACAATTGCTTCCCTCGTCCTTACCTTAGCTATATACAGGGTGGTCCATTTATAGTGACCGGGCTAAATACCTCACGAAATAACCATCAAACAAAAAACTACAAAAAACGAAATTCTTCTAGCTTGAAGGGGGAAACCAGATGGCGCTTTGGTTGGTCCGCTAGATGGCACTGCCATAGGTCAAACGGATATCAATTACGTTTTTTAAATTAGGAACCCCCATTTTTATTACATATTCGTGTAAGGAAATAGGAATGTTTTAGTTGGACCACTTTTTTTCGTTTTGTGATAGATGGCGCTGTAATATTAACAAACGTATAATTACGTCGTATCACGTAACATTCCGCCAGTACGGAGGGTATTTGCTACGTGATACATTACCCGTGTTAAAATGGACCGTTTAAAAATTGCAGAAAAGGTCGATATCGTGTTGATGTATGGCTAATGTTATCAAAATGCACAACGGGCGTGTGCTATGTATGCTGCTCGGTATCCTGGACGACATCATCCAAGTGTCCGGACCGTTTGCCGGATAGTTACGTTATTTAAGGAAACAGGAAGTGTTCAGCCACATGTGAAACGTCAGTCACGACCTGCAACAAATGATGATGCCCAAGTAGGTGTTTTAGCTGCTGTCGCGGCTAATCCGCACATCAGTAGCAGACAAAGTGCGCGATATTCGGGAATCTCAAAAACGTCGGTTGTTGAGAATGCTACAACAACATCGATTGCACCCGTACCATATTTCTATCCACCAGGAATTACATGGCGACGACTTTGAACGTCGTGTACAGTTGTGCTACTGGGCACAAGAGAAATTACGGGACGATAACAGATTTTCTGCATGCGTTCTATTTAGCGACGAAGCGTCATCCACCAAGAGCGGTAACGTAAACCGGCATAATATGCACTATTGGGCAACGGAAAATCCGCGATGGCTGCGACAAGTGGAACATCAGCGACCTTGGCGGGTTAATGTACGGTGCGGCATTATGGGAAGAAGGATTATTGGCCCCCATTTTATCGATGGCAATCTAAATGATGCAATGTATGCTGATTTCCTACGTAATGTTCTACCGATGTTACTACAAGATGCTTCACTGCATAGCAAAATGGCGATGAACTTCCAACATGATGGCCGTGCGGCACATAGCTCGCATGCGATTGAAGCTGTACTTAATAGCATATTTCATGAGACGTGGATTGGTATGCGAAGCACCGTACCATGGCCCGCACGTTCACCGGATCTGACGTCCCCGGATTTCTTTCTGTGGGGAAAGTTGAATGTTATTTGCTGTCGTGATCCACCGACAACGCCTGACAACATGCATCAGCGCATTGTCAATGCATGTGCCAACATTACGGAAGGCGAACTACTCCCTGTTGAGAGGAATGTCGTTCCACGTATTGCCAAATGCATTGAGGTTGACGGACATCATTTTGAGCATTTATTGGATTAATGTGGTATTTACAGGTAATCACGCTGTAGCAGCATGCTTTCTCAGAAATAATAAGTTCACGAAGGTATATGTATCACATTGGAACAACCGAAATAAAATGTTCAAACATACCTAAGTTCTGTATTTTAGTTTAAGAAACCTACCTGTTACCAACTGTTCGTCTAAAACTGTGAACCATATATTTGTGACTACTACAGCGCCATCTATCACAAAGCGAAAAAAGTGGTCCAACTAAAACATTCATATTTATTTACGTACTACATGAATATGTAATAAAAATGGGGGTTCCTATTTTAAAAAAAAAACGCTGTTGATATCCGTTTGGCCTATGGCAGCGCCATCTAGCAGTCCAATCATAACGCCATCTGATTTCCCCCTTCACGCTAGACACGTTTCGTTCTTTGTAGTTTTTTCGTTTGACGCTTATTTCATGAGATATTTGGCCCGGTCACGATCAGTGGACCACCCTGTATATGTGTCCTCCGTTCTTTTGGAAATGTCCGGAAAAAACAGACACCAGATACATATACTGGAGTGCCAAAGAAACTGGTACAGGCATGCGTATTCAAATACAGGCAGAATATGGCAAATATGTAAACAGGCAGAATACGGCGCTGTGGTTGGCAACACCTATATAAGACAACAAATGTCTGACGTACTTGTTAGATCGGTTACTGATACTTCAATGGCAGGTTATCCAGATTTAACGGAGTTTGAAGGTGGTGCTACAGTCGGTGCACGAGCGATGCAACACAGCATCTCCGAGGTAGCGATGACGTGGTGATTTTCCCGTACGAATATTTCACGAGTGTACCACGAATATCTGGAATCCGGTAAAACATTTGCTGCAAAGTTCAGTGCTGGGCCCTAAACAAGTGTCAGTATGCGAACCATTAATCGAATCATCATCGATAAATATCCTTGATGACTACACGACACAAAGCTTTACGCCTCACCGGGATCCACCAACAGCGACATTGGAATGCTGGTGACTAAAAACATGTTGCCTGGTCGGACGAGTCTCGTTTCAAATTGTATCGAGCAAATGCAGTGTACGGGTATGGAAACAACTTCATGAACCCATGGACCCTGCATGACAGCGGGGGATTGTTCAAGCTAATGGGGGCTCTGTAAGGGCGTGGAGACTGTGTAGTTGGAGTGATATGGGATACCTGATACGTCTAGATACGACTCTGACAGGTGATAGGTACGTAAGCATTCTGTCTGATCACCTACATCCTTTTATGTCCTTTGTGCATTCTGACGGACTTGGGCAATTTCAGCAGAACAGTGCCACACCCAACACCTCCAGTATTACTACAGAGTGGTTCTAGGAAAACTCTTCTGAGTTTAAACATTTCCGCTGGCCACCAAACTCCCCAGACATGAACATTATTGACCATATCTGGGATGCCTTGCTACTTGCTGTTCAGAAGATATCTGCACCCCCTCGTACTCTTACCGATTTGTGGACAGCCCAGCAGGATTCATGGTGTCAGTTCCCTCCAGCATTAATTCAGACATTAGTCAAGTCTGTGCTTCTGCGTGCTCGCGGGCACCCTACACGAAATTAGCCGTGTGTACCAGTTTCTCTGGCTCTTCAGTGTATGAGTAAGGTGAGGACGACCAATTGATCACTTTGTTGCATATGCAAACCACACTCTAACCGTTTCTGGAATCAGCGAAATGCTACGTGTAATGAAGATAATGGGCAAAGAGAACTACATCTGTAGTGTGTGAATAAGTTGAGAATTCGAGTGTGACGGGAGGTGCGCAAGGGCATTCCTTGCTGCTGTGCTGACCACTGGTGGTCACTGGTGCGCAGTGGTCAGTGGATCTGCCTAGGAAGCAGCAGAGCCAGGGTCGAATCCCACTCTGGCATTGCCCACTAGCAGCTTTGCGTCAAGATGCTTTAATTTAAATGTCTTTGAAGCTGATAGATAAGTCGACACTTCCCTAACTCTGCCCAGGCGTAATTCGCGTTTTCTGGTGCTGTGATAGAAGCATTTTTCATTCTGGTTAATATTGTCCGAAAAGTCAGAACTATACAACATGAAAAGTATGCTTCCCTGGGGTTCATCTGAAGTTGCTTCTACATGTGCCAGTAGCTCTTCAGTCAACCATCACATAAATATTTCTTGCCCGATGGCTGTGCCTAAGCATGTTATGAGTCTACATTTGTATGAGGCTCCTCTAAAAGGAATTTCGAGAAAATGTTGAGTCGAAGCATGGTTTGACGCATCCGTCAATGAAGAAATATTTTTGGACTACTGATGAGGACTAGGCAGGCGAAACCGGTGTAAACATCAAATAAATTCCGTGAAAATTGACTACAATAAACTTTCTAGTTACAACTAATGTGATCATTGTGCTCTCTGCAATAACATGGCAAATATGAACAATTCATAGAAGCTTCACCCTGTTCGACATCTATTCCTAAAACTTTATCCATGCACACAGCAAACAACCTTATAGTGTTTGGCTGAGGGGGGAATTTGTGTACCACCGTCGCTTCCCATCTTGCCTATTCCAGTGGTGTTGATGGACAGTAAGAACGGTTGTTGGTAAGCCTTTGTGTGAGCCCGTATCCGATTTTCTTCGGGAGACGTAGAAGGAAGAAAATGTTGATGGAGTCTTCTGGGAAAGTACGCTCACAGAATTTTAACAGTAAAACATACCGTGAAGACTTTGCATGACCATCTTTTCAGAGACTTTTCAGCGGGACTCGGCTGTTCGTTACAGGATGTAAAATGAAACACCTTTCAGCCGTCTAGTTTCCAAACTTATTTTATTAGCCAACCTGCAGATGATAGTTGAAGTGATCGCTATAGCAAGCAGAAATCTACTAATACCAGTATTCCTGGCCTCTGTTTTGACCAGAGGCAAGGTGGAATCTTCCTACACGCCGGTTCTGGGCCTGAAGATAGCGTCGTAAATCGGCAATACTGGTAGCGAAATAAAATAAGTTTGGAAACTAGACGGCTGAAAGGTGTTTCATTTGCCATCCTATGCCGTAAAGAGTTCTCCTGTAGTGGCCGTCACTACCGTTGACTGAGCATCTCTGTCACGCTTTCACACTCACTAATTGAACCAGTAACTAAACGTGCTGCGCTTCTTTGGTTTTTCTCCATCTCGTCTATCAACTGTTCTTATGAAAAGTCGCAAACTAACAGGTAATACTAGATTACAGATCGAACAAAGGTTTTGCAAGTTACCACCGTCATGGGTAGACTTCACTTTCTGAGGATTCTTCCAGTGAGTCTCAACCTGATATCTGCCTTTTCTACGATGATTTTTATACGCTTGCTCCACTTTAAATTGCTCTATAAACATCTCCTATGTATTTAATGGGCGTGACTCCTTCTAGTAATTGTTCAGCCATCGTGTAATCGTGCCAACGGTCTTGTCGCAGTGCTAACACCGGTTCCCGTCACATCACCGATGTTAAGCGCTGTCGGGCTGGGCTAGCACTTGTATGGGTGACCCTTTGGTCTGCCGAGCGCTGTTGGCAAGCAGGGTGCACTCAGCGCTTGTGAGGCAAACTGAGGAGCTCTACTTGACTGAGAAGTAGCGGCTCCGGTCTAGGAAACTGACATACGGCCGGGAGAGCCCCTTCACATCCGCATCCAGTGACGCCTTTGGGCTAAGGATGACACGGCGGCTGGTCAGTACCGTTGTGCCTTCATGGACTGTTCGGGCGGAGTTTATTTTAGTTCGTGTGATCGTAGAATAACCGGTCTTTCTGCCGATTTATGAACAATACACTTGTTTATGCTGAGAGCCAACTATCTATCTCGTATAATTTCTTGCTTGCAGTTTGTTCTTTGCCACAATATCTTTTTTCTGAGTCTTCTTTTGCGATGGTATAATATGTAAGTATAAATATTATTGTGATTGCGGATAACAGTGAACCATGACCTGCTTTGCACTGCTCTAACACAACTGATTCTCACGTATATGTTCACCACTGCGCTCTGTCTCACAACGGACACACCCATGACACTGCGAAAAATATGTGAAACGACATCAGCAGGGATCAAAAAGTCCCGAAGATCGCACAGGTTTCCCAGTCCGGGATAATCAATGTGAATCCAAGAGAACACTGATTTTTATGAAAGATATCACAAACAACCTATAATTCATTCCCACACTTTGCTGAAACATGATCGGAGCAAGGTAATCGGCACACAACATCCCACCAAGTTTGTGAAATATCAGAGTCCAACCTACCCTACGTCCATCGCCTGCGCTTGCTGGTGGACAGTGTCCGCCGGCAGCAAGTGTTAAAGAGCAAACCTCTGCAGTCAGTGGTTTCATCTCCAGAACATCTCGCACAACAAATTTGTGCCATCCAATTTGTGGCTGGTAACACCTTCCACTTTACTCTTCCTTTTAATACAAGTAATAATATATGCAGAAAAAAATGATCTAAAAAAATTAAAGATGACTGCAACAGAGCAGCTGTCTTTTAAGGTATCCGTCTACTTCTGTTTCAGGAACTGATGAATTGATGATTCATCCTACACGGCTGTATTGTGCTAAACAATTTTCTTTCTGTCTCTTGGCTCTACAGGGTGGCAGTAACTATTGCCACCTGGAATATCTCCGAAAGTATGATAGTAGCTCATACGTTTGTGGGGCAAGTGTTGCATGGGGCAACGGGGCCGTAATATGAAGTTGGTTTTTTGTTGCTAGGTGGGGTCAACTTTGTTTTTTAAAATCGGATGCTATAGTTTGGTACTTATTTTCTGATAGCGGCTATCGAGATGGATCCAATGAAGTGTAACAGTAAGGTCTTTGAAGGTCAACGAAGGTCAAAACGGTGGCATGGTCGTCCATTTACAAAAAGTGTTCGAAGTAATGACCATTGGGATAAATGCAGTGTTGCAATCTTGCTATCGTGGATTGAATGTTGTTCCTTATCACTTCGGCACTTATCGAAGCACATGCTCTGACAATTCTCTCTCGCATATCTTCAAGTGTAGTTGGAACATCTTTATAATCAATGTCTTTTACGAATCCCTACAAGAAAAAATCCAGAGGCGTCAAGTCTGGTGAACGAGTCGGCCACGACACATCTCCTCCGTGTACAATTCAATGATTTAAGAATTGTCTCTGCAACTCATTTGTAGCCATCAGCGAAAAATGTGCCGAACACCCATCGTTTTGATACCACATTCTGTTCCTTGTTCCTAAGGATATTTCTTACATTAACAGACCTAATGTTTCATGCAGGAATGTGGTGTACTTCCTACTATTAAGATTTCCTTCGATGAAATAGGGACCTATAATTCTGTCCTCCAGAATCTCACACCATACATTCACCAACCACGGTTTCTGGTGTGCAGCTTGTCGCAGCCACCATGGATATTCAGTTGCCCAATAATGCAAGTTACGCAAATTTACATTCCCATGGTTCATGAGCGTAGCCTCGTCAGTAAATAAAATAAAATAAATAAATGTGTCATCCCTCTGAATCCGAAGTTGAGTCCATCAGCAGAATTCAGTGCGACGCATACAATCCGTACGAGTTAATTCTTGGTGGAGACTGATATGGTAAGTATGATATTTATGGCAATGCAGAACAAGAACAACACTACTCTAGCTCATGCCAGATTTGACGCGAACTAACACAAGAATCGCGGAACACAGTGGCAAGACTACCAATTTCCGTTTCCTGAAGCGACTGCACCTAGCAAGAAGAAACCAACGTCATATTATGGCCCCCATTGCCCCATGCAACTTTCGTCCCACAAACGTTTCAGCTCCTATCGTACTTCCGGAGTTATTCTTGGTGGCAATAGTTAGTGACTCACAATGTATATTAGCCATATATTTATTCAGTGGGAATAAAAACATTATGAACATCTACTTAACAGCGTGTTGGTCCACCTTTGGAATGCAATGAACAGCGATTCTCCGTGCCATGGATTCGACAAGTCCTTGGTAGGTTCTCGGTGCCATGTTGCACTAGACACACAGGTTATGCAGTTATCGTAAATTAAGGGCAGGTGTTTTGTGGGCGCGCAAATGGTGTCGGACGGATTCTGATCAGGTGGGCTCACTGTTATGCTCCTCAAACTACTGTTGCAAGATTCTGGCCTTGTGACACGGACTGTTGTCGCACTGGGGGATGCCATCACAGTCGGGGAAGACAAGCTTGAGGGTATGCAGATGGCCCTCATTAATATTAATGTAGGACACAGCTGTCAAGATGGCTTCGAAGATTACCGCATATCTGACGGAAGCGGGTATATCTACCTCATAGCATAACCTACGACCGTGACGCGGTATATGTTTCGAGAACCCGTTCTTCTCGATGACTTCAATCAGGACGGGACTGTATATCTGGCCTTACAAGAGAGACGTCATTCGACCACGCGACACGTTTCCATTGAAGCAGGATCCAGTCTCGTAGATCTTGAACCGACTGGAATCGTAGTTGGCGTTATTGTTGGGTCAACATGAGAACATGCAGGAGTCCGCTGTTGAGTCCATGTTGTTGTTGTTGTGGTCTTCAGTCCTCAGACTGGTTTGATGCAGCTCTCCATGCTACTCTATCCTGTGCAAGGTTTTTCATCTCCCAGTACCTACTGCAACCTACATCCTCCTGAATCTGCTTAGTGTATTCGTCTCTTGGTCTCCCTCTACGATTTTTACCCTCCACGCTGCCCTCCAATACTAAATTGGTGATCCCTTGATGCCTCAGAACATGTCCTACCAACCGATCCCTTCTTCTGGTCAGGTTGTGCCACAAACTTCTCTTCTCCCCAATCCTATTCAATACTTCCTCATTAGTTATGTGATCTACCCATCTAATCTTCAGCATTCTTCTGTAGCACCACATTTCGAAAGCTTCTATTCTCTTCTTGTCCAAACTATTTATCGTCCATGTTTCACTTCCATACATGGCTACACTCCATACGAATACTTTCAGAAATGACTTCTTGACACTTAAATCAATACTGGATGTTAACAAATTTCTCTTCTTCAGAAACGCTTTCCTTGCCATTGCCAGCCTACATTTTATATCCTCTCTACTTCGACCATCATCAGTTATTTTGCTCCCCAAATAGCAAAACTCCTTTACTACTTTAAGTGCCTCATTTCCTAATCTAATTCCCTCAGCATCACCCGACTTAATTAGACTACATTCCATTATCCTTGTTTTGCTTTTGTTGATGTTCATCTTATATCCTCCTTTCAAGACACTGTCCATTCCGTTCAACTGCTCTTGCAAGTCCTTTGCTGTCTCTGACAGAATAACAATGTCATCGGCGAACCTCAAAGTTTTTATTTCTTCTCCGTGAATTTTAATACCTACTCCGAATTTTTCTTTTGTTTCCTTTACTGCTTGCTCAATATACAGATTGAACAACATCGGAGAGAGGCTACAACTCTGTCTTACTCCCTTCCCAACCACTGCTTCTCTTTCATGTCCCTCGACTCTTATAACTGCCATCTGGTTTCTGTACAAATTGTAAATAGCCTTTCGCTCCCTGTATTTTACCCCTGCCACCTTTAGAATTTGAAAGAGAGTATTCCAGTCAATACTGTCAAAAGCTTTCTCTAAGTCTACAAATGCTAGAAACGTAGGTTTGCCTTTCCTTAATCTTTCTTCTAAGATAAGTCGTAAGGTCAGTATTGCCTCACGTGTTCCAGTGTTTCTACGGAATCCAAACTGATCTTCCCCGAGGTTGGCTTCTACTAGGTTTTCCATTCGTCTGTAAAGAATTCTTGTTGGTATTTTGCAGCTGTGACTTATTAAGCTGATAGTTCGGTAATTTTCACATCTGTCAACACCTGCTTTCTTTGGGATTGGAATTATTATACACTCCTGGAAATTGAAATAAGAACACCGTGAATTCATTGTCCCAGGAAGGGGAAACTTTATTGACACATTCCTGGGGTCAGATACATCACATGATCACACTGACAGAACCACAGGCACATAGACACAGGCAATAGAGCATGCACAATGTCGGCACTAGTACAGTGTATATCCACCTTTCGCAGCAATGCAGGCTGCTATTCTCCCATGGAGACGATCGTAGAGATGCTGGATGTAGTCCTGTGGAACGGCTTGCCATGCCATTTCCACCTGGCGCCTCAGTTGGACCAGCGTTCGTGCTGGACGTGCAGACCGCGTGAGACGACGCTTCATCCAGTCCCAAACATGCTCAATGGGGGACAGATCCGGAGATCTTGCTGGCCAGGGTAGTTGACTTACACCTTCTAGAGCACGTTGGGTGGCACGGGATACATGCGGACGTGCATTGTCCTGTTGGAACAGCAAGTTCCCTTGCCGGTCTAGGAATGGTAGAACGATGGGTTCGATGACGGTTTGGATGTACCGTGCACTATTCAGTGTCCCCTCGACGATCACCAGTGGTGTACGGCCAGTGTAGGAGATCGCTCCCCACACTATGATGCCGGGTGTTGGCCCTGTGTGCCTCGGTCGTATGCAGTCCTGATTGTGGCGCTCACCTGCACGGCGCCAAACACGCATACGACCATCATTGGCACCAAGGCAGAAGCGACTCTCATCGCTGAAGACGACACGTCTCCATTCGTCCCTCCATTCACGCCTGTCGCGACACCACTGGAGGTGGGCTGCACGATGTTGGGGCGTGAGCGGAAGACGGCCTAACGGTGTGCGGGACCGTAGCCCAGCTTCATGGAGACGGTTGCGAATGGTCCTCGCCGATACCCCAGGAGCAACAGTGTCCCTAATTTGCTGGGAAGTGGCGGTGCGGTCCCCTACGGCACTGCGTAGGATCCTACGGTCTTGGCGTGCATCCGTGCGTCGCTACGGTCCGGTCCCAGGTCGACGGGCACGTGCACCTTCCGCCGACCACTGGCGACAACATCGATGTACTGTGGAGACCTCACGCCCCACGTGTTGAGCAATTCGGCGGTACGTCCACCCGGCCTCCCGCATGCCCACTATACGCCCTCGCTCAAAGTCCGTCAACTGCACATACGGTTCACGTCCACGCTGTCGCGGCATGCTACCAGTGTTAAAGACTGCGATGGAGCTCCGTATGCCACGGCAAACTGGCTGACACTGACGGCGGCGGTGCACAAATGCTGCGCAGCTAGCGCCATTCGACGGCCAACACCGCTGTTCCTGGTGTGTCCGCTGTGCCGTGCGTGTGATCATTGCTTGTACAGCCCTCTCGCAGTGTCCGGAGCAAGTATGGTGGGTCTGACACACCGGTGTCAATGTGTTCTTTTTTCCATTTCCAGGAGTGTATTCTTCTTGAAGTCTGAGGGTATTTCGCCTGTTTCATACATCTTGCTCACCAGATGGTAGAGTTTTGTCAGGACTGGCTCTCCCACGGCCGTCAGTAGTTCCAATGGAATATTGTCTACTCCGGGGGCCTTGTTTCGACTCAGGTCTTTCAGTGCTCTGTCAAGCTCTTCACGCAGTATCATATCTCCCATTTCATCTTCATCTACATCCTCTTCCATTTCTATAATATTGTCCTCAAGTACATCGCCCTTGTATAGACCCTCTATATACTCCTTCCACCTTTCTGCTTTCCCTTCTTTGCTTAGAACTGGGTTTCCATCTGAGCTCTTGATATTCATACTAGTCGTTCTCTTATCTCCAAAGGTCTCTTTAATTTTCCTGTAGGCGGTATCTATCTTACCCCTAGTGAGATAGGCCTCTACATCCTTACATTTGTCCTCTAGCCATCCCTGCTTAGCCATTTTGCACTTCCTGTCGATCTCATTTTTGAGACGTTTGTATTCCTTTTTGCCTGTTTCACTTACTGCATTTTTATATTTTCTCCTTTCATCAATTAAATTCAATATTTCTTCTGTTACCCAAGGATTTCTACTAGCCCTCGTCTTTTTACCTACTTGATCCTCAGCTGCCTTCACTACTTCATCCCTCAAAGCTACCCATTCTTCTTCTACTGTATTTATTTCCCCCATTCCTGTCAATTGCACCCTTATGCTCTCCCTGAATCTCTGTACAACCTCTGGTTCTTTTAGTTTATCCAGGTCCCATCTCCTTAAATTCCCACCTTTTTGCAGTTTCTTCAGTTTTAATCTACAGGTCATAACCAATAGATTGTGGTCAGAGTCCACATCTGCCCCTGGAAAAGTCTTACAATTTAAAACCTGGTTCCTAAATCTCTGTCTTACCATTATATAATCTATCTGAAACCTTTTAGTATCTCCAGGGTTCTTCCATGTATACAACCTTCTTTCATGATTCTTAAACCAAGTGTTAGTTATGATTATGTTGTGCTCTGTGCAAAATTCGACCAGGCGGCTTCCTCTTTCATTTCTGTCCCCCAATCCATATTCACCTACTATGTTTCCTTCTCTCCCTTTTCCTACACTCGAATTCCAGTCACCCATGACTATTAAATTTTCGTCTCCCTTCACAATCTGAATAATTTCTTTTATTTCATCATACATTTCTTCAATTTCTTCGTCATCTGCAGAGCTAGTTGGCATATAAACTTGTACTACTGTAGTAGGCGTGGGCTTCGTATCTATCTTGGCCACAATAATGCGTTCACTATGCTGTTTGTAGTAGCTTACCCGCATTCCTATTTTCCTATTCATTATTAAACCTACTCCTGCATTACCCCTATTTGATTTTGTGTTTATAACCCTGTAGTCACCTGACCAGAAGTCTTGTTCCTCCTGCCACCGAACTTCACTAATTCCCACTATATCTAACTTCAACCTATCCATTTCCCTTTTTAAATTTTCTAACCTACCTGCCCGATTAAGGGATCTGACATTCCACGCTCCGATCCGTAGAACGCCAGTTTTCTTTCTCCTGATAACGACATCCTCTTGAGTAGTCCCCGCCCGGAGATCCGAATGGGGGACTATTTTGCCTCCGGAATATTTTACCCAAGAGGACGCCATCATCATGTAATCATACAGTAAAGCTGCATGCCCTCGGGAAAAATTACGGCTGCAGTTTCCCCTTGCTTTCAGCCGTTCGCAGTACCAGCACAGCAAGGCCGTTTTGGTTATTGTTACAAGGCCAGATCAGTCAATCATCCAGACTGTTGCCCTTGCAACTACTGAAAAGGCTGCTGCCCCTCTTCAGGAACCACACGTTTGTCTGGCCTCTCAACAGATACCCCTCCGTTGTGGTTGCACCTACGGTACGGCTATCTGTATCGCTGAGGCACGCAAGCCTCCCCACCAACGGCAAGGTCCATGGTTCATAGTTTCACAATATATGTTGAAGGGTGTGCATCAGAATTCTATTCTGTCATCAGATCGCAGCGTATTCTGCCTTACAGAGTGAAGAAGCCTCCGAACTTCAGTATTCTGTGGTGAGGTGCGGACGCCCAACACCTCGTCCCTCACTAGTGGTTTCCCTGTCCTTCAAGCTCTTTCCATACATACTCACGATTATATTACATGAAGAGCCGACGAGCTTCGCCATTTACGAGATGCTCGAGACGCCAGGTTATAACAGCTTGTCCCCTGTCAAAGCCGCTAATGGCAGTGGATATCTTCATTTGAGTTCCGTAACGAAGCTAGAATAATATCCCATTCGCCACTGCTCCGCTTAAATACTTTCCTCGTCGTAACACATGCTCGCAACGGGACTAGGCATCATTCAGTCTCAAGGTGGACGCTGATCAGGATGTTCTGGATCATCATTGTACTCGTATTTCAACAGTAGGCCGGCCGGGGTGGCCGAGCAGTTCTAGACGCTACAGTCTGGAACCGCGCGACAGCTACGGTCGCAGGTTCGAATCCTGCCTCGGGCATGGATGTGTGTGATGTCCTTAGGTTAGTTAGTTATAAGTCGTTCTAAGTTGACTGACTAGGGCACTGATGAGCTCAGTCAGAAGTTAAGTCCCATAGCGCTCAGAGCCATTTGCATTTTTTTTTCAGCAGTAGTTCTACAACAATAAACACATACCCTACTTTCCACTTCTGCATCAGCAATTCGAACCGTTTTTGAGACTAAGCACTCCACCTATACCATATCGTCTCCTTAGTTATGTATTACGATCCATTACACTCCTCGTTACCGGTACGGTTGATACAACTGGTTGTTAAACATAGTGGCGACGTGAATCGCGACTCGGCGCCAGTCGATCCCCAGGCTTTCGCTCCTGCGGTACGCCGGCTGCTGGCTGCTGTACGGCTTGTTCTGAGAGGTCCGCCTCCGCAGCCGCCCCCGCCGCCCCCGCACTCGTGGCCGGCGGTGCAGATCAATAGGAAGGAGCGGAGCGGGCCGCACGTGAGGCGCCGCCGCGTCTGGCGCGTGACGCGTCCTTGGCCAGCCCTGTCGCCGCCGCCGCGCTGTCTGCTCTCGTGCCGGTGTGGGGCGGCGCATTCGAGCAGACGGGCGGACGAGTACGTGCTCTCCAGGCGTGAAGCCGGCGCCGCGTCTACCGAGTCGCGCCACCGCGCTCTTCTTCTTTTTTATCTCTTGCTTTCGATTTCTACCTGCTCCCGGACTCCCCGCAAATGCCGAGGGAGCTTTATCTTTTTTTTTATTTTTTTCCTTTTCAGTTTCCCCTCTACCCCACAACTGTCTGGACTAGAGACGTGCCGGACATGACAAGGCGGCATAATCGTTCACAATAACACAATCTCGAAGCGCCCCGTGAGCAAGAGGCCGAGGCGGCCCCGCTGTTAGTACGCCCAATCACCGTGCAGTACGTGTGCAGCCAGCACCAGACCCGGGGCGGCCGAACCTTTTCTTATTACTCGAATTTGTCCTAAATCCTTCCCCCGTCCCTTCGACAAAACCAGGGTTGATTCCTTCCGTCACTGTCGTTGAAACTTGTGAAACCTCGTTTCTATTTTCGAAACGTGGAGAATGGAGTAGGAATCGCAAACAACAGTTGTAAGATGTGATTATCGACTGATTGCCGTACAGGTCACCCATACGAAAATGTTTATTATTTGTTTAGACAAAGATTCGAAAAAAAAACTTTATCCTTTGTCTTGAATGAAAAACAGCCCACAGTTGCACTAAATACTGTTTATTTTAAACCTTGACCATGGTTCTACTGTAATAATATAGCCCAATTGGGCGTAGCAGATAGGCACTAGTAGTTACTCGACTGCGCCATACGATTGTATTATTATATTTTGAGGTAAACCGATGTTACGAAAATGTAGACTTTCACGGTCGGAAATATCGTGTCCATTATAATTATCCGGGCTGTTATGCCGTGGTCGGTTGATGAATTCTGTGTCGATTCCCAACGACATATTACGATCAGTAATAAACTGTGCAGTGGTGACTGGGATGAAATTGGTAGACTACTGCATGATACCATGGGGAAGCGTATGTTGACAACGTCTAGTAGACAGAAGAAGAAGTTTGACAATTTGCTGCCTAATCAGACTGTTCGGCATTTAGACGTTTCCCAGACCGTTATCAATTTGTCCAAACGTTCGTTATCTGACGATGAGACATCTGTGCTTGCCAAGGGAGGAAATTTTGCTGTTAGTCCGCGTTTTGTGCCCACGGAAGAAATTATAGCCAGTGTAGAAGCAGGAATTCGCAGTGTGGATTCTGTAACAGCTGAAGAAATCCGTATAGAAACAGTGAGAATATTAGCCAATGCAAAACCCCCGAAAAGTAATATAACTGTGGGTGAGAGAAGAGCTTTAAAACTCCTGAATGACGACGATAGTAGTTTGGTTCTCCCAGCTGACAAAGGAAGCACAACGGTGGTTATGGATGTGGCCGATTATCAGAGTAAAATTACTGATCTACTGGATCCGCAAGCATATAGGAAGCTGAATAAGGACCCCACTAACAACGTTCTCAGAACTGTGTCGCTGTTAATAAAAAAGTCCTCCATTGAAGAGAGTGTTCAGAAAGGTCTCTGCAATTCGGTTGCGCTACCGCCGACGCTTTATGGATTGCCCAAAATTCAAAAAGAAAATATGCCGTTAAGACCGATACTAAATGCCATTGGTTCTCCAACCTACTCGTTAGCCAAGTTTTTGACTACGCTGTTAAAACCACATGTGGGCCGTTCGGACTCTTATATAAAGAATTCGACACATTTCATCAGCAGATTGAATGGCATAGTGGTCCAGCCGGAGGACATATTGGTCAGCTTCGATGTGATACCGCTGTTTACCATGGTTCCACTTAATGACGTATTGGAACAGCTGGATCGAATTTTTCCTGCCGACATTTCAGAACTGTTTAAGTGTTGTTTGATGACCACATATTTCAAGTGGAATGAACAGTTTTATCAGCAAACGGATGGCGTGGCTATGGGAAGCCCCCTAAGTCCCGTAATTGCAAACTTCTTTATGGAGAAATTCGAAGAACAGGCCTTAGGTACTGCCAGCAAAAAACCAAATGTATGGTTCCGATACGTGGATGACACGTTTGTGCTGTGGAGACATGGTAGGGAGGAACTAAGCCGGTTCCACGAACATCTGGACAGTATAAACACGAGAATTCAGTTTACAATGGAGGAGGAGGTAGACGGCAAATTACATTTCCTCGATGTGCTTGTTTTTAGAAACGAAAATGGTAGTTTGGGCCACTCAGTGTACCGCAAACCCACGCACACGGACCGTTATTTGCACCGGGATTCGAACCACCACCCACAACAGAAGCGGGGTGTTATCAAGACGTTAGCGGACAAAGCTAGAAACATTTGTGAACCTGAGTTGCTCGACGCTGAGATGGAACATCTCCACAATGCACAAATGAAGAACGGATATTCGTCCGCCGAAATAAAACGTGCGTTGAGGCAACCACGCAGAAATCATACTGACGTACAGGCTACTGCAAAATCTAAGGTTTTCCTGCCGTTTGTTAAAAATGCAACGGAAAGAATAGGGAGGATCTTGACGAAGCGGAATATTACCGTAATTTACAAGCCCACCGGGAAGATACAGGAATACCTTAAGCCTTCCAAGGACGCTCGCAAACCGTTGGAAAAAGTTGGGGTGTATAGGATCCCATGCAGCTGTGGTGATGCTTATGTGGGTACCACTAAAAGAACGGTTTCTAAACGTTTGGAAGAGCACAAGGGAAATTATAGAAGAGGAGAAACGGAACGATCAGCTGTTGCGGAGCATGCTTTCCAGCCAGGGAAACACAATATTCGTTTCGAGGAGACGCAAGTACTAGCGGCCACAAGCGGATATTACGAAAGGCTCTACAGGGAGGCAATCGAAATCGCTAAACACCCAAATAATTTCAACGGAAAGGAGGAAGGCGTGAAATTAAACGGTATATGGGTGCCGGTGTTACAGACGATGTGTACCACCCGTCCACTACTGGGTGATGGCAACGGCGATCGACGGCGACGGACAGCGGCCAATTGCACTGACGTTTTCAAAACACGTGACGTCACGCCGCGGCGTGGGAGCGCGCGGACACGGAATTTAGCGGCAGTCAGTAGCGAGCCAGTGGGTGTGTTGGACCTTCCATCGAGCTACGGACCCCCTTGAAGATGTCTCCCGCAGTCGGAGAAGAAACGTTGGGAATCGACGCAGAATTCATCAACCGACCACGGCATAACAGCCCGGATAATTATAATGGACATGGCAAACTAATGTTTTAGGACAATGCTCCAGTAGGAATTTGTCATACAGAGTCATGAACTGCTGCCGGCCAAAAAGGCCGAGCGGTTCTAGGCGCTACAGTCTGGAACCGCGCGACTGCTTTGGACGCAGGTTCGAATCCTGCCTGGGGCATGGATGTGTGTGATGTCCTTAGCTTAGTTAGGTTTAAGTAGTTCTAAGTTCTAGGGGACTGATGATCTCAGAAGTTAAGTCCCATAGTGCTCACAGCCATTTCAACCATTTTGTATGCTGGGGATCAACATCAGCGACATAGCTCTGTGTTGAGCACCACCTATGGCGTGCGGGGTGCAGCAAAAAAAAAGTTCAAATGTGTGTGAAATCTTATGGGACTTAACTGCTAAGGTCATCAGTCCCTAAGCTTACACACTACTTAACCTAAATTATCCTAAGGACAAATACACACACACACACACCCATGCCCGAGGGAGGACTCGAAGCTGGCCGGAGTGGCCGTGCGGTTCTAGGCGCTACGGTCTGGAACCGCGCGACCGCTACGGTCGCAGGTTCGAATCCTGCCTCGGGCATGGATGTGTGTGCTGTCCGTAGGTTAGTTAGGTTTAAGTAGTTCTAAGTTAAGTCCCACAGTGTTCAGAGCCATTTTTGAGGAATCGAAACTCCGTCGGGACCAGCCGCACAGTCCATGAATGCAGCGCCTCAGACCGCGGGGTGCAGCGCATTTGACGACCGTGCGCCCAGTATAATAGAGGTAGTGGCGGTGGACATACGTTGCCATATGTAATTTTACTTATGTTCGAAACAGGCTAATGTGTGTTGAAGTTATTTTATTGGTCTTGACGCAGCCGCTCGGCTAGGACATTTTTCATTTATTAGTATGTATGTAAGTAATATGTTATCACTTACCTAATTTTGAAGTTTATGTGTAGATTGTGTCACTGGTCTAGATGTTACTTTGATCATTTTAAGACTTCTTCGAAACACGATTATTACTTTTATATTTGGTTTTCACTTATATACCTGTGTCTGTAGAAGATTACTGAACGAAAGATTGCCAGTGTATATTGACAAAACGTCCCTATTGGTTCAAGTGGTTCAAATGGCCCTAAGCACTATGGGACTTAACATCTGAGGTCATCAGTCCCCTAGACTTAGAACTACTCAAACGTAACTAACCTAAGGACATCACACACATACCGGAGGTGGGGTTCGAACATTCCCAACTCGCAAGAGCAGGGCAGGCTACTATAGGACTTGGTTCTTTTCAGTCAAACGTTCCAGCAGGCTGAGAGTGAGGCAGGGGGGATCCCAGAGGGGAACGTCTGGGAGGGCGTTTCCAGTTCGGTATTCGCTTGTAAAACGAAGGGAACCTCCCAAATACCTAGGTCAGACCGGGGGACTGAGACTAATTATAATGTACTTCTGGGATAACGTTGTTTTACGGTCAGAATATTCATGCAATTTTGCTATGGGCTAACAGCTTCGCATTCTCTCGTAATTCTTTCGGAGCTGTACGTAGGCAACGCTAATTCTCTTTCCCATTTGGCTAACCGTTTTCTTTTTCTGAGAATTGTTTCGATTGCTCAGCGCACGCAGATACTTCACTGAATCAAATTTCCATCCAATATGGGTGTTTTCTATTATACCTGTAAAGTTTTGACTGTCGTGAGATTTGTTTGGATACGTATACTGATACTTAAGTTTCAATGAATTATTCGTTCGTTTCGGCAGTTCTTAACGATCGTGTCTGTGCAAGTGGGAAACAGTGTCTTTGCTATGCTTAGTTTAGGGTTAGCATCCATGTACGTTTTGTTTAAAGCAGGACGAGTTTCATTTGCAATTTTTTTCATGGCAAGAGAGGATAGTTACTCTGCATGTTATTTTGTACGAACAGGGATCGTTAGATAATAGTACATCATAATATATTATCATCCTACGAGATGGAGAAGTATTCCAACATTTTAATACATTGCTGAGTTCGATTCTTCTCAGATATGTATATAATGCAGAGGGCAGTGGTGAGTTATCTTACGTCTCATTAGGAACCGATGGCGATGTGTGTAATTAATAGTACAGGGTGGGGGCCCTTGTGGTAACATCGACAGTCACTGGTGGCTGGTTTTTCTCGCTCTGTTTGGTAGCTTTCGAAGCTTTAGTTGGAGAAATGTTGACAACGCGAAGCAGTGCTGCCTGTGCTTTTTCAAACGGAAGACCGCTACCTTTTCGGCGAGCGGCTGTGCGAACTGGTGATGCAGTGACACAAGGAATTGTGGGAACGGCCTCTTGAGATCGACGTCGGCAGATGTCGACAAGAGAATACAACGTACAGTGAATTGGGTGTTACTGTGAGTGCAAAATCATGTAATAGTGTAATGCAGCGCAATGCTGAATGTTGTCGAACTATCTAAGATCGATGAGATGGATTTTAAATTGGTCAGGACGCTTATAGGTTCAGTGTTGTAATCGAGTTATTACTTAATATGTTCAAACTGCTGTTTCGTATATTATACTTGTCAGTTGGAGTAGTTCGGTTTAGAACAAGGCCGCCTCTCTGGGAGGCAGCTAACGGAAGTATACGAACCGCAGAATATTGGCTGAAAAACTGATCTAAATATTTTCGACGAGCTACATTCAAAGTGCGAGAAACTCTTCGTATTGACGAGATGAATTCGTTGCATCTTTGAATTCGGTCAACAGTCGATATTTTGGGAAATGGACAATGTTCCTGATGTCTTAAACAACGTAAAATCATATAGCATTGCCGTGTGCAAACACGTATAGTACGAATAAGATCGGAACAATGATTTATGCACACATTTGCAGCACTGACTGATGGAAATCACATATTTGTATCACCCCTACTTTCACTATGAAAGCCATTTCAGCTATCGCAGGATCAATTACTTGTGCCACAACATACATATATAGTGATCAACACGCAGAATATTATGAAGTCAAAGCTGTAACGACGTATGTATGAACTTCATCTTCACGTATCCAAAGCAGTAATAAAATTGTTTCGAACATAGTAATTATACAGCCAACCGGCTGCAAATAACTGTTAGGTACTTTGACCTAAGTTTCGACACCTGTTAAGGGTGTCTTCATCACAATGAAATTTTGAGAAGTCGTAAAATTACGTTGCGAGAAAGCAGTGGTCTGAATTTAGAGGAGCTATGCTGAAGTCAAAAATAAAATAAAACACGTTCCGGCCTTGTCACGTATGCCGAACTAGGATTAACATTAGCATGAACTGGCTGACGTTCTGTCTGATGTTATCCCTAGCTAGGTAATGAGTCACTATTAAAGAAGACTATAAAACAAATGCACAACGATAGTGGATGTTTAAATAAAATTTGAAAAGACCGCCCAGCTGGCCTCAACGATAACAAACATATTTACCCCTGCGTGTCCAACCGGTGCTAATAACGTTCATAAATTGCAAACCGGACTCGCACCCAATAAACAGGAATATTTGTAACACTGACAGATAGAAATCACCAGCAATATACATGGCTTGATTTCAAATTCCACCAAAAAGGTATAAAAAAATGTATAGAAAAAGTCAGAAAATTGAACTTGCGTTTATGCAGAGTGAATGTTACAGGAACAACACATAATGTTAATGTATTACCAAGAGATCACAAACGTAATAGGCAGTAATAAGCATGAAGCGAAACATTCTTAGTATAACTACTGGAAAACGCCTCTTAACAACACTGGGGTTCACTGAAGACAAAAATGCAGAGTGTAAGAACACCACGACACAGCAGGTAACTCCAAATAACTTCTCGTACAGTCTATACGTTAAGATGCTCACTAAATAAGTCCATACGACTCAGCTTAGGCTTTGCCTATAATTTTTGTAGCTATCACACTTCTGACTTAATACTAAGGCCGCTTCCACCAGATTCGAGTGTCGTATTTCCCTGGCATGTAATCGAAAGATTGGCAGTGTAGACTTTCGCTCAAAGTGCTACTCGGTTCCGGCAGTTGCTTGTAGCATCCATGTCCCACATAACTACCAACAGCTGATGTCGGATGGGCATCCTCCTGTTATCGCTCACAAGAAGTGCCAAGTGAGACCGAGTTCATCCATGACAGCGTTAAGTGGACGCGGCAGATCGGGCGCGTGCACCCGCTAACCTGGCCGTTGCTTAGCCACAGGCAAAGAGACAAAACCGCGCTTACGGTATGTAATCGAAAGCACTGTTGGACGTTGTGCACCCCGGTGGTAGCTCTGCGTGTTGTGTGAGCTGGCAGCATTTTGTGGTGGTCACTATCCTGGTGGTTGCACGTTGGCCGACGGACAGAACTGATTTTTGGCGCCTCCCGCTTTTCCATTAAAATCATATTTGCGGAGAACGAAGCCGACCTTCTGGAAGCCTAGGTATTACTGTTCCAACCTCTGGATCCACGCATTGTAATTAATTCCATTAGCATTTTTGCTACCAGCGTGCTTGAGATCTGGCTTGAGATTGTATTTTAAATGACTTCCTTCACCTGCTTTGGCTCCAGCTATATGTAATGTGACATAGTTTAACCTTGCAAGTGAACGATTTGTTTTAAATTCATGCATTTCTTTGTACTGAAAATTGATGGAAAGCTTGGTGGTTCTAATATTTCCCACGTGGACTGCTAGCTTTCAACTACTATTATCACTGGACAGTTGTTCTGCTGGGTATATATGACCTGTGGGTCCGTGGAACTGCTGCTGGAACTGTAGAACTGTGGTAAACTGTGAGATATTGAAGCTTTAATTTGTCCTGTTTTAAGTTCTGGGATTTTACGTGCAGCATGCTGTTCAAAGTTGAAGGTCTTGGTGATGTAAACCTGTGACCTACCTGATACTTTACTGAAGATTATATATGTAGGATTTCTGTAAATTTCTTGAGCTGTCTAGTCAGCAGATTAATTTCGTTGTATCGTGTTTGTGAGCTTGTTCACGTTGTTGAGACTTCAAGGTAGTAAGTCCCAAGTATTTCGGATGATTGCTTAAATTTGTCTCAGTCCCATTCTGAGTGGCCTCGTGCAAGCTTTTACTAAGAAAAATTTAATATGTCATTGTAGTTCAAATTTGGCCAATCCCTCTGCCCAGTTATCGTGAGTTTTCCCTCTTGCATCTCAACTAATAAGTTTCTGTATGTGCATCTCATCCTACTTCTTAACATACTTGCTTCCGTGGGGCTATCTTACTTGCGTTAATCGTCAACGCTTGGGTTGTTGAGAGGGTAGCGTTGGCCAGTAGGCGCTTCTGTGACCCAGAAGGGAGATCTAACCATAGGGCGACACATCTTGTTGTGTGTAACCATTCCAGAGGGACTCTGTATATCGTGACCCTGGTAGCTGGTCCACAGAATTAACTGGCAAAGTAAAGTTGTTCATTGTGGCTGAAAACTGGCCTCGGGGCCTGTAATACGTATAACACAAACGGCTACTATTAATTTATTGATATGCCGATAACGCTATTCCTGTGAAAGGATTTCTATTTTGTGACCGTGACAGTGTGCAAATGTAAGGTATCGGAGCAATTTTGTTCCCCTAACGTTTTCTACTGAAAGGAAGCAGTAGTAAGATAACCGGGAATCGAAACAAGATTCCATAAGTAATCAAGTAAACTGTAATTACGTAAAAGGGAACGATCGCCGTCCTAATTACGCAAAGTTGTATCCAGTACTAGCATGGTTTATAGAGAAAGTCAACTATTAGGATTGACTTTAGTTCACACTCAACTTCTCTTTTGCTGAAAAGATACAAGACATAAGCACAATTTAGTAAGTTATGTATCTATGATTTGATCTGAACTACACTGAAGGAGTATTAATACGTTTAGGCAACAACTGGATCTCAAAAACACTTACTATCTGTACACTACAATAGGAAGACAATGATAATTATAGGTAAGTGATTACTAATGATGGAGCGCTACTGATACGGACAAGAGGTTCTTTTGTCAGTTTAGTTATCGGAAATTTCTACTAGCGAAATAGTTATGAAGTAATTATATCTTTCGTCCTGATTATTATTTGCATTCTCAGGGAATATACGCTTCCTTTCAGTATTTATCTCAAGTGGCACATACACTCCTGGAAATGGAAAAAAGAACACATTGACACCGGTGTGTCAGACCCACCATACTTGCTCCGGACACTGCGAGAGGGCTGTACAAGCAATGATCACACGCACGGCACAGCGGACACACCAGGAACCGCGGTGTTGGCCGTCGAATGGCGCTAGCTGCGCAGCATTTGTGCACCGCCGCCGTCAGTGTCAGCCAGTTTGCCGTGGCATACGGAGCTCCATCGCAGTCTTTAACACTGGTAGCATGCCGCGACAGTGTGGACGTGAACCGTATGTGCAGTTGACGGACTTTGAGCGAGGGCGTATAGTGGGCATGCGGGAGGCCGGGTGGATGTACCGCCGAATTGCTCAACACGTGGGGCGTGAGGTCTCCACAGTACATCGATGTTGTCGCCAGTGGTCGGCGGAAGGTGCACGTGCCCGTCGACCTGGGACCGGACCGCAGCGACGCACGGATGCACGCCAAGACCGTAGGATCCTACGCAGTGCCGTAGGGGACCGCACCGCCACTTCCCAGCAAATTAGGGACACTGTTGCTCCTGGGGTATCGGCGGGGACCATTCGCAACCGTCTCCATGAAGCTGGGCTACGGTCCCGCACACCGTTAGGCCGTCTTCCGCTCACGCCCCAACATCGTGCAGCCCGCCTCCAGTGGTGTCGCGACAGGCGTGAATGGAGGGACGAATGGAGACGTGTCGTCTTCAGCGATGAGAGTCGCTTCTGCCTTGGTGCCAATGATGGTCGTATGCGTGTTTGGCGCCGTGCAGGTGAGCGCCACAATCATGACTGCATACGACCAAGGCACAGAGGCCAACACCCGGCATCATGGTGTGGGGAGCGATCTCCTACACTGGCCGTACACCACTGGTGATCGTCGAGGGGACACTGAATAGTGCACGGTACATCCAAACCGTCATCGAACCCATCGTTCTACCATTCCTAGACCGGCAAGGGAACTTGCTGTTCCAACAGGACAATGCACGTCCGCATGTATCCCGTGCCACCCAACGTGCTCTAGAAGGTGTAAGTCAACTACCCTGGCCAGCAAGATCTCCGGATCTGTCCCCCATTGAGCATGTTTGGGACTGGATGAAGCGTCGTCTCACGCGGTCTGCACGTCCAGCACGAACGCTGGTCCAACTGAGGCGCCAGGTGGAAATGGCATGGCAAGCCGTTCCACAGGACTACATCCAGCATCTCTACGATCGTCTCCATGGGAGAATAGCAGCCTGCATTGCTGCGAAAGGTGGATATACACTGTACTAGTGCCGACATTGTGTATGCTCTGTTGCCTGTGTCTATGTGCCTGTGGTTCTGTCAGTGTGATCATGTGATGTATCTGACCCCAGGAATGTGTCAATAAAGTTTCCCCTTCCTGGGACAATGAAATCACGGTGTTCTTATTTCAATTTCCAGGAGTGTATGGTACTGGATATAGCGTAGTTCAAATATTTGTAGCCAAATATTTATTCCTGATTGCTGTTATTGTAATATGACATTTAAATCTGGCTGAGCTATTAGCTTAGGGATACAGATTGAGTCTGAACGCTTTAGTCACAGCACAATATGGGCAACACTGATAACTACATAACAAGTGAAACTGTAAACACTTTTATTTCAGCTTTGACCTGAATACTTTAAATCTCCTCTTAGTGACTAAACCTTGATGAAACTTTAATTGTCCATTTATGAAAACTACGTGGATTATTTCAAAACTTATGCTCACTAATGAATTATGTACTTTACAACTGCGGAAAGTTTATTAACTTTTGTTAATGAAGATAAATACTTCTCAGTTCAGTAAAATAGGATACTCCGATTTATCGTAGCACTTGGGTAGGACCCCTTCTATATAAACAACTGAGGATAAAATACGGTGGCTGAATACAAAGTTCAAAGAACGTAAATTTATTATTGAAAACGAAACCACGTAACTGGTCCATGCAATTAAACAGTACTCAACTGATAATTTGAGATAAAGGTGCTAGTAGCGTCGATCTCTTGTGCTGTTCTTAAAAGTACGTGAAACTATCCATGGCTCCTCCAGTGTAACAAATTCTGAGAATTCTCTTCTTAGCGTCGGATTTTTACACTACAGAGGAAACCAAAGTATGCTATGAATAATAGGCCGAATTACTTCCGCATCTAGAACTATATTACATACTGTTGTAGTTCTTCTCGCCTGTTTCAGTTCGCAAGATACGCACCTTTTGCCTGCTAGCCACCGACTGACTGATGACGTGCAGCGGCCTTGCAGCTCGACTGCCAGAGTCACCTCTACTATTCCCGCCTAGCCAGTTACCTTGCGGAGTGACTTCCCTCCAAGTTTTACATGAGTACAAACCTACTCTCTCGTACAGAACTAGTATTGCAATTAAAGTTTTATGTTTTATATTCTTTTACAGCACATTACTTTTGGAGTTGCACTCACAGATTAATTGCAATTACATAAATGATCATAAATAATGAATAAAAACATTTGCATTGATGTTAAATCAAAGAACATGGTTATATAGAAGTCACAATAGGTAAAAACAGACGAAGAAGTTAGATAACACCATTATACGTAATACTGATAATCGTGTTACAAGTCTAGCCCACTACGTTGTGTAAATGTTCCCATGAACAACCTGCTGCAGAAAAAGCAAATTACAAACGCCGCCGTTCTGATCTCAGGCGGGCCAGTCGGAAGCGAGAGACCGCCTTGTCATCCTCAGCCAGTGTCGTCACTTGGGTGCAGTGTGGGGAGGCGAAGAGTCAGTACACCCCACTCCCTGCCGTTGTCGGCCTTGTACACCTTGGAGGCGCTACTTCTCACTCAAGTATCACCTCAGTTGGCCTCACGTCCGCAGCTCGCGGTCTTGCGGTCGCGTTCTCGCTTCCCGAGCCCGGAGACCTGCGTTCGATTACCGGCGGGGTCAGGGATTTTGACCTGCCTCGAGACGATTGGGTGATTATGTTGTCCTCATCATTTCATCATCATTCATGAATGTGGCGAGTTTGGACTTAGCAAAGGTTGGGAATTTGTCCGGGCGCTGATAACTGCGCAATTGAGCGCCCACAAACCAAAAGTCATCATCATTATCATCAGTTGGCCTCAGGAGGCTGAGTGGACCACATTTCCTTTACTGCACCATGGAAAAATCCCTGGCATTTCCGTGAATCGAACCCGGATCATCCACACTGCAGTCACCTGCACTGACTACTCAGCTACGGAGACGTACACACACGTTGCAGACAAATAAAAACCAACAGTACACTGGCGAACTGTTTGTACTCAGCTCGTGTAGATAGTCACCATAGACCGAAGAAATTACCTGCGTAAAATATTGCAGTCCGTGACTGAAATATGTATAGAAAGCACATAAAGCTACATACAGCAACAGAACCTACCTCTGGCACATAAAATTGTGTGAAAGTACCACGTGGACTCTAGGAAGACTGGGGAAGATGCTACAATCAGGAAATTAAATCTTCCATGGCATCAAGAAAGATTTAATTCGACATTGTGAAGAGTTATAGTGGAGAAATTGAAAAACATTAGAGACAAATGAAGGAGTTCATTAGCTACAGCCTGAATGTAGAGATAGAAATACAGCCCTAGATAGGGCGGTTGTAATATTGCTACATGAATTTTGCTATGCTGATATCGGTGCTAATTGACAATGAAAGTGGGTTAAAAGCCGTGATCTGTCTGGGGACGTTAACCGTGGATTACTGGGCAACTGTTTCATCAGATATTTAGTCTAGGTTTACCAAGCAGACTAACATTAATGATAATCTTTTAATAGTCATACAAAACCGGTAATATATATATATATATATATATATATATATATATATATATATATATATATATATATAAAGAGAATTTAAATAAAAAGAAAGAAATCAGTTTATATTTGGAAATTTATTTTAAGATTGTTCATTGAAATTTCAGCATATTATACGTGAGTTATAACTGAGCTGGTGCCTTATTTACGATTGAAAAATGTGAGATTGTAATCTTACGGAACACATAAAATATGGAGCCAAGATTGGGAGACTGCATACGACACTGCATTCATAAAATAACTCACGAAGAACATTGAGACATAAGCAAGAAGAAATTAACCACAACCAACAGATTCAGTTTTTATACCCAAAGAAATTACGTTCATACCACAATCCTGTCCGTCATGTAATTACCACACACTGGTATACTAAATTCATATTAACTCTTTGTGAAGTCTTCGCAAAAAGAATAGCTGAGGGCTACTTTGATGATTACACCACATGCTCCACGTGGTCAATTTGGTTTACACAAAGCGTACAACTCCACAATAATTTTGATAATTAAAATACATTAGATCGAAAAGCAATTGACAAAAACAAAACCTTGAACTGGTTACTAACGTCTTACTATTAACCTGATGGGTCAAACAGTTATATAAGCACGTGGTACTGGTCTCGCAAAGTACACTCCACGTGGGTTGAACATAAAGAAAGGCATAAAGAAAAGTTGCTAGATTGTAAAATATTGTCCAGACGAGACGTTATAATCACACAAGCATTCACATTTAAGATTGATGAACTTAGTTAGAGTTACTGATCAACACGTGGTTCCACTTTACTCGCAAAGTAATGACAAACCAACTACCCCAAAATAATCTGAACTTCACACGAGAATTACACTACGCTGCAATTTAAGATAACCTTAGATATTTTAGAGCTAAACCCGAGATAAAGATGATTAAATTTTCAGTTAGGCTGAACTTAACAAATCCATTGTCCTATGGACTTAGCAGACACGCGCTTAGCCGGAGATCTTACCACTTCAGACGCTCGCCACCGCCAGACTGCCACTGCCTACTGCCCAGCGTGCTTCCTCAGGGTGGCTCACAAAGACAAACGGAAGTGGCCAGAGGGGCAGCTTCCTATACCAACATGACAACGGACGGACAGAACCATACTAAGGATAGAAACCTCTTTGCTTTTAGGAAGCGTAGCTACCTGTTCCGACGTTGGTCCTACTGTTCTCTAGCAGACAGGCTTGTCTGCTACCCTCAAGCATGCAACTACAAATACATTTGCTCATTCATACTCTCACACAGAAGGGAAGGGGGATGACAGTATCTTATCATATACAGTATATAACAGAAAGCGGATGTAGGTTCCGTACGAGACTGTGTGACATGAATTACATATAAACTGTGTTTTAAAGTGTAGTAGTGTGACAGATCGTTCTTGTTTACGTGTAAAGGTAAAACGTTCCACTACTCAGTCTCCTCCCAGATAGTCAGAAACGCCACAGTAAATTTAGCAGAGGAATTTACTCCATAAATGACAAGAGATTTAAGAAATTAAACATGAAAGGAATCCAACAGAGACCTTTCATAACCCCAACGCTCCGGGAAAAGACTGTGCAGGGAATTTTCTGGCCATGCTAGGACATTCCCAAGCAGGCTTCTCACACCCTACTTAAACCAAAAGTGTAAAGAAAAGGCAAAAGGTCACCAGCTACGTGCTAAAACACAATAATTTCAACAAATCTTTAAAATCTACTAATTTGAAACAGAAAAAAAGAACACAATCTGTGACACCTATTTAAAAGATATTGTAGACCTAATTCGGTCAGCAAGTAAAAACAATGGTTCCTGTGTCATTAATATGAAAACAACTTCTGGTTGTTACCCTTATGGAGTTCACCAGTATTTGCTCATTGCAAGAGCCAACTGATCACAGGAAAATTTATGACTGTTTATTAACAAGTAAAATTTATGAAAATAGCAAAGATGCCACAGCAATTAAAAAAAAAAAGAACATCAAATAACATCGGTATTATAAAGCAGAACATTACAATGCATAATCCGCAAAAGCAAAAAAATGATAAGAAAAAAAATATGTTTTACAAAGTGGTTATCGCAAAAAATTCTATATCGTATAAAACTAGTAATTTGTAGAATTAAAATAACTATGTGGCACAATTTAATCACTCTCCTATATTTCAATTAGCTAGCAAACAATGAGCACTGTGTCATTATACTGAAACTTCAATAATTATGTGATTGTTACCCTTAAGGGGTTCCTCACAATAAATATGCCCCTTGCAAAGGCTAATCGATCACAGTCCAATGAGAATGAATAGCAATCTGACTGATAAACTATGCAATGCCACATGAATGAATTTACGAAACAAAATAACACAAATCTAATACATCACACAAGAACAAACATTGATCAATAAAACAGTACACTAGTCAACATCTAAAAAAAAACACCAATAAATAAAACACCTTGCAAAATACAAGAGTCAAAGTCTAAAAAAAATAATAAATAGAACACCTGCAAAATACAAGAGTCAAAGTCTAAAAAAAAAACAAAAATAGAACACCTGCAAAATACAAGAGTCAGTCTAATAAACACCAATAAATCGAATCCCTGCAAAACACACGAGTCAAAGTTCTTGTGACACAAACACACGTATATGCATTGAACTAAGAACCATATAATCACTGTTCACTGATACGCTCACTAGTTCCACTGTTCCGAGGCACAGTATAAGGGGTGGGGGAGGGGGTTCGTCGCCGCAGCTGTCAGTAGGGATTTTTGTCCATCTGTTGCGTGCAATCCCGCCGTCTCTGCCCTCTCATGAAGTTTCTCTTGGTGGTCTGTGTCCCGTACATCTCGATTTGGTTCCATGTTTGTGTTGTCAAATTTGTGCGGTATCCTCGATTGACACGCCAGGTTGATATTCCTGGGCAAGGATGACACTTAATGGCTCTTCTTTTGTGCCACCCTTAGCGACCAGAGAACATCGAACCATGATTTACTGTCGCTTGACAGTAGGCATCCACCAGGAAATGTTGATAGGCGTCGTTGAAGTCTGCCAGTTTCTCTGGAGAGTACCTGTCAAAAGGCTCCACGCCCCTTGTGTTGTTTCTCCGCGGCCGTCTCGTCACGGTCGCGTGCGTGTGGTGCGTTGCCAGCAGATGGATTTCGGCGCGGTGGACCGCTCGCCCATCTCAGGTCGTCGCCTTCAGGAAGGGTCGCACGGGGCGGCCGCCCATTAGCTCCAGGTACAAGGGAAAGTGTTTGCCGCGTACCTTCTTTTGTTGTCGGCCGCGCTCCCAAAGTGGCCTGGCTGACAGCGTGTCCTGCTGGGAAACCCGCCAGTTTACTAGTCCGGCTGCTCCCGCTGTCTCTTAAGAGTTTTGCCGGTTCGCTTTCACGTTCTCAACTGCATTCACAGAAATTTTTCATCATCCTTATGTGATTACACAATGTCATACATAATACCACTTAGTATTGTCTTTCACAATTTTTAAGAACAAAGTGAGACTTAATTTTTTTTATTTTTTTTTTATAAAAATAATTAGATGAATCGACAATATAAAATAAAATTTAAATGACTTGATAATGTAAAAAAATAAAAGTGAAATGACTTTACAATGTAAAAAAAATAAAAAATTAAATGAACTGACAATATAATATTTAAATCCACATCACTAATGTGGTTCACTTACGTTTTAATAAATCCAATGCTACTTATTAATTCACTAAAATGAATAGGATTATGCCTTGTGCAAGTATAGGTCAGGACAGCATAGGGTTCACATGTTATTTACACACACATACATGCACACCTATTGTCTATTCTACAAACTAACTACCCATAAACATGCATTACTCAATATTCTACTTCTATCCACTACTAGTTAAGCCAATAAGCTACTTCAATGCTATTTCAACACCGTGTATATACCACTACAACATTGTTCTAATTCGTCCTCTTGTTGACGCTCGCGGCATACGTCTTGTCACATGATAAATATGGAGAAACTTTCCTTAAACATACACAGTAAAAAGAACAATGGTTATTTACACACCAAAACATTTATACCAGTTCGCACACCTGAAAAGGGACTCGCAATTATACATTTATCATACTCATATATTCACACATAAAACAGTAAGAAAATTTCATCTAAAATTACGTTATCACAAGAATTAATCACACAGATGGCTCTGAGAACGGTAAAAATGTCTGCACTATACAGGTTATACTACATTTTCTTACCCATTTTGCTGCGATTTCGTTCCTTCTTTAAGTTACCTCTCGCTCCCAAATCAGTCATTTCGCCTGTGGTGGTTATTCTGGATTCATTTCTCATGAATGGCAAAATTGTGGTCACCTCTATTCTGTAAAACAGTATCATCTTAACATATTGAACTTACAACAGACACAAAAGATCCGAATCCTCCTGCAGTTTAAATGACAAATGTTTTGCTTCATCCTTATTACCTTAAACCAAGCTTTCCTTCGTTCCCATAATCAAAATTATTTACTCTTCCTCTACATTCAAGTGGGAAATTTCCTCAGTACAAATCATATAGGCTGCAGTGCATCCCGCACCAGCAAAAACAGTAAGCTGTAATGCTCACAGCATCAGCAAAACACATAAACGTCGCTTTTCTGGGACAAGTATTAACGCAGAATAAGTTTTCCAGGCTTTGGCTCAACATCAATCATGACTACAGAATGGATCCATATTTCTGTACCATTCTCCATTTGCTGAAAAACTGCTCGTATTGACTGCCATTATAATATTTCAGAGCCACGTAAATTACACAAACCACAATTCTTCTTTCACCTTGAAGGGAATCAATATACTTACGAAATCCACAGAGAGCACTTTACGTACTCAGCTATAAAAAACAAAAAAAGACATATATCATCAATATTAACATATCGTCGCATATTGGGAAGCCAATGGTTAAACAATCGTATTATCGCGTCCTGTTTTCAAGATTCCAGAGTTACTCATTCCTTTCTCAGAGTTCTCCTGTCTTAAAATATTCATACAGCACGCACGCTATAGTAAGAGATCCTCATTTATACTGACAGATATAGAATAGTAATAGATAGATAGTAGCACTGAAAGCAGAAAATCGGAAACAAGGCTACTAACAGCTGGGGACCTGGGTTTGCCAGACCCATAATACCCACAGATCGGATATTCCCCTGAGTTTTGCATTAATTCAACACAGATCTTGCTTCTCTCAGGAGCGGCTCTTTTCAATTTACACACACAAAAAAAAACAGCATTTCACTCGTTCACAAAGAAACCTTTTATCTTTACGTTTGAATCAAACTAAATCCTAATTGCACAAGGAAAGAAAACAAATTAACAACATCACTTCAATCAATCACATAAAAACATCATTATCATTAATTTTTACCAACATATTATTCAAAATGCATGTCACAAATTTAAACTAATCAATTCATTCTCTTCACCGTCCTCTCTACTCCTCACTGTCCTTTCTACACATTTGCCATGTCGCTCATTTGTTCCGATTGGGCGCCTTCTGCGCTGATCGTTAGTCATTGCCGGTTTTGCTCATTTCTATTTGCGGGATTATGTCTAGGGTTAGCCGGCCGAATTTCAACATCATGAGGTGCTTCGCCTACAGTCCTATTCCCACCGTGTTCATCGTAGTACCGATTCTGGTTGCCGTACCTGTAGCGTTCACGATCTTGTCCACGTCCTCGATCATTTCCGTTGTTCCACCTGTGTTCGCGACTGTTACCCCAGTTTCTATACGGCCGGTCCCGATTGTTGTTCCGTTCGCGTCGCGACGACCAGTCACGCCGTTGATTAGTACTACGGCCACGACTGCGGTCGCGCTGCTGTGCCCCGTAATAACTTCGTGCCTGTTTAGGCGGGCATTCTGCTGTATTATATTCCAACTCTTGGAGAAGTGTTTTAAACGTTTCCACGTCCTCTTTGCATCGTCCCGCAAGAATGACGTGCCGCAAGTGCATCGGCAATTTGGTGATGCATATCCTAATTAGTTCCGCAGGCCCGTATGGATCGTATAAAAATTGATTTGCCTGCAGCATGTGGTCGAATAGGCGTGCAGGGCTGCCGAAACCAGACTGGTTCAAATTTGGCAGCATAATTATGCCATGTTTGACCCTATCTTGTGCCGCTTCCGACCAATAGACGGAGAGAAAGGCTTGTCGAAACTCCCGAGTGGAGTTGCAGTGACGCGCTGCCGACCTCATGCGAATCGCTGGTTCGCCTTCCAAATAGCCACACATATATTCTATCTTATGTGAACTTGCCCAGTCGGGAGGAAGACAGAACTCAAATTGCTCGAGCCATGCTCGTGGATGTATTCCTTTTTGCGAATTTCGGAATATCTCAAACTTTCTTACCGTAAGGAAATGTTTGAAATCAAATCCCCGCATTTCCTCCTGTCGAGGCCCTTGAATGTTTCTATTTTTCTCATGTCTGCCCCTCAAATTACATTCTTCCCTGTCGTCAAAATCTCCCTCGTGGCCGGAGTCCCTCTCTGCACTGTTCGTACGGCTATTTTTAGTGCTATTGGCGAGTTCGGAATCACACGCCATGCGGTTTTCCAGATGCGCCACGCGTTCTTGTAATTCGCCTGTTACAGCCTTGTGTTGCCTGTTCACTTCGAATTGTCCCTTCTGAAATCTCAGAAGCGAACGCACTTCTTCGGTCTCTGCGGCCGCTACCGGTGTAGTATTGTTCTCGCTTTCCGTCAGCTTCATCGTGCCTACAATGTCCGCTAATGCCGCAATCTTATCATCTATTTGTCTCTTGTCCTCCGCCCCAGTCTGCTTCAATTGTTCTACTTGCTGTTCCAACGCGTGGATCGCTAAACTGTTGTCCGCTATTGTGTTGCTAACGGACGTGGGACAATGCGTTTCTGCCTCTTGGACTCTCGAGAGTACCTGCTGGTGCTCCCTTTGGCATTCTTCCCTCAGCTCTTGGAAATTCATAAGTAGCCGTTCTTCGCTTTCTTTAGATTCGGCATCGCCCCTCCGCTTGCTCTGTTCTAAGGCTTGCAGACGATCATCGATTTGTTCAAATGTACGGCCTAATTCTTTCATAATATCACTTTTTATTTCACTTGCCAGATTGTTTATTCTTTGTGAGATATCATCGGACACTCTCTGCATCGACTTGTCGACTTTATTTGTCTGCTGGATTAGTTTTTCGTCTATTTGTTCGCCTAGCTCGCGGATCGATTTTTTGGATGACTCTTTTTGTTCTCGGAACGATTTTTCAAATGATTCTTTATTTTGTTGCAATAAGGTTTTCATGAGTTCTGCCAAATCAATTTGGTTAGTAGGAGGCAAATTTATTTCTGGCTCTGCTGTGAGCCCGTTCGTCCTGTTTTGCATTTCGTCTGAAGTATTTCCCATTGTATTTTCGGAACTGCCCGACGCATTAACATTCGAAATCAAATTATTATCTCCTTGGTCCATGTTGCTTAAGTTGTCGGACCGCTTACTTTTAGCTTGGTTACGTGTCTGCATTAGTGCAATTTATACCCGGTACGCGACACACTAACCAAAATAAATGTGTCCCCCAAAAATTACGACAGTCACACGAAAGATACCCAACCTAGTACGCACTTTTTCACAAGCAAAACAAATTTTTATCTTTGATCGAAACAGTGCAATGTACAAGCGAGAACAAAAAACACACACACATATAAAACACATAAATATAGAAAACAAAACAAGACAAACAACACAACGCCGATCAACAACGCCGTGAATCTTTTGAAAGTCTGCTCAGAAACAACACAGAAGTTGTTTGAGCGCTGTAGGAAAAAAATTAAGATTATAACACGCTCGCAATCTAACGTTTCAGAGATTCCAGAGTCTAGCGGAATCACAGAACAGGGTCGCCATGTGTAATATTGCTACATGAATTTTGCTATGCTGATATCGGTGCTAATTGACAATGAAAGTGGGTTAAAAGCCGTGATCTGTCTGGGGACGTTAACCGTGGATTACTGGGCAACTGTTTCATCAGATATTTAGTCTAGGTTTACCAAGCAGACTAACATTAATGATAATCTTTTAATAGTCATACAAAACCGGTAATATATATATATATATATATATATATATATATATATATATATATATATATATATATATATATATAAAGAGAATTTAAATAAAAAGAAAGAAATCAGTTTATATTTGGAAATTTATTTTAAGATTGTTCATTGAAATTTCAGCATATTATACGTGAGTTATAACTGAGCTGGTGCCTTATTTACGATTGAAAAATGTGAGATTGTAATCTTACGGAACACATAAAATATGGAGCCAAGATTGGGAGACTGCATACGACACTGCATTCATAAAATAACTCACGAAGAACATTGAGACATAAGCAAGAAGAAATTAACCACAACCAACAGATTCAGTTTTTATACCCAAAGAAATTACGTTCATACCACAATCCTGTCCGTCATGTAATTACCACACACTGGTATACTAAATTCATATTAACTCTTTGTGAAGTCTTCGCAAAAAGAATAGCTGAGGGCTACTTTGATGATTACACCACATGCTCCACGTGGTCAATTTGGTTTACACAAAGCGTACAACTCCACAATAATTTTGATAATTAAAATACATTAGATCGAAAAGCAATTGACAAAAACAAAACCTTGAACTGGTTACTAACGTCTTACTATTAACCTGATGGGTCAAACAGTTATATAAGCACGTGGTACTGGTCTCGCAAAGTACACTCCACGTGGGTTGAACATAAAGAAAGGCATAAAGAAAAGTTGCTAGATTGTAAAATATTGTCCAGACGAGACGTTATAATCACACAAGCATTCACATTTAAGATTGATGAACTTAGTTAGAGTTACTGATCAACACGTGGTTCCACTTTACTCGCAAAGTAATGACAAATCAACTACCCCAAAATAATCTGAACTTCACACGAGAATTACACTACGCTGCAATTTAAGATAACCTTAGATATTTTAGAGCTAAACCCGAGATAAAGATGATTAAATTTTCAGTTAGGCTGAACTTAACAAATCCATTGTCCTATGGACTTAGCAGACACGCGCTTAGCCGGAGATCTTACCACTTCAGACGCTCGCCACCGCCAGACTGCCACTGCCTACTGCCCAGCGTGCTTCCTCAGGGTGGCTCACAAAGACAAACGGAAGTGGCCAGAGGGGCAGCTTCCTATACCAACATGACAACAGACGGACAGAACCATACTAAGGATAGAAACCTCTTTGCTTTTAGGAAGCGTAGCTACCTGTTCCGACGTTGGTCCTACTGTTCTCTAGCAGACAGGCTTGTCTGCTACCCTCAAGCATGCAACTACAAATACATTTGCTCATTCATACTCTCACACAGAAGGGAAGGGGGATGACAGTATCTTATCATATACAGTATATAACAGAAAGCGGATGTAGGTTCCGTACGAGACTGTGTGACATGAATTACATATAAACTGTGTTTTAAAGTGTAGTAGTGTGACAGATCGTTCTTGTTTACGTGTAAAGGTAAAACGTTCCACTACTCAGTCTCCTCCCAGATAGTCAGAAACGCCACAGTAAATTTAGCAGAGGAATTTACTCCATAAATGACAAGAGATTTAAGAAATTAAACATGAAAGGAATCCAACAGAGACCTTTCATAACCCCAACGCTCCGGGAAAAGACTGTGCAGGGAATTTTCTGGCCATGCTAGGACATTCCCAAGCAGGCTTCTCACACCCTACTTAAACCAAAAGTGTAAAGAAAAGGCAAAAGGTCACCAGCTACGTGCTAAAACACAATAATTTCAACAAATCTTTAAAATCTACTAATTTGAAACAGAAAAAAAGAACACAATCTGTGACACCTATTTAAAAGATATTGTAGACCTAATTCGGTCAGCAAGTAAAAACAATGGTTCCTGTGTCATTAATATGAAAACAACTTCTGGTTGTTACCCTTATGGAGTTCACCAGTATTTGCTCATTGCAAGAGCCAACTGATCACAGGAAAATTTATGGCTGTTTATTAACAAGTAAAATTTATGAAAATAGCAAAGATGCCACAGCAATTAAAAAAAAAAAGAACATCAAATAACATCGGTATTATAAAGCAGAACATTACAATGCATAATCCGCAAAAGCAAAAAAATGATAAGAAAAAAAATATGTTTTACAAAGTGGTTATTGCAAAAAATTCTATATCGTATAAAACTAGTAATTTGTAGAATTAAAATAACTATGTGGCACAATTTAATCACTCTCCTATATTTCAATTAGCTAGCAAACAATGAGCACTGTGTCATTATACTGAAACTTCAATAATTATGTGATTGTTACCCTTAAGGGGTTCCTCACAATAAATATGCCCCTTGCAAAGGCTAATCGATCACAGTCCAATGAGAATGAATAGCAATCTGACTGATAAACTATGCAATGCCACATGAATGAATTTACGAAACAAAATAACACAAATCTAATACATCACACAAGAACAAACATTGATCAATAAAACAGTACACTAGTCAACATCTAAAAAAAAACACCAATAAATAAAACACCTTGCAAAATACAAGAGTCAAAGTCTAAAAAAAATAATAAATAGAACACCTGCAAAATACAAGAATCAAAGTCTAAAAAAAAACAAAAATAGAACACCTGCAAAATACAAGAGTCAGTCTAATAAACACCAATAAATCGAATCCCTGCAAAACTCACGAGTCAAAGTTCTTGTGACAGAAACACACGTATATGCATTGAACTAAGAACCATATAATCACTGTTCACTGATACGCTCACTAGTTCCACTGTTCCGAGGCACAGTATAAGGGGTGGGGGAGGGGGTTCGTCGCCGCAGCTGTCAGTAGGGATTTTTGTCCATCTGTTGCGTGCAATCCCGCCGTCTCTGCCCTCTCATGAAGTTTCTCTTGGTGGTCTGTGTCCCGTACATCTCGATTTGGTTCCATGTTTGTGTTGTCAAATTCGTGCGGTATCCTCGATTGACACGCCAGGTTGATATTCCTGGGCAAGGATGACACTTAATGGCTCTTCTTTTGTGCCACCCTTAGCGACCAGAGAACATCGAACCATGATTTACTGTCGCTTGACAGTAGGCATCCACCAGGAAATGTTGATAGGCGTCGTTGAAGTCTGCCAGTTTCTCTGGAGAGTACCTGTCAAAAGGCTCCACGCCCCTTGTGTTGTTTCTCCGCGGCCGTCTCGTCACGGTCGCGTGCGTGTGGTGCGTTGCCAGCAGATGGATTTCGGCGCGGTGGACCGCTCGCCCATCTCAGGTCGTCGCCTTCAGGAAGGGTCGCACGGGGCGGCCGCCCATTAGCTCCAGGTACAAGGGAAAGTGTTTGCCGCGTACCTTCTTTTGTTGTCGGCCGCGCTCCCAAAGTGGCCTGGCTGACAGCGTGTCCTGCTGGGAAACCCGCCAGTTTACTAGTCCGGCTGCTCCCGCTGTCTCTTAAGAGTTTTGCCGGTTCGCTTTCACGTTCTCAACTGCATTCACAGAAATTTTTCATCATCCTTATGTGATTACACAATGTCATACATAATACCACTTAGTATTGTCTTTCACAATTTTTAAGAACAAAGTGAGACTTAATTTTTTTTATTTTTTTTTATAAAAATAATTAGATGAATCGACAATATAAAATAAAATTTAAATGACTTGATAATGTAAAAAAATAAAAGTGAAATGACTTTACAATGTAAAAAAAATAAAAAATTAAATGAACTGACAATATAATATTTAAATCCACATCACTAATGTGGTTCACTTACGTTTTAATAAATCCAATGCTACTTATTAATTCACTAAAATGAATAGGATTATGCCTTGTGCAAGTATAGGTCAGGACAGCATAGGGTTCACATGTTATTTACACACACATACATGCACACCTATTGTCTATTCTACAAACTAACTACCCATAAACATGCATTACTCAATATTCTACTTCTATCCACTACTAGTTAAGCCAATAAGCTACTTCAATGCTATTTCAACACCGTGTATATACCACTACAACATTGTTCTAATTCGTCCTCTTGTTGACGCTCGCGGCATACGTCTTGTCACATGATAAATATGGAGAAACTTTCCTTAAACATACACAGTAAAAAGAACAATGGTTATTTACACACCAAAACATTTATACCAGTTCGCACACCTGAAAAGGGACTCGCAATTATACATTTATCATACTCATATATTCACACATAAAACAGTAAGAAAATTTCATCTAAAATTACGTTATCACAAGAATTAATCACACAGATGGCTCTGAGAACGGTAAAAATGTCTGCACTATACAGGTTATACTACATTTTCTTACCCATTTTGCTGCGATTTCGTTCCTTCTTTAAGTTACCTCTCGCTCCCAAATCAGTCATTTCGCCTGTGGTGGTTATTCTGGATTCATTTCTCATGAATGGCAAAATTGTGGTCACCTCTATTCTGTAAAACAGTATCATCTTAACATATTGAACTTACAACAGACACAAAAGATCCGAATCCTCCTGCAGTTTAAATGACAAATGTTTTGCTTCATCCTTATTACCTTAAACCAAGCTTTCCTTCGTTCCCATAATCAAAATTATTTACTCTTCCTCTACATTCAAGTGGGAAATTTCCTCAGTACAAATCATATAGGCTGCAGTGCATCCCGCACCAGCAAAAACAGTAAGCTGTAATGCTCACAGCATCAGCAAAACACATAAACGTCGCTTTTCTGGGACAAGTATTAACGCAGAATAAGTTTTCCAGGCTTTGGCTCAACATCAATCATGACTACAGAATGGATCCATATTTCTGTACCATTCTCCATTTGCTGAAAAACTGCTCGTATTGACTGCCATTATAATATTTCAGAGCCACGTAAATTACACAAACCACAATTCTTCTTTCACCTTGAAGGGAATCAATATACTTACGAAATCCACAGAGAGCACTTTACGTACTCAGCTATAAAAAACAAAAAAAGACATATATCATCAATATTAACATATCGTCGCATATTGGGAAGCCAATGGTTAAACAATCGTATTATCGCGTCCTGTTTTCAAGATTCCAGAGTTACTCATTCCTTTCTCAGAGTTCTCCTGTCTTAAAATATTCATACAGCACGCACGCTATAGTAAGAGATCCTCATTTATACTGACAGATATAGAATAGTAATAGATAGATAGTAGCACTGAAAGCAGAAAATCGGAAACAAGGCTACTAACAGCTGGGGACCTGGGTTTGCCAGACCCATAATACCCACAGATCGGATATTCCCCTGAGTTTTGCATTAATTCAACACAGATCTTGCTTCTCTCAGGAGCGGCTCTTTTCAATTTACACACACAAAAAAAAACAGCATTTCACTCGTTCACAAAGAAACCTTTTATCTTTACGTTTGAATCAAACTAAATCCTAATTGCACAAGGAAAGAAAACAAATTAACAACATCACTTCAATCAATCACATAAAAACATCATTATCATTAATTTTTACCAACATATTATTCAAAATGCATGTCACAAATTTAAACTAATCAATTCATTCTCTTCACCGTCCTCTCTACTCCTCACTGTCCTTTCTACACATTTGCCATGTCGCTCATTTGTTCCGATTGGGCGCCTTCTGCGCTGATCGTTAGTCATTGCCGGTTTTGCTCATTTCTATTTGCGGGATTATGTCTAGGGTTAGCCGGCCGAATTTCAACATCATGAGGTGCTTCGCCTACAGTCCTATTCCCACCGTGTTCATCGTAGTACCGATTCTGGTTGCCGTACCTGTAGCGTTCACGATCTTGTCCACGTCCTCGATCATTTCCGTTGTTCCACCTGTGTTCGCGACTGTTACCCCAGTTTCTATACGGCCGGTCCCGATTGTTGTTCCGTTCGCGTCGCGACGACCAGTCACGCCGTTGATTAGTACTACGGCCACGACTGCGGTCGCGCTGCTGTGCCCCGTAATAACTTCGTGCCTGTTTAGGCGGGCATTCTGCTGTATTATATTCCAACTCTTGGAGAAGTGTTTTAAACGTTTCCACGTCCTCTTTGCATCGTCCCGCAAGAATGACGTGCCGCAAGTGCATCGGCAATTTGGTGATGCATATCCTAATTAGTTCCGCAGGCCCGTATGGATCGTATAAAAATTGATTTGCCTGCAGCATGTGGTCGAATAGGCGTGCAGGGCTGCCGAAACCAGACTGGTTCAAATTTGGCAGCATAATTATGCCATGTTTGACCCTATCTTGTGCCGCTTCCGACCAATAGACGGAGAGAAAGGCTTGTCGAAACTCCCGAGTGGAGTTGCAGTGACGCGCTGCCGACCTCATGCGAATCGCCGGTTCGCCTTCCAAATAGCCACACATATATTCTATCTTATGTGAACTTGCCCAGTCGGGAGGAAGACAGAACTCAAATTGCTCGAGCCATGCTCGTGGATGTATTCCTTTTTGCGAATTTCGGAATATCTCAAACTTTCTTACCGTAAGGAAATGTTTGAAATCAAATCCCCGCATTTCCTCCTGTCGAGGCCCTTGAATGTTTCTATTTTTCTCATGTCTGCCCCTCAAATTACATTCTTCCCTGTCGTCAAAATCTCCCTCGTGGCCGGAGTCCCTCTCTGCACTGTTCGTACGGCTATTTTTAGTGCTATTGGCGAGTTCGGAATCACACGCCATGCGGTTTTCCAGATGCGCCACGCGTTCTTGTAATTCGCCTGTTACAGCCTTGTGTTGCCTGTTCACTTCGAATTGTCCCTTCTGAAATCTCAGAAGCGAACGCACTTCTTCGGTCTCTGCGGCCGCTACCGGTGTAGTATTGTTCTCGCTTTCCGTCAGCTTCATCGTGCCTACAATGTCCGCTAATGCCGCAATCTTATCATCTATTTGTCTCTTGTCCTCCGCCCCAGTCTGCTTCAATTGTTCTACTTGCTGTTCCAACGCGTGGATCGCTAAACTGTTGTCCGCTATTGTGTTGCTAACGGACGTGGGACAATGCGTTTCTGCCTCTTGGACTCTCGAGAGTACCTGCTGGTGCTCCCTTTGGCATTCTTCCCTCAGCTCTTGGAAATTCATAAGTAACCGTTCTTCGCTTTCTTTAGATTCGGCATCGCCCCTCCGCTTGCTCTGTTCTAAGGCTTGCAGACGATCATCGATTTGTTCAAATGTACGGCCTAATTCTTTCATAATATCACTTTTTATTTCACTTGCCAGATTGTTTATTCTTTGTGAGATATCATCGGACACTCTCTGCATCGACTTGTCGACTTTATTTGTCTGCTGGATTAGTTTTTCGTCTATTTGTTCGCCTAGCTCGCGGATCGATTTTTTGGATGACTCTTTTTGTTCTCGGAACGATTTTTCAAATGATTCTTTATTTTGTTGCAATAAGGTTTTCATGAGTTCTGCCAAATCAATTTGGTTAGTAGGAGGCAAATTTATTTCTGGCTCTGCTGTGAGCCCGTTCGTCCTGTTTTGCATTTCGTCTGAAGTATTTCCCATTGTATTTTCGGAACTGCCCGACGCATTAACATTCGAAATCAAATTATTATCTCCTTGGTCCATGTTGCTTAAGTTGTCGGACCGCTTACTTTTAGCTTGGTTACGTGTCTGCATTAGTGCAATTTATACCCGGTACGCGACACACTAATCAAAATAAATGTGTCCCCCAAAAATTACGACAGTCACACGAAAGATACCCAACCTAGTACGCACTTTTTCACAAGCAAAACAAATTTTTATCTTTGATCGAAACAGTGCAATGTACAAGCGAGAACAAAAAACACACACACATATAAAACACATAAATATAGAAAACAAAACAAGACAAACAACACAACGCCGATCAACAACGCCGTGAATCTTTTGAAAGTCTGCTCAGAAACAACACAGAAGTTGTTTGAGCGCTGTAGGAAAAAAATTAAGATTATAACACGCTCGCAATCTAACGTTTCAGAGATTCCAGAGTCTAGCGGAATCACAGAACAGGGTCGCCATGTGTAATATTGCTACATGAATTTTGCTATGCTGATATCGGTGCTAATTGACAATGAAAGTGGGTTAAAAGCCGTGATCTGTCTGGGGACGTTAACCGTGGATTACTGGGCAACTGTTTCATCAGATATTTAGTCTAGGTTTACCAAGCAGACTAACATTAATGATAATCTTTTAATAGTCATACAAAACCGGTAATATATATATATATATATATATATATATATATATATATATATATATATATATAAAGAGAATTTAAATAAAAAGAAAGAAATCAGTTTATATTTGGAAATTTATTTTAAGATTGTTCATTGAAATTTCAGCATATTATACGTGAGTTATAACTGAGCTGGTGCCTTATTTACGATTGAAAAATGTGAGATTGTAATCTTACGGAACACATAAAATATGGAGCCAAGATTGGGAGACTGCATACGACACTGCATTCATAAAATAACTCACGAAGAACATTGAGACATAAGCAAGAAGAAATTAACCACAACCAACAGATTCAGTTTTTATACCCAAAGAAATTACGTTCATACCACAATCCTGTCCGTCATGTAATTACCACACACTGGTATACTAAATTCATATTAACTCTTTGTGAAGTCTTCGCAAAAAGAATAGCTGAGGGCTACTTTGATGATTACACCACATGCTCCACGTGGTCAATTTGGTTTACACAAAGCGTACAACTCCACAATAATTTTGATAATTAAAATACATTAGATCGAAAAGCAATTGACAAAAACAAAACCTTGAACTGGTTACTAACGTCTTACTATTAACCTGATGGGTCAAACAGTTATATAAGCACGTGGTACTGGTCTCGCAAAGTACACTCCACGTGGGTTGAACATAAAGAAAGGCATAAAGAAAAGTTGCTAGATTGTAAAATATTGTCCAGACGAGACGTTATAATCACACAAGCATTCACATTTAAGATTGATGAACTTAGTTAGAGTTACTGATCAACACGTGGTTCCACTTTACTCGCAAAGTAATGACAAACCAACTACCCCAAAATAATCTGAACTTCACACGAGAATTACACTACGCTGCAATTTAAGATAACCTTAGATATTTTAGAGCTAAACCCGAGATAAAGATGATTAAATTTTCAGTTAGGCTGAACTTAACAAATCCATTGTCCTATGGACTTAGCAGACACGCGCTTAGCCGGAGATCTTACCACTTCAGACGCTCGCCACCGCCAGACTGCCACTGCCTACTGCCCAGCGTGCTTCCTCAGGGTGGCTCACAAAGACAAACGGAAGTGGCCAGAGGGGCAGCTTCCTATACCAACATGACAACGGACGGACAGAACCATACTAAGGATAGAAACCTCTTTGCTTTTAGGAAGCGTAGCTACCTGTTCCGACGTTGGTCCTACTGTTCTCTAGCAGACAGGCTTGTCTGCTACCCTCAAGCATGCAACTACAAATACATTTGCTCATTCATACTCTCACACAGAAGGGAAGGGGGATGACAGTATCTTATCATATACAGTATATAACAGAAAGCGGATGTAGGTTCCGTATGAGACTGTGTGACATGAATTACATATAAACTGTGTTTTAAAGTGTAGTAGTGTGACAGATCGTTCTTGTTTACGTGTAAAGGTAAAACGTTCCACTACTCAGTCTCCTCCCAGATAGTCAGAAACGCCACAGTAAATTTAGAAGAGGAATTTACTCCATAAATGACAAGAGATTTAAGAAATTAAACATGAAAGGAATCCAACAGAGACCTTTCACGGTGTCAAACCAGTCGAAAGATCTGAGATTTAAAGTAAAATAAATTTTAATGTTGAACCAACTACAGACAAAACTTCAAAAAAGTAACATATTCGAGGGATGAAAATAACTAAACACACAGTCAATTTACGTGTCGCAATTTATCCGGTGACTTATCACACAGTCAAAGTGGTTTTGTTCTTGAGGATTAATTACGCTTTGGTGCGGCAAGTATAGCCTCCGAAAACATCCCTTGCAGATGTCTTTTGACGTTTTCTGTCTGAGATTCAGCCTTCTCCCAGATACTGGGCACATCCACCAGAACCCGAGTTTATGCTGAGGTCCGAAACTCCCGAGCAGCGCAGAAGTTTTTCTTTGGAACTACGAATCCGCTCTGTCGGCCGCTAAGCTTCTGTGCAGAGGGATCGCTGATCCGTTCCGAGGACGGAAGAAGCATAAAGAAGCGCTCCTGCTGCTTTACTACACAGTGACAGAGAAATGAAGACTATATCTGGAACCTGTCTGGATGCTTCTGTCCGTAGAGGACACACACCGCAGAGCAGGTGTCCAGGAGAATTCTGTGAGGTGACAGTGCACATATAATCCCATAAAAAGTATCCGAACATCCCTACGTAAAGTGGAATTCAGCACTCGATGTCACGAGAGGCGTACACGCGAGTACGAAAGGAGTATATTTGACATATTTTGTATACATTTCAAACTCAGTAGCGCCATTTCAGACCTAATATCCATTTTCTACATGGTACGATTTGGCTAGGGACTGTTCAAATGGTTCAAATGGCTCTGTGCACTATGATACTTAAGACCTGACGTCTTTAGTCCCCTAGAACTTAGAACTACATAAACCTAAATAACCTAAGGACATCAACACATCCATGCCAGTGGCAGGATTCGAACCTGCGACCGTGACAGTCGCGCGGTTCCGGACCGAAGCGCGTAGAACCGCTCGGCGCTAGGAATTATGCTTGTTATGAGCGGAGACAAGAAGAGTTGTCCGCTGTCCGAAAACAGCTGGAAGCTGCGTTGGCTACCGTCGACAAGCTTCTAGCTAATGCCCAAAGTTGCGGGGTGACGTCGGGGCGCCAGTGACGAGACCTGCGACTTGGTGCCACTGGAATCCCCTGGTGACCCGGACGTCGCTGCGGCTTCTGATACGCAGCATCTAACCGGACCGTCCTCACTTCAGAGTGGGGGGCAGACACTGGTGGGTTCGCGTATCACTGGGCGGAAGGCGAAAGAAGGAGCAGGCCTTGCGGCTGGGTCTCTAAGTCTTGGCAACAGGTACGAGGTGCTACCCAGTGTTGATGGTAACTCTAAGCCAGTATCGGATGCCTCTCCTGTTGGACCAGCGGTCAATATTCCTGCCCAGTCAGGACAAGTACAGTGGGTGGATATGCTTTCCATTAGGAGCTCCAATGTTAGGCGGGTGATGGAGCCCCTCAGAGGGATCGCAGGCAATGCGGGAAATAATTCCAGTGTGCATTCGGTATGTTTGCCGGGAGGTCTCATCGGTGATGTGGAGGAGGTCCTGCCCGCGGCTATCGAGCGCACTGGGTGCAACCAGCTGCATGTAGTGGCACATGTCGGCACGAATGACGCCTGTCGCTTGGGTTCTGAGGCCATCCTCGGCTCCTTTCAGCAGCTGGCTGATTTGGTGAAGGCAACTAGCACCGCGAGCGGAGTAGTGCAAGCTAAGCTGTCTATTTGTAGCATCGTATCCACTGTTGATCGCGGTCCTCTGGTTTGGAGCAGGTTGGAAGGTCTAAATCGAGGCTCAGATGACTCTGCGACAGTATAGGAGGGGAATTTCTCGACATCCGCAATCGGGTGCAGAATTGTAGGGTTCCCCTTAATAGGTCAGGCGTGCACTACACGCAGAAAGCGGATACTATGGTAGCGGAGTACGTGAGGCGTGCACATGGGAATTTTTTAGGTTAGAGAACCCTTCCCTTAGGATCAAAGACGATTTGCCTGTTAAATCAGCCACAGGCGCCTCAAAGAATCTTGTTCCTCGTAGATCAGAGACAGAAAAAATTAATATGATTTTAGTAAACTGCAGGAGCATCCAAGGGAAGGTCCCAGAATCAGTATCGCTTTACTGAAGGCTATAATGCATAGATAGTATTGGGTACAGAAAGCTGGTTGAAACCAGACGTCAGTGACAACGAAATCATAAGTTCAGACTGGAATGTTTATCGTAAGGATAGGATGTCGCCAGTGGTGGTGGCGTGCGTATTGCAGTAAAAAATTCGAAAATATCCAGCGAGGTTATCACGGATTCCGCATGTAAATTAATCTGGGTGATATTGAATATCAAAGAACGGTCAAGGATGGTGATCGGATGCTTTTATAGACCACCTGAGTCAGGATCTGCAGAGCGCCTCAGACAGAACTTGCAGAATATCATTAGTAATTTTCCTGATCATGCTATTGTAATAGGGGGTGACTTCAACTTACCAGGTATACGTTAGGAGTGTCATGTCGTCAAAACTGGTGCCAGAGACAAGGATTCGTGTGGAATTGTACTGGATGTCTTGTCCGAAATCTACCTTGAGCAGGTAATTAGAGAACCAACTCGAGAGGGTAACATCTTAGACCTCCTGGCAGCAAACAGGAAGGTATCAGTGATCATAAGGCTGTGACAGCATCTATGACGACGGATCCTACAAGGAATGCTAAGGTAGGAAGATATATTTTCTCAGCAAGGGTGACAGGATACAAATTTCAGAATATCTCAGCAGTCAGCATCAGATATTCGGTGATGAGGACGAAGGTGTGGAGAACAAATGGAAAAATTTCAAAGTCATCGTTCAATATGCCCTAGACAAATGTGTTCCGAGTAAGGTTTTAAGGGATGGGAAAGATCCCCCACGGTTCAATAGCCACATTAGAAGAGAACTACGTAAACAAAGAGCACTTCATCTCAGATTCAAGAGAAGTAAAACACCTAGCTGATAAGTAAATGCTGAACGAAGCGAAAATAAGCGTAAGGAGAGCAGTGAGAGAAGCGTTCAATGATTTTGAAAGTAAGGCGTTATCAACTGGCCTAAGTAAAAGCCCTAAGAGATTTTGGTCGTATGTAAAATCAGCAAGTGGGTCAAAATAATCTATTCATTCTCTCAAGGACCACACCGGCATCGAAACGGAATATGACAGAGAGAAAGCCGAAATGCTGAATTTGGTCTTCCGAAGTGGTTTCCCCGCGGATGATCGTAACACTGTCCCGCCTTTCAATCGTCGTGCGAACGTCGAAGTGGCAGATATTGATATAACCGATCGAAGAACTGAAAAGCAGCTGCAATCACTTAGTAGTGGAAAGGCGTCAGGACCAGATGAGATACCTATAAGATTCTATAAAGATTATGCGAAAGAAGTTTCTTCCCTTGTAGCAGTAATTTATCGTAGATCGCTTGAGCAATAAAAGGTACCTAACGACTGGAAAAAAGGGCAGATCATTCCTGTTTTTAAGAAAGGCCGTAAGACAGATCCACAGAATTATAGACCTATATCGTTGACATCAATCTGTTGTAGAATTATGGAACAAGTTTTATGCTCAACAATTATGACGTATTTGGAAAATGAACATCTCCTCTATAAAAATCAACATGGATTCCGAAAACAGCGCAGTGAACAACGGCGGTCAGGATGATGCCGGGTTCCTTGATTTCAGTAAGGCATTTGACACCGTACCGTGTTGCCATTTAACGAAAAAAATACGATCGTACGGAGTATCGGAGCAGACTTGCGACTGGATTCATAACTTTCTTGGAGGTAGAAGTCAGCACGTCACTCTTAACGGAACAAAATCAACAGATGTAAAGATAATATCCGGAGTGCCACAGGAAATTGTTCAAAAATGTGTGTGAAATCTTATGGGACTGAACTGTTAAGGTCGTCAGTCCCTAAGCGTACACACTACTTAACCCAAATTATCCTAAGGACAAACACACACACACCCATGCCCGAGGGAGGACTCGAACCTCCGCCGGGACCAGGAAATTATGATAGGACCGTTGCTGTTTACATTAAGTATAAATGATCTAGTAGAAAGCGTCGGATTCTCTTTAAGGCTATTCGCAGATGATGCAGTTGTCTATACCAAAGTAGCAACGGCAGAAGATTGCAAAAATTTGCAGAAAGCCTTGCAGAGAATTATTGATTGGTGTAGACAGTTGACCCTGAACGTAAATAAATGTAACATATTGCGCATATATGGAAAAGAAATACACTACTGTACAGCATCACTATTGATGACAAACAGCTGTAGACCGCGTCTGCCGTAAAATATACAGGGATATTACAAATGATTGAAGCGATTTCACAGCTCTACAATAACTTTATTATTTGAGATATTTTCACAATGCTTTGCACACACATACAAAAACTCAAAAAGTTTTTTTAGGCATTCACAAATGTTCGATATGTGCCCCTTTAGTGATTCGGCAGACATCAAGCCGATAATCAAGTTCCTCCCACACTCGGCGCAGCATGTCCCCATCAATGAGTTCGAAAGTATCGATGATACGAGCTCGCAGTTCTGGCATGTTTCTTGGTAGAGGAGGTTTAAACACTGAATCTTTCACATAAACCCACAGAAAGAAATCGCATGGGGTTAAGTCGGGAGAGCGTGGAGGCCATGACATGAATTGCTGATCATGATCTCCACCACGACCGATCCATCGGTTTTCCAATCTCCTGCTTAAGAAATGCCGAACATCATGATGGAAGTGCGGTGGAGCACCATCCTGTTGAAAGATGAAGTCGGCGCTGTCGGTCTCCAGTTGTGGCATGAGCCAGTTTTCCAGCATGTCCAGATACACGTGTCCTGTAACGTTTTTTTCGCAGAAGAAAAGGGGCCGTAAACTTTAAACCGTGAGATTGCACAAAACACGTTAACTTTTGGTGAATTGCGAATTTGCTGAACGAATGCGTGAGGATTCTCTACCGCTCAGATTCGCACATTGTGTCTGTTCACTTCACCATGAAGAAAAAATGTTGCTTCATCACTGAAAACAAGTTCGCACTGAACGCATCCTCTTCCATGAGCTGTTGCAACCGCGCCGAATATTTAAAGCGTTTGACTTTGTCATCGGGTGTCAGGGCTTGTAGCAATTGTAAACGCTAAGGCTTCTACTTTAGCCTTTTCCGTAAGATTTTCCAAACCGTCGGCTGTGGTACGTTTAGCTCCCTGCTTGCTTTATTCGTCGACTTCCGCGGGCTACGCGTGAAACTTGGCCGCACGCGTTCAACCGTTTCTTCGCTCACTGCAGGCCGACCCGTTGATTTCCCCTTACAGAGGCATCCAGACGCTTTAAACTGTGCATACCATCGCCGAATGGAGTTAGCAGTTGGTGGATCTTTGTTGAACTTCGTCCTGAAGTGTCGTTGCACTGTTATGACTGACTGATGTGAGTGCATTTCAAGCACGACATACGCTTTCTCGGCTCCTGTCACCATTTTGTCTCACTGCGCTCTCGAGCGCTCTGGCGGCAGAAACCTGAAGTGCGGCTTCAGCCGAACAAAACTTTATGAATTTTTCTACGTATCTGTAGTGTGTCGTGACCATATGTCAATGAATGGAGCTACAGTGAATTTATGAAATCGCTTCAATCATTTGTAATAGCCCTGTATATAAGCGTAACTATCCAGCGCGACCTTATGTGGAATGACCACATAGAACAGATACTTGGTAAAGCAGACACCAGACTCAGATTCATTGGATGAATCTTAAGGAAGTGTAACTCATTCACGAAACAAGTGGCTTATAAGGCACTTGTTCTCCAGATTCTTGAGTATTGTTCACCTACCTGGGATCCCTAGCAGGTAGGGCTGATAGAGAAGATAGAGTAGATCCAACGAAGAGCGGCGCGTTTTGTCACGGGATCGTGTAGCTGGAGGGAGAGTTTTACGGAGATACTAAACAAACTCCCCTGGCAGACGTTACAAGAGAGGCGTTGTGCACCACGGAGAGACTTATTATCGAATTTTTGGGACAACACTTTTCGGGAGAAGCCGGACAACATAATACTTCTCCCCACATAGGTCTCGCGTATTGAACACGAGGAGAAAATTCTAGAAATTAGCGCTAATACAGAGGCTTACCGACAATCACTCTTCCCATGCACTAATCGCAAGTGGTACTGCGTTGGAGGGATCTGATAGTGGTACCGAAAGTACCCTTCGCCACACACCATTATGTGGGTTGCGGAGTGTGATGTAGATGTAGATGTAGAGGCGGGGTGTATTTTGTCAGCAGAGAAACAGTAACAGCAGATTGGGTCGGTCAAGAGAGCTCAGTGACATCGAACATGAACTACTCACTGGACGTCACCCGAGTAGCAAATCCATCACGGACATTTCAACCCCACTAAGGCTGCCCGAGTAGACTGTTGCCGATGTGACTGTGATGTGGAAACGCGAAGGAATAACCACAGCCACTCCGAGACCAGGCAAACCTCATATAACGAAGGACAAGGACAGTCGAGTATTCCGGAAGGTAGTTCCGGAAAATCGCATGAAATCAGCGGAAGAAACCACTCGTGAATCCCAAAGTGTTACCAGCAGGTCAGCTAGCACAGTGACTGTGCGTAGGGAGTTAAAAAGAATGGGGACAAAGGTCAAGCAGCTCCTCATGAACCCTACATTTCTGCAGACAATGTTAAGCGACAGTGGGTGACTGAAAACGAGTGATCTGGAGTGATGAATCATGCTGTAGCCTATGGATATTCGATGGAAAGATTTGGATTTGAAGAATGGCTGGGGAACGCTACCAGCCACCATTTGTAGTGCCAACGGTGAAGTACAGAGAAGGTAGCTTACAAAATATGGGAGGTTCTTTGTGGTTAGGGTACGATCCGCGAAGAAAATGCTAAAATCGGAAGGATAATAACATATGTTACAGCATTCTTTACTGTACACAACAAAGAACAGTTCGGGGACGAAATGTACCACCTTGTCGCAAAGCAGCATATGTGAGGCGATGGTTTATGGACAGTAACTTTCTTGAAGAGTACTGGTCTGCCCAGAGTCCCGACTTGAAGCCAATGGATCAGCTTTATTGTTAGTTAGAATTCTGACTTAGCTCCAGACACCAGCACCCGACATCACTACCTTCTGTGGTTTCGACTCTTCAGGAAGAACAGGCTTCCAGTCCTCCACCGAGCTTTTGACACCTCAGTAAAAGTGTCTCTATCACAGTTGAAACCATCGCAAAGGTGAAGGATGGACATATTAATGTTTACTAATAGCTGTCCGGATACTTTTTAATTGTAGGGGGTAGGCTCATTAATATAGGAAAAATTTGCTAGCGGAAGAACAGTAAACAAATCCCAAAAGTTTTGAATAGTTCAGGTATTTGGCTTATTGTTCTTTTATGATGGCCAGGAAAGGAATTCCTTCATTGAAATACTACTTTATTTTGCAAAAGTGTGGTCAACTCTTATCGTCGTTACTATAAAATCGCTACTCAAGAACTCTGCAAATTTTAGTTCATATGGCTGTTAAGCACCAGCAACTTCTGAAGCTCATTCGGCAACGGTTAAGAAGGCGAAAACTGAGATGATCTTACATATACTTCCCTGCGTGACAACCTGTAACGCCTCTCAACTAACAGCAGATGCGTCGTGTCTTCTCGCCGATCGATGGACAAACCTATCAGTCTGTCTTTTCAGTTTCTTCTAATATCGACCCCAGTAGCAAGTGTTTGCTTAACGAGTCCTCAGATGTCAATAGTTAGACTGAGAATTCTTTAATATCGTGCTGCCCTATTTAAATAAACAAAAAAATACAGTGTTAAACTGATTTAGATTATTCATAATTGATAACGTTCGCATACAATTGTATTGAATTTTACTTTCGAATAAGAGGAGAGTACAACCTGGTTTCAGGACAAAAGTTCCCTCTTCAAGTGCATTTGGAAAATGTAACTAAATGTGACAACTACGTGTCAGGCTCTAAGAAAACTAACAGAATTTGTAGTAATATTCTAAAGAGGATACCACAATACCCACAAAATACCCAAACGAGTCAATTAGAAGGGAGTAATAAGTGATTCCCTGGTAGATGGCATGTAAGCAGGAAATTCATCTCGAATATTCCAAGGCTGCGCAGAAAACCACTCGCAGAACTGGGCGTAAATAAAACCACTAGATTCCCACGTAAAAAGGGCAAGACCGCTCCGAATGAAATCAAAATATTAATTATTAACAACCTTACAACCCCTAAATCAAATACAACCTTAAGAAATTCCAGATTTAAGTTTGTCACTAACATGCGCCTTACACCTGGACCTATGTAAGCTTGTATCGGTTTTATGGTTTATTCGGTCGTAATTAGTTTGTTTTGATTTCATCGGAGTGGTTACGCTCTTTTACATTTTGGGACATATTATGTTCTATGTAAGCTCATTTCAGTGGATGGTTTTTCGCGTGATCTTGGAATATTAGAGATCAATTGTGTTTTATATGCCATGTACCAGAAAATCTCTATATTACTACCTTTTAGCTGGTTATTTGGATATTTCATGCGTGTTGTGGTATCCCCTTTACAATGTTACTTTAATTTCTACTGGATTTCCTACAGTTGAACAATACTGAACTGTTGTCCTGAAATGCGTTTGTACTCTCCTTTTACTGGAAATTAAAATTTGCTGTGTCATAATGAATGTAATGCCTCGTATTGAATTTTGCTGAGAGAAAAGGATAAGTTGTAGAGGACGGTAACTGTAGCGTTCATTATCAGATTTGTATTCATCAACGTACAGTGTCATGTTCTATGTGAACAGAATTTTTTTCCTTTTTTTAGTAATTGAGAAAATAATTCTGTTATCGAAGAGTCTCAGAGATTATGTGATTGATGAATGTAAAGTATATTAGCGGTATCGGATAGGTCGAGACTTTCCTGACTCGATTTACTCCCTAATAAGGGGAATAGTAAGAATCCTTGTACGTACATAAAGTGATATTTTTGACCCCTTCAACAGTAGGGAACACTGAACAGCATTATACTCGCCACAAAGATAAGTGCTTTTGGATTCCACACATCGCATGTACCAAACTATTCTGGGATGCTAGTGATGTTGTTCATAGAGACTGTCATAGGTTTATTTTAAAAATTAAGGTTTGCAGGTAGTAGAGGAAATTACGCTGTTCTCCAATCATGACACCCATTAGTATCAGAGGCCGGCCGCGGTGGTCTAGCGGTTCTAGGCGCTCAGTGCGGAACCGCGCGACTGCTACGGTCGCAGGTTCGAATCCTGCCTCGGGCATGGATGTGTGTGATGTCCTTAGGTTAGTTAGGTTTAAGTAGTTCTAAGTTCTAGGGGACTGATGACCACAGATGTTAAGTCCCATAGTGCTCAGAGCCATTTGAACCATTTTGAGCCATTAGTATCAGAAGCCTTATCTCCCACCACTGATACGCAATGTATGTGGAGCTTCTATCGGTAGCAATCATAATAATTAGCGACAGTGCACGCTAACAGAGCGTCGCACTTAATTATTGGGCTTAGGAAAAATGTGGCGGTGTCCTGTTCCCTAACACATCGTAGTTTGACTGCAATTCAGATCGCCGTGACCGTGCAAGCTATTGATCACTCACAGTCCAGATGACAGCCAGGGCCTTCTGTATTGCATTAATACTGAAGGTGCTGTATATAAAACCAGGAAGAATTACTCTTCTGCTTTTTCCGTCGTTGGAGTTGTTATGTTTGTCCACCACTGAAATCGGTGGACTTCATGTATAACCCTAGACAGAGGACGTTGCAGGGTGCTAGCACCTGGCTCCTAATGATCACAGTTTGTAGTGTTCCTCTTACCCCCTCTCCTTGACCTGTTGGAAATTTGTGTTACTTATTGTGACATTTACTTGGACAATATGTTTTTAACAAGTATATTAGAAATCAAAAAGGCGGTGACACCGCAGGGGAGGTAAAAAAAGAAGACAGTAGGGATATTGGAGGTCACAAAATATCAAAATCGTCAAGAAATTAAGAGGTCAGCACAGAAGAAACACGGGTGGTTGTAGCGACAAGACAATTTAATGTTTAATACGTAAGGCCTAGCAGCTTGTGGTTTTGATTATTGTAACTTACTACAATGAATGAAATTGACGAAATACTTTGTAAAGGAGACTGTTTACTGTTCGAACTATCCTGATATGAATTTACTATTGCTTTTATTAAAATCACTTCAAGTGAATGATAGCCAAAAACAAGGAATTTTTATCACTTGCCTTATATCTCGCTCATTATCAGCATTTTGCAACGATTATTGTATATAGACAAATTTTTATTCATATTTTCATTGATACTGGTTCAGCTTATTCAATAGGTATAAATTTTCTTTCAGTAGTATTTAGTTGCCTCTGATGTCAGTCCTTGGTGGCAATGTTACTTTTCAGTATCGAATGAAACGGAAAATAAGTTATATGACTGAGATTACGAACAGAAATGAAATGAAGTACTGGATCACTGAAATTTGGGGACATAATACTACTCTTAACAATATTTAGCACTTACGCAGAAGCTGACTACTGGAGTTGTCAGTTTCCGGAGAAAAGAAGGAAAATGCGAGGCAGTACTGACTCTAACGACTTATCTTAAAACAAAGCTGAAGAAAGGCAAACCATTGTTTGCAGTTTTTGTCGATTGGGAGAACTCTCTCGGCAATAGTGACTGGAATACACGCTTTCAAATTCAGAAAGCATCAGGGATAAAAAAAAAGAAAAAAAAACGTGAAACGAAAACTTATCTGTAACTTGCACTGAAACCAAACAGCAGTTATGAGAGTCCAGAGACAGGAAACAGTAGTTAAGAATGGAATGAGTTAAGGTTTTAGCTTCTCCTTCTTGTTTTCAGTCCAAACACTGAGCAAACAGTATAATAAATGAATGAGAAATTTGGAAACGGAGCTGTAGTTCAGGGAGAAGAAATAAAACATTCTTTAGTTTGCTGATGACATGTAATTCTGTCAGCGACGGCAAAGGACATGGAAGAGCAGTTCAACGGTATAGATGGTGCCTCCAAAAATATTATATGATCAGTTTCAACAAAATAAAAAAGAAAATGAAGTTTAGTCAAATTAAATCTGGTGGTGCTGACTGAATTAGATAAGGAAATGAGACACTTAAAGTAGTCAATGAAATATCGCATTTGGGCAGCAAGTAAAAAATGATGGCCAAAGTAGAGAGGATATAAAATGCAGACTGGCAGTAGCAGGGAAACTTTTTCTGTAAAAGAGAAGTTTGTTGCCATAGAATATAAATTTAAGTGTTAGGAAATCTATTCTGAAGTTATTTGTATAGCGCCTAGCCCTGTACTAAAGTGAATTGCGGACGAAAAACGGTCCAGACAAGAAAAGAACTAAGCTTTTGAAATGTGATGCTACGGTTGAATGTTAAAAATTAGATTAGGTAGAATTAGTAATGAGGGCGTACTGAATCAAATGGGAGAAAAAAGTAGTTTGTGGCACAGATCGACTAAAAAAAGATGATCGATTGATAGGACGTTTCTTCAGGTCTCAAGGAATTATCAGATTGGCAATGAAATGAATTGCGGAGGGTAAAAATTGTAGAGGAAGACTAAGGGTGCATTGCAGATTAAATGGATGTACGTTGCGGTAGTAATCATCAGGCGAAGAGGCTTGCATAGGATAGACTGGTTTGGTGAGCTAGCTGGATCAAACCGGTCTTCAAACTGAAGGTCACAGTAACAACTATTTTTTTAGTGTATGACGATATTTTTAGGCCTGTGTACCTCAGTCGGTAAAAACGGAACCCTTACAGGATCACTTTGTTGTCCCTTTCTCTGTCTGCCTGTCCGCTTGTTAAAAACCATTTTTCTCGGAACAGATAGACGTATCAAGTTTAAATTTACGTCACATACCAAAATCCACCTTAGCGGTGTAAAACTTGAAGCTTCTAAGCCGACGCAATCAAAAGTTACGGCCATGTATGCCACATGTTTTGATACCCGCAGAATTGCTATTCAAAACCTACAAGATATTTTCAGTTGATCTAGAATCATGAAATTTGGCAGAAGCAAAATTTTACAGTATAAAAAAAGAAAAAATATGAAAATTGTTGATTTGTAATTACGTCACATTAAAAATATTTTATTTTGTTATCAGGTGCTGTCTATAAGTCCGTATGTTAAGGTCCCTTTTCCTCATGAAGGAGTCGATACATCAAGCTGAAATTTATCTCACAGACTGTTCCTCCGGTGGTTCATTAAATGTTAGGTTCTAAATCAATGCCGTCTAAAGGCACGGCTATTTACGTGACATATTTTGATGCTTGCAAACTCTTTCATCAAAGCCAATAGGGTATATCCCGTCAGTATAGTCATGAAATTTGAAAAAAAGCAAGATTTAGCTGTAAAACTAAAGGAAAAAATCCCAAAACTGTGCATTTCTAATTATATCGCTCGAAAAAAAAGGTCATTTGTCATCTGATTATCTGTCTGTGCTATTGTCTGTTAAGCCCCCTTTTTCTCAGGAAAGGCTATACGTATAAAGTTGAAATTTGTGTCACATACTGAAGTCTATGGGTAGTGTGAAAAAATTAACCTTGTAGGTCAATGGAGTCTAAAGATGAGGCTATTTATGTCACATATTTTGATACTTGAAAACCCTATCATATTTTAGCTGATGAGCGCACACGAGGTGAGAACTCTTCCTGTATATTCATCTCAAAAGGTTTTGCAGAAATGCCTGTTATTTTCTGTACGCCTTTAGCGTCACGTCTTGCCCTGTTCCTTTCAGAATTCCAAACAACTCCTTACACATGCAACATGTGTCTGGTGTCCGCCTACGACACTTTCAAATATCATTATCAAGGACAAGCGTCTTTGCAGTATTGGTGAAGAGAACAGCTGCTCCCTGCTACAAATATTAAACTTACTATAGAAAAAAATTCTACGCATTGAACTGATGTAATATTTCAACAAAGGAGATTCCGTAAGATCCTTAATTAAATATTACTGGCAGTCTGAGCCTGATATGAACAGAGGACTCTGCGGAATTTTCTCAGCGTGAAACTCATTACAGTTTCATCCTAACATAGGAATATAGATATTACAGTATCTTTGTCGCACTTGTTCCTGAAATGAGCTTATCTGTGGGAAATATAACTGCTGAGGCTTAAAAATTTTAGAGATCTGAATTTTTCGTTATTGTCTGCCTTGATTGATCGTTCTTGCACAATGGGAGCAATTACTGTTGGCTATAGAAATCACAAAAATGAGCGAACAAAAGCAAAGGAAACTCGCAACAGCGTAGAGGAATGATAGCTCAGTGCTTTAGCATTATAAAATGTAGACCAGCGGATTAATTTTCGTCTGACCCCTCATTTCTACTGTTTGCGGCTATACAATTGGACTACAATATGACAGTAAGTAAACATTGCTCTCCAAACACCGATAATCGATGCTTGCACAAGGGCACATTGTTCGCGAAGATTTGGCATTCCCACCTGAATGCGTTGCAGCTTCACTGATTAACCTTCAGATACTTTGTGTTTTAGTGACAGGTGATATATCGCTGTTCACCAAACCCACTGCGGGCTTAGGAAATTTTTCAGATTGTACGAACATAAAACTTCTTTTTAAATTTTTTTAACACCGAAAATTTCCTAGACACTTCAACATGTGGTAGTTTAGTTAGGAATGTATTATAACTTAGGCAGTGGAAGAAATTTGAAATTTTCATTTGGCGTAAGCCACAAGGTATTATAACAGTAAAAACTCATTAATGACTTAATTAATCGTAACCTTACCGTAACTTGGACGTCTATTTTTCTGATGAGTTAGTTTTTTATTTCTTGTTGAATCGTACTGCTTTGTGCCATCTTATGGAGTTAGCCAGGATTACAGGAAAATAAAGAACGAAAGTTACATATAAAATTCTTCAATCTTCATTTTTCCGAGATTATACATTAGACTGCCATACTAAAATAAAAACGATGGCATGAAATCAAAAATCATTGTCGGTGTACATATTTGGAAACAGTCAAATTTTACTGACAGTTTAGACAAGGAAGGAGTAAATTATGTAAGCTCTTGAAATGAAATTTAGACCACGGTTCTGTTTATATGTTCTCGGATATTTGCTTACTTTTACTAATAAAAGATCGATCACGTATAAAAGGTCGATAACTGATATGTGTTTGCCAAATAACATAAATTTTGATTATACTGTTATACAGCAGCAAATTTTTCATTGTGATTTGAAAGCAGAGCCACTACCTGTAGCAATACATGTGGATATCTGTGAGTGATCTAATAGACAGTCTGAAAATTGGCTGTTACATTTGCAACTCTCACTATTTGATCTGCAACATTTACAATTCAATGATTTTGCGCAATGTTAACGCAGATCTTCTGCAAAGGTACAATTCTGTACCTACTTATCGACTACCAACAGCACAGTTTACCCTTGGGTCTGTGAGGTGTTAGAAAAGTATTCTTTGAGTTCCAACTGAGCTGACCAAACAGGCTACAGCCCTTCCCGCTGCGGATTCTGGGTCGACCGTTTGAAGAGGCGCTTGGTTTCTAGCGAGTTTTGCGGACAGTTTTGTTTGTAGTTTGATGGCGTGGCTAGCTGTTTGCGGTACAACATAGTGGTAAGATGCAGTTGACTTTGAGCACGAAGAGCACATTTGTAATACGATTTTGTTAAACATTCCAAGCGAGCTTCTAATTCATGCATAACTATATTCCTGAATACCATCGCTCTGTTTGGGACTGTGGATTGCACTAGAACTTTGACGATTTTGGATGCCTGTTTCCCAGGTGGAGTCCTGGTCTTTGTGAAGAGACTAGATTTCGCTACCCGGTACCGATTTTTTTTTTTTCTCATTCATTTGAACGATACAAAATTTAATTTCGTCATACTAGTCACTTTTTTGCGACACGTTTTGATTTTGTTGGAAACGTGTGTGCCATGTGTTTTCTAAGTACAAATGTTAAACACGTTATCGTGGTTTAACGAAATGGTTCAAATGGCTCTGAGCACTATGGGACTTAACTTCTAAGGTCATCAGTCCCCTAGAACTTAGAACTACTTAAACCTAACTAACCCAAGGACATCACACACATCCATGCCCGAGGCAGGATTCGAACCTGCGACCGTAGCGGCCACGCGGTTCCAGACTGTAGCGCCTTTAACCGCTTGGCCACCCCGGCCGGCGTGGTTTAACCACTTTTGAAGATAATTATATGGATTAATGTTCAAACGCTCTTTCGAATCAAATTTTCCGTGTCAGTCACTCTCCCACTTATGCGAGTTTATGCCGACTTAAGCTCGGGAGTTAAGCCGTCGCCACACAGACAGAACATCAACGCTAAGCGTGCCGAAATCAACGTACTGCTGAACGCTCAGAGTCATTGCGATTGCGCTAACCGTACGTGCGCCTCTAACGGCAGTTGCCAGTTGTATCTGGCTCGCAAGTCACACTGTTTACGAAATGGACGGGTGTAAAATCGTACATTATCTATATTAAAAAGTCATGTTGCTCTGCCTGTAGTAAACGTAAATAAAAACTTCAGTATCCATAGACGTGTTACAAGGCACGAAAGAAGTACCTTGTCCAGTCAATAAGGGTATCGACTTATAAAAATTCCATTAGAAACAGTGCGATGCAAATTTGCAACAGATCTCCACATAAGATAAAAATTATTTCATCATTTTAAATGAACACACCACCGTACAGCTGTTTATTTAATTACGACCCATGTTTCGGCCTTTTATGCCATTTTCATGTGACTGAGTTTATGTGATTAAAATATATGCCAAAGTTAACCTGTTTTTATTAAATATGACGCGCTCCCACTGTTATTTACTGATATTTTTACAAACAGGTGATTTTACATCTGGCATTTCGTGGGGAGCCAATATTTTTCTTAATTTATGACAAATTTTGAGCTTGATGTCCTGAAGATATGTTAATGATATAAATTCAGTCACTTGAAAATGCCATAAAAGGCCGTAACCTGGATCATAATTAAATAAACAATAATGGTGGTGTGTTCATTTAAAAATTATTGAATGACTTTTGGTCAGCAACATCAAGAACTATTTCATCATAGTACCCTAAGGTCGTTCTTACTTGGTCACTGTTCCTATGCAGTAGCCGAATCTTTTCATTTGAAACACAAAACTTGAAACAAGAAAGTGCTAAATATCTTACTACAAGTAGTGCAAGCTGTCTTGTAGATAAAGCCAAAGAGCGCTCTTATATTTACATAAAATACAGTATTACAGAATATTCCTCAATTGAACTAATGAAAAAGTATTTATTCCTCAATTGAACTAATGAAAAGTATTAGAACCTATTAGAAAACGCATAGGTTACTAAAAATAATAACAATTCAACCCAGTGACAAGCGAACCAGCAACACATCATCTGTTGTTGCCTTACCACTCTGCGTCTCTACTCATTATGCTACACCGACCAGAAATGTGGAGCGACCGTACTTTACTTTTTACCATCTCGTGGAAACTTTAGTCGTAGATAGTTTCTTAACTGACATTTAACTATAACAAAATGGAACAAGAACAACGCGTTTTAGATGGATACTCGATATGCCGTTGCCTTGAAACGGCATATTTCCATAATACGCAAGTTGCAATAATTCCTTAACCACCAAAATTACGTTTCCCGTCAATTCATTGCAACAAATCGTACAATTAACGACCGGTTTTCGAGATATCCTCAATTTGACGGTGCATAAAAATGGCATATATACCTATGTGCTTCAACTGAAAATCAAAATGGGATCTCGTGATTTTACTGAAGCGAGATGGCCTCATATGATTTAAGTAGCGTCCTTCCATCTCATTGGTCAATGTTCAGTCACACGTTCAGAATATCTGAGATGTTAGACATTGCTCTGCACTTCGGAAAGGGTCCCCACCGTACATTTTTCACGCTATGACGTCAAAACCTCGGCACGCTTAACGAATGCGTGGTCCTTGTGCCGACGGCTTTAGTATACGATGACTCAGTGCGAAAGTACTACTTCATGATAGCAATTGGTAGAATTTTCTGCGATTAAATTCTTATTGTAATTAATCTCAAAACTAGAGGCATTCACTGTGAAAATTATGTTTTACGTTTCTATGTATCATATTTCAGCATAAAAGTAGGTGGGAGTGGCAGTGGTAGTCTTTCATTCTGTATGAAATGTGAGTATTTGATTTCTTGCCATTATGAGGTATTACACCAGACGCGGTCCACATGCCCACTGCACTGCGTGGACATCTGAGACCCGTTGCTATGTACATTTTCAAGCATAATGAGGTGTTTGTTATGATTGATCAAGTTCAGGTAAATTCGGTTTCCTTTTGCTACATGTGTATTCCCATGGTAAATCGTTGCACATAGGAAACGTTTCCTGTCTAAATAATATTCTGCAACTTATTTGCAGTCATATCGCATTACTAACTTGATACGTAGGTGCAAACTTTGTACTTGAGAGAGCAGTCTTTGCAATGTAGGGCGTATCCGGTACTTTCACAGTCACTCTGTTTTCAAAACCTAGCAGCAACACAGCAACTTTCAAAAAATGTCATATTACTGCTTTGAGCTGCTAGTGAAAGACTTTATTTATACAACTAGTTTCAGTCGTCTTATCATCATCAGTTTCACATTAGTATTCACAGCATCATGCTAGGCGAAATATAAAATCGTATCATCGGGTGATAAAACCATGAACAATAGGCTGTCATCATATCGCAATATGCTGAAAATATATTTGCAATTTTCATATGCAGTTTTGCGTGCATGTCAAGCTACATTAAAATTTACTGAAACACAAGCGTTCACAGTATTTTTGGAGGATTATATCTTTACGCTGCTCCATTGTTCAGAAGGAAAGATGATTTGCAAAGGTGATATTGCATCATTTTGATTTGGTTACTTCGTATTTCAGAGTGAACCTAATTTTCAAGACTATGATGGGTACAGGCATTGTACTAGAAGTAAAACAGTATATTATAACTAATACTGAACTAATTAATAGAGCCTCATTAAATCATTTATTACTTTTAGAAAATTTGTCACAGCATACAGGAGTTTGACAAATGCAGGGAAACACCGCGAGAAATGCATGCTTGAACACAAATGCAGATGCCAGTCAATCCTGTAGGTGGCGCTGTTGTATTTTACTGCTAACGGCACCTGTCCAATCTCCTTAATACATTGCGTCAGTCGTCGTCAGTACAAGTATACAGCGTTCTGAGTGCATAATGTCGGGGTTAAGTGTATTCAAACGTGGGTGAGTTGTTGGTGCTTCCGCAACACAGGCAGCCGAAATGTTTGGTGTTTCAAGAGGCACTGTATCGGAGTTTATACCGCATATATGAAAAGTGGAGAAACATCACCCGTTAAGTCACAATGCTGACGAAAGTGTGTGTTGAGTGATCGTGAGAGATGGTCACCGAAGAGAACCGTGACGAAAAATAAGTGGCCGACAGCTGCAAAAGTCACTGCAGAACTGAATGTCGCATTCGCGAACCCTGTCAGCGTCAATGCAGCACAAAGGGAGCTTCATAAGCTGGGAATTTCACCGCGATCTGGAATTCCATAAAATCAGGATTATGGAGCAATGGAAGAAAGTACTTTGCTCGGATGAGTTTTATTTCACATTGTTTCGAACTTCTGGTCAAGTTTACGGCCCAATAGTGAAACATGGCAGGAGTTTGGTGATAATTTGGTTAGTCGCAACGTGATATTCTATGGGCCCTATGGATACTCTGCAAGGTTGTATTACTGCCAAAGACTGTGGGAGCATATTGTCTGATCCGGTCCAACCCATGGTAGCCTACAATATTTGTTCCCAGTGGTGATGCTGTGTTCCAAGGCATGGTTGCATTTCACACAGCTCTCATTGCCCAGGACTGTTTCTGTGAACATGAGAATGAATTGTCGCGTCCTCTCTGATTACCTCAGTTATCAGATCTCAATATTGTTGAGCATCTGAAGTCTACTTTGCAGAGAAGTGTGAGTGATCGCTACCTACCTCCATCATCATTCCCGAACTCGCTACTATTTTGCGGGAAGAATGGTATAAAATTCCTTTCAAGACCATATAGGTCCTATATTTATCTATTCCGAGACGACTGGAAACTGTTTTGAGTCACAACGGGTTTCCTGCATCGCATTAGGCATGGTAATGTGTTTCTGTTCGTTTCTATATTTCTGTCCACCCTCTATACTTCCAACTCCAGAAGAAGCCTCCACACAGTTAACGAAACAGAATCGACAAATTATTTTGATGGTCATGAATTTTGGAGGAAAAATAATTACCTTTCTGGCAGATTAAAACTGTGTGCCGGACCGAAAACAAAATGGTTCAAATGGCTCTGAGCACTGCTGTGGTCATCAGTCCCTTAGAACTTAGAACTACTTAAACCTAACTAAGGACATCACAAACACCCATGCCCGAGGCAGGATTCGAACCTGCGACCGCAGCGGTCGCGCGGTTCCAGACTGTAGCGCCTAGAACCGCTCGGCCAGGCAGACCGGCATGTGCCGGACCGAGACTCGAACTCGGGACCTTCACCTTTCGCGGGCAAGGGCTCTACCAACTGAGCTACCCAAGCACGACTCGCGCCGCGTTCTCACAGCTTTACTTCTGCCAGTACCTCGTCTCCTACCTTCCAAACTTTACAGAAGCTTTCCTGCGAACCTTGCAGAACTAGCACTCCTGAAAGAAAGGATATGCGGAGACATGGCTTAGTCACAGCCTGGGGGATGTTTCCAGAATGAGCACACTCCGCTGCAGAGTGAAAATCTCATTCTGAATTACCTTTATGTTTATGTGTCACAAATATTTTCTTCTAGCAACCCTATTCAGTTACATAATTGCAGCTAGAGGCTGCATATCAAAAGAATCTGCCGGGAACACTATTTAAAATTGTAATGTATTTATCACTACATGAATTTGCCCTTCAGCGAACAACGATGTTACTTCAGTTATCTGTTGTTTGTAAAATGTAATGTATTTAATGGTACTCTAAATAGAATTTTTTTCTGACAGAGGGTTGATGGATGCTGAGCTCTCCTATGAAAAAACATAAGCGGTGTATTACTGTTACATAAAGAGTTCCCACATGTTATCAACTAAGTAAATTAACAACTGCTATAAGTACGTGCTGCTACTGCTCAGACAGATGTCCTTGCGGTAGCATTTGCAAAATTTATGTGTTAATGTCTTTTAAAGGATGTCGCAGGCGGTCAAGAATGTCACGTATCCTAGGAAGTCACTAAATCAGGCGATCTAGCTGGACAAATTTTGAAATATATCAAAGGAAAAAATTTGATCGAACATTTTAGAGGAAAACTGTTAGATATTACTATAACACCAGCTATATTCCCGTGATCCGCAGCGGAAATTAAAGACGGGACTTTGCATGTTATCACCCTTTATGATTCCCTACCAAAGTGTTAAAAACGAAACCCTTATGAGACCACTTTATCGATAAATGCGTTCCTCCTGGCCGAGAGGTGAAATATAAATGACACCTACTGAAAGAAACAAAGCAGTTTCGTTAAGTTTTTAATACACAAAGAGTAATCAATAAAACCTTATATCCTAACCAAGTAAGTTAAATGTTTATTTGTATTCGTAAAGTTAATATTCTAGGACTTAATTTTATCGCTCACGTAAACTTCCTAAAATACTTCTAGCATTGGCTGTGAAGTAAAAAATTAACATTGTCATCTATTGGTTCTTTGGTGTACTACAAAATTAACATTGATACCTACTGGTTGTTTGGCGTATTATGCCATCAGTAAGGTTAGCAGCCCGCCCGGTTGGCCGTGCGGTCTAACGCACGGCTTTTAGGCGGGAAGGAGCGCCGGTCCCCAGCACGAATCCGCCCGGCGGATTCGTGTCGAGGTCAGGTGAGCCGACTAGTCTGTGGATGGTTTTTAAGCGGTTTTCCATCTGCCTCTGTAAATGCGGTCTGTTTTCCCTTCTTGCGCCTCAGCTACACTATGTCGGCGATTATTGCGCAAACAAGTTCTCTACGTACGCGTACACCACCATTACAGTACCACCCACGCAAACATAGGGGGTTACACCGGGGGCCGAACCGCACAATAAGCCTGGGTTCGGTGTGGGGCGGCGGAGGGGTTAAGTGGACTGCGGTAGTCGTCGTGGGGTTGCGGACCACTGCGGCTGCCGCGTTTCTAGGTCCCCGGTTAACATAACATAACATAACGTAAGGTTAGCAACCGAACTACTAAGCTGAGCAGACACCTAAAGCTTTAAATTATGGTGTCTTTATTTTCATTACACAATTTTGATGGAATGAAGCTGATACATTTTTGTCCCAAGTTACGCTCAGGTTACCAGTGAAATCCTCATGTCAATTCTTCTAGTGGTGTTGGGGATTAGTGTGTTGAAACAGACAGATATGAGGGTTTTACAGTTTTACTATTTGTGCTAGCTGTTACCCACGACTACATATACATACACACAAGTGTCGGTAGTTTTCTTATGATGAGTGACGGTGGCTAAGTAAGCTACTGTACGCGCAATACCCTCAGCTGTCCTCACGTGTCTGCCTGTTCAGGTAAGGATGCTCCTTTCTCCCCGCCCCGTTTCCAAATTGTTCCTGCTTCCTACTGTTGAAGGGGTCACAAATATCACTTGTTCTATGCACAGGGTTCCTGCCTATTGCGCATAAGGAAACTACCTGTGTCGGAAAAGTCTCGACCTATCCGATTCCATTCACCAATCCATACAATCTCTGAGCCTCTACGCTATAAAAACTAGTATCACAATAATAAATGTAAGAAAAAAAATTGTTCACAAAGGACGCGGCACTCTGCATGGACGAATATCAATGAGATAACGACGGGTACAATTGCCATCCACTATAATTTAGTCTTTCTTCTCAGTAAAACTCGGTACATTACATTCATAACGATGGACTGACTACATAAGACCATGCTTAAAAGTAATTAGATTCAGTTACCTTTCGTTGTGAAGTCTATTGAAACCACACACTGAACTAGGCTGCATTGCCGTCATGACCTAAACTGAACTATACACATACTTTTCCTAACAGACTCACTACAGGTAACTTTCAGCAACCTACTAGAACAGATCAAGAGCGGTTGAGCGGCGGTTACTATACTGGACTCCTATTCGGGAGGAAGCCGGTTCTACTCTCCGTGTCCCCAACCAGATTTAAGTTTTTCGCGGTTTCCCTAAACGGCGTGAGGCATCTTTCGGTATCGTTCGTTTGAAAAGCCTGACTGGTGTCTCTCACCATCCTTTCGTAATCCGAGCTCGTGTTCCGTCTCTAACGATTTCGTTGAAGACGAGGCGATAAACACTAACCTTCCTTATTTCCTGTCCGCCTGCTTAGCTGAGTTGCCGGCACGGTAGCTCAACTTGTTCGGTCAGAGGGTCAGCTGCCCTCTGTAATAAAAAACTGAGATAATGAATCACAAAGAACTTCGACGGGTGTGATGGGACGTCCGCCACGAACAAAGGCAACGAACAAAAGGAGATTATAAAAGAAAAAAAAAGTGGTAACGTGTTAGCCTACAATGCAGCGGGCCCGGGTTCGGTTCCCGTCCGGGTTGCAGATTTACTCCTGCCGTGGACTCGGTGTCGTGTTTTCCTCAGCATGACCAACGCGCAAGTCGCCCAATGTGGCGTCACGTGAAATAAGACTTCTACCCGCCGGCCGAACTTCCCCGGATGGGCCCGCCGATGCCAAATTATCATTTGATTTTCCTTCCTTCCTAGAATAACCAGTAGTTACTTGTCGTTTAGTATTTACCAGTTCTCGAAGGTTAGTGAAGTATCTTATGTTTTTAAAGTTGCGCATTCTAGAAGATGTGTTGCTTGTATAAATACCATCATTCTCCGTCTAGAAGGTCATTTTGGTCTGGCTATAGTTGATGTTCGTAACACACACACCGCCAGTGACGTATTTTATTGACGACCCCGCTTTTGGATTGGATCCTGGTGACAGTATTATGCAGCGGATGTGTTTCTTCCCTCGTATTCATTACACTGGCATTTTACAATGGAATTAGTTTACTACGTCTGCAACAACAAAAGTCTGTCTACAATTCAGTACTACCTGTCATGCAGTTTTGCAATGAACACTAATATTTTTCGCGTAGCTAACAGAAATCTTCAGTCTTTGAATCTACGTATTTGTAGGGGTGGCTGCTGATACACGAATTTAATTTTCTTTTGCACTAGCAGTGATTTCCGACTGCTTGCTATATGTTAGCTCCGAGCTTGTTGAATGTTTTTACAGTAGAGTACGTACATGTAATTAGAACGCTGGCCAAGGAGGCTAAGAAAATATTCTTTGTATCTTGTAACTCTCCAAAGACTAGCTGCAACAGACGTTTCATAAATAATGTAAACTATTAGGTAGCAGAGTGCTGATAAATGAAAGAATTTCAAGATCCTTAAGGAGTGCTCTGTAACATGTACGGTTGAAAGAATATTCGTCCGGTATGCATGTCTTGCATAAGTACTTTACTTACCTCAGGTGCACTGCCACAAATGAGAATTCCCAATACGAAAAGGAGTGAAAATATGGAATATAAGCCGACACCTTTCTGTTTAGGCGGAATTAGAGGTACCTCTAAGATCAAAATATGCCGATTGGTAACGAAAGATTATCTATGTGGTTGATTTCACTTTATTTTTCCGTCTAGTTGGACCTAGAAAAAAAATACACACACTGTACTTTATTTAGTATATGATAGTCGTCTGCTTCTCGTCTCTTCATTGTTTGCAACAATCTGGAGTTGTGAATCAACTACAGGTCTATTCCCCTACGATATGAACTGTTTGAGGTAAGGTTGAACTTGCGGCGTTCATTAGTACGCGTGTCTTAGTTACTGAAATGTTCCTTAAGTTACTGTAAGATCATTTTTATGCAGATTTTGACACAAGACCTGGCCAGCGGCTGACCGCTGCAGAGTGTAAGTCAGCGCTGACTACGACATGGGCAAACGACGTGGCCACGCCTTAAATTCCCTGAGTTCGGCTATCCGCACAATCTAGTAACACCACATGCTACGGCAGTTTCTCGTGGAAGTCTCGTCCTCTGTTCGAGATTTTCTGAGACGTCTACACGCGTGGCCTACTGGTAAACTGCGTGTCGTGTAAGTGCAATACCTGGTGACCGACACTCCTCGTTGCGTAAACTTTTATAGCGCTTTTCGTCTGAATGCGGAAGTCATGAGTGTAATGGTAGCACAGCTACAATGTATTCCACTTTCTTAGACACCTGTATAACAGTTCCGTCCAACAACATTTTCGCGACAGGTTACTTGGCAGACTGTCTGCCCTGAATGCTACATACGCCAAGGACCTCCGGGACTCATTTGCTGGCGTCGGGAAGCGGCTGCTGCGGCAGCAGTGCGCTCCCTCACCCAGTATCGGAAGCGCCAGCTATAGCTCATCGCTTTCGATAGTGGCAAATACTCAAATACTCTTTTCCTTTTCAAAGCGATTCTTCACAGCCGGACGGGGTGGCCGAGCGGTTCTACGCGCTACAGTCTGGAACCGCGCGACCGCTACGGTCACAGGTTCGAATCTTGCCTCGGGCATGGATGTGTGTGATGTCCTTAGGTTAGTTAGGATTAAGTAGTTCTAAGTTCTTGGGGACTGATGACCTCAGATTATAAGTCCCTTATTGCTCAGAGCCATTTGAACGATTCTTCACAATTCAAATGGTTCAAATGGCTCTGAGCACTATGGGACTTAACATCAGAAGTCATCAGTCCACTAGAACTTAGAACTTCTTAAACCTAACTAACCTAAGGACATCACACACATCCATGCCCAAGGCAGGATTCGAACCTGTGACCGTAGCATCAGCGCGTTTCCGGACAGAAGAGCCTAGGAACCGCTCGGCCACCGCGGCCGGCTCTTCACAATTTTTCGTCATGAAGCCGAAAGTTTTCGTCAAGTCATAGTGAGTAACTGTGGTGTAATGTGCTTTTCTGTCGTTATCTAATTTCTGACGCTAAATGTATTCGATGAACTGTGAGCATACCCTGCGCTGTATGCTGTACAACGATGAGGGCACACTGCACATTTTGAGGTCCACTTATGGACTCACGGTGTACTTAATGCCGACTGAAAGTGATATTTAAGGTATCCATTTAGATTTAAATGAACAAAACTGCCCTTTTTTAAGCTTCCCGGAGTGGAAGGAAGCTGCTAAACCCCGGTGACAGGTGACAGCAAACTTCTACAGGGGTGCCTAATTTGTATTACAGATTTTTTTGCACGGAGAAACTATAGTAATCAGTATATTCACTTCATAAATATTTCCCTGACATATGGGATCCACATGACGAACAATGACCATCACACAGTTTACTGAGTTGAGTTTGTGAGAAGACTTAATCTGTAACGGTGTTCTTCGGATTTTGTTAAAGAATCTTCTGAGAATTCGCAATTCCATTAAATAAAATGAAAAATAAGAACCTTCAGAACTGTGGTCTGCGCCATGATGAGAACTGAGAACTCACACCGCCCTTGCATTGCAAGAAATGTGCACATCCACTGAGTTAAACAGAAGCTGCTTCGGGCGGCTCTCTCTCATCTCGGTAGTGGTCTTTGAGCTTCATAACACAACGTTAAAGAAAAGAAAAGTTGTTGCGTATAGGAATTGCAGCATTCATGGAGTCCAAAAACTAAATTTCCTGTCTCAGAGTCTCATCTTACGTTAGAATTACGTAGCATAAGTAACCCAAGTCGAAAGGGAATGCCTAGTGAATTTAGCTGAACAATTCAGGACCACGCACGGAAATAAATGCATTATCACAGGGTTTCCAAGTATTTGTAATGATGTCGCCATTTGTTAGCTGTGCTACGGGCAGCTGTGCAGCGAAGTGCTTGTCGTAGTCGTCTTATACGATCTCTGAGAGGGAAGGCGCCATCGCTTTTGGTTTTTACGCAATGTTTTCTCTTGATACTTTCTAACGTCGCCTTTCAGGCTGTGTATATTTAAGGCATTCAGTTAGATTCAGCTAGAATTCCTCATTTAATTATAAAGCTTTCCTGCGTGCAAGGGGGCTGTTAATGACAGCGTTATATAATTTCAGCGGAGGGAAAGCAAAGCTTGTGGTATTACATTGTGGACGGAAAGTTCCTCCCTATTTTACTAACAGAGCCACCAAGGTTTGATGCTCTATGGAGCTTTAGTCTGTATCACTCGTTGAATCATAGTAAACACTTTCCCACAGTTGTTTGTCTGGTGTTGACAAGCGCTGTTATGGTAATGTACTTCGTCTAAACAGGTCATTTTCACACACATGTACTTAGTAAGTTAATGACAATTTGTCATTCAATAACTGTTTGTCTTATGTTTTCACCTAACGAAGAAACAGAAAAATAATTAGCGACATCTCTAAATTTTATTTAGAAAGATAAAAAGACAATCTTTTAAAAGTTTAATTTTCTTCAATTCTTTAATTTACACATCGTTTAAATTAATTTTAAACTTCCTCTTTATACTGCTCCGTGGTTGTGTTTCTCGTCCTTTTTTAAGGGTGTCATTAAACAATGGGACCAAAAGTGAACAACTTCGTTCCCAGATTGAACATCTGCATGTCAGTGGAATGTCTAAAAACCAAATTGCTAAACATTGGGTGTTGATCTAAAACAGAATTTGGATTAATTGAGAAAACTGGACTTTTAGTGACAGCAGCAGAGTTGAGCGACCAACAAAACTGACAACAAACACTAAAAACAAAATCCAATATATGGTAAAGGATGAAATTGGCGTGTGTACTCGTGCATTTGCCAAACGTCTGAATCCCCTGAATGATTACCAGAAATGACAGAAGACCATCGGTAGCTTAAATCTAAAAGTCTTCATTCGTAGACAATCCTGGAGAAAACATGCTTACGTCCAGCCAACAAAACCCACGTTGTCAGAAAAAATATTGTCGATCGTGAAGCATTTTGTGAAACAATAATGTGTGGAGGTCTCTGCAATGCCAACACTGAACGAAAGAGAAAAGAAAAATGCATGAAAAGGACCGCCAATGGTGATTATTATCGGGAAAGGATTGTTCCTATATTCAAGCATTGGAGAACAACCTTTTCCCAAATGCACACAAAACTTTTCTTATGTACCTAATACAGCCAAACAACATAACTCCTGAAGAGAACAGTTTCTGTTTTCCTGTTGTTTTGGATGATTGCAGCCTATACAGCCCAGGCTTAAGTCACATAGTGTAACTGTGGGCCAGACTACAGGATGCAGTCATTAAAGAACCTGATCTATGCAACAGAGACCAACTTATTGCGCGTTTTCAAGAGGAACTGAACACTGTCACCTCTGAAGACACAGCAGTTTTCGCGAATAGCTTTGGCACGAGTTGAAGAATGTATTCATAATCAGGAACGCCACACAGTACAGTAAAAACATGAAAATATGACTGTCCATAGCATTTATACAAATAAGAAACGTGTTTTTGTAGAAAAAATTCTTTGTAATAAACATATTCTAGAAAGCTCGAGGTAGAAACTTTCCGTCAAACTGTAGGTCCCGCTTACGCAGCATCTCATATGAAATATTGAGGTATATAATTTCTGTCATGTTTACGATTTACCCGAAATGGAAATGGATAAACCACAACACATAGTTTGTAACTTACATTGATAGCTTGCATTCGAAAGCTTATGTCAGCGGAATGAAAAATAAATAGAAATCAACCTTGCCCCACACTTCACTAAAAAGTAAGATAAAAAACACTTTGCATCTTGAAATCGACTGTAACCACGTGCAGTCACGTGTCACACATGTTAGAAACTCACGGCTAAAATCTCAAGTAAGGTGGAATAATAAAATTTACAAAATATCTGTTGCAGGATGTCAACACAAAGTATACGCGATCAACACAGATTACTAACACTGTAAGGAGGTGGGGTCGACTTTATAATCTCCAATGTGGTTAGAGACAGCAATAGACTACCTGCTGTGATAAAAACGGATGTAATGAACAGCACATAAAGGGGATGAGATGCACTTTATGACCTCCAGTGTTATTGGAAGCTACCTGCCCCAATGGCAAGGGATTGGTCGGCGACGCTAAAGGCGCAGTGTTTATTATTGTCATAAATGTTGAACGGGGAGCCTAATTTGCATTTTACTGTATTGCATCTGGTTCTGTTCTGAGGAAGGCAGGGAGTGAGTGGCGTCGACATAAGCCACTATGACCAGGGCCTGATCTGAAACAGCATGTGGCCTCTGCTTAGAGCGGAGCAGACTTCTCACACTGCCAGAGCACTAGCCAGGTTAGTCATCTGGGATGACTGAACTGCGTATGAAGTCTGTCGTCGAAGTTTCACGCCAGATCGCAAGCGCAACTAGCAAAAAGTACCACTGTTTGAGATTCTTGGCGCTGTGTGGAAGCAGTCTGTTCCCAGTAACCAATGAGCCTCACCACCCTCTTGGTCACCGAGTGTCAGCACCCACTTAAAATCACCGCCACCAATTATACCTTACTAAACAGCTACAGAGTGAAAATTTCATTGCTCATCTGTAAATCCAGGCTGTGACCACGAGATTTAATCTCCTCGTAATGCAGACTTCACATCTTGAAAATGGTTCAAATGGCTCTGAGCACTATGGGACAACTGCTGTGGTCATCAGTCCCCTAGAGCATAGAACTACTTAAACCTAACTAACCTAAGGACATCACACACATCCATGCCCGAGGCAGGATTCGAACCTGAGACCGTAGCGGTCGCGCGGTTCCAGACTGTAGCGCCTAGAACCGCTCGGCCACCACGGCCGGCCTTCACATTTTATCCGACGCACTTTTCAGAGACGCTGCTTATATGTAAAACTACCCGCTACACAGAAAAATAAATGGACAGTGCCCAAGTGAGGCCGCGGGTGGTTCACAGCCAGAGCAAAAAGCGATGCCTTCTGTTTGGGCGCTCCAGGAATTATTCCAAGACGCCAAATAAAGCTTCCAAACACTTTGTTGGTCCTTTACTCACTAAAACCGCTCTGTCATATTGCACAAAGCATCTTTTGTGAACAGTCTCCACTTTGCCCACTAAAATTACTCTTCACGAGAATATCGATCAAAATTTATAGAAAGCAACATTTTTTTTTAAACTATGTATAAGCTTCAAGCCCAGTCCCCTGAGTTGTCACTCATAGAGCGTTTCTGGCATAAGATGGGCATGGCGAGAAATTCTTTCGGATGATTTCGTAGGCTGTCTGCTTGCACGTCACAACGAATATAACATTGTATTTATGTAATGTGGATGAGAGCCCGTACTGAAGATTAGGGACTCCAGTGCAGAATGGAATAACTTAAATCATTTAATATCCATTATCTGACGAACATCTCCACAAAGACTGGTAGATATCGGACTGGTGTTTCATGGTGTAATACTTCCTGTTTCCGTCATTGTATTGTAACTGTAATACCGAGTTTCACACACGCTATTTCTCTCACGCGGGCACTTACGTTACAAAAATCCAGTTTCTTCCCCATACTTAAACAATTATTCAACAATTCACTCCCCACTTGCGGCCGCAAATGTTGAGTCCACGCACCCTAAATCTCCCACCACCGTCGCACCACCCAGTCCTCGCCGCACTCACCACACCCTCAAAACAAATTGCAGCATTGATACTAAAAGCATCTAATACAATCGGAATACTTTTACCAAAAGTAACAAAACTAAGTAATTTTTCAAAAACGGTAAACGCTTAATAATATTAAAGGACTACCAACAATGCAAACTACACCCACAAAACTTGATATAGGCTCAGGGTGCACCCATATTCATAAGATACAATATTCATTTTTGTTCATACATTATTCTGCAAGGATACTACACTGCGATGGTAAATAGGAAAAAAGAGAAATTATTCCAAAAATTACTGAGAGAAGTGCAACTGTATGTTTTTTTTTTTTTAATTATATCGGCTGACGTACCATCGTTGACTCAAGAAGGAAAGAACGTGGCTCCATTATTTTACGAAAACAGTTCCTAGAAAAACCTCGCTTATTCCAAATTTAGTCACACTGCTATGGTATGTTCTCTATGGATGGTGGAATTCAATCAACGGAACGTAACTGGGTAATTAAAGCATAAGAAGCATACGATGCTAGAAATAACGCAGAAATTTAAATTTGTTAATACTTTTATTACTAACTTTATGTGTGACGCAAGGGAAGGCAAAATATACTAGTAAATGTCTACCAATGATATGTAGTATAGAGCTTTCTTCCATAATTTCGATGGATCATTATTTGTTTTCTCTAAGAAGTTAGTAATGATGAGTAAGACGGAATTTTGCATTAAAAGCAAGCCCTTATGGGAAATGAAACGGTGCATCGTACGTGGATACACCAAAGAGACGTTTTCTGCCATAAGGAGGCGTCAGATCTGAAAACTTCCCCTAAGCCGTGAAAAGAAACACAGATTACCCGTAAAAATGTTGCATCTCTCTGGACAGTCGACCATTCCTTTGATCGCCGAGACTTCTAACAGTGTTCGCTGTTATTATACTGTTTACTGTTCTGTAGGCATTAACCATCTTCTACGGTTAGCAAACACCGTCTGTGGACCACAAAGATATACAATTTAGGCGTGACCTTGTAGCACTTTATATGCGATTCTGAGACCTAAGGAGTGCCGTTGATGAGTAAACCAGTTTACAGTCTTGTTGTTCGCTAGTCGCGCTAAGTAGATACATCAGAATATCGGTGGTAACTCATCGGGTATTCCGTCAAGCAACGTTCCTGTACAGTAGCGGCACTTTCACCACTCATTCCAGGGCTTTTTAATTAAAGTGGAATCCCATTTATCCAGACTAGGCGTGACAGTAGTTCATATGGATTACCAGAAATCCAAATAATTCGAAAAATCAGAGAAAAAATAATAGAGTGACAGGGATTAAATGCGTTGATCACACGTGTTATGTATTTCTTACGTAAATAAAGAAATTATATCGGTCCACTCACATTAATGCGACCACCGCTTATGTACGAAGACATTGTGCAATAACCACTTACAGACGGCAGGTGGCAGTACCAGCATTGGAGTGTAATACGGAAACGGGGCGACCTATCAGAAGTGCAAAAGGGCATGATCATTAATCTTCTGACCAAGTATGGAAAACATTTCCGAATCGGCTAAGTTTGTAAACTTTTCGCGTGCCACCGTGGTTGTATACCGTGCGAGGCAAAATAGCGTTATCCAAAATCATTACGGAGGCAATTGTGAAGCACCATGGGCCATAGGTGACAGAAATGAACGACAGTTTCAGAGATGTGTGTAGGCGACTAGACGCACAACGGTTGAGCAGCTGACCGCCCAGCTGAACCAAGGCACTACCAACAATGTCTCCTCGACGACCATTCAGCGAATGTTGCTGCGTGTGGGCATCCGCAGCAGGCGTCTTGATCGTGCACCTATGCTGACCGTTCATCGGCGACGGACGATAAATGTAAATGTTGTGCGGTTAGCGCCTCCCGTCGGGTTGACCGTTCGCCGGGTGCAGGTCCTTCGAGCTGACGCCACTTCGACGACCTGCGCGTCGATGGGGATGAAATGATGATGATCAGGACAACACACTGCCCAGTCTCTGAGCGGAGAAAATCTCCGACCCAGCCGGGAATCGAACCCGGGCCCTTAGGATTGACATTCTGTCGCGCTGACTACTCATCTACCGGGATCGGACCGGCGATGGAGGCTGGAATTCGCACACTAATACCGCGACTGACGGCCAATGAGGGGCGACAGAAGAATCGTGTCTTATGCTCCTTCGGATAGATGGTCGTCGGCACGTACGGTGTGAAACGGCTGAAAGCAAACAACCTGCAACCATCGTCGGAAGGGTCCAGACAGCAGGGAATTCCGTGGGTGATCTCGTCATTCTGGAAGGCAGAATTGATCAACATAAGTAGCATCTATCCTTGGGGACCATGTCCAACAGTGCGTGCAGTTTGTTTCTCCTCGGCACGATGGCATCTACCAGCAGGACAATGCAAAGTGTCACACAGCTCGCAGTGTACGTGCGTGGATCGAAGAACACCAGGGTAAGCTTAGAGTACTCCACTGGCCACCAAACTCATCGGCTTTGAGCCCAATCGATAATTTGTGAGACCATCTCGATCGAGCCGTTCGCGCCACGGATCCACAACCGAGGAACCTGGCGCAGCTGGCCACTGGAATCGCCATGGCTTCACATTCCTGTCGGTCCCTTCAAGAACCTCTCTGACTCTCTTCCCGCTCGTCTCGCAGCGGTCTGCACTGCTAATGGTGGTTATTCGGCTTTGAAGGATGGTCACATTAATGTGACTGGACAGGCCGTAAATTATTTTCAGATTAATTTTGACGAGATGCTTAGAAAAACGCTGTGATTTTTACAAACTGAAGTACTCAGTATGTTTCTTTTGAGCCAGACTAGAATGTCTTTTATGTGCAGCACGATCATGCTGGCGTTTCTCAGACATCAGTTCGGCTGACGTTGCTTCCGCCTGTCGCCCCAAAAGAACGAGTACTTTGTCCAGTTGCTTTCTTACTTCTCCGCGTGTCACGATTGAGAACCAATTTTGTAAACTAACCCATCATCGTTACCGTCATTGGCTGTAGACGAACAAACGTTGAGAACTAAAAGGGTGACAATCATTGAACTATATGAAAAAGAACGTAAATTAGTTACAAAGTACGGCGTGCACACACTTTATTCAACACGTAAACGTCACTAAAGACATTAAGATTTAGATTACGACATGTTCGATATGCCTTCCATCATTGGCGATGACGTGGCGCAGCCTAATAGCGAAATTCTGCATGGCCCGCTGAAGTGTCAGAACATCGATGCTGTCGATGATCTCCTGAGTGGCTGTCTTCAGCTGAGCAATGGTTTTTGGGTTATTGCTGAACGCCTTGTCTTTAATATATCCATAAAAAAAGGAGTCGCATGTGTTCAGGTCTGGAGAATATAGCAGCCAATCGAGGCCCATGCCAGTTGCCTTTGGGTACGCCAGAGCTAGAATGCGGTCCTCAAAGTGCTCGTCCCTGACATCCCTACTTCGATGGGGTAGAGCTTCGTCTTGCATGAACCACATCTTGTCGAAATCAGGGTCACTTTGTATAGTAGGGATGAAATAATCTTCGGAAACCGTCACGTACCGTTCGGTAGTCACCGTGCCATCAAGGAATATCGCACCGATTATTCCGTGACTTGACATTGCACAACACACAGTCGCCTGTTGAGTGTGAAGAGACTTCTCGATCGCGAAATGCGGATTCTCAGTCCCAAAAATGCACCAACTTTGCTTATTAACGAACCCATCCCAATGAAAGTGGGCTTCGTTGCTAAACCAAACAAACATTCCCACCATAGCCCGCGGCCAGCCGTTCGGAAGTTATGACGACTTTATGTCATACAGTTCAATAACTGACACCCTGCACTTAGAGTCTGCTTTATAAACATATATGGGGAACTCGGAAATTACCCTTAAAAATAGTAAGACTTGTTGACGAGACTGAGTAGACAATATTTCAAATTGGAACCCGTGTCTGGAAACGTAACGTTTCTTTTTCTGTGCTACAACCGTTTGAAAGAAATGTTTGCTAGGTAGTTTTACAACAGGGTAGTCATGGTGAGGGATACTTTCGTCGGATTGGCTCATGACGTTTGACGTCTATCCTACCTCTTTGACCTGTTTCGAGCCCCATTCACATTAGCAGAATACACATACGTGGTCCTTCTATACGGCAAAGCTCATGGTAATGAAAGAGCTGCTCGTCTCCTTTATAAAGATCGTTACAGGCAACGTATGACTCCATCGAATACCCTTTTTGCCACTATGAAGCAATGGCTTCGAGAAAGGCGTGACTGGAGCGCCAAAAGGAGATACCAAACACACTAAGTGGAAGAGGTCGTATTGCACCACGTTGAAGAGAACCCCTCAACGAGTAAACGAGGAATTCTTTGGTTATTAATGAGTAAAACAAGCGGTGTACTGGGTCAGACCTAATAAATTATTTGTAAATGTGGTCAGGTTACCAAATAGTTGTAAGATGGAAACGATGTGTTTCCAGACATGAGTTCCTATTCAAAATATTATGTACTCACTCCGCTCTACAAATTCTAGAAGTTTGTAACGGGAATTTCAGAAAACCCTGTATACTACCTGAATATCCCGGCTTCACTCAGGTGGCCATCATATCCATGGGGGAAATGAGAGCCGTTACTGCGCACTGATACATGATATGTGCAAGTCAGATACGCGCATAAACCCTGCGCTGCATCAATGTAGAATGATGTGGAAGTTAGGGCCATCTATAGTTCTGACCTATGCAATCTTGGACGAATGGGCTGCATTGAAATGGTGTTCGGGCTTCCCTGGTGTTCGTTTACTGAAACGTACAACTAATATGTAGCCATCTCCCGGCATATATTCCAAGACAGTTTAAAAATTGTGCAATTGGACTGTTGCGTTTGTGCAACATTTCTTATAACGTACTCACGATCTCACGATGTGTACCATGGTAGCATTCGCATCGTCTGCCTGCCTCGAGGACGCTGTTACCTAGGAGATACAGTTGTAGCTATTTGGGGCCATTGCCTTCAGGTAGCACCACCCACTCTCCCAGTAATGTATCTGCCGCTGAATCTTGAAAGTGGTTGATGCTATGGTGTGTGCCCATTGTGCGGTAGTACCGAACGACATCATCTAGAATGCTGCGTTATATTTTCGAATGTGCTGTCAGAAATATCGACTGCGGCGTGTCCTCTTGTGTCAGTTCATGTAATTCGGCAAGTGGTGGACCGGTGTGTGGCAGTTTAACATGGCTATTCCTGCAACGTACGCCAGGAGGTTCGGTGAGAAAACTTTTCGGGCCACAGTGTGGACATAATGCCGACATTTCGGATCCATTACAGTACCATCTTTGAGCAATGACGTCAGACATAACGCAAAGACGCTGCATGGGGGCAATATTTAAAGCAACATCATACTCGTAATCAAAGGAATGTAGCATACAATAAAATTACAATCGCAGTTCATGTAATTAATTACTTAGCCACGAATTATATCGAAAAGAATTGAAGGCAACGAAAATAAATAATAGCAGGAAAAGATAAATACGCATGTTTGAAATGGTTCAAATGGCTCTAAACACTATGGGACTTAACATCTGAGGTCATCAGTCCCCTAGACTTAGAACTACTTAAACCTAAACTAAGACCAACACACACATCCATGCCCGAGGCAGGATTCGAATCTGCGACCGTAGCAGCAGCGCGGTTCCGGACTGAAGCGCCTAGGACCGCCCGGCCACACTATCGTAATTTATGCGAGTAAGAAAAGCACAGAGAACCTTTAAATCTATTACAGTATAGCGCATGGTGAAGTCGTAAAATTGTGAAATAGCGTTAACTTTAAATAATAATTATTGAATGTAATAAGACTACTACGGTGAAATGGGGGTTTTGGGTGGGGAGAAACTAGAATAAAACACAACTACGGGAAAATGAAACAAATAAAATAGATGAAACAATAACAGGAGCATGAAATGTGTAGAAACATTCACAGAAAACTGGTTTTTTTCCTTTTTTTCTTTTTTTTAAGAAAAAGAGAAAGCCAGTATACATGTTAAAAAAATTCATAAAAACTAAAATATTAACAAATACTGGAATCGGTGACGAGAATCAAACTATTTCAGGGTGGTTCTGTAAGAGAGTGCAAAAATTTAACAGGGCATAGAAGACGCTCCACTGAACAGTTTGAGGTACGGAACCTGAGGTCGGAGCAGCCAGTTTAAGGAGACAATAGAAATAAAATCATATTACTGTGTACTTTTTATTTGCAGTAGTTACAGTGAACTGCAGATACCATCACTGGAAGCATGAACCTGCCATTTGTATATCTTACAAAATCTGCTGAATCTGACACCCATCAACCTCAATGAAAGCACGACATCAGTAAAGAAGATTCTGACGCACCCCGACAAATATCCCTGCTGTGTTTCGAATCATATCACAGCTACAATTCTGGCAACTAATTCCATCTCCGTATACACTGAGGTCTCATACACAAGTGAAATTAGATATCCCCATAGGAAATAAAGGGATTCAGGTCAGGTGACCTCGCAGGCCATAGAATAGGATCTCCCCTTCCAATCCAGCGGTCAGGAAATACAGCACTGAGGTGATTGCGGACATGAGCACCGAAGTGAGGCGGCGTACCGCCATGTTGTATCCAAATCCTCTCACGAAGAACCGAGGGTACATTCTCTAGCAACTCAGGTAGAACTCTGTGCACGAACCCCAAGTACGGGCGGCCATGCAGGAGGGCAGATAGAAGATATGGCCCAATGAGATCGTCGCCTCCAACGCCGTCCCAGATGTTCACAGCAAAATGGCTCTGAGCACTTTGGGACTTAACTTCTGAGGTCATCAGTCCCCTAGAACGTAGAACTACTTAAACCTAACTAAACTAAGGACATCACACACATCCATGCCCGAGGCAGGATTCTAACCTGCGAGCGTAGCGGTTTCGCAGTTCCAGACTGTAGCGCCTAGAACCGCTTGGCCACTCCGGCCGGCTGCTCACAGCAAAATGTGCCTACAGTGTGAGAGTTTTCCTCATCTGACACACAGCTGTTCGAAATATCATTAAGGCCAAATGATGCTTCGCCAGTAAACAGCACGATTTGGGGGAAATCTTGTCGATCAATCCATTGTTGGATCAACCACTGACACAATGCGACACCTGGTACAGACAGTCACATGCACTACATGGACTCGTTGTGGGTAAAACGGGTGTAATTGTTGTTCGTGGAGTACTCGCTACACGCTAGTATGTGCATCGCCAATTTCACGTGAAATACGGCGAGTAGTGGGGTCTGGTGCAACACGTTCTAGCACCTTCTCTTCAAAGTCGGGTGTGCGAATGGTCTTCATGTTGACAGATCCCTCGTTTCTTCTTTCCAATCAACCAGTCTTCCACATTCATCGATCGAGAGAAATAAACACTTGCGACAGATGAAGTCTGCTAGGAAATCCTTCCCTGTACAGCCTTTCAGCATGCACAAGGTGCATGGCAGTGAGTTCTGCGAAACTGTACCGGTACTGTTCCATCGTATTGTACTGTGCGTCTCTGAATAGCACTGTAATGAGTAGGTCTGTCGTTGATTCACAGCCCGTTTTGTCACGGGACATACAGAGTCTCCTTGTGAACAAGGAAACGAAACCTGCATCATACTTCCTAGTAATCAGGCTCGTCCTTCTTGTTTCCTTGCAGGAAATAAAGAATATACATGTAACTAAACAGCACAGTACGTGTAAACTTGTACGCATGTTAGTTATGATAAGCTGGAAAACAGTAATGCTAGACAAAGCGGCAGACAAGTTTACTTCCTTATCTCCTTAAGCTGGCTTCCTTGAGCCCACGTTTTCTACCTCAAATTGTTCAGTTGATCGTTCTCTATGTCCTGTTACATTTTTGCACGTTCTTACGGAATCGCACTGAATAGGGCAATTCTAGTTAACGATTCCAATCATTCCTTGCTTCATTATTCAGATCGTTTCCAGCAAGTATGTACAATGAAACGTAATAGGATTTCTGTATTTGTAATTGCTCTCTGGACTACTCCGAAAAAGTAACAAGTACTGGAATTTGTAACTAGACTTGAAATATATAGGTTAATTCTAGGAATCGACAGCAGCCATTCCACATTCCTCATTTAGACCTCTGTAACAAATGTGTGCACTACAGTGCTATAGAATTTCTACAATAATTGGCATTACTCTCTCCACTACTATGAAAAAGAAAAAGAAACCTGGAATGTATACCTACAGCAGTTGTTACTTTTTTGCAGAAGTTCTGAGGTCAATAAGAACCCTAGAAATAGTACAAATGAAGATTCACACACTTACTGCAAAACATGTCCAGAGTTATGAAGCATTATATGGTGGGAATCAGTAACTAGAACTGATCTCTTAGGTCAATTCTTGTTACCGATTCCAACAGATCCATTATTTAGATCGTTCTGCGGCAGGTGTGTACACTGAAATATAATAGAATTTCGGCATTTGTATTTGCTCTCTAAATTACTGTCATCCCCGATAGCTGAGTGGTCCATGGGTCGGATTGCCGTCCTACGAGCCCGGGTTCGATTCCCGGCTGGGTCGGGGATTTTCTCCGTTCAGGGACTGGCTGTCGTGTTGTCTTCATCATCATTTCATCCCCATCTGGCACGCAGGTCTCCTAATGTGGCGTCGAATGTAATAAGACCTCACCAAGGCGGCCGGACCTGCCCCGTAAGCGGCCTCACGGCCAGTGACGCCAAACGCTCATTCCCATTTCCATTTCTCTAAATTACTGCGAAAAACTGAAGAATATTGAAATCAGTTACTAGAATTAAGCTATATAAGAGGTAGATTCTAGTTACCGATTCCAACTATTACATGGTTCATTATTTAGATTGTTTTTGCAGCAGGTGCGTGCACCCTGAACGTAAGAGGATTTCTGCACTTGTAATTCCTCTCTGAACTACTGTGAAGAGGTAACTAATATTGGAATCGATGACTAGAATGAACGTATATACGTCACTTCCAGTTATCGGTTCCAATATTTTTTGCTTTTGAGGTTTTTAGTTATTTGTGTACTGGCTTTTATGGCTGTTCTGGGTCGGTTTTTCATATTTCATGCTACTGTTTCATATACAATATTATTAGTTTAATTTTTCCCTTTTTAGCGTTATGTTTTAGTTTCTCTCCACCAAAAACCCCCACTTTCCTGCAATAGTTCCACTATATTCAATAATTATTGTTATACATTAATGCTATATTATAATACAGGTATTACGATTTCACCACGAGCTATGCTGCAATGGAATTTAAAAGTGCTCTGTGCTTTTTTTTTCTCGCATAAATTACCTCAGTAAGTTATTTCACACACATGTATGTCCTCTTTGTTTTGTTCTTATTTATCTCTGTTATCTTGAGTTCGCTTCGATATAATTCGTGGCTCAGCAAATAATCGCGTGAATTGTCATGGTATTTTTATCCCTCTGTTTACGAATATCTTCCGACGCTTTGAAAGGTTGCCTCTATGTGTCATCCGTGCCTTTGGTATGACGCAATTCCTCAAAGCAGACGAGTGGAATCCGACATTTTACCAACACAAATAACTGGTATCTCTACATACGACTCACGAGGTATGTAAAGATGGGTCAGCATGGAGTGGTATGGATGTGCATGTGCCTTACGATGTATCATGTTTTCGAGACTGATTCACGCTGTAGCTGAGTCTCATGTGCTCGTGAGTGGCAGGCGTACTGTCCTAGCCGATGGAGCCTCGCAGCACGGTCGTCGACAGACCCGCCACTCTGTGTGTTGCAGCAGTTCCTCGCATGTATGCATGACGTGGATCCACGTCCTCAGAACGTTCCTGTGCCCGTAACTTTTTTGGCGTATATTACGGAGGAATGCTTGATCTACTGACGTGTACTTTCATCTGGGCATGGTGTCGGGTCGTTTCAGTGCCGTTTATCTACGCCACATGGCGTACTAAGTTTGGTTAATTGGTCGGTTGATTTGGGGACGGGACCAAACAGCGACGTCATCGGTGCCCCTTCGGATCCGCGAAGGATGGGGAAGTAAGTCAACTGTGCCCTTTCAAAGGAACCATCCCGGTATTTGCCTGAAGCGATTTAGTGAAATCACGGAAAAACCAAATTAGTACGCCCGGACGAGAGTTTGAACCGTCGTCCTTCCGATTACGATTTCAGTGTGCTAAACACTGCGTCACCTCGCTCAGCCTACCTTGCCGGCCGGTGTGGCAGAGCGGTTCTAGGTTCTTCAGTCTTGAACCGCGGGACCGCTACGGTCACAGCTTCGAAACCTGCCTCGGGCATGGATGTGTGTGATGTCCTTATGTTAGTTGGTTTAAGTAGTTCCAAGTTCTAGGGGACTGATGACCTCCGATGCTAGGTCCCATAGTGCTCAGAGCCATTTGAACCATTTTTTTTTCAGCCGACCTTGCCGGCACGTAATGAATGTAACATTTGTACGTAAGTATAATGGGGATCAAAAGACGTAGGTACTTCACATTATAAGAATGAGCACGAAATACAGTGGTACATTCCTGCGCTAAGAGTGTGGCGTACTTCCAATGACTTGGCACAATCTGAATGTCTAATCGAAAAGCATGTAGCACGCTTGCTATGATGTACTGATGACCATTACCTCAGAAATAACTCATCGTTTTCTGAGGACAGTGCCTCCAGATGACTATGTGTTTGTGTTGTCCTCATCATTTCATCATCACTCATGAAAGTGGCGAAATTGGACTGAAAAAAAGATTGGTAATTTGTAAAGGCGTTGATAACCGCGCAGTTGAGCGCCTCACCAACGAAACATCATCATCATCATCATTTGCTGAGGACGACAGAAGTGGACGGCGTATGCTGAAGGTGGAGGGGGGGGGGGGGGGGAGGCAATATATCGCGTGTCGTCTATTCTATTTCCCATAATCAGCATAGTAAAGACTTCGGGTATCTGTATATGTCTAAATATTAGAGATAGACCGTTATAACCCGCCCCCCCTCCTCCCCTATGATGGTCTTCTTGAGGCAAGGAGTTGTGTGTCAAGTTTTGACCACTTCAGTCCAGGGACTTGGGAAGAATTTTTACACACATGTACATATTCTCAGCTATTAAAATTCTGATTCTAATATTTTAATGCGATAACGCCTGCAGGTGCGATGAATTTTTTGAATGATTTCGTGATGCCTTCAGCTGCCATTCTCTTTATTTCATGTACAATTGAACCATTTTAGCCTCAGGTAATTTTCAAGAAAAACCGAAGCTTTGTACATTGGATACACTAATGACACTTGCGATTTTGATTTAGGAACAAATCATATCTGTAGATATACTAGGCGCATTATAACTTACTTTATGGGTGACTTTTTAGTACCAAATTGTACCATGCATGTCGTTGCTCCTATGACTCCATGTTATACTCATAAAATAAATTAGAAAGGTTTTACGCTATTTAAGATTACGTTACTTTCGGGAAGTTGCTGGGAACCTCTTATCTATAAGATGCATGTTTTAATGTATTTAACACAGGGAAGATTATAATTATTTTCCAGAAATCTGTTAATTAACCAGTATATTCTTTTGTTCTCAATTATATTTAATTAACGTTCATCATTCGTTTAAATATGACTGTATGTAATTTCTTTAAAATAACTTGTAAATGTTTGTTCTTTTATATTAGGAACACGTCATTTCTGAGTAGTAGGTACAAAGATCTTGTATATGATTCTAACGGGGCGTCAAGTAATGCCCACCATGATGTTGCTGTAGTCTCAGCTTCAGACCAGCCACTAACGTTATTCTGCAGCTGGTGGGAATGTTCTTCCATTAGTGGTTGACTGGGTTGTTATATGGTATACCTATGACAACCATGCATTTCCTCAATCAAGTACCGGTACTTGACGGGAGCCTACCACCTGTCGTAACAACCAGGATAGAGGGAGTATAAAAGCTTCCAATTCATCTGGTAGTATCGTTCCTTTGCCGTCATACATTGGACTGGCGCAGCCCCCATGCAAGTTGAGTGTACGGCTAAACTAATCATTGAATAATGTTGCCAACTAGGTGACACCACTGTTCTACGAGCCGTCAGGTCATTCTGATAGTTCCACGCTTTGAACAGCATCTGAGGAGGCTAGGCTGCCCAGTGGTGCCATTGCTTGACAACCCATCTGGTCTGTGAGGATTCTGCGTCTGACGTGGGGGCAGTGCAATTTCCTCCAGTGTCACAGAGCGCCGATGGCACCTGACCATTGCCTGGCTTGACCTCACGTCACCAAGCTGACAAGGCGACTTGCTTCCGCCAGGTCGCTGTCCACCGCCAGCCGCCGCTGTCTGAGCATAATGCTGAGGACGTCACCCGCTCTATACCATCCACGACTGGCACCTTGACAGCTACCGGCAAAGTACTGTGCGGAAGGCGTTAAACAATAAAGAACTGAATAAGCATTTTTAATTGCACCCTAGGCCGGCCGCGGAGGCCGTGCGGTTCTGGCGCTGCAGTCCGGAACCGCGGGACTGCTACGGTCGCAGGTTCGAATCCTGCCTCGGGCATGGGTGTGTGTGATGTCCTTAGGTTAGTTAGGTTTAAGTAGTTCTAAGTTCTGGGGGATTTATGACCTAAGGTGTTGAGTTCCATAGTGCTCAGATCCATTTGAACCGTTTTGCACCCTAGACACTGTACTAGAGAACCCCTGACGCCCCAGAGAGGAACGCTGGTACTAAACTTATTGAAGTTTGGAAGTTTGTTTATTGTAGACCAGCGGCGCGTGAAACCCACTCTTCGCTGAAGAAGACTTGGCGAGGGCTGAAGAGCAGGCGGCGAGAGGCGCAGAGTCGGCGCGAGCGGCAGAGGGCGCCACGTTAAAAACGCGCCTCGGCCTCAGCTCGGCTGCAAAATCGGTGCCGACGTCTCGTAATTAACAAGCTCGAGGTGGAGCTGCAGCCTGCAGAGAGCGCTACCCGGCGCGGCGCGGCGGAAGTGATTTAATTTCCTCCAGACGAACGCGCCGCCTCCTACGCCGCGCCTCGCCCTCCGCGGCCGCTGCCTCTGGCTGCTCCTTCTCCTCGTCGACGTTTTCTCTTTTTCCGCGAGAAACGAATTGTAATTGGTTTTTACGATTCATTGTCGGGTCGGGCGGCGCTGCTATCTGGCGGCGCGGATAGGTAGGCGGGTCGCGCAGGTTTAATTTCCCCGCAGCCAACAGCCAGCCAGGAGCCAGCCAGCCAGCCCGGCCTGGACGTGGCGCCGGTCTGCCGGGAGGTGTGGATGAACCCGCCGTGATGGCCGACAGGGCCGCGTCGCCAGTAATTACGTTTCCGCCCTCAAACTTTCCGCGTCCCAAAAACTCGCAGTAAAAATCTTTAATTGGCCTAGTTGGAACTGTTTGTAATCTGCTGCCAATGGGAAGATGCCGGTAGCGCAGAATCACCAATCGTTCTGCAACCACTCCGCACTTGGCTGTGGTGATGGCAGGGTAATTCAAAAAAATGGACACAGTTTCAGTTGGCTACATTTCCTGTCCTACACACTGTACTTCAATTCTGTCAAGCACATTTTTCTAATTTATTGGCTTTCGAAATGTGCCCATACAGCCACCTCAATGTAGCAAATATTATATTACAATTTATTCAGTTTCAACATTTAGTTTAGAGGGAATCAGCAACTTCATTAAATTTCTTAAAGCATTTATTAACGATTCTGTCAACAGTTGCGATATTTAATTAGGCGACTATTTTCGAACCTTACAGGTTCATTTTCAAGCCTGACCTACTGAGGCTGTACCGACAGTGCCTGATCTTAATAAAAAACGTCAAAGTGGCAATACGTGCTTTATAAATGTTTGCAGAATCAATGCCACAATCAATCCACACATGACTCTCACCAACTCAGAATCATTTGGTAAGAGTTAGGTGTGGATTGTGGCAACCATTATGCAAACATTTATGCAGCATGTACTGCCACTTCAATGTTTATTATTAAGATCAGGCACTGTCAGTGCATACTTAGTAGGCCAGGCTTGAAAATTAACGTGTAAGGTTTGAAACTAGTCTCCTAATATAAATACTGCAGCTGTTGACAGAATCATTAATAAATGCTTCAAGGAATGTTACAATTTATCTTAACGTGGTACACATTATTCTGAGACATACTCTGGTACGAAGTTACATGGGATTAACAAAGCGTTGATACGACATAAAGAAAGATTTACAATCAGATTATACTAAAACAAATAAACAAGACGAAAATGGAACACAGGATAGACAGTTGTAGTATACAATAAAAGTCCTATTAGTAACACAATAAGAAATAATAAATTGGCGTAGGTACACTTTTGGGATTTAAAAAAATGGTTCAAATCGCTCTGAGCACTATGGGACTTAACATCTGCGGTCATCAGTCCCCTAGAACTTAGAACTACTTAAACCTAACTAACATAAGGACATCACACACATCCATGCCCTAGGCAGGATTCGAACCTGCGACCGTAGCGGTCACGAAGCTGCAGACTGAATCGCCTAGAACCGCACGGCCACACCGGCCGACCATTTGGGATATTCCCGATTCAGTCCATGTTAGTGACTTAACAAATACATGTTCTTTGTTTGCCCTGTGAGAATTGTTTCAAAAGCTGCGAATAGAGAACTGAATATTCGTGCAGCTCTACAAGCACTGGAGATGTGTATTACAGCCAAATGTATAACTATGGCAGTATTCAGGCACATAGAGGTAGGAGTTACTGTAGTGAACTGTGAATTCTTCTCTCTGGTGCTGGACATGGTATGACGAGTAGATGACTAATGAGATTGCTCCACGTAAGGAGCCAACAATTAATTGATATCAATAATTAAATGAAATAAGACACAAAGGGTACGAAATTAAGGGGTTCATGTATGAATGTAAAAGGTTGCTTATATGACCAAAACATAAAATAAATGTATTTATTTTCGTGCTGTTTACACAAACCAAAACAAAATAAAAAAAACCTCAGAGCCGATTTGACTGGGCGTGGACACGACTCAGTTACTAAGGGAAAGGAGGATGGGACAAATCGTTATCGTTCGTCGTCTACTGCTGTCCGCGGCAATTGCGGCTTTCTGGCGGGGCCCAGGTACGATCTCCACGTCGTCTAACAGTTGTCGGTGGCGTGGCCGAAGCTGTGCTACGACGGTGTCGGAAGGTGGATGTTGGTGATGGTGGAAGAGCGACCATGTCCTCTCGCTTCGGCGGTGTCACCAAGACACCCCTCTCGCTTCTCCTTCATCTTTCAGCTCAGCTCCTCTTCGAAATATTCTTTCTTTCAGCGTTGTAATCGGCGGACGAAATTGTCAATGCAGATCGCCGCTTCATCCCCACGCCCCTCCGTGCAGGGTGGAAATTTCCTATCTGGCGTGGGCTGTCGTGTGCCTCATGAATTGGCATCTTTCTCATGATTTCACATTCTTTAGATGTTTTCCGGCATTCCGAGGCTGTTCGGAGAGCAACAACACAACACTTCTTTTTATAACCACTCTCTCTGTGTGAGGCCTGAATAGAATCATGTTTCGGCTCCGTCTCAAAATCTGCCAGCGTCCGCGATTTATAAGGAATGTCCTCACTGTCGCGAAAAACATCTTCTGAAGATAATCAAAGTATCCACGGGTGCACTGCCGGTCTACAGTGTCCAACGGGCACAATATTTCGGCTATCATACATGTCGCCATCATCAGGTGAACTGACGGACTGAGCTCCTGTGAACGTGCCGGCACGGAGATCCGTACGCTATGGCTGCTCAGGGGGAACTGGGTTCGGTCGCGCTGACGCTGCACTGGTAGGGTTGACCCTCGGCTTGAGACGGAAGTTCTAGCGCCGGGGCGCTTCGCCTTCCTCATGGCGGTGTGGTGAGTGGAGTCGTGGCGGTAGAGAATGGCTAGGTGGTGTGCATGTTGCTTTTTTTTTTTTTTTTTTTTTTTTTTTTTTTTTTTTTTTTTTTTTATATATAACCCAAAGAAGACAGGAGAGAGAGAGAGAGACAGTAGAAGTGGTGGAAATCGAAAGGCCTCATATGGCTGGCCTGGTGTGGGGTCTTTTTTTATTTTTTTGTTTAAAGAGAAAAGGATAGTAGAAGGGACAGTAAGAGAAGCAGGAAGACGAAAGGCTCAATTGACAAGCCGGTCGTTGATGAGGTGGAAGAGAAGAAGCAGAAGTGAGAATGACAGATGAAGATTATAAACATGAAGACCAGCAGAGCCGGTTGGCGACTCTGACGGTGAGGCAGACACTCGTAGATGGAGGGGTCGCAGGCAGGAGCAGTTGGCAGGGAAGGGGCAGGAAGAAAGGAAGGGGACACAGGGAGTAAGGAGGGGTAGGGAAAAAAAGGGGGGGCGACCAGTGATCAGGCGGCAAGGAGGTCAGGCCATCGGGTGGTGGCCAGACGGTGGAGGCGAGTGCCGGAAAGGATAAGAGGATTGGCAGACTGGCGGGAGTGGTGATAGAAGGAAATGGCAGAGGAGCAGACGCGTTCGTGAAGGAGGGGGATTCCAGCAAGAAAATGAAGTTCACGGGTGGGGAAACGGTAAGGGAGGCGGAGGGCAAGGCGGAGAGCACGGTTCTGTACCGTTTGGAGACGGTGGAGATGTGTAGGGGCGGCATTGCCCCACACAACGGAAGCATACTCAAGGATAGGGCGGATCAGGGATGTGTAAAGGAGGACGCCAAGATGCCGGGGAAGGGAGGAGGATGGGTTAATGAAGGGATAGAGCTGACCGAGACGCCCCAAGGCCTTGCGCCGTATGTCCTCGATGTGGGGACGCCAGGTGACGGCCCTGTCCAGGGTGACCCCCAGATATTTGGCGGTCCGAGCCCATGGGGCAGGGGTGCCAAGGACAGTGACGGGGGGATAGTTGATGGGCCAACGGCGCCGACACATGATGAGAGCCTGCGTTTTAGCAGGGTTAAATGCCAGGCGCCATTTTTTGGCATACTCCATGAGAGAGTCGATGGCTGATTGGAGATGCCGTCGGAGGAGGGCCTTGCTCCGGGAGCGAGCATAAACAGCCGTATCGTCAGCATACAGGGCGAGATGAACCCGCGGAGTGGTGGGCGTGTCGGCCGTGAAAAGGCTGTACAGGACAGGGCCAAGCACACTCCCCTGCGGTACGCCCGCCCTGATGCGCCGCCTGGTGGAGGTGCCACCCGGGATTCGAACATGAAAAGTGCGGACTTCGAGATATGTGGCGATGAGACGGACATGGGAGGTGGAGAAGCCATGCTGAAAGAGCTTGTACAGCAGTCCCTCATGCCAGACTGAGTCGAAGGCCCGGGAGACGTCGAGGAAGATGGCCCCGAAGTACTCCCGACGCTCGATGGCGTCCAGTGCCTCCTCAACGAGGCGGAGGAGCTGGTGTGTGGTGGCATGGCCACGGCGGAAGCCAAATTGAACGTCCGGGAGCACGCGCTCCCGGGCGACATGTATTAAGACTCGCTTGAGGTACAGCCGCTCAAACAGCTTGGAGAGGGCGGGAAGGAGGCTGATGGGACGATAGCTGGAAGGGGAGCGAGGGTCTTTACCAGGTTTAGGGATGGCAATCACCTCCGCATGTTTCCAAGCGGAAGGGAGGGTTCGGTCGCGGTGGCGGCAGATTTAAATACTCTCCGCCCACGGCGTGCTCACTCCGCCGTCCGCGCCCCGCGCAACGATCGCACGGTGGAACAGATTGCGACGGCGTCTGAGATGACGTCGGTGTGATGGCTCTGTCCGCCGTGGTCGTCAAAACTATACGTTTTCTCGATTTACTCTTGATTAACCCAATCGCTGGTTCCCAAGCCTTGCTAAGATTATAGCCACAGTCACGGTTTATGAGGTCGTCATTGGTGCGAATTTCGATGGCCTCTCTGACAACGCTGTCCCAGTATCTCGACGTCTGTACCAGAATCCTCGTGCGTTCATACTTCATAGCGTGATTTTCCGACAAACAATGTTCAGCGACTGCCGACTTGCTTGGATACATCAGTCGAGTGTGCCTCTGGTGTTCACGGCATCGATCCTTGACAGTACGCATCGTCTGACCAATATACGACTTGCCACATTGACACGGAATCTGGTACACGCCGGCCTTCCTCAAACCGAGGTCATCTTTGGCGCTCCCCAACAGTGCACGAGTTTTATTCGGAGGACAAAACACAGTTCCGACTCGGTGTTTCTTCAAAATGCGGGCGATTTTCCCCGAGAGTGCGCCTGTATATGGAATAAACGCAGTGCCTACCTCCTCCCTCGTGATTTCATCCATCTCCGCAGGTTGTGCTGTAGTGGTTGGGCGGAGATCACGTTGAATCTGCCACTCTGAGTACCCATTTTTTCGAAATAAAGTTCTCGGATGTTCCAGTTCCTGGGGTAGATCTCTGACTCAGAGATAGTGCGCGCCCTATGTACTAGAGTTTTGAGTACCCCATTCCTCTGTGAAGAGTGGTGGCAGCTGTCTGCGTGCAAATACAGGTCAGTGTGCGTTGTCTTCCGATACACCCCATGACCTAGGGTGCCGTCAGCCCTTCTCTTGACCAAGACGTCAAGGAAAGGTAATTTACCCTCCGTTTAAGTCTCCATAGTGAATTTGATGTTGGGGTGTATGGGGTTTAGATGTGTAAGGAAGTCAAGGAGTTTATCCATAACATGTGGCCAGATGACGAACGTGTCGTCCACGTAACGGAAAAGCGAGTAGGTTTCCATTCGGATGACGACAGGGCTTCCTCCTCGAAGTTCTCCATGTACAAATTCGCTTACACCGGTGAGAGTTGGCTACCCATGGCGACTCCCTCCGTTTGTTCGTAGTATTCTCCATTAAAAAGACAATACCCGAAGTCAAGACATGCCTAAAAAGTTCAGTGGTCTTCTCGTCAAACTTCTGACTAATCATTTCTAGTGACTCTCGCAGGGGTACCCTCGTGAACAAGGAAACGACGTCAAAACTCACCATGATATCGGACTCATCCAACCTGAATTACGGATGTACCCACATAAGGACTTAATATTCCCGTCAGGTATTTGGCCAACAAACATGTAGGTGCCCTGATGTTGCTGACAATGGGGCGTAATGGTACCCCCTCCTTGTGAACCTTCGGGAGTCCATATAGTCTAGGCAGTACCGGACCTTGGGGTAACAATTTCTTAGCGTCACCCTCCGGTAAATCTGCGTCCTTGAACCGAGTCGGAACTGTGTTTTGTCCTCCGAATAAAACTCGTGCACTGGTTGGGAGCGTCAAAGACGACCTCGGTTTGAGGAAGGCCGGCGTGTACCAGATTCCGTGTCAATGTGGCAAGTTGTATATTGGTCAGACGATGCGTACTGCCGAGGATCGATGCCGTGAACACCAGAGGCACACTCGACTGATGTATCCGAGCAAGTCGGCGGTCGCTGAACATTGTTTGTCGCAAAATCACGCTATGGAGTATGAACGCACGAGGATTCTGGTACAGACGTCGAGATACTGGGACAGCGTTGTCAGAGAGGCCATCGAAATTCACACCAATGACGACCTCATAAACCGTGACTGTGGCTATAATCTTAGCAAGGCTTGGGAACCAGCGATTGGGTTAATCAAGAGTAAACCGAGCAAACGCATAGTTGTGACAACCACGGCGGACAGAGCCATCACACCGACGTCATCTCAGACGCCGTCGCAATCTGTTCCACCGTGCGACCGTGGCGCGGGGCGCGGACGGCGGAGTGAGCACGTTGCGGGCGGAGGGTATTTAAATCGGCCGCCGCCGCGACCGAACCCAGTTCCCCCTGAGCAGCCAGAGCGTACGGATCTCCGTGCCGGCCCGTTCACATTAGCTCAGTCCGTCAGTTCACCTGATGATGGCGACATGTATGATCGCCGAAATATTGTGACCGCTGGACACTGTAGACCGGCAGTACACCCGTGGATATTTTGATTATCAAATACGCCGGGAGAAACTCAAGAATCACACCTTCTGAAGAACTCTGGCTTCTTTCACACACTTCCCTGCGCTAATTCCCCTCCCTTTGTGTACGCTCCTCCCTGTGACCGTGGCGTGCTGGAATCGTTGGCGCATTACTCCTTTCTAAGGCAGGTGAAATGACTGCCACCGGGCCAGAAGAACTCATATGTTTTTAGGCACACATTCTTGGCGTTCCGTCCCAATGGCTGCAGATATCCATCAGTTCTCAGCAAGCTTCTCATTGTCAGGCAAGTCCTTCACAAAGTGTCCCTTCCTGAGCGAGGCGAGGGCGTCTGCCCGGCTTCCCACTGAGTGCTTGCAGAATGACTGCAGTGGGTGTGCGGACATTTGCCACGCCGGGCATTTGCCACGATTTTACCTGCTCGGAAGGGTTGGGTCCCTTGTCTCCCCCTCCTCCTCATCCTATATTATGTTTGCAGCTGTTCTCATTTCAAATTGTGGAGTATTTACTTCGTCTTCTCCGGTGAAAGAATTTCGAAAAACTGCATTTAGTAACTCCACTGTAGTGGCACTGTCGACAGTAACATTACTGTCGTTGTCGCGCAGTAAAGGTACTTGCTGAGCGTTTCCGTAGGTTTACTTAACATAGGTCCAGAATCTCTTTGGATTTTCCGCCACATTTCTACAGAGAGTTTCGTTGTGGAAACTATTAAATGCATCTCGCATTGAAATCCGCACCAAATTTCAAGCCTCATTAAACTTCGCCAATCTTGGAGATTTTGCGAACGTCTAAATTATACGTGCCTTTTTCGGAGCTCCTGCAGCAGCTTTCTGTCGTGTTTTGTGTACCGTGGAGGATCAGTTCCATCTCTTATTAATTTATTTAGTATGAATCTCTCGAGTGCTGTTGATACGATTTCTTTGAACTTAGGCCACATATGCTCTTCACTTACATAGTGTGGAAGGATTGGAGACTGTCTTTTAGAAAGATGCCTAGAATTTTCAGCTGCTTTTATAAATAGATGTATTTCAGGTATAGTTTCGATGAATTTCTCTGTTACGGAATTGAGCCTCGCTACAACTGTGTGTTCACTAATCCCTGTATCCGTCGTGATGCTCAGGATTATTTTTGCCTAAGAGGTCAAGTGCGTTTACGTAACCGTTTACAAATTGAATGGACTCGTGAACGAATTGTTCAAAATAATTTAAAAACAAACATTTAGAACAATTTCGGAAGTTGTTTTCTATCTACAATAGGGTCTGAAAATGTATTTTGTCAACATACGGAAGGTTGATTGAAGTCACCGCCAACTATAATTGTATGAGTAGGGTAGCTATTTGTCATGAGCCTCGGGTTTTCTTTGAACTGTTCAGCAAATGTTTCATCTGAGACCGGGGGTAGGTAAAAGGAGCCAGTTATTAACTTATTCCGGTTGGCGAATATAACCTCTGTCCATAGTAAGTCACAGGATCTATCTGCTTGAATGTCGTATGTGTGCTTCTTGTTTCTGTTGTAGTGCAGATCATTACAATTACTGCTTTTCCCTCCAAAACCTAGGATGCTTTCTCTGTGACCCTGTAAATACCAGCCGGCCGGAGTGGCCGAGCGGTTCTTGGCGCTACAGTCAGGAACCGCGCGACCGCTACGGTCGCAGGTTCGAATCCTGCCTCGGGCATGGATGTGTGTGATGTCCTTAGGTTAAGTAGGTTTAAGTAGTTCTAAGTTCTAGGGGACTGGTGACCTCAGATGTTAAGTCCCATAGTGCTCAGAGCCAGTTGAACCATTTGTAAATACCAGAGCTAAACAATGTAGAACAACAACGTACGTTACATAGCATTCTGTATTACTTCATTTCCATATTTCTAACATTTTAAAATTTTACATCGACTTTAGATGACACGCCAATCATAGATGCTCCTATCTCTATTTAGTGAACGTATTTTCAGTCATGTTTTGAACACTGTCCCGCTACACTTTATTAACTAATGTTTCGCCGCAAGGGATATCGGATTTTAGAGAATAAATTAATATGGAGTATGTCGTTCTTCTTTTCAAACATTCACATACCAATTTCTTCGTTCCTTATTGTCTTTTGGGCATGCAGTTGTAGTAATTAAAGTAAGCACATATGCAATGATCAAAAAGATTTGATTAGCGTACATTCGCATTCTCTTTACATCGTTCCTTTCTTGTTGCTCCCAAAGCGATGGACTGTTTCTATCGCAATCAGTAAGCGTGAAACGAAGCTACCGAACAGACAGAGGGATCTATATTTATACTTGGCAGAACTAATTACATACTGACATAATTGTCGGTATTGATTTCGTTTCCCAAAAGTTATAAATCTTTCGATTTCGGAAAAGAAGCTCTGTATTTCGCCAAGATGTCGAAGAAGAAGGTCCCTTACGTACTGGTTGTATAGAGTAAGATGTGGAGACGGCGGTTTGAAAGCGGACAGAAGACATTCGAGGAAGGGCGTCCCTTACCTAAGGGATCGCTACTCAAGCTACCTGGCGAAGAGGCAAGTGTGGCAAATGTCCGACGTGGCAAATGTCCGGCATTCCTGCAGTGTCCTCTCCTCGGCGGCTCGCCTCAGGGTGTCCGTTTCCGTCCTCCTCCTCGACCACTGTGGGCGAGTTGGCGAAAGTGGCCACGGTCAAATGTATTACAGTATATACGTAAAGAGGCTGAGCATTTCATATTCTGCAGAGAAGCACATGGTGATGTAGTCAGTTAATTGCGCTGTCGGTCTTCCCCTGGCATTCTAAGCACCAAGGGCAGAGATTAGTTGTACAGGGAGCTATATCTTGAAGTTGGCACTGTTGACAAACTCGTACCGTAGCATACACCAGCATGTTGCTGTATCGTTGGATTCTAACAAGGTTTAGAGACTGCCTGGGAACAGATTACTAAGACCCCGAGGATTACTTGAAAGATCATTTAAGTGATATTTGTTCTGAGAACATTGCAGAAATTCATGGTCTGGATCTTCCTCCTCTCCCCAAACACATAGTGGTGTGCGCATAGTTTGAGCTGATAGAGCTGTTTGTTGAACTGCCAATGATTAAATTTCAGCCGTGCTGTATCTCTTCTGAAGCTTCTTCATGTTTGTGGCTTATTACACCATGGTACACTTGGGATCGTGAGATGAACTAATGCATAGTGACTGTCTTTGATTTCAGATCAGAAGTATGCGACCATTCCTTTCACCAGTCCAAGGACAACCGCTTTCTGAATATGAGTATGATGTCTGTAGGAGGGAGTTTATCATATTTAATAGCTCCATGCAGAGATTTCTGCTACACTAGGGCGTCCACTTTTCATTTCTACGTATCCCAGAGTGGTGTTTGATGTATACCATAATGATGTTACTTGAGATCCTCTGCACCTGAAACACAACGTCGTCAATTGCTTCAACTATGGTGTGGGCACAACTATTATGTTGCTTTCTAATCAGTTGTACGGCTGACACACTATCAGAGATGATGACTATTGTGCCGTCTATGATCGTCTATGCAAATGTGAGAATTTCCAAAAAGGCAGTCAGCTCGGCTATCATAACAGGGGAGTATGCATCCAGCTTGTATAGGCCTTGTTGTTTGCTCTGACGAAATTTGGAAATTTGTAGTAAGATCTTATGGGACCAAACTACTGAGGTCATCGGTCTCTAAGCTTACACACTACTTAATCTAACTTAAACTAACTTACGCTAAGTACAACACACACACGCATGCCCGAGGGAGGACTCGAACCGCCGAAGGGGGAAGCCGCGCGCACCATGACAAGACGCCCTAGACCGCGCGTGTTCCCCACGCGGCTTGCTTTAAGGTAATCTGCAATTAGTACCAGTGCCTTCACTAGACTTGGGCACATCTGTATACACCATGTGACAATGTGACAAGAATTCCACCGCCGTTGTGTCACTTCGATCCCGGTTTTGACAAGTTAATCTGGTCTTGCCATCAATGTTCAGAGTCTTCGTTTCGTATGACCTGTTGTAGCGCGGTGGAAGAGGACGTTAACACACCTGGTGCCTTAATGCAACTCCATATACTCAGTCTTGACGGGTGGGATTTATTCATTTATTCAATATCTTCCGCACACACATTAGGACGTTAATTTCCGCCTTTTTTTGTCCAAGGAGTTCATATTCGTCGAAAGAGAGTCGCAGGAGGAATATCTTGCAGAGGAATATTCGTCCCAACCTTAAAGACGGCGCATTAGCTTCAATCAGTGTGCTTTGTTTGGGGTTGGCACGAACACCCAGTAACTGTACGCAAGGCATTGCACTGCGTAGTGTCGAGTCACTGGAGTATGCTGCCTGATACTGATCCGTAGCACAGGGTCAGTAATCTATGTGAGTCCATTGTGGGGTCCGGTATATAACCCTGAGAAGATATCGCTGTGTGCCGATCGGAGCCTCACCAACTCCAATCGTAGCTCTGATGAGATTGCAAGCTTTTTCACATTTGGTAATGACATGTCGGATATGAGGAACCCATCTTAGTTTATTATCGATAATCATCCCAAGATATTTGGTTGTTTTCGCAGCTGGAAAAGTATGATGTCCCAGTTGCATTGCTGGGGGTGAAGAATCCCATGGGAGAAGAGATCATAAAAGTAGACTTGCTACCATAGATTTCGAAGCCACTTTTTGTTCACCACAAACGCAGAGGTAAGAGACCGATGTGCATTTTCAGATAAAAAGACTGAAGAGTACTATATTCGAAATATATGAATACGTCGTATATATAGTGTAATATTTCGATGTCACTAGCAAAGAGGTCATGAAGGTCTACACTATAGAGGTTGAATAATAAGGGAACCCAGACAGATCCCTGTGGAAGTCCTCTGCTAGTTTCTCTCGGTCCCAGTGTGGTTCCGTGTTGCAAAATGATTGTCTTCCTATTGCTCAGAAAGCTTTTAATGTAACGCACGGGTGATTTTGGGATCTGGAATGTTTTGAATTTTTTCCTAAGGTTGACAAGTCGGCGTCGTCCGTATGCTTTAGCGAAGTCTACGAACTCGACATTTGTATAATTATTCCGAGAGAAATTTAGCTGTATATAACTAACTAACTGTAAAAGTAAATTTTATTTGAAAAAGCATGTTGTAAAGCTTCGAATACTACCGTTGAGCGCTCCAATACCGCACTGTCTGTAGCGCGTAGCACATCTGTTGTAAGCGAGATGGCTGCTATGCCACACAAGAGTTTTTGCATTTCTGAGTTCAGTAACTGTCTGCAACTGTGGAGCAACGTGCATTACAGTGTAAATTTATCGTTGAACCTCCAACGAAGAAGAGAACTGATCGCTGGAGCAAACAATCTGATGAAACTGACTCTGTATGTAAAGATAAAGGTCTAGGCCAACAGCATGTATCGAAGGAACACGTGGGGCAAATTCGAGTCAGCTTTGAACGTAACTTGTTCCTCAGATGAATGAAGATCCAGGAGGTTTCGTTTTCCAGCTGTACTGAGCTCCACCCCTTTTGCATCTACATGTTGGTTTTCCTGGATGAATGTCTAACTCAACGATAGGTCGCATGGGGGATGAAGACTTAGCACTTCATTTCTAGTCACTGGGGTCTCATGATCTCACACCCTGTAATTTTTTCAAGTGGGAGTTCGTGAAAGATGCAGTTTACGTACCACCTTTTCCAACAGATTCGAATGACCTTAGAAAACGTTTCACAGTTGCGGAGAATCCAGTGACGCAAGACAATCGTTATTGAGTGTAGGATGAGTTCAGATACCCGCTAGATGTTTTCCGTACAGCTGGAGGAGGGCATATTGAACATTTGAAAGCTTCCATATATGTATAACGAAATGTAATTTACAGAATTAAAATAAAGTATATCGTTCAGGAAATACAGGCAAATGAAGTTCTGTCCATCTTTTTGAATCACACGTCTGCCCATGACACAAATAGCATTCTCGTTGAAGCATATTATCACAAATAAAGCCTTTCTCTCTTTAAAATAACTCTGTTACATTCTGTTACAAATTATTTTATGACTGAAATATCGGCAGGAGCACATGGAGGCGTGGAACTGTGTTGCCCTATCCAACACACGCGTAGTCTTACCTCTGGCTCAACTGTCTAAAACTCGCAATCTATTCATTGTTCAAATATGCAACAGACATCTGCGTGTCATGGAAGAGCAGCTCTATGGTTTCACAATACTTTTATTTGCGGTATAAAATTTCATGACAGTATGCAGGAAGTTTACGAGAATGCGTTGCCTGATAACGGTACTGAATTTTAGACATTCGGAAACTACTTTATTATTAATTTATACGAACACATTATGGGACACAATCTTAAGAACACATCATATTTTCACCACTTCAGCCCCGAACTCTGTTAGAGATTTCCAAAACGACGTAAATGTGGCTCTTAATGCTACACTAGCGCCATGTCTTCCGCGGCGGCTGGTGGCTTTATAAGCCGGAGTGGAATCTGATGAATTCAGACGCAGATTCAGGCCCGTCAAAGATCGCTGTATCAGTCCGGAGCGCATACCGGTGACTTGGAGTGTGGCGGGTTGCCCGCCTGTTGGTTCAGAAAGCGCTTCCTGTCTGCTGGCCTGCGATGGATGAGGCTGTGACCAGAGCGCATGTACGTTTGCCTCACAGGCGGTGCTGAGAGTACTCTGTCCAAGTAACTGCCTGTGTTATTACATCAGATGGATTGCGACGTCGGATACTGTGATGTCATGTTAATGCTGATCCTGGCCCACCGGCTCTGTAGGCCACTGGACTTGAACGATGTTGAAGTTACAGAGCAGTTGTTACCCGGAACTGGAACGGGTTAGGTTGACCTGTGGACTACCCATCAGCAGCTGCTTCGGTATAGGATGCTGATTCGTAGCCATCCGTGGTTACAGATCGGTGGTCATCACGCCATGTAACAAGAGTTTGACTAATACTGAAAAGTCCCACATAAGACAATTGGAAGCGAACGACATGGACGCCATCGACCCTACTTACCGGCTGATTCTAGGCTACATATACACCACAGGATTTCTCCGTAATTCATAATTAAATACCTGTACAGTGTCCATCCAACCACCTTGCGGCTATTTCTCTACCATCTGAATCCAGAACGGCGCGTGGGAAAAACGAGCACTTAAATCTTTCTGTGCGAGCTCTGATTTAACTTGTTTGATCATGATGATCATTTCTCCCTATTTAAGTGGGTGCCAACAGAATATTTTCGCTATTGTAGAAGAAATTTGGTGATTGAAATTTCACGAGAAAATTCTGCAGCAATGAAAAACGACTTTGTTTAAATGATTGCCACCCCAGTTCACGTATCACATTCGTGGCAGTCTTTTCCCTATTTTTCAAAACGAGCTGCCCTTCTCTCAACTTTTTCGATGTCCTCGGTCAGTCCCATCCGATGCTGATCCCACATCTCACAGTAAGTTCCTGGCCATGTCGGTATCCCTGCGAACAAAACTGCAGATGCCGTAGCCAAGGCTGCGGTCCTCCAGCCTCGGACAGCTTCTTGTTGTGTGCCTTCATCTGATTTTAGCAGGGTCATTTGTCAGCGCATTTTATCGCTGTGGCATGCCGATTGGTCTACACGTACTGAAAACAAGCTTCGGGCCTTGAAACCTCTCCCCACGGCTTGGATGACCTCTTCACGCCCTTCTCGGCGGGAGGAGGTCGTTTTGGCCCGGTTACGAATTGGACACTGCCGGTTCAGCCATCGCCATCTGCTGACGGCTGCGCCGGCGCCGTTCTGCCCATTGCTGACGGTACGCCACATTTTAACGCCCTGTCCGAATTTTAATACACTGCGCATTGATCTTGGCCTGCCATGTACTCTGTTTGCCATTTTAGCGGATGACCCAGGAGCAGTTGCTCGCGTTCTTCGTTTTATCCACTTGGCAAACCTGTCTAAGGACATTTGATTATGCTGTTTTCTTTTGATCCATTGCCTGTTAATGTGCCTTTTATAGTGTTGTCCTTTTTAGTTTCTGTTTTAACCTTGTGCCTCGCAGTGCATTCATAACTTAGTCTGGGAGCTAATGACCACTGTAGTTGTGCGCCCTAAAACCACAAAAAAAACCTTACAGTAATAATCCTTATGAGCTGGGAAAGCGTTGTTCGGCAGTCTCTTTAGCAGACGTTTTACACATTCTAAGTATTCTGCCAATAAATCGTAGCCTTTGGTTTGTTTTATGCGCACCAACATCTATATGATCTTCCTAGTTTAAGTAATTCGTAATTGTAATCCCTAACTACTTACTTGAATTTACAGTCTTTAGATTTGTGTCATTTATAGTTTAACCGAAATTAGCGGAATGCTCTTAGTATTCATGTGGGTGACTTCACAAATTTCATTATTTAGATATAATTTCCACTTTTCGCACGTTAGCGATATCTTGTCTAGATCGTTTTGCAATTGGTTTCGATCATCTTATGGCTTTAATAGACGTTAAATGACAGCGTCATCTGCAAACAACCTGAGATGAGCGCTCAGGTTGTCTCCTATATCGATTTTGTAGATCAGGAACTGCGTACGGCCTACAACACTTCCCTGGGGAACGCCATACATTACTTCTGTTTTACTACTCGTAAGTTACTATGAACTGTGATCTTCCCGACAGAATCTCGCGAATTCACTTGCACAACTGAGGCAGTACTCTGTACTTACGCCATTTGATTAGAATACGCTCGTGTGGAACGGTGTCAAAAGCCTTCTGGGACTCCAAAAATATGGCATGGCCAAAAATTTGGCATCAGCACTCTTTCCTTTCGAGAGAATAAAGAGCCAGTTGTGTCTCACAAGAAAGTTACTTTCTGAATTGGTGCTGACTGTTTATCAATGAACAATTTTTTTCGAGTTAATTCATAATTTTGGAACACAGTATATGTTCCAAAACGCTATTCTAAGTCAATATTAGTGATTTGGGTCTGTAATTCAGTGGATTACACATATTTACTTTCTTGGATATTGGTGTGACTTGTGCAGCGTTTCAAACTTTACGTACAGAAATTTTGATGAGCGAGTGGTTTCATATGATAGTTAAGTATGGAGCTATTCAATCAGATACTCTGAAAGGAACATGACTGGCATACACCATGGATCGAAATCGGGGTGGAGTTTTTATGCCGTCGAGGAATAACTTTGCTGTACGATGTCATTTGTAATTACGAGAGCTCAGCGGTCTTCAGTTTTGCTATATTGGCTTAATCAGTTTGTTTTAGTATCATAACGCTGCCCTGTACTGTGATATTGGCTTATCAAATTCTAAAAGAAGAAAACCTTGAGAATAAATTGCCTGGTTCTCCAGTTTGGGGTTATGTAGTGGGCCTGCTCCTCACTCATATGAAAAAACTAAAATTCTAAAGAAACCTAACAATATGTCTCGGAAAAACTGGAATCTTGGACGACGAACTGGCGAAGAAAATTGAGAAATGACATTTGGATGGTGGAATGTGGAATCTCCGCGAAATTGAATACATTACCAACAAAACTTGAGAAGTTCAAAATGGATGTTGCCGTACTCTCTGAGACCAAGAGGAAAGGCAAAGGAGAAGAAGAACTTGGTAATTATGTACATTTTTGTAGTGTAGTGTTCAAAAGAACCAAAGCAGATATCTCCATTGTGATAAAAAAGCAAGGAGAAAGAGAATCACAAATTGGGAATTTATCAATGACATATTATTATGGTGGAAATGACAGTGTTTGCCAGGTAAGTTGTAATTATTGTTGTATTTGCACCCATGAGTGACAAAAGAGACGGGAGAACGATACTTTCTAGACAATACTGAATGAGGCTTTTGAAAAAATCCCAAGAAGGAAGGAACTGATTATCATCGGGAATATGAACAGAAGAGAAGGAATGAGAGAATCATGTACGATAGTGGGAAAACATGGAGAGACAGAATATAATGACAATGATGAACGATTTACTGAAGTTTGTGAACAGTTTGCCTTGAAAATTTCCAGCACATTTCTTGAACACAAGGACATTCATACACATACTTGCAACAGAATGCTAGCGAACTTAGTTCTGTAGTAAATTATATTACCATTGGACAGACAAGTAGCTTCAAGGGAGCAGATGTTAGATCCTATAGAGGAGCCCAGTTTGGATCAGGTCATTGCCTAGTAAAAATGAATAGTTTGTGCCCATGGAAGAATGCAGAGAAAATAATGATACTTAAACAAATTGTGCCGAGAAAGTTCAAAATCTGCACTTCCGTATTGACAGCCCAAAATGAAAGTTTACGGACGTTCTTTGCTGCCAGAATGGGAAAGACACTGGAAGAATAATTTGAAGGAAGTACAGTGAAATATATGAATACATAAAAACCAGTGTTATAATTATGGCAACAGAGGTGCCGGGCATAAGGGGGAACAATCACAGCCGTACAGCAGGATGGTTGTCGGAGGATATAGATGGGACAATGAAAGAAAGGAGGAACACGTTCAACCCCGTCGCTGAGTGATAAATCAGAAGCAACAAGAACAAATAGACAAGGAAAACAAGAATGAAGTGGCGAAAAAAATAAGATTAGCAAAGAATGAAGCAGGGGGAAGGACATGTGCCAATGCCAAAAGCACACTAGCATTTAAAGAAGCGTAGTCAGTATTAAAAGGGCTTCGAGACGAAAGCCAAAATCAATCTTCAACTGATAACACGAAAAGAGTGGGAAGTATATTTCTGGAAATTATTAAAAGAGGATAGGGAAGAATATCTGGAGAAAGGGACAGTGGAAGGAAAGGAATAGGTAGGCAAGGGGATCCAAATTTTAGAAAGCGAGGTAAGATATTAAGAGTAGGGAAGAATGATAAATCACGTGCGCCAGGCAGTATCAATCTGGAGTTCTTAAAATATGGTTGTGACAAAATTTTGACACAACTAACACAGTTATTCAGTAAAATATTTCATGGAGATTCAGTACCCAAGGAAATGAAGCTAGGATATATTAATATCATATTTAAGAAAAGGGATCGCAAAAACTGCACGAACTATCGAGGAATTTGAATTATAATCACAATAAAGGTAATGTTTTGGAAAATAATTAAAAATAAATTGGAAATAAGTTTTATAACCCAAGAAGAACAATGTAGCTTCACAGCTGGTAGATCATGTGCAGACCATATTGTTTCCACTATACGACAGGTTTTAGGGAACCATAAGGAAAATTCAAAAAAACATAGGATTAATTTTCATAGGTTTAGAAAAAGGGGATGATAGTGTCCCGAGAGAACTATTTTGGAGAGCATTACATATGGCGAACATAAGGAGTCCGTTAATTAAAATAATAGAATAAATATATAAAAATAACATACCTCAAGTTAAAATTAGTAATACAATTTCACAGAAATTTATAATAAGCAGGGTCTGTTACAAGGCTGCCCCCTTTCACCAACAATAATTAAAATATATGTAAACATAAGTCCTAAGACATGGTCTCGTAAATGAAATGGGACGGGGCTAGGAATTAAAGATGGAGTTTGATTACACCACCTGCTATTTGCTGATGATCAAGTAGTTACAGCACAAGACAGGGAGGATGCAGATTATGTATGTATTTGTAATCAGTTAGCAATGGAATACGGAAACTGGGGATTGAAGATTAATTATGAGCTAACAGAATACCTCACTAATAATCCAGATGACTTGTACATAGAGGGAAAGAGAATTAAGAAGGTCAATACTTTCTGTTGTTTGGGATCCATTTTAGAAACGGAGGGAAAATCAAAGGTAGAAGTTAATGAAGCAATTATAGATGGAAGAAAGGTCATTGGGATGTCCAACTCAATCTTATGGAATAGAAATGTAATAAACTGAAGCAAACGAATCATGTATAAATCGATACTTGAGAGAATAGTTATGTATGGACTGGATACACGGACTACTAATTTGAAAGACGTAAAAAAACTTCAAGCAGAGGAAATGGACTTCTGGAGAGGATCAATAAGAATTTCTAGAAAAAATAAAATAATAAACGACGAAGTAATAAAGAGAATGGAAGTAAGAGAAAGAATGCAATTGTCTTATACTTTTGCGCTGAGCTCGCTCGCACTCACACACAGCAGTGCTGATGTCGCACACATGGTGACCGATTAACCATGTCGAAATGTTTACGCCCAACAACTGGCTCACGCTGATACTTTGATGTGCTTGAGCAATGCTGGGCTGTAGGGACTTAGAAAAATTTTCTCTCTCCCTCTCCCTTCCTATCTTAATACGTAACACCACGTTTTACGATCAAATTTACTGCTTACTTCTCACAGCTACTATAGGCATTACTCTCGTCACTGTTACGTATGCTTGTAGCCGTACTGTTACTATCATTATTGTGTCGCCCGATCATTTCCTGCATTGAATTTTCAAAACTACTTTCATTAGAGCATATTTTTCCATAATTTGCTGAATATGGTTGTCGGTTCTTTTTCGGTTATCAGTGGTGATTTTCTTAACAGGTTCATAGTGAAGGACTGCAAAAAGAATAATTATATTTTATTATTTCTGGAAAAGTAACCTTTAATTTGGCCTCTCATTATTTGTTTTGGGCTAAGATGTCAGAGATAAGATGGCAACCTAATGGCTGTATTGTGGCGAAACAAGCGCTGTATCGTTGTGAGAGATACAGATGCGAGCGAGTGAGCCGGAACATAGCCCAGTTCACTATTGGTACTAGCGCCACCTCATCGTAAAGCACCTGTGCCTAGCATACAAAGAAACTCACTATAATCTAAGTGTGAAATTAAGAATTAAAGTAACTCTTGCAAACTTTGTGAGTATATACTTCAACACATTAATGTTAAAATTGTTAAGTCTCAGAGTGATCAGAAGAATACGTTTTTCTAGGCATAACATTTCGAGAAAAAAAAGTGGCGCTAAATAATGAAGCTAGAAAGCTAAAAAATTGAAGGCACTAAATGTTAAACTCGGAAAGATGAAAATTCGTATTTAGCCTCAGTTTCATATAAAAACCTTATATAAATGACACCAATAAACTACCTCGATTAGTTTTCAATTTATTTACTAAAAACCAAATCTGGAACAAAAACGGCCTTATTCATAATATATTAAGTATCATATGCATCTGTAATAGAAAGTTCTACTTACAGCAATCGATTACAATAATGCTATAATACAGATGTACCAACTTTTAGGGATGTATTATACATAATGACTCTTAAAGAGGCAGTTTGGAGGTCATGTTCTACTGTAGGTTGCGTTCTAAAAATTGTAGCTGGCAATGGAGTCGACCTAAAACTTGAATAACTAAAGCCAACTTTAATTATAAAAGAATGAAGAAGATTGTAAATTACTGAACGACAGAGGCATTAATTAATACGTTTCCGAGAAAGGCGACATTTAGATGCCGCTAGCTGTGGCTAGAGCTGTTGATAACAGATGTTCCGTTCAGCAGTCCGTTTCACCCATATATAAATACGGCCAAATGGGCAGTAAGAAGAGACACTTCACCCAGAGATACTAATCAGTCCGCGTCAGTCAAACGCCTGCGGATGACGACATAACTGGATAGCTACGAAAAGCGTTTTCGGTAAAAGCAGGAAGTAAACTCGTAAGACTGTACACTGTCCTGGATCGCTGACATTGCATGGAAGTAACTGTTTGTGGGCCACCCGTAATGTTGAAAAAAAACGCGTGGCAATTGGTGACATTATTTTCCACTTTTAAGGTGAGCAATTAGCTTTTGGTGATTACAAGTGAGGGCGGTAGACCATTTTACCTCGACCTTTCCGTAGAGGTCGCCTCTGAACTGTTAATACTGCTTTTCCCGATAGGGACATTATTATTATTATTAGGAACGTCTTTATGTTTTGCGCCTGTGCATTTTTACTGAATATGTCTATCAGTTAAAATTCAATACTTTCATTAAAGTCATTGTTCTTGATCCCAATGAGTAAATAGCAGGTAGGAACATTTTCTTTTAGTGAGCAGAATGAGTAAGGTGGATTTACGGACTGGAAATTATGACCAGTATGTTCTCCTTCGCTTTCTGACTGACCGCAAAAATAGTTTACAGGCTCTTGTAAACTGCGAAGATTTCATTTATCAGCCGCCCCACAGTATGTGCACAAGTATTTGCTAGCCCGTCGGTTTCGCATTTGGGGAACCGTCGTTTACTGAGAGATAGTAGTTCGTAAGTCCCATCTTTTTAACACTGTAGTTTATTCCGTCGTTGCGATGTTGAAGACAATAAGTCGTTTCTCCTTTCGCTGTGCCAGGTTGTTGGTCCTCTCAATAATAATAGAATAGTGAGTAACAATTACTGACGATGGAGACACGCGATGCGCTGATCCATTTCTCTCGACTGAGCTCGTATAGCAATCCCGTGGCCAAGGGAGCGATGTCAAACTTTCCCACCGAATAATATTTCTTAAGCTTCATTCCGACATTGAGCAGTATGTCATAACACACCAAGAAATTGTAATACGGATACAATATTAAAAAGAAATTTATGGGAATGTGATTCTGGAGTACAGCATTGGGTCGAATTTACTCGAGTGGGAAAACTGGAAAAAGAGATTGTGAGTGTTTCACATATGGTGTTACAGAAAGACACTGAAAATTAAGTGCGCTGATAAGAAATAATTAGGATCTGCGCGAGGAAAGCAATACATGGGAAACATTAACTGCAGGAAAGGGCACGGTGATAGTGCAGTACATGAAGAAACAACTCCATTGATATAACAGGAAGCCGTATAGCACTGAAAATGCAGCAGAAAACAGATGATAGACCACACAAATAATTGAGAATATTAGGTGTAGATCAGGGCCAGCCACGGCGCGCCAAACTTCGCACGTGCGCCGCGTGCGGGCCAAGGCTCGGCCTGCCGCTCGGCTTTGCTCGGTCTTTCTCGGAAGTACCCAGAACAGCGCGACATTTGAAGGGCTTATCACAGTAGTGGTACAAGTCCATTTCTGTTCATTCTGAGATACAGAGTCCTAAAGTTAAATGAGCGCTGAAAAATCTGCAGTTGAGATACCAGGAATATTCCAGCATGTGGCTTCTTGCTTTTTGTTTGTTTCGACCATTAATTTCAGAAGCATTATAGACAGAAAAGTGGAGGAAATGGAATTGTACCACTATTGAAATAAGCCCTTCATTTCACGTAGCATTGCGGTGCGGTGATCCTCAGTTTGACAGACTCGTGGTGTTATCGCTGTTTACACTTCGCTATTTGTTCGTAGTATGAAGGACGTTCACAGGTCCAGGAACTTTTTACACAGAAAGAGGCAGTCTAGCAGTTATCGTCACAATGCTTTAAAAAGGAAGTAGGAAGAGAGAGATGAGAATTCTCACTTCGCATAAGCGACAGGTACTGCATATTTGCTTGAAACGACATTACAGTACCATGGAGAAAGGATTTAAAGATTTAAACGACAGCGAAAGAGCTGCTAAATTTGCAAGCATGGAGCACGTGAAGAAACTGTTGGCATGAATAGTAAAATTTCTGAAGTCACACGCGTTATTCCATTGTCAGTTGCAACGGTTTTCAGAGGAATTGAACGAAGGGTATGGAGACTTTACATAGCATTGCAAAGTATGTTGATTAAATCAAGGGGCATGCCTGTAAGGTTTCTCGATTTAAATATTTGAATATATGAAGGAGAATTAGAACATCCGGATTGGATTGCAGACTTTTCATTTGAAGCGGACTTCACTACAGTGCTCACAGCAAAACATTGCAAGGTAACTTCTCTCTGATTTGACGGGTATGCATTCAACGAGGAAATCACTTTGTAGAAGGGACACATTCCCTAAACTCACTAGCTCACACGCACAAATTAGAAAAATCCGTGTGGCCTTGAAAGAATGACAAGGATAGTTTCCTAAACGTTTCTGGGACACTGTCAATTTTACATCAGTTTTCAAGTTATTTTCGGCGCCGGTTGCCATATCAGTTCAAAGCGCTCCTGTGCATGTGTTTGATCTGCAAGGTAATTCTCAACTTAAAGACAAATATCTCTGAAGTTGAAAACTGTCAAGGACGTATACATTGCTTTCCTCAAGCAGAGGCATCTAGTCTCCTTAATGATATTGCAAAGGTGCTACAATATTTCGATTAACATATATGTGTGAAAGATTTTTTTTGGTTATGAAACTAAATAATTCACGCTTACGTGGCAACCTGAGTGCGAAAATCTGTGAAATTGTCCGCTTCTGCCTGTATGCCGACAGTCTGTATCTGAAATAACATGTCTTCAGCACGTCAAAAATGATTGAATAATACTGAAATTTTGCTTTTTAATCCATGTTGTTCAGAAATATGAACACAGAAAACCAAGCAGTATGCAGTGAGACTGCGCTGCTATTCAAATGCGGCACGTTCGTAGTATCCCGCTCTACCCCCTCCGCTCGGTCGCACAGCATAGCGTGGCGGTGGGTGAACTGTTACAGCCAGTTTAAGCTCTATGACCACCCTGGTGTAAAATCGTAAATGAAAAGGTTCACACAGAGATTTTCGTGATGGTACACATCAAATCAATCCGACGGCAGTTGAACCAAAGGGCAGAAATGGAACGGCTTGCAACGCTATAGCTTCAGTCGGAGCCCTATTTTTCCAGAGCACTTTTTTTTTTTTTTTTTTTTTTTTTTGAGCCATCGGTCTTCTGGCTGGTTTGAGGCGGCCCTCCACGAATTCCTTTCCTGTGCCAGCCTCTTCATTTCAGAGGTTCAGAGGAGCACTTGCAACCTATAACCTATGCCCTCAAATTATGTATTCTAATCTTTCTCTTCCTCTACATTTCTCTTTCGATTTCTTCACACTTTCCATGCAGCCATTTCGCCTTAGCTTCCTTGCACTTCCTATTTGTTTCATTCCTCAGCGACTTGTATTTCTGCATTCCTGAATTTGCCCGAACATTTTTGAACTTCCTTCTTTTATCGATCAACTAGAGTGTTTCTTCTGTTAGCCATGATTTCTTCGCAGTTACCTTCTTTGTACCTATGTTTTTCTTTCCAACTTCTGTTATTTCTGCTTTTTAGAGATGTCCCTTCCTCTTTAACTGAAATGCCTAGGGAGCAATTCATTATCGCAGTATCTATAGAACTTCAGGCGTATCTCTTTATTCTTTTGTACTCCCGTATCCCACTTTTTTTCGCGTTTGTTCTTCGTGACTAGTCTCTTGAAAAACTTCAGCCTACTCATCATCATTTCTAAATTGTGATCTGAGTCTACATCTGCTCCTGGGTGAGCCTTTTAATCCAATATCTTATTTCGGAATCTCTGCCTAACCATGATGTAATATAACTGAAATTTTCACATACCTCCCGGCTTTTTCCGTTTACCTCCTCCTCTTGTGATTATTGAAAAGAATATTCGCTATTACTACTTAAAATTAACTGAAGAACGGCAATTAGTCTTTCTCATCTGTCATTCCTAGTACCAATCCCAAATTCTCCCGCAACCCTTGCTTCTACTCTTTGAACTGTTCTTTACTATGTGCTTTCTCAGTGCCTGTGCGTTGCACAAATTGTTTCCGTGATGGAATAAGATATGTTCTTGTATTATGGAGGAACACAGAAACATGACAATATGACAGGGATCGAAATCTGGAACCACTCCAGTTCAAAGTTATGATGCAAAATAGTTCCAGACAAAAGTTATCTGACGAGAAGAATACTGCACCTATATTTAGAGCAATTTATCCAAATACGGTAGTGACAGAATTGCCGTCATTCCACTTAACGTATCTCTTCATTGTTTCATACAGCATCGCATGTCGAGACCCTGCTACACGTCATCTGCCTCGCCTCTGCGATATTGCATTTTATCACGTAAACAATAAGGTAGCATCCACAAGTGTTTAACAAAAACGACTTGTCATGAACACCTTTCTTACTCTTACAAGAACTGATGAAAATCTGAAGTTTCACAATCTTCAACGCAAATTCAGTCATGTATAACCGATGCAGAAGGGGAATAGTCGGTGCCAGAGGGAATTTCAACACAGTATGTTAGTATTTGCATGTACTTTGCGTTAAAGTTCATCGGAGTTTCTTGTCGTTACCTTATTATTTCGTTTTGTCTACAGTTTGTTATAGATCTAACGTAGATGTAAGCAAAGCATACACATTATACTCCTTGAAAATGGAGTTTGACCCTGAAAAGGGCCAGATGCAGCAAAAACACTTCAGTTAGTGGAGACCTTCCTGACCGTCTTTCCAGAGTCCATCTGATCCTCCTGGATCCATTTTGCTTTGTCCCACGTATAACCCAAGATAAAAGCCTTCAAACCCATCGAGGTTTCTTTAATCTTGCATCTCAGGGTATCTCTAACATCTCTTTGTTATTGGTAGTCAAGATTTTGGCATTCAAACAGTTAGGGTTTGCTCTTACCTCTCCTTCTAAGTACGTATTGCATAATTGGTGCTTTGGTCACATGATAATTCTGACATTTCCGAAAACGAGAAGCCAGTATAGCTACCTTCGTCCTCGATTCTCCCTCAGACATTACCTTTACATGGTAAAGTGTTCTACTCATGAATCTTGACCAGGCAGAAAATTCCGAATTGTAGTGGTAAGCATCTGACGTACGGTACAAGTAGATCACAGTACCTTTCGTCTAGGTCCATAGAGTGATAATGTCACATTTTTGTGTCTGCCACCTCCATTTCGCCTGTAAAGTAATCGATGTACACTTCAGTGAGACGTTAAATTATGTTGCAGCAGCCAGTCTGGCTCTCCGCTCCAAGAACAGCTGCCACAACATTCTGCTTGAGCAAATCGCACAAATGTGTGTTTATTGATGGACCTGGAGAAGACATGCTCCATTGTGAAATGTTGTTGCCATTACTTTCAGAACCACCTTTGGTCTGGAACTTGTTTAAAAAATGAAATTACAAATTTGTCCAAAGTGTTGTATCGACGCTGGACTAATGCAGTGGGTGCAGACCCGTTTGCGCTGACGGCTCGACCCCGTCTGCGATGTGGTGTCATGGCTCAGAATTACCTTTCATTGCCCAGAAACAAAAACTATCTCTTACTGCGGTGGAGACACGAATTCGTAGCTAGCGTGCTGCCTGACAAAATGTGATCTTCCCGGACAGTACCGCTTCGACCAGCCGTGCAATAATGACCACATACATTTTCTACGCTATTTTCGTGAGCCCTGTAATAATGACCACATACATTTTCGACACTACTTTCGTGACTGACATTTGGCCACCGGTGCTTCTGAGTGTCGTACCGGATACATGTTAGGTGTGATGTCACAGAATCACAAATCTTTTAATGCTCGAGATATAGCCCCTCCTTCAGGTAACTCTAGACGTCAAATTTCAGGAAGTTTTAGTAATTTTCATTACTTGTATTGCAATTCATTCCTGAAAGTCAGGTGATTTGATTGTTCCCTTGTGTAAAGATTCGTCTGTATGTAGCAATAATTTGCAAATCTTTTGCAAATGTTTTGATCCTCAGTCTGAAGACCTGTTTCGTGCATCTCTGCATAGTCCATCCTTTGCAAGTCTCTTAATCGCTGCATAACTACTGCTACCAATACCTGATTTAAGCTCTATTTACTTGGCTTGCTCTTCAATTGCCCCCACCACCCACTCCTCCTCATACTTTCCTCCATTTTTATTAATTATTCCTCGGTAGATGCTTCCTGAGGGTGTATCCTATCAAATTGTCCCTTCTCCTACTCGAGTTGAGCTACAAACTTTGGTCCTTTCCCCTTCGATCTAGTACCTCTACGTTTTCTATCCCTTTCATTCATTCAGTCTTCACAACCCTTCTGCAGAACCAAGTTTCAAATGCCTTTCCTTTCCTATTACCTTCATTGTTTACTGTTCATGTTTCAGTCCTATGTAGTTACACTCAAAATAATATCAGAAAAAGACTTTCTAACACTTAAATTTAAGTTCAGTGCTGGCATATTTGTTTTTTATAACGTTTTCTTGATACTCTGAGTCTGTATTTTACAACCCTTTCTGCGTCCCATTCCCTGATTTGATTCCCTCAGCAGCACTTGGATTTAATGCTGCTCCAATCTTTTATGTTATATTCAACTAAATAGGTTTGGCGCCCGACTTAAAAGGTAGCAAGAAGCCAACTACCTACTTCAGAAAAGAAGTTGTTGTATTTGGGTGACGTGCTTGGACTCTTGCAGCTAGACGTGTCACTGGGCAGTCGTGAATTAAAGCTCAAATAAGGATGGCAATATGCTGAATGATGATGAGCAACACGATGAGGCGTGGCACTCTAGTAAAAGTTCGGATCACTGGTCTCACCTAACTCAGGGAATTTTGACTAACTAATCTAATAATTATTCACCCAGGACTGCTGTCAGACAGTTTATAGTTCAGGGTCTAATGATGATTAACAATTCGATACTCGGCGGTAACATCCCGATGATCTATCATAAATTGCTGCTGGTCTGTAATTGTTCGGCAGTTGCCAGTGTTGACCAACTGCTGACCTGCGACAGCTGTATCTCGAACTTTGACAAATGGCCGAGATAAGGTGTGCGTGTACACTCACCCGCGAATGGCAGAAGAATCGTCATCTGCCAACTATTTGTCCGGTGAAGGAATTAGTTCCTAGTATCAGCACTCTGTGGTTGTAGAGACAACTATCGGAGGATGTAGCATTAAGTCTTGTGGCGGAAGTATCAGTAGGTTCTTGTTAACTGCATCTTCTATGTGACGACTGATCATAGCTCCTTAACGCTACGCTAGAAACTGTCTGGCCGGTAGCGCCATCTGTATATGAGACTGTGTACCGTAACAGACGGTGTACACTGCACATTCCAAGACCCTTGAAACTTCCTGGCAGATTAAAACTGCGTGCCCGACCGAGACTCGAACTCGGGACCTTGCCTTTCGCGGGCAAGTGCTCTACCAACTGAGCTACCGAAGCACGACTCACGCCCGGTACTCACAGCTTTACTTCTGGCAGTATCTCGTCTCCTACCTTCCAAACTTTACAGAAGCTCTCCTGCGAACCTTGCAGAACTAGCACTCCTGAAAGAAAGGATATTGCGGAGACATGGCTTAGCCACAGCCTGGGGGATGTTTCCAGAATGAGATTTTCACTCTGCAGCGGAGTGTGCGCTGATATGAAACTTCCTGGCAGATTAAAACTGCGTGCCCGACCGAGACTCGAACTCGAACACCGGAATTGGACCGTTGATGACTGAAAACATGCTGCATCGTCGGACGAGTCTCTCAAATTGTATCGAGCGAATGGACGTGTAAGGGTATGGTGACAACCGCATGAATCCATGGACCCTGGACGCTGTACGTCAGCAGGAGCTGTTAAAGCTGGTAGAGACTTTGTAATGGTGTGGGGCGCTTGCAGTTGGAGTGGTATGGGACCCCTGATATTTCTACATACGGCTCTGACAGATGACACGTACGTAAGTATCCTGTCTGATCACCTGCTTCTGTTCATGTCGATTATGCATTCCGACGGACTTGGGCAATTTCAGCAGTACAATGCGACACGCCACAACTTCGGAATTGCTACAGAGTGGCTCCAGGAACACTCTTCTGAGTTTAAACACTTCCGCTGGTAATCAAAGACCCCAGACATGAACATTATTAAACATATCTCGGATGCCTTGCTACGTGCTGTTCAGAAGAGATCTCCAGCCCCTCTTATTGTTAGGGATTTATGGACAGCCCTGCAGGATTCATGGCGTCAGCGCCCTCCAGTACTTCTTCAGACATTACTCGAGTCCGTGCCACGTCGTGTTGAGGCACTTCTGCTTGCTCGCGGGCGCCCTACACGATATTAGGCAGGTGTACTAGTGTCTTTGGCTCTCCAGTGTATTATCCATGCTTCAGGAGCTACTCCAACTGATTTTAATCATTTCTCGTAGTGACACATACCGGCACGAATATAATGCTTCTCCTATTTGGTCAACACACAACGCTGTTATGATAATGTCGCTGAGTGCAATAACGGGTGGAAAATTCAATCAAGACATCTACTGCAGTTGTACCGATCAGTGTTTTAATCAAACCGAAAGATGTGACAGTTAGTGAAGTAATTTTTTGTCGTCTGTATGATCGTACTATTAAAAGAGAAGCTTCCAGAGAATAATGAATTGTATGAAGACACGTACTTGTTATTAGCTACCCTTTTCATCGAAAAATCTTTATATAAATGTAACAACATCCAGCGTTCATTTCGAGCCGCCTCTTGGTTCACTTTAAGTAATTAAAATCTTTTTGGGAGTTTGTGCAGTGGTGCGGTGGTTGCCGGCGTAATTAACGAGCAGGCGGCGTGGATTACAGGGAAACAAATTCAAGGGGCGTGGGCGGTCGCGTGCGCTTCAAGGTTATTATGCGCCCTTTTGACAGAAGCATTTCATCAGGCCCATGAAGATCTTCCCGCTGTAACGAATGGTCATTTCCATTTCATCTCCAGCAACGGAGAAGATAAAAGATATCTGACCTTACATAAATGGTCATTCAAGTGAAATATGCATCGTATCAATCTTGATAAGTAATGTAATAAGCACATTAGCTAATTTTACGTCATTATATGCGCTGGCAAGGTTAAACCTGAGTGATCCATTCCTGGAAGTGTTATCGTGGAAGGTCTTCAAAGTAACCTACTTGTCTACGGATGCCATTATCCTTCACTGCGCTGTAAACGTTTCGTAGCTACAAATTTCTTTACTATTGGGAATATGACGAGATCAGAGGTTACTGAATTGAGTGCGTATTACAAATGTTCTTACTTCAAATAAGTGTATATACTGTTCAACTTTAACGAAAGGTAAATAATTACTGTTTTATCACTGTGAAGAGAACTGTTAGAAAAATTCGTTATAAGTTTTATCGGTTTGACGTTGTCAGTTAGCAGCGATATTTCCAATGGCTGACGTAATGGCGGCGCACATTACTACGAATATCTTTATCAATATCACAGAATCACCAAAATGAATTATCTACTTCTGAATGTGTGAATGGTAAGAAAGCCGTCGTAGCTTTGTGGTTGCTCATTTACATTCCATTCACCATCTATTATCTATTGTATTTCCTATATCTACAAAGAGAATGTCTTACTCTATTCGGTGCACTGCTTTTCGTAACTTTTCGAAATACCGGTGATAAACGTGATAGTTTCACAATTTCTTTTAAATTATGCACCGATGAGTGGAAACGTGACAACTACCTGCTTAATAGTTGTTGGTCCACTTTTGGAACGCAGTACAACTGCGATTCTGGCTGGCACGTGTATGATAAGTGACTGTAGTTTTCTGGGGTACTTCTCACTCGATTTCTACGGACTGCTCACGCAATCCCCGTAGATTACGCATCTGTGGTTTGTGTGTACATAACAGGCGACCAATAGCTCCCCAGATGTGTGCCACCAGGTTGCAGAGGGAGCTGAGCGGAGACATCCCTGTGTGAAATCAGGAGAGCTGTTGGGAATCTGTGAAGTGTCAACGACGATTGTAAAACATTGTTCGAGTTCACAACGTTTACAAGTCGCCGTTCTCTCGCACCAGCCTCGGCTGTCGCTCATTCAACCACATGTTTGATCCTAACTGACGTCCGTCGACTCAGTACAGCGGTTGCGCGCCCGGGAGAAGATGTGAGCGACCCTGGCGCCACGGTGCACTGCAGGCGAGCAGGTGCGTCCGTTGCCCAGCGGCAAGTGGCTCTCGCGATGGCAGCTGGACTCCACTGGCTGCTGGTCCCACTCTGAATTCTACGATGATCCTCGATCAACCATCTGCGATGTATCTGGTGTCGGTAGTTGTGTGGTCTCCATATCCGTGGTAGGTGCCAGCACCCGGAGGCGCCTGAGTACTGAACGGGATTGTGGACCGCAAGAAGCCCAGTTGCTTGCTTCCACGTCAGAGTTCAGTATTGGCATCACTCTGTTATGTGGTGTTGTCGGAAGATAATCAGCTCCTTCATCAGTGGATGGTCGTCAACGAGCAGCAAGAAGTTCATCAAATGAAGGTTAGATCATAGACTGTGCTGGACCATCTAGGACATAGAATCGCTACAGTATCGTAATCATGGAATCAAGTGCTCCCACGGTGAACGCCATCGATCGCACGGTCAACTCACGATGAGAGCTAGAGAGCTGAAGACTGTGAAGCGAATCTCCTCCTTATTCCATTGTATTCACTTAATAGGCTGTAAACTGTTGTTTCAGCTGTTCACTATTTGCTCTAATGAAAGAAATAATTTCTTGTATATGTCTTACGAGGTGACGAATATGCCTGTATTGCTTCCTTTGGTTTTCCATCGCTGTCTCCTTCCTACGAATGCCGGCCGGAGTGGCCGTCCGGTTCTGGGCGCTACAGTCTGAAACTGAGCGACCGCTACGGTCGCAGGTTCGAATCCTGCCTCGCGCATGGATGTGCGTGATGTCCTTAGGTTAGTTAAGTTTAATTAGTTCTATGTTCTAGGCGACTGATGACCTCAGAAGTAAAGTCGCATAGTACTCAGAGCCATTGTTTTCTACTGAATGTGTACCTTCACTCATCAGGCGGTGTCATAATGTGCCAACGACCCTACCCACCTGTGACATACAGGCTCGCTTGCTGCTTCCGCCTCTGGCATGATTTGAGTTTGCTGTGGCAATGTGAATTAATTTTAATACAACTTTCTAATTTCTATCATTTCACTTCTCTGTGCCATAACAAGGGTGCAGATAACACCAACACCGGCTTACACCCACTGGTGAGTTGCATGCTTGAGCAGCCGTGCATCCAGATGACGATGTATCCGAACACAACGATCAGTCTGGTGTAACAAGGAAGGTCATTCATCCGAACAAGTTATACGTTTGCATTTAGCCATGAAACAATTTCGATGATGCTGTGCGCACTCTGATTGTAGCTGACGATGTCGTTTCGTCGACTTGCAAACACATTGTTCAAAATGGTTCAAATGGTTCTGAGCACTATGGGACTTAACATCTGTGGTCATCAGTCCCCTAGAACTTAGAACTACTTAAACCTAACTAACCTAAGGACATCACACACATCCATGCCCGAGGCAGGATTCGAACCTGCGACCGTAGCAGTGCCTGCGCGCCTAGAACCGCTAGACCACCGCGGCCGGCAAACACATTGTTCTGCATCGGAATAACTGAATGAAATTTGTATGTGTAATCTGCCTCCAGAGACATCTTGACAATGCTCACAATTAGTGTACTGGCATGTCTCTAAAATTAATCACTGCAGCGATAAAAACTCCGTGTAGTATCATACAAAGTAATTTTTAATTCACGGGACGTAGTAGGACTTCAGTACTTACTGATCACACAATGCTGACTGTCCATGTACGGTGTTGTCTGTGATACCGATACACATTTTTATTTCTTTACATCAAATGATATGCAAATGATCATAATCACCTAGGTCCACGCACGTAATTAATCATAGATGTAAAACATGTAAATTGTATGATTGAACTGTTGCTCTCTAATGCTGCTAACAGAGAATTACTAATATTTTTATACACTCTTTTACATATCTGCTTACTTGCTTTTCTTTTCTTTCTTTGGGGCACAAGATTAATAAATAAGAATTTGGGAAATGATTTTTAAGTTTTCACTAATCAAATATTTATTTGATGTTTATTATCTTTACAAAAGTTTATCATCGGCTGTGAACAGTTGCCAGCAAAGCTAATGCCCCAAATGAGCAACAATACTAAATAATAAAAAAACAAACAAAAGAAACCTAGGCGCCACCACCACTTTAGGTCCTGAAGTTACAAAATCAAATCAGAATTCTATCTCTTCAGGTGTTGGCAGACGTATCCCACTACCATGTCGTTAACGAATGGTCACTCGCCATAGTGATTTTGCAACTATACGGTAATTCTGCAAAAAGCTCGCATTATATCCCCATCAAGATACAATTCCCAAATAATTCATGGAAAGATCTTTGAAAATATTCGAGAAACATACATATGACCAAAGCGAGGTTCCGTTCTAAAATCTCTAGTGCCAGTTAAACAAAATATTATGCAACTGAGTCCATTCTTCGCTCAATGCAAATCACCAAATCAATGCACAACATTAGTCAACGTTTTTCACCTACCGCCCAATTTTGTACCTCTACTAGTACTAAAATTTTCCAACTGCCACCCCCTCCCCACCTATTCCATTGATAGAGGGGGGAAGCAGCCTTACTACATAAAATTTCTATAGCAGACTTACAGTCTGTTAACGCAAATAATAATACTTACTTATCAAACACTTTATATCAAAATTTTATGAATATCTAATGGAAATGTTTTTTAAAGAAAAAGAAAACCGTCTGCAACCTACCTCCCACAATGAAATCTGGAACAGCCACTAGTGGGGGGTATGCACCAGATTGACTACCACTGCTTTAGAGGGTGCCGAATAGGACAACTAGTCACGAGATACGATACAAATCAGATCACAGCTCTCTCACAACAAATCCTGACACCAAAATAACAGTAATAATTGCTTGATCATAATACAGATCTACAACAACAATGCTGCAGTAATCTAACAGTTGATACATGTCTGCTCTCTATACCATTATTTAACAAGAGTTCCCCATATTAGCAATAGTATCATGCTTGTTGATAATGGTAATTTAATCTGTAGGAAACACGAGGAGGTACAAAATTAGCAGGTATTCACTCTCTCTGTAACTGATTTATCGCACCTACAAGGTAACTTCCGACTATGTCTTAGCTCCCACACATAACTGGTCAATAGTTACTCTGACCCCCTGAGTACACAAAGCTCAACTGCAACTGCCCGTAAGAACTATGTTAATTCTTTTTGTAGGCATTAAAGCAAACAAATGTACAGCGCTACTATCACTTTTGACAATGTTGTCAGTTCATCTTCTAGTAGCCAGCTGACGATTGCTGTAATGTCCTTGCCACACGAGATGCTTTTGTGTCATAGAAAGTGAATAAATTGTTTTCCAGTGACACTTGTTCATTGTGATCAGCAATGAACAATATACACCCAGGTACAGAGCCAATAAGCAAAGATTATGATTTATACCGAGACGCCAAACACCATCAAATCTTTTGACCCATCACAACACACATTAAGGTGACGCATTTACGGAAATAGTCAGGAATTTCAGTATCCAAGGTCTACATTGTCAAGAGTGTGCCAAGAACACAAAATTTCAGGCATTACCTCTCACCACGGACAACGCAGTGAGCGACGGCCTTCACTTGACGACCAAGAGAAGCAGCGCATGCATAGAGCTGTCAGCGCTAATAGATAAGCAGCACTGCGTGAATTATCCGCAGAAATAAATGTGGGACGTACGGCCAACGTACCTGTTACGACAGTGCGGCGAAATTTGGTGTTAATGGGCTGTGGCAGCAGACAGCCGACACGGCTGCCTGTGTTAACACCACGGCACCACCTGCAGCACCTCTCGTGGACTCATCACCATATCGGTTAGACCCTAGATGACTGGAAAATAGTGGATTGGCCAGATGAGATTCAATTTCAGTTGGTAAGAGCTGATGATAGGTTTCGAATGTGGCGCAGACCACACGAAGCCAATGACCCATGTTGTCAACAAGGCACTGTGCAAGCTGGTGGTGATTCCATAATGCTGTGAGCTGTGTTTACATGGTAGGGACTGAGTCCTCTGTTCCAACTGGACCTATCATTGACTGGAAATGGTTATGTTTGGCTACTTGGAGACGGTCTTCAACTATTCATGAAGTTTGTGTTCCAAAATAACAATGGAATTTTTTTGAATAATAATGTGCCGTGTTACTGCACCACAGTTGTTCATGACTGGTTTGGGGAACATTCTGAACAATTCAGACAAATGATTTGGCCACCCATATCACCCAACATGAGCCCCATCGAATATTTATGGCCCTTAATCGAGAAATCAGCTTGTGCACAAAAACCTGCATCAGCAACACTTTCGCTCTTATGAACGGTTATAGAGTTAGCAGGGCTCAGAATTTCTCTAAGGGAAATCTGACGACTTGCTGAGTCCATGTCACTGTGAATTGCTGCACTACACCGTGCAAAAGGAGGTACGACACGATTTTAGAGGGTATCCCATGCCTTTGCCGCCACAATGCATTTTTCTGCCGTGGAGTACGATGACCAGCAATGTGCTCTTAATATGATGCTCCGATACACTTGTTCCATCACCAGAATTCTTCTCTGTTATCATATCTATCACAGATCACCACTTATCCTGTTTGGAGAGTGAAGAAGCTATCGAACTCCCATTCAGTGATAAGGCAAGGACGTCCATAATTTTGTTACCTGCTTGTGATTTCAGTGTCTTTTGCCGCGCGGGGTAGCTGTGCGGTCTGAAGCGCCTTACCACGCTTCGGTTCGCGCGGCTCCCCCCGTCGGAGATTTGAGTCGTCCCTCGGGCGTGGGTGTGTATGTTGTCCGTAGCGTGTGGGTTTAATTTAGATTAAATAGTGTGTAAGCCTATGGACCGATGACCTCAGCAGTTTGGTCCCATAGAACTTTCCACAAAATTCCAAATTTTCAATGTCTTTCAACCACTTTCCACATATGCTTACTGCCATATCCAGATATCAGTTTAGAGAGCGAGACAGTTAACTCATTTCCAGTGATGGCGGCACCACGTACTCCCACCAGGCAGCCATCACATATACGTGTGCTGGAAACAAACCCAGCAGCGCCACATCATGTCATACTACGCTACCTTCTGATCTTCAGAGCGAGATGAACCTGTCTGTGTATTGTGGTAATCAATTACTTGCTTTCAACATACACACTACTCCCCTCTTGTTGACATCCAATACTATCTTTGACTCTATTTGATGTTTGACTCTGGCTGAAGTTCTCTTAGCATTACATTACACTTTGACTTTGTTGACAGACCTGCAGCAATTTAGAGCACTCATTCTTTGTGTAGCCACCTCCAGACACAAGTCTGTGTGGTGCACCCATAGAGAACTTGTAATCATTGTTTGAATTTAAATAAATGAAATGGAAAAACTGTCCCAACACCCACAGCAGTAGCACGTGAACCGCCAGCCAGATTCTCGATTTTGGAAACGCTCTGTTCCTGGTTCTAGGATACAACAATCTCTTCTTTGTCAAAGTCGCTTATGTTAGTGGATGTAACGATTTGTGCCCCATATCGTTGGTTGAAAGATCCACCACTTGCCTTTGCTCATCTTATATAGACATGTTACATGCCTCCAACACCACCAGGTGGCATTCAGTTGTCCAGTTGTCAGTGGTAATATTTTTTTTTCATCAGTGTGCATATGAATAGGTACATCATAAGATCAACAAAAGCAATCGCAAAAGCAATACAATGGGTTTTTGGTACATGCTACATCTAGCATACAATGAGTAAAGCAATGAATGAAAACCGAAATTTCTTTTCGGAAAACTGGGATGCAGAGAACTGCAATAATACGAAATGTTCTGGAACGGAGGAATATAAAATGTTTGTGGACATATAAAGAATGAAATCAAAGATTATTAATGAATAAGATGTGGAAGGAAGTCTGTGTGAAGCCCTATTAAAAAGATATGATGAATTGTAGATGCTGAGAAGAAAAGATAAACAGGAGAATAGTGTTATAATAGAACTATACCATCAAACACTTGTCTCTCACTCGTGGCACATTTCTGAGACATATCGTCCAATTATATGATATTTCACGTCCAAAACAACTTTACTGGCCTGCATCTTATTGACCTAATTACCTGGAGAACTTTAATATTGATTCATTGAAAACTGGAAGATTTTCTTTCATGATCAGGACTATTGTCCGTCCACAGTAACAGTTCCATGGCCAGAATCAGCCGGAAGTGGTTAGCATCAATTAAACCCTGCTAGCAGCACACACTTAACAAGGAGTGCCTGCAGCACCAATAAAAAGTGTGGGTAATGAGTTCCATGTGTTTCCAGAGCTTGAAGACAGTGTGGGATCCAGACTTGGACCCTGTCTGCTATAACCACTAATCCAGCAGCACGTACTTCCTATGACTATTGAATTTAAAGGATTCAAGTATCGACCTTATGAGGTGGTCTTAGAAGGTAAGAGATCATGATTATGGGATATATAAACTGGCAAAAATGTTCCAAAATGTGGAAGCATCGAGTACAAAGGTTTCTGTACTGCAGTTAGATGAAGTACTAATTGCCAAGCTACGGGAAGTACAAGAGCAGGATGCAGAAATCCAGCAATATGCTGCTCTTCCAGATTTCATGTTTGATGATTGTATCGTATATGGAAATTATAAAGCTTTCTACAAAGCAAATACGTAACTTTTTGCTAGTGTTCCACTTTAACCCCAACTGGCCAGTACTAATCATACATAGAGACTGCCTGAAACCCTCACACGCTGTATTTAGATCTAAGGTGCATTTGTGTACTTGTTTTATTATTCTGTAATTTGCTGAAATATTTTGTCTCAAAGCAGAGAAAGAGGTATGGTCAACAAAATTTTGTGTAAAATACTGAACCAGCCCATACTGTGTATTTTTACTGCTCTTCATAGAGATTGAATGACATATTTTCAAGGACATATTCAATGTACCACACGGCGGCCTCTAATTTATGATAGGTGTTTTGTGCTTAGCTGGGAGGCTATGTTGTAACTAGAGGATAGTGTACCTAGGTACGCATGATGTTTGCTGGTTTATGTGAGTGTCTTTTGCGCTTGTCTTTGGGGAGAGCATTGAATCTGGAGGACAGTGTACCTAGGAATACATTCCGTTTTTTGGACAATGTGACTGATTTTACAATCACATGAAGGCATGCGAACTGGAAACAGCGATGACTAGTTTCCGGCATTCTCCGCAGTTTTTGTTGTTGTGAAACATGAGGTTGTGTTTAGTGCGGTGTTTGTAAATAGTATCAGTTCTACTTATTTAAATTCTGTATAATTACACTAGAGCTGCTATCGGAGAAACCCTGCACTGCCTAGGTATTTATTTACTGTTGTGTGTTCACGCCCGTGCCGATGCTGTGTGGCCTTCTGCTTAATGTTTATGACGCCATGTCTCCCGAACTATGCGTCGTACAATGATATAATTTTGTAGGTCCATTCAGTGCCATATGTTAATACTGTCTGCAAAAGCTGTTGCGAAAAAGATAATAGCAACGAAGTAATACATTTAAACATCATCCAAGATAAGGCAGTTTTCGATGCATATCACCGTTTATGACGTATGTCTCCTGAACTATGTATCGTATAATAATATATACGGAACCGCTAAAGAAACTAGTATTCAAATACAGAGATATGTAAAAAGGCAGAATACTCCGTTCGGCAACGCTCTTTCCAACACCAGCATTGGGCTATTCGTCCAGGAGGACGAGGTTTCGAGCCCCAGAAAGGGTGCTGCCAATTTTAAATTCCCACCGTTCCAGGATGGGAGAGGTGGGGTGGGATGTCAGCACAGCCCTGCAATAAATTTCTGCCAAAATTCGAAATTCCCGCCAAAATTGGAAATTTCTGCAAATGAGGTGGTTTGGGGAAGGGGCTGGGGAGGGGGTGGGGGAAGGAAGTGGGAGGAGGAGGAGAGGGCTGGGGCACACGTGCAGCTGAGAAAACATGTGATATCATCTGGAGGGGGGTGGGCGTGGTAGGGGATCGGTGGGGTGGGCATGGGCGGGTGTGGGCGGTGGCATTAGTGATTAATTGATCAGTTTAATTAATTTGCATATCAATTTGATATCAAAAGTGGAGTCGTAGCCCTAGCTCCCTACTACTAATATGACTGTCACAATGAAGGCCGGAAATTATGAACGTAACGGCCGGGACCTATTAGATCCGACGCCATATCGGAAACTGAGCACAGATCCGACGCAGCATATCACACGGAAAACGAATCATCATCTTTTCTCTTGGCCGAAATATTGAGGAACCTGCACAAAACACAAGCCCTACCGCCTTGGCTTTATGGATTACCAAAATTCCATAAGAATAATGTTCTATTATGACCGGTTGTTCGCGCTCCTGGTTCACCGTCGGGTAAACTGGTGAAACAGAAGGCACGTGCAATTCTAGTTGTCGTCTGAGCATGTTGAGCTCGTTGTTGCCACCTAAGGTACGGAATCCAACTAATTTTGGCCCAATGCATACGATTCTGTTCGTTGCACACGAAAGAAGTTGTCGATAGCAGGTGAAGCTAGGGTCCTAAAATAACACTATTTGGTATCGAACCTGGTAGCTTGTTTTGAAAAGAATAAAGGACGCTGGATTCAAATACACCCACTTTTTTTATCAGCATTCAAGTTAGAAGAAGTGTTACAAAATCAGACACTCGGCGAAGTGACACATTGGAGAGACAAATGTAGGGGGCCTCCTTTTTATCATACACTCACAGAGTGCCGGACAGAATCGTCAGTAAATAAGACAAACACAGCGCGATGAAAAGTTTTAAACCGACGAGGAAGATCAAAGAGTGTCGCAGATCGACAAGGATAAAAATAACCCACTTACAGCGTGGGGAACACACGGAGAAAGTCTATGTTCGAATGACTGGACGATTCATCGACACCAGGTTCACCGAACATAAGCGGCATTGCAGGCTGGTGCAAGTGGAGAATTCGGCGGTGCTGGAGCACGCTCTGCGTGAGACCAACCACACATTGCAATTCGCCGACACGGAAGTTCTTGTGTAGAAATACACAAAAATGACAATACTTTCAACAACAAAGAAGAGAGCCTCAAGGTGAACGGCCCTTGGATTCCCGTGCTGCAGCGAACCACCGTTTCAGGTAGCAAGGGGAAAACCGCATCCGAAATGTCCACAAAATAGCCCGTGGCCTTTGGCGCGCCAGATACATATAATCTACGGCCTGGAGCTCGACTCCGGTCTACCAACAGGAATGGAGGGTGAAGCTTTGACAATACCAGCCACTCGTGCCAGTGAAACATCAGAAAAACCATCAAACGTCGGCCGAAGAACCCGAGACGGAAACCAACATGATGTTTGTCAACAAATTGCACGAAAGCTTTAACAATTTTGTGGTGTTTCTTTGTCTCATTTTTCCACTTTTTATCTATTATGGTTCCAATGATGACAACATGTCAGTTGGGGAATATTATCTGCGACTAAGACGCAAACGTAAAGAAATATTTGTAGTATATTCATTGTAAGAACAATCCTGATGTAAACATTACGCTGCATATTCTTACGCGTTTGCTATTACCTCATTAGATTTGATTTCCCATGGGGCTTCACCTGTGTATATTTTGGTACAGTAATAACTTTACGTTTTATGCAGTGGTACAGCTCGCCTACACTACTCAGGTAACATAATTCAACGCACAGCGTTTTACTGACGCATTTAAACAGGGATACCGGTCCATCAAGCCCATAGTGATTTGAACAATTCCACATACTCGTGTGGAAGCTTATTTGTTTCTGTTCGACATTCCACAACAGAATGCTATTTATGTTTCGTTTAATCTGTTGCCATTGCCTTATTTTGACGCTTCTCACAGACAGATATTTGAAAATGCTGGAATCCTGGAATGATTCCCATCAAAAGTATTAAAACACAACATTCGGAAGCAGATTAGACCAAACATTACACTGCAGATGATTAATAAAATCATCGAACAGCAGACAAATAGTAAAACGTTCAGTAATACTTCGGTAATACGCTTTTTAAGGGACCAGGCAGAAACCATATTTTAGTTGGAGAAAGAACAAAAAAAAATGCTCGTGTAAACACACTATGAGTTACCGCTGAGAGCAATAAGTGACTTTAAGAGCATACTGGAGAGATTCCGATGTATAATGAAATACTGAAGCCACTTAAATTATTAATTACCTCAGTCATGTGGTAACCTTTCAACTCCTTCCATCTCCGAATCTGAATAAGGTATTTCATCAGTCGAACTGCCATCTTCAACACTGATGAGTGGTCGTCAACAACACAATGTATGAAACATACTAGAGCCACATTTTGTCATCTTCTTTTGTTACCCATATTGTTTTGCCTCCCAGCAGCGTTCGGTAGTGACATGTGACAGAGCTTCGTGCATTAATGTAAGCACGTCTGATAGCTTAAATGCCGTATTATTTCTTGCGACATGTCCTTTACCTTGACTCCAGATAAGTTCTATGGAGTTCAAACTACAATGTTATGGCGGTAACCTAACGACAATATGAATTGTACATTGCACCCTTCCGTCAATAATGTACTGATCTACAACGTAAGCTTCAGACTCAGTCGCAGTAGTATTGCCATTTGCTCCTTTTCTCATCGGCCAGTTTACAATGTCTTCCTTCTTCTGAGATTTTTATTGCCCCACTCTCAACATTAACACTATGATATGGAGCATTGTCCATAATTATAAAGCTGTTGGGCTCCAATTTGGATAGAATTTCTTTGAATCATTTTAGGAACACTTAACCATTCTTGTCTTCATGATAATCTCGTCCTTTTTTATTCAGAAATCATTTGAGCACCTTCCACAAAACCACAGTCCTTGCCTATGTGCGCTGTATTTAGTCTTTTACGTTTTCCAGTCGGAGTTTTGTAACCACTGGGCAACATAGCTAGCTCTTTATTCCTATGAAGTAATGACTACTGTTGACAAGGGATTTCAGATCGATTCCATATTCCTAGATTTCCAGAATGCTTTTGATATCGATCCTCACAAGCGACTATTAATCAAATTGAGTGCATATCGAGTATCGTCTCAGTTGTGTGACTGGATTCGTGAATTCATCTAAGAGAGGTCACAGTTAGTAGTGATAAACGGTAAATCATCGAGTAGAACAGAAGTAATATCTGGCGTTCCGCGAGGTAGTGTCATAGGCCCTCTGCTGTTATTGATTTACATAAATGATCTAGTTGATAATCTGAGCAGCCCCGTTAGATTGTCTGCAGATGATGCTGTAATTTACGATCTAGTAAACTCATCAGACGATCAATTCCAATTACAAAATGATCTAGAGATGATTTCTGTATGGTGCAAAAAGTGGCAATTGGCACTAAACAAAGAAAATTGTGACGTCATCCACTTGGGTACTAAAAGAAATCCGATATATTTTGGGTGTACGAAAAATCGCACAAATCTAAGGGCTGTCAATTCGACTAAATACCTAGGAATTACAATTACGAGCAACTTAAATGCTGAAGACCACATAGATAATACTCTGAGGAAGGCGAAACAAAGACTACACTTTGTTGGTAGAGCACTTAGAAGATGCGACAAACCCACAAAAGAGACAACCTAAATTACACTTGTCCGTCCTCTGCTGGAATATTGCTGCGCGGTGTGAGATCCTTACTAGGTAGGATTGACGGAGGACATCGAAAATGTGCAAAGAAGGGCAGCTCGTTTCGTGTTATCGCGCAATAGGAGTGATAGTATCACTGATATGATACGTGAGTTGGGGTGGCAGTCACTGAAAAAAAGGCGGTTTTCTTTGCGGCGAGATCTATTTACGATATTTCAATCACCAACTTTCTCTTCCGAATGCGAAAATATTTTTTTGACACCCACCTACGTAGGGAGAAATGATCATCATAATAAAACAAGAGATTCAGAGCTCGAACGAAAAGATTTAGGTGTTCCTTTTTCCCACGCGCCCTTCGAGAGTGGAATGGTAGAGAAGTAGTATGAAAATGGTCCAATGAACCCTCTGCCAGGCACTTAAGTGTGAATTGCAGAGTAACCACGTAGATGTAGATGTAGACCTGCATGAAAAGCTTATCCCTTATCAGTCGTTGTTTTATCAGTCCATACTTTTTGTTTCACGTATCTTGCGTTAACCCATGTTTCGTCAAGGTAATAAATCTTCTGTTTAGCGCGTCTGAACTGTTGAATCTTTCGGAGATAACGCCGTCTCCACAAAGCATCTGTATCATTAATTACCCTTTCTCTGTAATTACGCTATTTCATTTCCTACTTTAGAAATGAAAACCAATATCTTTATCAGTTTATTTAATGTCGTTCTTTTGAAAGTAGGCCATTGTCATTATTTACCACTATCAAGTACCTTGTTTGTTCTAGATGCTTCGATCCTGAAGAAATATGAGCACACCTTTGACTGCACCGTATTTTTACCGAAACTGTCACGCTTTCCTACAGCGATGGACTGTCGGCTTTTTGTCTTTTCTTGAGTTGACAGCTTACCCGTATTGCATCTTTCTTTGCGCAGTCATACTACACTTGTCACAAAAACACAAGTAAACTCGGATGTCATTTTTGTATCCTTATACGGAAGCGACGAATGTTTCTCCGATATCTTCTCCAAAACATTTATAACTATCAGTTCTTCACCTCTCTATAACGGTGCTTACCTCTCTATAACGGTGTTCCTCTTCTATGTTTCACAAAAGAATGCGACGCAGTTTTCTTCCATTTTCACCGTACACGTTGGAAACGTGAACGAGTGAGAAGCAACACAATGAGTGCCGGCTTTCTAGCTGAAAAGTGGTTTGAGGAAAGGGGAGAGAAGGGGAGGACATTTCCCGCTACTTCTTTCAGTACTCACAACGGGAGAGGTTCTTTGCAGCCTCCTATCCTCCGAATGTTTCTCAGAATGACGTTTATAACTGAACGCTCCAGTACAGGAAGATCACAACTTACAAATTGTCACATACAAAGGCTGATTTTCCTCCGCACATTCCATTCATTCTCAAGTGTACAAAACACAATGCCATAAGCATAAAAAAATAGAGTAGAATCAAACCCAGAAGATTGCGTATGCATGTCGGTTACTATATCCAATACGCTACCACAAGTGTGTAGATTTAGTGATATTTTTACCATGATAATTTACTACAGAGAAGATGAAAACTTGAGCGTTTCTGCATTCCATGTTCAAAGGGGAAATTGAGAGGGTATTTACAAATCATTCCGGCATGTACTGATCAGAATTAGACATAATGTCTTGCAAAGAACAGTTCAGTGAAAGCGACTGTACACTGGTATGTGAATAAGGTATACATGGCGTAAGCATTTAGCAATACCGTTACTATCTGTTAATGCTTCCGAACGTCTGAAACTTTCATTAGCTGTAGTATAACACAAAATATCTAATACATAACTAGGGTCTACTTCCAGTGGCGTCAGAACGTCCAGTACCGCGTCCTACGACCACTGACCAATCGCTAAGCGCGGGTCTGTTTACATAGGCATTGTTGTTACGATAAATATAGTTCATTGCTGCTCTACGGCAAGATAAATGTAATGTTGCGTTATACGTTGATGCCGTTTGACACCTGAACAGCGTTCTTGATAGTTGAGAATGACGTAAGTATTCCCAACGCCATATGTATCTTCTGCAGCTATTAATTCGTATTCTGTGTGTTTCTTTTTCAAGATCTTGAGAGGTTACGTGTCGTTTTGTTGCATACGAAGATATAAAAATCTTTATTTACTAAGAGGTTTTCCAAATATTCCGAATAATTGCGTTTCCTTTTTCTTAACAGTAACAAAAGAATTCTGTACGTTACAGAAATGTGCACACCAGCCTTGAAGTAATTGTTTTTCTTTATTTCACAATGAGAAGTGAATAACTGCAATATTATATTTGTGACAAAAATATACGTTTATTTTATTTTGTAGCTCATTCCAAGAACATCCGTGATGACCTAATATAAAAAGTAATGAGTTCGATGCCCTATCCCTCTATACACTGAAACATAAAGTGTATGTCCACAAAAAAAACGGATTACTTAATTAAAAAATTGATGTTATAAACTCTGTTTTAATTGTAAGCGTAGTAAATGGACACGAGTGAGACAGACACCAGCGAAACAGGATGAGGCTGTGCTTTTATGTTTCTTTATAGGATAATACTGGTGCCTTAATTACTTATTTTTCTGCGCGAATGAAATACTACTGCAGCTGCTCAAAACCCGCACTTACCTTAAATTTCTATTCATTTTCACTTAAGCCACAAAACAGTCATCTGCAGAAGTAAAATCTTCACGTTTTGTTACTGTTTTATACACTCCTGGAAATGGAAAAAAGAACACATTGACACCGGTGTGTCAGACCCACCATACTTGCTCCGGACACTGCGAGAGGGCTGTACAAGAAATGATCACACGGACGGCACAGCGGACACACCAGGAACCGCGGTATTGGCCGTCGAATGGCGCTAGCTGCGCAGCATTTGTGCACCGCCGCCGTCAGTGTCAGCCAGTTTGCCGTGGCATACGGAGCTCCATCGCAGTCTTTAACACTGGTAGCATGCCGCGACAGCGTGGACGTGAACCGTATGTGCAGTTGACGGACTTTGAGCGAGGGCGTATAGTGGGCATGCGGGTGCCCGTCGACCTGGGACCGGACCGCAGCGACGCACGGATGCACGCCAAGACCGTAGGATCCTACGCAGTGCCGTAGGGGACCGCACCGTCACTTCCCAGCAAATTAGGGACACTGTTGCTCCTTGGGTATCGGCGAGGACCATTCGCAACCGTCTCCATGAAGCTGGGCTACGGTCCCGCACACCGTTAGGCCGTCTTCCGCTCACGCCCCAACATCGTGCAGCCCGCCTCCAGTGGTGACGCGACAGGCGTGAATGGAGGGACGAATGGAGACGTGTCGTCTTCAGCGATGAGAGTCGCTTCTGCCTTGGTGCAAATGATGGTCGTATGCGTGTTTGGCGCCGTGCAGGTGAGCGCCACAATCAGGACTGCATACGACCGAGGCACACAGGGCCAACACCCGGCATCATGGTGTGGGGAGCGATCTCCTACACTGGCCGTACACCACTGGTGATCGTGGAGGGGACACTGAATAGTGCACGGTACATCCAAACCGTCATCGAACCCATCGTTCTACCATTCCTAGACCGGCAAGGGAACTTGCTGTTCCAACAGGACAATGCACGTCCGCATGTATCCCGTGCCACCCAACGTGCTATAGAAGGTGTAAGTCAACTACCCTGGCCAGCAAGATCTCCGGATCTGTCCCCCATTGAGCATGTTTGGGACTGGATGAAGCGTCGTCTCACGCGGTCTGCACGTCCAGCACGAACGCTGGTCCAACTGAGGCGCCAGGTGGAAATGGCATGGCAAGCCGTTCCACAGGACTACATCCAGCATCTCTACGATCGTCTCCATGGGAGAATAGCAGCCTGCATTGCTGCGAAAGGTGGATATACACTGTACTAGTGCCGACATTGTGCATGCTCTGTTGCCTGTGTCTATGTGCCTGTGGTTCTGTCAGTGTGATCATGTGATGTATCTGACCCCAGGAATGTGTCAATAAAGTTTCCCTTTCCTGGGACAATGAATTCACGGTGTTCTTATTTCAATTTCCAGGAGTGTAGTATACGTATTATTCAATATTACGTATTATTCCATGTTACCAGAATGTTTCATTTGTTCGCTTGCTCGAAAATTTATTCTATTTCTGTCCGCTGCTGCAGTAGACACGTTGAACGTATTTTCGTTAATTTGGTAACACATTTACGCATTTACGTCAGGTAATATATCTACTGTAACAAGAGTGGTAATAGTGATAGACGAACATTACAAGTTAAAAACATCTCTTATGGCTTTGATTTTATTACTAAACCAATTCGGTAAGTTAGCTTAAATTATAATGATCCGTAATTGAAAGCATGATCCGTAATTGAAAGCATATCCACTCTAACAGTTTCTTAGTAAGTATCTAATAAAAATACCTCTTCAAATCGGAAGAGGTGTACAGTTCGCCTTACTTACATTCTGTCGCTGCATGTATGAGAGTGCGAATGTAATACATTGAAAAAAAGTATTATGTGTGACATATGGATACTGAATCGTGTCATTGTATTTGCTTTGTATGTCCGACTGTAAACTCATTAAAATGAATCTGGAGTGCTCCGGTGCCGTTTCCTGTCTGTAAAATTAAAATTGTTTTGCTGTTTAAAATTTAAACCGTATTGATATTTGTTATTTCGTAGAGAATGACATTGCACCGAATCACCACGTTTGTGCATTTTACATTCATGATCAAAACTTTGTTCCCTGAATTTCAGTTCAGTTTTGGTTTCTCTCATTCTGTTCGAGTTTGGTGTTCTACCCAGAGCATTTATTTTAGTACACGGGCCTTTTTTCTTATATTTATACATGCCTTCTACCATATATCACGGTAACTGAAGGTTGTAGCTATACTTGCTTTTATTTTCTAAAGAAAACTACGAATGAACTTGTTGTTACAGTGCAAATAAACAGAAGCTATGTTTACTTAGACTTTCATTCGATTTGATGAATTCTTAGTATCAGTTATATTATGTAGCCTATTTCCTCTGAAGTTAGTTTATATTATTGGGATAAATTTAATTTCTGTGTTTTATGACAAAGTGATTCGATTAAGAAAAACAGTGTGGCTCTGGGTTCATGATGAGACCCTATTGTGTGACGTCCTGGCTGGAGACTAAGGAAACATTTTCCTGTTCTATGGCGACAGACTTTCGTTTTCCGTGTCTACACTGCTAAATGATTACTAGGCTTTATTCTACAATTTTAGGCTCTCGTATCTATTTACACGAGTTCCAATTCGGCTGACGTAGTGACTGTTGAAACATTGATTTCCGAGTGCAGTTTGCTTCAGAAAGTAACTAGAAGGCAACACAAACCAATACATTGCATCAATAACAAGCGTTCAGTTCCTAGTGCTGTGAAATGTGGAAAAAATCTCAAGTGGCAATTATAATAAGAGGAACAGCACCAAAAATGGAACAGAAACGTAATATGTAGAAAATCGTCCGTGCAGTCTGTAAGTAGAATTTAAAATATTACTGCATCATAGCAAATACCAATAGCCAGAAATGTTTATAACCTATAGGTACATTGCCCGATAGTGTCAACAAAATAGTAAAAATATGGGCATATTCCAGGCCACTGAAGATACCTTGCAGAGAATAAAGGCGAAACGCGTATGGCAAGATAATTGTGATTCATTCAGTTGTAGTCGGACGGTCCAAAAAGTAAAAATTATCAATATACCGTAAAATTCCGTACTGTTGTCCATGTGATGGACAATTCTCGTGACATTGCTCGAGCAGTAGCACTGCCCGATGCTGCATGGTCAGTTACAGCAACAGCAACCTCGTCCATAACTTCCATCGGAATAGGACGTCTTCCTCTTACAGGTGCCACATCAAACTCCCCAGTGTTTTAGAATTTCATGGTCATTTTCTTTAAACCATTTAATGACATCAAGCGTCTCCTCAGACCGTTCAGTCGGCAATACTCTCTCAATTCAGCACTGTAGTTGCTGCCGTTCACATAAAACAGATTCACTAGCGGCACACGGTCTCCCTTCTCGATAGACATACAGTTTATTCAATGCATATCTTGTGAAATGACAGCGTGGACATCATACCGTCGTCCAGAATGAGATTTTCACTCTGCAGCGGAGTGTGCGCTGATATGAAACTTCCTGGCAGATTAAAACTGTGTGCCCGCTCTGTTTGGAAGGTAGGAGACGAGATACTGGCAGAAGTAAAGGAGTACCGGACGTGGGTCGTGCTTCGGTAGCTCAGATCGTAGAGCACTTGCCCGCCAAAGGCAAAGGTCCTGAGTTCGAGTCTCGGTCGGGCACACAGTTTTAATCTTCCAGGAAGTATCATACCGTCGTACAAACGATGTACACCATCAAATCTGCACCTGGTGGGCACAACTGGAATGCATTAGCAGACCAACCAACTTTTTTCTGCCGTACGATGATTACAACACCCACTGGATCTCTGTTAGCAGCGGCCCTTTAACTAAAACGAAAAGGGACTCACATGTCTGTGCTCTGGCCGCTACTTTTTGCAGTATTGCCCATGAACCAATGAAAACTGGTACACTGATTTCACCAATCGTTAAGTTTTGTAGGTGCACCAGACATTTAAGAAACAGGTCTACAAGTCTCTGACTCTTCGTCGTGTAATGTACCTGTTGACAACGGATCTCCGCAGCAGCAGTTCTCTCACAGCTCTCTCACTCCTGTGGTGTCTACTTAGATGTTCAGCACTCACTTCCCGCTTCAGGTAGCGGGTAGTCAGTCAGTTTCACGAGCAGCATGCTTTACAATGTGTGGTCAGAAGACTGGAAGGTCACTGCTGAGCACTGGAAATGTTTGTAGCGAGTTGTAACCTCGGACAGGGTTTATCTTATGAGTGCTGACTGAAGAAAGGCGAAATCTGTTTAATTTCTTCCTGCACAATGGTGAATAGCTTGTAACGTCACGAGTCAATACGCAATAGCATTTATTGCACTACTTTTCAGTAAGACTCGTAGCTTTGGAGCCGTTGGCGGTGATAGAAACAGCCGGTTGCATCTTACCGTGACTCATTCACACTTGTCACTAGCCACGCCGAGGGAAGCGGTACCTGTGTACAGAATATTCAAGGCCCTAAGAATCTAAATAAACTATATTAAAGATGATGCAATTTACTTAAGAATCAATATAGTGCACTTTGTTATTGAGGAGAAGATTGTGTAAAAATCTCAGCTTTCTAGCTGCCACACTTTCAGAGTTACAGGAAATTACCTAAAACACTCCAAACTGACACTTGTAAGATTAAAGTCAGTTAGGATTCATAATAGTCTGTCTTTTAGTATCATTTGTAATCGTTACTGAAGTTCACAAAATGTTAGGTCAATTCGTTTGAATTTTCATAATTAAGAAGGTTAACTTTTTCCATTTTTCGTAATATAAAATCCAGAAAAGATTATTAACCATTTGTTTTGTTGTTGTGGAATGAATGAGAATGAGTGAGTGTGTATGTGGGACATACGTAAGGATTCAATATTATATTATATACACCATTACGTAACTGGGTCGTGGGAAAGTTGTGTTTCACCCCCATTGTTGATGACGTATGTCTAAGGACACTTGCTTTCGTAAGATGGCAACCAGAATAGTCATTTGTAGAGTAATAGTTTTCTAAATTTATTTTATGATTAGTTTCCTATTCGTTTGGTTTTGTTAAAAAATTTATTAATATTTCACGTTTGTTGTAGTGGGCATTTTCGCAGCAGCTGTATATAAATTTCAGTTGTTTCAAAGAAAATGCCTTTTGCACGCTGCACATCAAAAAAAATTTTTTTTGTTTATGCACCCAGACGCGTTTCGCCTTTTTTACAAGGCATCTTCTGTGGGTGTCCTGAAATATTGCATGATTTCTCCTTTTTTCTCATAGGTTATGGTTTCACATCTAGATTATAGGTTTAAAGACAGTTGCCAGATGAGAAAAAGCAATTTGCTTGGATGCAGTGAATTAGAAGCTACCTGTACGTACCTTTCCATTTCGTAAAAAAACGTTAAGGAAATGTTTTTAAATCTATAACCTACATGTGAAACCATAACCTAGGTGTAAAAAGGACAAATCATGTAATATTTCAGGACACCCACTGAAAATGCGTTGTAAAAAAGGTGAAACGCGACTGAGTGCGTAAATAAAAATAAAAATTTTCATGTGCAACATGCAAAAGGTATTTTCTTTTAAACAACTGCAATTTATTAATATTTGCATGACGAAGTGACGTAAATGCATCTGTGACTGTTGATTGGTGTAGGACAGTTTTGGTGCGAGAGTGATCTCGAACGATTGTTCTGATTGGCTGGTCATTTTGATCAACCAATCAGAGTTTAGCAGTTCCCGCACACTGCCGGGCAGTTACAGAATGTGGGAGGAGCAGCATTCGAGTGTCGCTGGCTAGCTATCAGACGTGCAGGTCACGTTGGACGTGTCCGTCTACATTATGAGAAAAATGAAGAAGTTATCGGTTTCTGGTGTCCAGATTATATTGCCGTGAAAACAGTTGCATTTACGGACAGATTGTCAAACTTTGAGCTTGGTGGAGTGATTTGTTAGAGAGATAACAGCTTGTGAACTTTCGGACTTTGTAAAATTCCGTATGGCATGTTTCATATTCGAATATGGAATATTTGGCGTCCTTTTTCTTTATTATAAACCCACTGAAAAAGGACCGAATGTAAAACCAGTATATTGTAGCAGAGTAATGACAGTAAATCGTGTAATAATTCGGTTTGGCCTTAAGTACATTTCTGGCTGCTTAGCGTGTGTACTGGGTTGCATGAACTGTGAGCTGCCGCGCGGGATTAGCCGAGCGGTCTTGGGCGCTGCAGTCATGGACTGTGCGGCTGGTCCCAGCGGAGGTTCGAGGCCTCCCTCGAGCATGGGTGTGTGTGTGTGTGTGTGTGTTTGTCCTTAGGATAATTAAGGTTAAGTAGTGTGTAGGCTTAGGGACTGATGACCTTAGCAGTTAAGTCCCATAAGATTTCACACACAGTTGAACTGTGAGCTGAGGACTGTGATGTTATTCGTTAATTAAATTCGGGCTGATGGCAAGTGTTTAATTTTGAACCTAAAGAAATAAAAGAACTCGCTGCAGAATATTGTCATTTTTCTAAAGAGATGAAGCAATCGCCCTCCACCCGAAAATTGTGTTATGTAACAGGATAGCTTGCCGCCAGAGTTTACGTGGACTTTTGCAAACGTAAGTATTAACGGTGTTTTTCTCCAACGCTGCTTTTAACATCGTCCGAACAGTATCTACGTATGCAGAGAAACAGGCTGGTGATCTGACACCGCACTGAGGTAGGTGGAACTTGTGTAGTGCACAGTACGACGAGAGACAGTGGTCAAACAATTACACAACGCAACACGACTTTTAACCCGCCCCGCTGCAAGCTATCGCGTTTTCTTGCATGAGTTCGTATAGTTCAAAATTAACATACTAATTCATCTGAAGAAGGATCACTGGCTTTCACGCAAAATCTTTGAGTAGACCGTTTTCCGAACTAATATCTGCTATGTGTATTATTGTCGTACTAATACAGAAGAGACCCGCTTGAAAGGTATTGTCACATTGCAGTATGCTACATTTTCAGAACCAGTTACGTTCATTTTGCAGCAGACCCAGTTCAGACTTACAGTAAAAGCCACAGACCACCAAATAATAACTGCCATCAAATTCTTTGGCACAGCAACACTCTTTGGTGCGCAGCGTGCACTAGGTAACAACCGCGTCCACAAATGCTTCACGTACCATAAAATCTTCTTCGCGGTGCTCCGTAGACCAGTGATTGTAGATCTTTTATCACTCTAAGGGACGTTGCAAGCTCTTGATAGTAATGTCTTCCAAGTAGTCCCACAACAATGAGGACTGTGTCACGCAGCCTGATGATAGATTTATCTGCCACTCACCTGTACGTCTGAGCTGCAGTAAAAGTCGTCTGCAGTAGGCGACGAGGTTGACTGTCGGTTCGAATAGTGCAGTTAACGTATCGTAGTCTAAACTCCGTCTGATCAGGTCATGAAGGATCAACAGTACCCACCGGCCGCCGGGTCATCCTCATCCCACATGCGGGTATGGAGCGCGATGTGGTCAGCACACCGCTCTTCCAGCCGTACGTAAATTTACGAGACCGGAGCCGCTACTTCTCAATCAAGTAACTCCTCATTTTTCCTCACAAGAGCTGAGTGCACCCCGCTTGCCAACAGCGCTCGGCAGACAGGATGGTCACCCATCCAAGTGCCCGACAGTGCCTAACTTCGGTGATCTGACGGGAACCGACGTTACCACTGCGGCAAGGCCGTTGGCACATTTCATGGTCACTGTCTATCAATTTCGTAGATCTACCAGAGTGATTCTTGGGCGCATTTCTTCGCAGTACATTTCGATACACAATAATACATTAAAAGGAAAGAAAAAAGACTAGGTTATTTTCTTTTTTACTGAATTTATTGACTATCTGTGTGCAAGGTAGATTAGCGAATCTCATTTTCTTTGTAAAGACATGTTGTATATCGTGTTCTACATTTTTCAGGATCCCCTTATGGATCTATTAGACAAAGAAGTACATTAATCTAATAATCTATTAGAGGCGGAGCACAAGTTCGGATTAGGAAGAGAAAGTAAGGATATCGGCTGCTTCAAGTGAAACACACTCAGATATTTCCTTAACTGATCTAGGAAAACCATGGAATACGTTCCAGAATGAGATTTTCACCCTGCAGCGGAGTGTGCGCTGATATGAAACTTCCTGGCACATTAAAACTGTGTGCCCGACCGAGACTCGAACTAGGGACCTTTGCCTTTCGCGGGCAAGTGCTCTACCATCTGAGCTACCGAAGCACGACTCACGTCCGGTACTCACAGCTTTACTTCTGCCAGTATCTCGTCTCCTACCTTCCAAACTTTACAGAAGCTCTCCTGCGAACCTTGCAGATCTAGCACTCCTGAAAGGAAGGATATAGCGGAGACATGGCTTAGCCACAGCCTGTGGGATGTTTCCAGAATGAAATTTTCACTCTGCAGCGGAGCACTTGCCCGCGAAAGGCAAAGGTCCCGTGTTCGAGTCTCGGTTGGGCACACAGTTTTAATCTGCCAGGAAGTTTCATGGAAAACGTTGATTTGAACCGCCGTTCTCCTGGCCAATGAACAGAACCTGCGAAAGCTCTCTGACGAGTGCCTGAACTTGTGCCCTCCACAATCATGCCTCATCTGAACACATTTAGTTCTGTTAGTAAACTCACCCTGGTACAAGTCAAGACTATTACGGTAACACATTATGTCCGTCCTGACACACCCCTGCAGTCTTGGTTTTAGGCTCCCAATGTAAATATGAAGTCAGTCGTGCTGTAATGTCTATGTGGTAGTTAAATTACCCGATTTGGGTTATTTTAATCTCACTAAAATGCTGGTACACTATGTGATCAAAAGTATCCGGACACCAGACTGAAAATGAGTAAAAAATTCGTGGCGCCCTCTATATGTAATGCTGAAGTTCAATATCGTGTTGTCCCACTCTTAACCTTGATGACAGCCTCCATTCTCGCAGGAATATGTTCAATCAGTTGCTGGAAAGTTTTTTGGGGAACGGCAGCCCATTCTTCACGGAGTGCTGCACTGAGGAGAGGTATCGATGTCGGTCGGTGAGGCCTGGCACGAAGTTGGCGTTCAAAAACATCTCAAAGGTGTTCTATAGGATTCAGGCAAAGACTCGGTGCAGGCCAGTCCGTTGCAAGGATGTTACTGTCGTGTAACCACTCCGCCACAGGCCGTGCATTACGAACAAGTGTTCGATCGTGTTAAATGTAAATGTCGGCTAACTAGGGCCTCCCGTCGGGTAGACCGTTCGCCGGGAGCAAGTCTTTCGATTTGACACCACTTTGGCGACTTGCGCGCCGACTCGCTCGTGTTGAAAGATGCAATCGCCCATCCCCGAATTGCTCTTCAAGAGTGAGAGGCAAGAAAGTGGTTAAAACACCAATTTAGGTCTATGCTGTGATAGTGCCTCGCAAAACAACAAGGAATGCAAGCCCCCTCTGTGAAAAATACAACCACACCATAACACCACCGCCTCCGAATTATACTTTTCGTATTACACACGCTGGCAGATGACGTTCACCGGGCATTCGCCATACCCACTCCCTGACATCGAATCGCCACACTGTGTACCGTGATTCTTCACTCCACACAACGTTTTTCCACTGTTAAATCGTCCAATGTTTACGCTCCTTGCACCAAGCGAGGCGTCGTTTGCCATTTACCGGCGTGTTGTGTGGCTTATAAGCAGCCGCTCGACCATGAAATCCAAGTTTTCGCACCTCCCGCTTAACTGTCATGGTACTTGCAGTGGATCCTGATGCTGTTTGAAATTCCTGTGTGATGGTGTGGATAGATGTCTGCGTATTACACGTTACGACCCTCTTCAACTGTCAGCGGTCTCTGTTAGTCAACAGACGAGGTCGGCCTGTACGCTTTTGTGCTGTACGTGTCGCTTCACGTATCCACTTCACTATCGCATCGGAAACAGTGGACCTAGGGATGTTTAGGAGCGTGGAAATCTCGCGTACAGACGTATGATACAAGAAGCACCTAGTCACCTGACCACGTTCGAAGTCTGTGAGTTCCGCGGAGCGCTCTATTCTGCTCTCTCACGATATCTAATGACTACTGAGCTTGCTGATATGGAGTACCTGGCAGTAGGTGGCAGCACAATGCACATAATATGAAAAACGTATGTTTTTGTGGGTGTCCGGATATTTTTGATCACATAGTGGATGTGAGTAACTGTTTCAATACCGAGCGAGGTGGCGCAGTGGTTAGCACACTGGACTCGCTTTCGGCAGGACGACGGTTCAATCCCGCGTCCGGCCATCCTGATTTAGGTTTTCCGTGATTTCCCTACATCGCTCCAGGCAAATGCCGGGATGGTTCCTTTGAAAGGGCGCGGCCGACTTCCTTCCTCGTCCTTCCTTAAACCGATGAGACCGATGACCTCGCAGTTTGGTCTCTTCCCTCAAAACAACCAACCCAACTGTTTCAATAACGAGTCTGCAATAAATGGGTTTGTCGAACGATAGGAAGTACATCCACTGTGAAGACAAACGTGATTTAAGTTTCTCCCTAGCCCGTCGGGAGCAAAATTGTTATAATGAGTTTAACTGAGCGACAGAATATCTAAGGCTGGTGAAACGTTGAGTGAAAGATTCAAACGGAAATGTTAAAAAGTAAACACAGAATATTAAATCATACAATGTGAGCTCCCGCCGTCGGTATTCGTTATATGGCCTCACGGATAAAAAGAAATCCCACAATTTCCAAATTTTCTGAATGATTTTAATTCTAATATACAGTAAACTATGAAAAAAGAAGCCAAATTTCGTCTTTAGATGTACAAATTATTAGTAAAGCCGACGGAACTTTAGGAATAGAAATCTACAGTAGGCCTATCTATACATACAGATACCTTCATAGAAATTCCAATCACTATCCCGAACAGGAAAGAGGAGTTATTGAAACGTTGGTGGATCGGGCTAAATGAATCCTTGAGCCACAGTTCTTGGAGAACGAGCTCGATCATTTAAGAACTGCCTTCAAAAAGGAACGACTACTCTGACAAAGAGACAAATAGGCCACTATACCGAACAGAAAAGAGGAGATCTAATGAATAACAACTAATTAGAAGAAAGTTTTTTTCATTCGTAAAAACGTTCACAGACGTGAATTAGCAGAGTACTCACACGTCAGGGAATTGACAGTTTTTAAACCAGCAAGAAAGATGCACGAATATTGGAACACTGGAAGGGACCTACGCCTACCACTTGCCCCAGCAGGAGTATATAAAATCCTTTGTTCATGTGCTCAAGAGCACATAGAAAGCTTTAAGAAACACAGGAGCTGTATGTACTGTATTCTGCTGACAGAGATAAATAGACAACGCAGAACGTGCACTGGGACTATAGAACCACCAAATTCATTTCTCTGATATTCCTTTTATCAAGATCTTATCTTTAGTACGCTAGAATGTCCAGAGAGACCATAGAAATTCAAAAACACAGAAACAACTTTGACAGAGAAGAGCCTGCAAATGAGCCAAGTTGGGTGCCTTAGTAGTAAATGATGCTCTATAACACATGTTCCATAGGTCTCCATGGCCTTAAGCAGCGACCTGATGGCGTCTCGGCTCGACGGTTGCCTGGATACGTGTAAACAGTTCGGTTTGTTGAGCTTGTTTGAAACTTTAATTGTTTTGTGAGTTGATACAGCGTCTGACGATATCTCCAGCAATGGAGGACGAAACGTTATGCCGAGAAATGCGACCTAGACCACAGCCTAATGCCCATAAAACATATATCATCAAAATTACGGAATATTTAATTATCACTGAACATTATGAGACAATATTAGCAACCTAAGCATCTATTTAAGCGCCAGTATAAAATGCTAGATGTTAAGATCTTACTCTGCGGTTTCCTGACCAAAATACTATGTAGAATATAGATATAACAGTGATGACGAGAGCTCTAGCTGCCGAATTTCATAAGCAACTTAAAACAATAGGAGCCTCTCAAACGGCAGTGTGTCAACATGCCAACTCTGATGGACGAGCGATTCTTCTAACAGCGCAACTAGTTCTGGACAATAGAAACTGAGCTCTTTAATGTCTTACGAAGTCATAATATTACTAAGTCTTTGTCGTGATCGTCATTCTGAAGACTGGTTTTGTGCAGCTCCCTCCACTGTTTCATCCTATACAATTTTACTAACACCTCTTCCCCACAACCAACACTTTCCACTAACCCCATATTTTAATCCCGGGCCCGGGTTCCCGGGTTCGATTCCCGGCGGGGTCAGGGACTTTCTCTGCCTCGTGATGACTGGGTGTTGTGTGCTGTCCTTAGGTTAGTTAGGTTTAAGTAGTTCTAAGTTCTAGGGGACTGATGACCATAGATGTTAAGTCCCATAGTGCTCAGAGCGATTTGGACCCATATTTTAATCGTGTCATACATTCCTTCTTCCCAAATTCGATTCATTACTTACGCAATGTACACATAATATCTCCTATAGCACCACGTTTCAAAAGCTTCTATTCTGTCCTTGTCTGAACTGCTAATCGTCCACCTTGTATTTACGTATAATGATACACTACACGAGTAGATACAACATTTAGAAGAGAGTTCCTAACACTTACATTTCTATCCAGAATTAAATTCCTTTTTTTCAGAAATTTTTTCCTTGTTATTGCCAGTCTGTGTTTTATGCCCTGTCTATTTCAGTCACAGTCATCTGTTTTGCTGCCCAAAGAGCAAAACTCGTCTATTACTTTTCCTAATCTAGTTCCCTAAGCATCACCAGATTTAATTCGACTGCCTCCCATGACCCTTGTTTTGCTTTTGTCATGGTCATCTTACAACCACTTTTCAGGATACTTCCATTTCGTTCAAGTGCTCTTCCTGGTTCTTTGCTGTCACTGACAGAATTAGAATGCCGTCGGAAAACCTTATGGTTTTTATTTCTTCTCCCTGAAGTTTAATTTATTTCCCAGTGTTTTCCTTTGGCTACCGTTACTGCTTGCTCAGTGTACAAACTGAAAACATTCGTATTAGGCTACAACTACAGCTTCCCTTCAAGTACTTCGACTTTTATAAGTGCAGTCAGATTTCTGTACAAGCTGTATGCAATCTCTCGCTCTCCATATTTTCCCCAGCTACCTTCAGAATTCCAAAGACTGTATCCCAGTCAGCACTATCAGAAGAGGTAGGACAACGCATTATTGGCTTACATAATTTGTAAATATCTTTCTCTTGAATAAATCATCTAGTTTTTCTGAAATTGTAATAATTTGTTTGATGTACATTTACTTCACATCTGTCCGCCCCCAGTAGCTGACTGGTCAACGTGACGGATTGTCATTCCTCTGGGCCCGGGTTCCATTCCCGGCTGGGTCAGGGAGGTTTTCTTCGCTCAGGGACTGGGTGTTATACTGTCCTGATCCTCATCGACTGCAGGTCAAGTCAAGCTAAAAAAATAAAAAATAAATAAAAACGCTTCACGTCTATTAATTTACGTCCGATTCCGATAATTCCTTCGTGGTGCGTCCTTTTTTTTTTTTTTTTTTTTGTCTTGGAGTATAAGTCTGAGGGAATGTCACCTACTGCAGGGGCGTTGTTTTTTCTTATATCTTTCAGTGCTCTGTCAAATTAATTCATATCGCAGTATCATATCTCCAATTGAGTCTTTATCTGATTCTGTGTTACAATATTGTCTCAAACTTAATTTCCTTTGAATAGCCATCTTTCTGTTTTTCCTTACTTGCTTGGTACTGGCTTGACATCTGAGGTTCGGATATATTTATACAGTTGTTTTTCATGCCTAGACCTACAATTAAGAGACAATGAACCATAAGGTACTAAATAAGAACCTTCATTAATAACAATAATTTCAGACAAATGTACTGTACGAAATGCCAAAACTTCATGAGATGTAAAACTTTCCAATCCAGTCCTAGAAGCATCATGACAAACAACAACAGCAAATGTAATCCAACCATTACCAATACTACTTGATTCGGATGATTTAGCAATAGAAAAATTCAATTGCAGACCTAAAAAGTATTTAGGACCTGACAATACAGATATACTGGCAATCTTCTTCAGATTGGTCACCTTCTTACTGGTACCAGGCGCTGGAACGGAACCATAAGTGCCAGAAATATTCAACAAGTCTTTGTAGACTTTGTAGGCGCTACAGTCTGGAACCGCGTTACCGCTACGCTCGCAGGTTCGAATCCTGCCTCGGACATGGATGTGTGTGATGTCCTTAGGTTAGTTAGGTGTAAGTAGTTCAAAGTTCTAGGAGACTGATTACCTCAAAAGTTAAATCCCATAGTGCTCAGAGCCATTTGAACCATTTTTTTGTTTTTCATGTCTCTATTTAAACTAGACTGAACTGCATATGACTGCTTTAGTCTTTAATAAAACTTTCATCTGACTGCGTATTTAACTGAACTGAACTTTATCTGACTGCATGAAAATATTGTTGGAAAATTACTACTCAAAATACACATCTGACTGCATGAAAGTTTAGTGGTAAAAATAAATGAAAGTCACCAACCTGCATCTGACTGCGTCTGTGGACTTAGCTCGTGCACTCCTTCCCGTTTAGCCGATAATAAAACATATATTCAACTCAGCCGTAGTGCAATGGCATAAAATTGTCATTCTAGATATCTTTACTCATTTTGGCCCTGTTTGTTACTTAATAAAAATTCTGTCCTGATCTGAATAATTTGCCAACTGTGCAATGACATATAGATTATTTGACTCTGATAAATGAAATTATTAGCTTTACTCATGGGAACTTTACTTTAATGTACCTTTTGGTTCAATGCAAGCACAGGATGCGGAGAACGACATAAGGTGTGAGATGAAACTCTAATTTTATCTAAAAAATATTTATTGTTCAACCTTTTAAGGCACATGTGAAAAACTAAAAAATACTTCTATAGCATGGATTTACGAGAAAGTTTCACAAAACGCTTATTGTATCAACAATAGGTTTTCTATCTAGATTTTAGACATTATTTAACCAAAGAAAACCTATTTTATTAACTATTCTTCCTAGTTTCCCCGAGTTTCGCTCAATATATAGCTTATTATGTGCGTAGCGCCAATTCTTACTTTGATGCTGTCACGACCCGGCTGCCTCCTGCAGGCATCTAGCTCCGACTCGAAACACGTCTGCTGTCTCTGCGCATCTCCTCACCACTGCTCAAACTTTTACCGCGTGCACCTAGCTCTGTTAGCGGTCAAAGATCTTACTACTCGAAGATGTACTACTCGTCCACCCTTGGGGTTGGGAACTATCGACATTTTTCACTGGCTCTATCCTGATCGAATCTCAGCACATACCTTTCACACTGTTCAAAGTGCCGTCAATGCGAACAAGAGGAGACCGAGACGTGTAACCAATGGCACCCAATACCATCACGCCGGGTGATACGGCAGTATGGCGATGACGAATACACGCTTCCAATGTGCGCTCACCGCGATGTCGCCAAACACGGATGCGACCATCATGATGCTGTGAACAGAACATGAATTCACCCGAAAAAATGACGTTTTGCCATTCGTGCACCCAGGTTCGTCGTTGAGTACACCATCGCAGGCGCTCCTGTCTGTGATGCAGAGTCAAGGGTAACCGCAGCCATGGTCTCCGAGCTGATAGTCCATGCTGCTGCAGACGCCGTCGAACTGTTCGTGCAGATGGTTGTTGTCTTGCAAACGTCCCCATCTGTTGTCTCAGGGATCGAGACGTGGCTGCACGATCCGATACAGCCATGCGGATAAGATGCCTGTCATCTCGACTGCTAGTGATACGAGGCCATTGGAATCCAGCACGGCGTTCCGTACTACACTCCTGAACCCACCGATTCCGTATTCTGCTAACAGTAATTGGATCTCAACCAACGCGAACAGCGATGTCGCGATACGATAAACCTCAATCGCGATAGGCTACAATCCGACCTTTATCAAAGTCGGAAACGTGATGGTACGCATTTCTCCTCCTTACACGAGGCACCACAACATCGTTTCACCAGGCAACGCCGGTCAGCTGCTGTTTGTGTATGAAAAATCGGTTGGAAACTTTCCTCATGTCAGCACGTTGTAGGTGTCGCCACCGGCGCCAACCTTGTGTGAATGCTCTGAAAAGCTAATCATTTTCATATCACAGAATCTTCTTCCTGTCGGTTAAATTTCGCGTCTGTACCACGTCATCTTAGTGGTGTAGCAATTTTAATGGCCAGTAGTGTATTTTCTAAGCTGAACATTATCAAGTATCACAAGAATTAAGACAACTATTTTTTAGAACTGTCATGGTCATCTTAATTTAGTGTGAGAGTGTGGTGTCCATTACAGATAGCTTTTCACTTCTGTAACCTGAACGACAGGTGTGTTGTGCCAATGCTTTCCGTGAATGCTTCCAGTAAGTGCGTCAAAAAAGTTATGGCACGTCGTTAGCAGATTATTGCTGCATCCCCTTCATGTGAATTATATTGTTTTGACAGTGAGTGCGCCTCTGCTTACAGTATGTCATTGTTCCGTTTGGTCCAGCATCTAGCACGACCGGATTTATCTGGAAATATTTTACGAAGTATAATAATCATTTAATAATATACTAATAATATAATAATTGTAATATAATGATAATATAATAATCATTTAATAATATAATAATTATAATTTTGGCCTTTTACCTGTTTATACTTAGTATAATAATTGCTTCAGTCCTAACGTTGTTTAAACTGTCAGTGATAGTGTCCCTCATTGGATATAGTTGAAGTGTAAGCCTCTGTTCAGCTCACAGAGATTTTAGCTCGTATCGCTTTTAGTAATATGTGGGTACCAATTAATCCAATCTTTTTACGACGGATGTCGGTCGACGTGCATCCAGGTTGAAGTACGGCAGCTCTGCAGGTATGCTTCAAAATTTCACGAGTAACTCTTCAAGTGGCTCACTTCCTTCCAGTAATTTCTCCCAAAGGAGTTTATTCAGGATCTTTATAACGGCGTTGAACCGTCTAAGCAAGCCCTTGACGAATTGCGAAACTTTCCTTTGAAACTTCGCCGTTCTTAGTCGTTTAAATCTCTCACGAATGCCAAGCAGAGGAGAAATCATGTGCAAAGTTTCATATAACAGATATTAAAAATTTTTAGCAGCTAAATTTACCAGTGACCATACTCGGACATTCTGCTTGCATAGCACAAGATCTATATAATTGTTCTATTACATCTCTCTTCAAGTCTCCTTCCACGGTATTCAGTCAAGTTGTAGAAGCTAACCGACGTTGCTAAAGTTTAATTCACTATTTGAAATAGCTGTCGTTCACTGCACAAGGTGCTCGTGTTCCCATAGATTTGCAGTGGATTTCAAAAGTATCGTCCAGCACATTATTAGCTTCTTGAATTTTGATCTAAATTGTTGACATATTCTGTGATCAGCGACTGCCATTTCAGACACTTAATGTAAATTTATTCTTAAAATCTTAATTACTTATTGTGATGTACTGCCGCGAAAATCATCAGTGTAGTTGAACTTCTTACTCTGTATTTTCGATGTATGACCTTGATTTATATGCTTGCAGAGAAAAAATTCATATGGAATTTAACCCTACAGTGTACAGTGTGAAGGGAAGAAAATACGTCTGAGAGATTTAAACTAACTACAGTTAAGTTAATTAACATTGCAATTGGAAATTATGTGTTAACATTACTAAGTATAATCCCGTATCTTAAACATTTTTAACCAATACAATTTGTACTGTCATCTGGAAAATTACATTTTTAACACGGTAATTTATTCTACCTCCGCTAGTTGGTCAATATTTATTTATTTAGTCGACTTTTTATCAGGTTACAAGCCTATCATTAGCCAATAACGTCTCATGACGTTCTTATAAACGGGGGATTGGTTACGTAAATAAATTCTATACAGTTCCACATTTTTCTGCTTTTTATTTAAGCTATATTTTAGCTCTGTTGTAATTTTTGTTTCTATAATTACATTAAAATAAATGATGTAATTTTTCGTGATGCACTTCCGAGGTTTCTTTCCCATCCCGCAGGTTTCGGATTACTCTGTGGGCTCCACATTTCTGTGCCACCAGCTTCTGTTTGCGGATATCTTCTTGTTTACAACTGCTTCAAAACTCCCAGAAACACATTCACAACACAAAGTAAATTTGTGAGTATTTTGCAGACACCTGGAGAGACGAAACTCTAGTCAAATGGGACGATACGTGAGTTATGATGGTCAGTGTGACAGTCAAGTAAAGGCTGGCCGATAACGGTGCATTTACCACGGCCAGATCGTGGAGCTCGATGCATGAGGCAGTCCATTTCTCAGGACATGTAGCAACTGGTATTGTCACGGGTCACTGTGCCAAGAGTATACAGCGAGTACCCAGATTCGGGGAAAGTCTCCGTCGATAGATATGGCTACTGTGGACAATGTCACGTTGATGACATAGTGTTAGCTGCACGTCGTCGTATGTATAGATAGCCCGCTGTTAACGCCGCGCTTCTTCCTTTGGAGCGACATCGGTGGCGGTCGCCGCGAAAGGAGAATGTTGTCATCCGCTGACATAACGAGTTGGTTCAAAATTCGTATTACAGGCTTTTAAGGATTGAAGAAGGTACTTAGTTTGGATGTAAAATCGGTTTGAGTATCATATCAGTTTCAAATCTCCCGCTTCATGTTATGCGCGCAGCGGAGACAATGACTTCTGACCTGTGTGTTGTAGGAGCACAAAGGCGTGGGCAATGTTTCGAGTGCTTGTCCTCGGGTTCTCTTCTACGAGACGAAGGACGTTCTCTTCAAGGTCGAGAGTGCTGCGCAATCTTACTGATTTCTCGCAGCCGTTGTTGTAGTCGACAAAGGTGTTATGTATTGTCATAATTACAACAGCGAGGCGCACGAGAAAGAGAGGCCGTGGCGTGTACGTCACAGCACGTGGCACTGCAGATCTTACGAGAGCCAGCAGCCATTTCCGGCTTGGAGCGAGCAGCTATTTCAGACGAGTTCAGTAATTCCTGACTGCGCGCTCAAATCCAGGCAAGCTTTTGATAACACACGGAAAGTGAAGACCTTTAGTGGGTACCCTTCCAACTATATATCGATTACCCATGAGCCCTGCACAGAGCCGAGCGTTCGCGAAGTGCGGCGAACAAGTTGACTAGAGTGACGTTACAAGTTCGTTTCAGGACTCGTACAACAAGACCTGGAGACGGCGCCCTCTTCTCAGGTTTTGTGCGAACCGTGAAGGGGCATGTTTTACATCCAAATGGCACATTTCTGGATATGAGTTCCTTATCAAAACTTGATCTGCTAATTCTCCTCTACAATCCTTACAAGCCTGTATTAGGAATTCTGAGCTACCCTTTATGATGATGGAGGCTTGGTTCGTTCATTGGAGTGAAGTTAAAAAGTATATTTGAGTTGTAAGAAAGCAATTATTTGGGCGTGCGTTACCGGAGGTGGCAAAAATTAAATTACGATATAGAAATAATCGGTTACTGAGAAGTAGCAGTTACAGTAATAACCGCTCATCTGTTACTAGCCGTTATTTTATTAACTGCAAATAGCGTGGCGCCATGTGCTTACCGAACTGCGTACTACGCTTTCGCATCATCTGAGATGTGACCACGGATAAATGAACAGAGCCGAGGGACCGACCATCTATGAGGTAATTTGTGCCCCATGGAAATAAGTCAGAATGCTCGCCATTGATTATCGAAGTGTGTACCTCGGTTTCGTGTTATGTAACTATGTGGAGTGACCATAAGGGATTCGTGCGACTGTTGACATAATCTACAACATCTGTAAGTTATTTTTCTGTGGGAGCTACTTTTTTGGAAATTTGTGGTAAGGTCTTATGGGACCAAACTGCTGAGGTCATCGGTACCTAACCTTACACACTACTTAATCTAACTTAAACTAACTTACGCTAAGGACAACACACACACCCATGCCTGAGGGAGGACTCGAACCTCCGACAGGGGGACTACTTATTTGTCAGTCATTTTTCTCTGGGAGTTACGGCTACCACTGCAGGTAAGGTGAAAATTTATAACTGTGTCCCGGACACAGTTATCGGGAAAGATATTAGAGTGAAACAAGTATTTTCGTACTTCTGTGGAAATAACTACTGTCCATCAGGGTTTCCACCGAGTGTACGAATAAATGGACTGTTAGTGCACTTAACGTGATGCATATGCCGCCACACATGCAGTTGCCATTAATCTGTATGCGGTAACTGTTAGCGTGGTAATGCCCGCCAGAATCAACAGCAAAATAAAAAAGAAACAAAAAATGAAAATGTTAATTAACCAAAAAGTTTTTAAATGGGCTATGGCATCACACAACGGAGCTCGAGGCCCACGAGAAAGACAAGCTATGGCGCGTCCGTCACAGCACGTGACACTGCAGATCTTGCGAGGAACGAGTAACTATTTCAGATGATTTTAATAATTTTTAACTGCATGTTTAAATTAATGTAAGCTCTAGATAGCACATGAAAAAGGTAAGGCCTTTAGTGAGTACATTTTCATAGACTCCTTCATTTCCCGTGCGCCCTGCATGAAGCCAAGCATTGATGAAGTACGGTAGACAAGGCGACTTGAGTGACGTCACAAGTTCGCTGTGTGGCCCGTTTTTCTCCTGGGAGCCGACTGCTTGTTAAGAGACTGGACTGCCTATACATTAATTGACGAAAGTTAAAAGTCCTGCTCATAAGAAATACATTGGAGAGATCATTAGCGTCTCCGTGTTTGCCTGATGCTGACTACTCAACTGTTGTTCAGTTAATGAAAAGCCACTCCAGTTAGTTAATTAGATATTTATTAAGTTCACACGACTGTTTTAGATCTTTGAACATTAACAAGTGTCCAAAATGGTGCAAATGGCTCTGAGCACTATGGGACTCAACATCTGAGGTCACCAGTCCCCTAGAACTTACAACTACTTAAACCTAAGAACATCACACACATCCATGCCCGAGGCAGGATTCGAAACTGCGACCGTAGCAGCAGCGCTGTTCCGGACTGAAGCGTCTAGACCCGCTCGGCCACAGTGGCCGGCTTCACTTTTCGCGGGCGCTAGGAGTACATTAGTCAGCAACAAAAATCTTTGATCATTTGGCCAACAACGTAAAGTGTCTGGTAGGTAGCAGATCAGGTTTTAAATCTAGCTTAAAATCATTTCTTTTGGACACTCCTTCTACTGCATGGACGAGTTTCTGTTTCAGAAATGGTAAAAAAAAATGTACCTCTAAATGTAGTTGCATGTGAAGAACTAAAAATTTCAGTGATATTGATATTAGCACTATTCATGTGTGTTTATATATCTTGTAATCTGACTTGTCCCGCATCATACCGATAAAATAATTGGGAAAATGATCTACGGTACATGACGTAACTAAAACTAAAACTAAAAACTAAACTGTACCCTCTCTGGTGAATTCAATAGTAAAAATAACAGACGGTTATAAGTAGCTGTTAACTGTAACTAGTATAAAAAATAACCGTAAAAGCTATAACTAATACTTCGAAATACCCGTTTGGCCCATGTACGAGTATATGCCGTGTACGTGTGTGCCACATAATAGTCCAAACGGTACATTTAGTGCACAAATTAGGGCACTTTGTGCTGCCTACTCCAGATTCTTTAAAGAACTGAACTCCTGTGTTTAAAACAGTTCCATTTTATGAAATGCTGGTTTTGTAAATATCTGAATGTTTATGAAATGAGTTTTCCTGAACTATGTGCCGCTCAATGAAATAATTTTGCAGCTACAATCAGTGGTATATGCGAACACTGTCTGCAAAATGTATTGCGAATAGAGCTAGCAGCAAAGAAATAATAAATTGAAACGTCATGCCTGATGCTGACGTTCTGCTCCATGAACAGCGAAAATTTAGTAAGCAATAAACTTTTTTCTTTTATTTTGTGTGTGTGTGTGGGGGGGGGGGGGGGTCGGTTTTAGCGTTGGGATTATGTGTAAAGTTTGATGGAAGTCGCTAAATGGTCTGACTCTGAAATACTCGATGAATATAGTCTGGGAACATTGCGCACCATTAGTTACGCTGCATCAGGATGTACACTGACGGAAAAAGAAACGCAACACCAAGAAGGAGTTGTACGAAATAAACGAAAGTTGGTAGGCGTGTTCATACATCCGAAAGACGATGTCTGTTCAAATTTTGCGCCAGTCGCTTAGGACTGGAGCTAGTAGGACGCAAATAAGTTTTGCTTTAAATACACGCTGTAACGGTCGTGAGCGTTAACTACCTTTGAAACTGGACGTGCTGAGTTGATGTTGACAAAAATTCCTTTAAGGCCACAAAGACACCGTTATCAACACCTCACCGAGTTTGAACGAGGTCGTTTGATAGCCCTTCTGCGATACTGCAGGAAGACTTGCAGGAATGCAGTGACTGTATGTTATTGCTGGCAATAGTGGTCACGAAAATGTACGGTCGCAAGAAGACTGGGCTCTATATGGCCATGCGGCATGTAACGCCGCTTTCTTTGGACGCAAAGATGAAAGTATAAAAAAAGTACCCAATAGCGGAGAAACTATTGCTGTGTATAAACTGTAACCAGTATTAGTGCAATAATGGCAGTTTGTATGCATCTACGTGTAGCTGTGCTGGTACACGTCGGGGACCATGTGATTGTTTGAGCTGGCCGGTACGATTAATACGCACCCGACGTGAATATAGCGCAGCAGGACAGACTTATTTTGTAACGTTCCTCATCAGGCAGAAGACAGACGTTCTACCTATAGCTGGTCGGAGCACGAACTTCATCAACGAACATTTTCAATAGAAGGTGCGATTACAGGCACTACTGACAAGGGAACCTCCCCATCGCACCCCCCTCAGATTTAGTTATAAGTTGGCACAGTGGATAGGCCTTGAAAAACTGAACACAGATCAATCGAGAAAACAGGAAGAAGTTGTGTGGAACTATGAAAAAAAAATTAGTAAAATATACAAACTGAGTAGTCCATGCTCTAGATATGCAACATCAAGGAGAATGTGAGCTGAGGACCGCCGTGGTCCCGTGGTTAGCGTGAGTAGCTGCGGAACGAGAGGTTCTTGGTTCAAGTCTTCAGTCTGCTTTCGGCCGGTGAGCGGCGAGGACGTCTTGTTTACGTCCCGTCCGCAGTGTCGCGGTCCCGTCGGCAGAGTCGCGAGCGCGCGTAGTTTGTTTACTTCCTCGCCGCAGCTAATACTCGCGTCCGTTAACACTGAGTCGCCATGGCTCATTCGTACAGAAAAGCTACCATCAAGATCAGCTTCCAGCCCGACTACGCACGACCACGAGCCTTTGAAGTCGAACGATTTATCCGTGACGTTCAAATACCAACACAGCACATCATCGGTATCCACCTATCCATCACAAGCAGCGTCGTTTACGTCAAGATGGTCGATGACGAGTTATGTCACGCAGTTGTGAACAGATGCGCGAACACTCTCAAGTTCAAACACTCCGATGGTCACATCGGAGAGGTTACTGTTGACCATGCTGGACTAGGATTACGCACACTAAGAGTCTTCGAACTCCCTTTCGAAGTACCACCGGACGTCGTTACCTCAGCTTTCCGCCCTTATGGGACGGTAATTAGCCACGTGGCCGAAAAATGGAACACCTTCGAGACGTACCAAGTCCTCAACGGCGTCCGACAAGTGAAAATTGAATTAAAGAAACATGTGCCGTCCTACTTAGTCATAGGTGGTTGTCGAGCAATAATAATGTACGACGGCCAACCTCGTACTTGTTCTGGTTGCGGTCAGGAGGGTCATGTCCGCTCGGCGTGTATTCAACGTCGGATTACACAACTTCCATTGCATGACACGACACCACCTCCTACGCTCACGGCCCTCCCCCTCAATTACGCAGAGGTGACACGATCGACCGTCATGACAGACGACAACCCCCCCGGAAGACAGGAAGCGTTAGAATGCGCACCTGTCGCCGGTCCTGGATTGACCAACACCATTACGGTGTCTGCAGGGGTTGAAGAACGCCGCCCATCGACTCCACAAGAAGATTCGGACGAGAGAATGGAACTCGACGCTAGGGTTGTACCGACCTCTGCCTTTCTCCCTGAGGGGGATGCTATACGGGAACCACAAACTCTTTCGGACTCAGAAACCCACGTCCGCAAACAAAGGTCACCGAGAAAACATAAAAAGCGACGTCGCACACCCTCAGACGATTGCCTCCAGCGGACGTCTTCTCCAGTTGACGACCGGACGGCCGAGGAAACGACGAGGAGAATGGATGACACGAGATCGCCCTCACCTGTCACTTTGTCTGATTTTGACAAATCCGTTTCCGCTCCCTCGGACAAACGGATGGCCAGCACAGCGCCCGCCGTTGGTACACAACCGGAAACAACTGCGGATTCACCCTTAGTCACTCAGCCCACAAGTGTTCTGCCGCAGCAACCGTTAACTTGCGGACCTTGGGCGGATGACATTGAAGACGATTCTACGGCCGCTGTGGTGGATGAGGAGAGGGGTCTCTCCTCCCACACCTCGGCCCCTCCCGAGTAGCAACAGATGACGGCGCGGACGCGGCCAGCAGATCACAGGCCCCACCTTTTACGGCGACACTGACGGCAGCCCCCACCGCAGGAGACGATCTACAAACCTATCGCTTAACGACCATCAACATTAACACCATTCGGACACGTACGAAGTTGTCGCTGCTCCAAGACATGCTCAATGCCGCAGACGTTGACATTGTCTTTCTCCAAGAAGTCTTCGTCGAAGATTTCCCGGGTATGTATGGTTATACGGCTCATGTGTCCCACGCCTCGCCAACTAACAGTGGAGTCGCCATTCTCCTCAGAGAGGGCCTCGAGGCGGACGAAGTCCGATATCTCCCCGACGCTAGAGGAATGGCCGTAACGGTGCAAGGCGTCCGGTTTATCAATGTGTACGCCCCTTCCGGAACGAATCGCCGTCGTGACCGATCGCTCTTCTTCGCAGAAGGAATAGCACCGCTTTTTCAGGGCAGGCACGATGATTTGATATTAGGGGGCGATTTCAATTGCACCCAAGCACCTAAAGATCAGCTGCCACGCCATTCACCGTGCCCCGAACTTGGGACACTCATCGGCGATCTCCAGCTGGTAGATACATGGGAACATGTCCGAGGAAATAGACCGGGATACACCCATTTCACGAGTCACTCGTCTAGTCGCATCGATAGGATTTACGTCTCCCGTTCTCTCGCGGCAACGGTGAGTGACGCGGAGGTGTGGCCAGTAGCCTTCTCTGATCACGAGGCCTATATATGTGCCGTCACCCTTCGTCGCCAACGGGTGTGGCGCAGCCGACATCCCTGGAAATTAAACCTTGCTCATCTCGCTTCTCCGGATTGTCGACGCGCCATCGAAGACACGTGGAGTTTGTGCGTCCGCCGCCTCCCAACGTATCCTACGTCGATTAGTTGGTGGTTAACCTGCGCCAAGCCGGCCCTACGGCGAACCTTTATTACGTATGGTCGTGAGACTGCTGCTTGGAGGCGGCAGACCCTTGATTTTTATTTCACCGTCCTTCGCGAATGCGCCTCCTTGCCACCCACACCGGAACGACAGCTGACAGTTCAGCGTGCGAAAGCACAGATCGTAGCCCATATGCGCCGACACCTCGAAGGGACGATCGTCCGAGCGCGGACACCAGACAGACTCGCAACGGAACGACCCACCATGTACCACGTCATCCGAGAACGTACACTGCGAAGACGGGCGCTGATACATGCCATCACCACTGAGGACGGCCTTCATCACAGCGCACAACGCGATATTGCTGCAGCCTTCTTCGACCATTACGCACGACTTTATTCTGCTCAATGTTCCGACCCGATGACGGTGACAGCAGTCTCACAACTGGTTTACGGCATTGTCCCACAGGATTTACAAACTGAATTATTGGACGACATTACGGAAGACGAAGTTATCGACGCCATCGGTAAAGGAGCGGCGAATAAGTCTCCTGGCCCCGACGGGCTCCCTGTGGAGTTTTATAGAACTTTTCAGTATTTACTGGCTCCCAAGTTAACAGACATCTGTCGGGAGCTTATGTCCCCCGCGGTGCCGCTCCCTGCGGCCTTCGTAGAAGGAATAATTATACCGGTTTACAAGCCTAAAGGTGGGGCTCGGATACAAGATTACCGCCCGCTAACACTCGTCAACTGCGACATGAAGATATTCACCAGACTATTAGCAAACCGTCTACGACCGACCCTACCTTACGTCATCTCGCCAGATCAGACTTCCCTAGGGGGTATCAACAACATCCACACAGCACTGTGTCGATACCGTGACTTAATAGCCCTAGCCAGGGCACGCCGCGTCCCGGGAGCGCTGGCATCACTAGATTTTAGCCAAGCGTTTGATCGAGTGGATCACGCATACCTAACGTCCGTTCTCCAGCACATGCAGTACCCACAGCAATTCACAGCCGTCGTGATGCGCCTACTCCGAGGAGCGACTTCCAAAGTGCTCGTTAACGGGCGTCTCTCGCAGTCCCTCCCGATTTTCCGCTCCGTCCGTCAAGGCTGCCCCTTGTCGACGATACTATATGCTCTGGCACTGGAACCGCTCCTCTGTGGTCTCCGTCAACGCCTCACCGGTCTTACCCTACGTGACGTCACATTTCGCTGTACAGCATATGCAGACGACCTAGTTCTCGTGTTCCGCAATCGCGATGATGTCAACAGAGCACTAGAATGGATTACCACGTACGGTGTGGCTTCCGGCAGCTGTCTCAACGTCGCCAAATCAGTCGTCATGGCCATAGGAGACGGGTTGACCCCAGCGTGTGTCGAACCCCTACAGCTTCGTGGCACTATCAAATGTCTCGGAATAGAGTTTCATGACGACATACGGCGCACCGCGGCTCTTAACTACCGCCGCTTATTACAACAAATTCGGGTCCAGATCTTCAACCTTCGTCTGCGGACCCTCGACATTCTCCAAAGGACACACTTCGTTAATGTTTACCTCGCATCGCGCCTTCCACACATAGCGCGTGTTCTCCCAATACCGTTACTGATGGCTCGACGTCTATTAGCGGCATTCGGAGCCTACGTCAGTACAGGCATGCTCTTCAAAGTCAGTTATGAGTCACTGACCCTTCCCCCAGAAAGGGGAGGTCTTGGCCTAGTCCATGTCCACGACAGAGCTGTGTCCCTGTATGTCAGCTCACACATCAAGCTGTGGCGCCACCACCCGGAAAGTTTGACAGGTTTGCTGTTGGAGTCCTTAGCTCCGCCGTCCATTATGCCCCCACTGACGACGCAAGACATACCCCCACCCTTCTACTACTTCGGGAACTTTTACATTGAACACAGCTATTTCCGTATCGCAGTACCACCGACGAAACAGGCGTCGGCGCGGGATATATATCATGTCCTACAGCAGAGGCGCCCACCAAACATCGTGGAGACGAAAAGCCCTCAGGTTCATTGGAAGGTGGTGTGGAAGACGATTCACGCAATTCCACTGGACACAGCCGTCCGATCCACATGGTACATCACAGTCAATGGTAAACAGATCACCCGATCACGCCTCCACAAGATAAACATGGCGGAATCGCCTCTCTGCGTAGACTGCGGGATACCAGACACGGACGAACACCGTCTCACATGTGGCGCGGCAGAAGACGTATGGCGCTTGGTGCGACAAATTTTGTCGTATTTTCTACGAGTGACTCCGGAACACATTACACCTCGGTTTCTACTATTTCCGGATCAACAGTATTTCCCGCGCGCCAAGACCAACGCTGTCACGTGGATCCGTGCGCATGCGGTACACTACTTATTTCACGATGGACCTAAAGATGTATTAGACTTTTGGAACTACCTACAAGAACGTCATTGCAAGATCGTACGGAACCCAAAATACAGACAGTATTTTTCTAACTACTTAGGGAGTGCCCTACGCGACCCTCCACGCAGCTGGATCATCAACAGGTAGGAGAAGATACCCATTGAGTGAGCTGACATGACTAAGTTCGATTCTCGGTGGAACAACATGATATACGTGAAGACGTACCTGGATGATGAAGCGTAAGGAGTGTAGCGACACACCCTTCTGTATCCTGTATGAAGCACTTTTTTTTTTTTCGTTTTCCCCATATACATTACCTCGGTGTAGGAACGTGCCGAGATATTGTTTTCTTTTTCTCAGAGCACGATTCGGTGCTAGATACATTTATTTTTGTTGTGGTATAAAGTAAAACCACATTACGAATGTATTAAAACAGTAAATAAAAATAAATAAATAAACAATAATTCCTACAAAAGATTTCCCCTTCCCATCCCTGATTCCTTGACGGACGAGGGGGACACTGCGACCAGGCCTCGGGTTACGACCCCTGATCGCTCTGCTTTCCGCGCCCTCCCACACCCACACATTCTTAAAAAAAAAAAAAAATAAAATAAAAAAAAATAAAAAAGATAAAAAAAAGGTGGAAAAAAAAGTAGTAAGCGTCGTGCATTCCAAACGCATAGTCGCGTGTTCGCCTCCAACTGAAGGTTTCTTTTTTTTTTTCTTTAAAAAAAAAAAAAAAAAAAGATATCTATTATTACTAAAAAAAAAAAAAAACGGCTCTTCCGGAACGGGGAGCTGCGTCAGCCTCCGATCGAATAGCCCGGTGGATATATGACGAAGGTGGATGTGCCGGCCGGCCTTGACGTGTTTTTTAGTCAGTTTATAACATCCCAATGGGTGAATACCGGGTTGGTATCCAAGTTCCGCCTCAGTTACATGATTTGTAAATGTTAGGAAAACTTTCGCTCACTTTCAAATAGACAATTCCACTCAGACAATCGGGGTACACTAATTATAGCTCTGTGGGTAACGGGGTGACGACAGGAAAGACACCCGGCCACCCCTTAAATAAAGCATGCCAACTTCAGTAACATTCATGCCGACCGTGCGCCGATGAGGGACAAAGGCACAAACAAAATACTTCAGAATTAAACTTTTATTTTGTACACCAGCAATGAAGATGACATTTCAGTTACAAAATTTTATGGTAATTAATGCAAAAAAAAAAAAAATAAAATAAAATAAAATAAAAAAGTCTTCCCGCGACTTAAAATTTTACTTTCTTTATTTTCGTAAAGTTATGATCTGTCCGTTCGTTCATTGACGTCTCTGTTCACTGTAATAAGTTTAGTGTCTGTATTTTGCGACCGCACAGCAAAACCGTGCGATAAGTAGACGAAAGGACGTGCCTCTCCAATGGGAACCGAAAACATTTGATCACAAGGTCAACCGATTCCTCCACAGGAAAACACTGGTGACGGCATGTGCGTCGCATGACAGGAATATGTTGTCGACCCACCTAACTTGTACACTTAGCGAATGGGTAAAAAGATTCTTCTACCTTGCCCGATTTAGATTTTCTTGTGGATGTGATAATCACTCCCAAAAAAGTGATGAAAACATAAGAGTTTGTCACGTAAACTGAAAATAAAAAATTAAAATATTTACTCGAGGGAAGACTTGAACATAGGACATGTCGTTCCGTAGCTGCTCTCGCTAACCAGGAGACCACGGTGCCCCTGGACTCTGTGTGACCTTGATGTTGCCTATCTTCGCATGGACTACTCCGTTTGTATATTTCATTAATTTTTTTCATAGTTTCACACAACTTCTTCCTGTTTTCTCGATTGATCTGTGTTCAGTTTTTCAAGGCCTATCCACTGTGCCAACTTATAACTAAATCTGAGGGGGGTGCGATGGGGAGGTTCCCTTGTGAGAGGGAAGACCTTCACGTTCGGCATATGGCTCTGGTGCATCGTACTGTATCTGCAGCAGCTATTTTAGCAGCAGTTGGCACCACAGTGACACAAAGAGGTGTTACAAATTGATTACTTCAAGAAGAGCTCCGAGCCAGACACCCTGTAGCGTGCATTCCACTGATCCCAAACAACCACCATTTGCGACTTCAATGGTGTCAAGCGAGAGCTCACTGGAAGTCAGGGTGGAGGCTAGTTGTGCTTTGTGATAAAACCTGGTTCTGCGTTGGTGGCAGTGATGACCGTGTGCTGGTAGGAAGGTGGCTAGTTGAGGGCGTGGAACCAATCTGTGTGCGTGCTAGACACACGACCTATATGAGGAATTATGGTGTGGGATGCGATGTCGTATGACACCAGGAGCTCTCTCGTGTTTATCCCGTACACCCTTGCTACAAATTTGTACCTCCATCTGCTGATTCGATCTGTTGTGCTTCCATTCATGCACAGCATTCCAAGGGGTGTTTTCAAATAGGATAACGCTCGCCCAGACACTGCTGTTGTAACTCAATATGTTCTACAGAGTATCGACTTGTTGCCTTGCCCGTTCGATCACCATACCTGTCTCTAGTGTAGTACATATGGGACTTACCGGACGAAAACCCATCGTCCGCAAATAGCATTACGTGTCCCTGTATCGACCAACCGCGTTCAACAGGCATGGATCTCTGTACCACAAACTAACATTCGGCACGCGTACTGCACATTCAGTCACGTTTTTATGCTTGCATTCAACATTTTGGCGGTTACTCCCGTTAATATAGTACCAGCATTTCACGTTTGGAATGGCCTATCTCACGCTTACATTAACGTGTGATCTTGCAATGTTACTTACTTAGTCTAAATGTGTTACCTCTACACATGTTTTCCCGAAAATTGATTTCTACACTTGAATTACTTTTTAGCATTGTGATTTTTTTCCGTCAATGTATACATATAAGGTGTACAACTTTGCTTCCGCCGTTTGCGGATAGGTGGAGACAACGGTAAGTAGCGGTTGAAAGAAACATATCGCAGACGTCAGGCAGTTAGCTTGGACCTCGGTCAACATAACCTCATTCAAACATTAATCGATTTATGTCTGCAGAATAAAGTTGTTCTTGGTTGAAAATGTCAGTTTACTAGCCTAACTCTCGTCATTTGTAGGAGGTGTTACTGTTTTGTTTCAATATGAAGAAAATAGCGGCTGAGTCTTATCGAATGCTCTCAAGTACGTACCGTAAGGACGCTATTAGTGAGTGGTTCAACGCTTCAAGAACGGTGATTTTAACGTCGTAGAGTGGCATAGTGGTGGAAGAGAGAATGTTTTCGAAGATACAGAACTGGAGACATTGTTGAGTGGAGACTCAAGTGAAACTCAAGAAGAATTGGCATGATTAGTGGGTGCGACACAGCAAGCCATTTTAAAACGTCTCAAGGCTATGGGAATGATTCGGAAAGAAGGAACTTGGCTGCCGTGTGAGCTGAAACCAAGAGACGTTGAATGGCGTTTGTGTGTTTGTGAATAGTTGCTTCAGAGGCAAAAACGGAAAGGATTTCTGCATCGCATTGTGACCAGGGACGAAAAATGGCTTCATTACGACTATCCTAAACGCAAAAAATCATGGGGATATCCCGGCCATGCTTCCACGTTGAAGGCCAAACCGAATATTCACGGCTCCAATATCATGCTCTGCATTTGGTGGGACCAGCTCGGCTTCGTCTACTACGAGGTGTTAAAACCAAGTGAAACAATCACAGGTGCTCGTTATCGAACGCAATTAATGAGTCTGAGCACAGCATTTAAAGACAAACGGCCGCAATACAGCGAGAGGCACGATAAAGTGATTTTGCAGTATGGCAACGCTCGACCCCACATTGCAAAAGAGGTCAAAACGTACTTGGAAACGCTAAAATGGGAAGTCCTGCCCCACCCAACGTATTATCCAGACATTGCTCCCTGTGACTATCACATGTTTAGATTAATGGTGCATGGCCTGGCTGACCAATACTTCCGATCTCATGAAGAAGTCACAAATTGGATCGATTCGTGGATCGCTTGAAAAGATGAATAATTTTTTCAACTCGGGATTCGTACACTGCCCGAAAGGTGGAAGAAAGTAGTGGCCAGCGATGTAAAATACTTTGAACGATACATGTGTAACCAATATGTTTCATTAAAGCCTCAAATGTTGGGGGTAAAACGGCGGAAGCAAAGTTGTACACCTTTTATATATATACAGTTTCTAATTTTATTAGTTCTCTTATTGCGTTAAGCTTTCAACCTTCTAACACGACAGTCATTTGTTGTCATTTGGAGAGAGAAGTTTGGTAGCGGGTCGCGCTTAAAGGACCAGCGCGCGGCGACCGACTAGACCAGCTCAGCCAGGTAGCGGGCGAGAGAAGGTTCAAAAAAAAAAAAAAAATGGTTCAAATGGCTCTGAGCACTATGGGACTTAACATCTAAGGTCATCAGTCCCCTAGAACTTAGAACTACTTAAACCTACATCACACACATCCATGCCCGAGGCAGGATTCGAACCTGCGACCGTAGCGATCTCGCGGTTCCAGACTGGGCGAGAGCGGGATTGAAGAAGGCGGCGAGCGAGTGGTCAGCGGCAGTTCGTTCCACGTGGACCTGTCGGTTTCAAACGGCTGGCGGTTACGTGACGTCACGAGGGTTTACCCAGTTCCAGCGCACAATACTTTATCCACGTTTGTGTTGATTATACGCAAACGCATATTAGTATGACAAAGTACGATACGGCAAATGAAAGATGAGTTGAGACTAGTCAGCCGACACGCTGATACGATTTATACGAATTTTATAAAGATATTAAATAAACAAATCTGCTATATGTGTAATTAACTGAATAATTTATAACTTCTGAGCCAATGTACGTACACAGTAGAGCGAGTGCTCATTATAAGGTCTCGTCAGAACGCAATGACTGACACACTTGCATAATTTCACCATTAATATTCACTAGTAAAACACCAATTTTATTAATTTGTTGCTACTGATTAATTAAAACAAATAATACACGACAGATACACGAACAACGAGGCAGTGTACGATAGCGAATCTCGTTATACACATTTCAAGATGATTAGTTAGTGATATTTGTAACTATTATGATATGTTGACTCCGGTTATTAATAATTTTTGCATAGTCTTGTCCATATTTGTTTAACCTTTGTACATACGTAAATTCTGATCAGCACAACGGAAAGAGCGCTTCCAATCCGTTGGAAAGAGGTGCCCTATAAAGACCGGTAATGACATGTAGTAGCACAAATGGACAAAAACTGTTTTCACACTCCACAAAAATAATTGCAAAACATTAAAATATTAATTCTGGGCGAACTACTGCAGCTACAGATTTGTATAATATATGATTTTTGACGGGATTTTTGGCACGCATAGAATGGTGCAAACAAAATTAAGATTGCTCTTCTATGTAAAAAGACATGCCAAGAAGTGGTGATCAGTGGACAGCAGTTACGTGACTCAGGTTGTCAAATTTCTGATCAAGGGTATTTAAGCGGAGCTGACCCAAAGCTCCAGGACAGAGTGCTGCACGCCTTAGCTAAAGCCGAACTTGGGTTGCTCGACGCGATTTTTTGGTGATTGTTCTTTGCAGTTCCAGAAGTGTTGATTTTAGCCGAATTTCGCGTGTGCGCGCCAACGGAAGATTTTTCGCTAAGAATCCGGGCTTGGAATATTTCGGTGTCGAACACACCAGGGACTTGTGTCTTTCACTCGTTGTGTCTTTTGGTGATTGTTTTTGCAAGCAAACGGAACTTTGCTGCAAACACGGAGCTGTGGGACCCTGTTTCCACTCGAGTACTGCCACACTTAGCCACTGAAGCGCTATTGTGGGACTCCGTTTATTTTTGAACTTTCCGAATTGTGTTTTGGGATACCAGCGGGACTTAATTTCTGATACGGTCAGGCTTAACTCTTATTTTCACCACCTTTGATTGATTCTGAAATGGTGCCACTGGACTTTAACTTTGTTTAGACCAGTCGAGACTTCGAATATTTTGTGGCATCCGACACTTTGCAATTCGCGCAAGTGTCGACTGAACTTAAGACTATCGGGACTAGGCCGTGTTTTAGCAAACTGATCGATTTTTTAAACGTCAATCGATGTTCTTCAACATTCAACGTTTTTTATTAAAATTTATAGCATTTCAGAATCGCTACAGGGGGCTGAAGCAATGATTAAAACGGTAATCACTGTTTGGAAGACACTATCAGTGAACTGTATTTATTTATGAAAATAAAACATGTAAATTTTAAGGAACTTAACACACGCATTCGATTCGTCATTTGACTTAAGCCTCATAGACCGTACCTTGGTTGACATTTGTACTTGTCGATCACCTGCATTGCGAGTATTATACTGATACATTTTAATAGGTGTTAAGCGCACTTGTCTGGCGGTAGAAAGGGCAGGAGATCATCCCCGAGTCAGACGACGAGAGCAAGCGAGCAGAAGCACTTGCAGTGCTACTCCATTGCACCGACCGTCACAGTCTCAGATTATACCTCTTAATGACTAGAATAAGACAGAATTCAGATTTTCAAATTCGGTCAATAATTATATGAAATATCGAAATTAGAATTATTTTTGTTCCAGCAAGCCGTTAGACAAGCTACTTGCAACTGTGACTGGGTGACAGTAGGCGTTTAGTAATACAGATATCGGTATACACCTGCCGCAACCCGTTGACTGAACAAGGAGTATCTTGATAGGACCGCCAAGAAAGCGATCGGTAGAGTTGTGTGGTTTGGCTGGGAAGGTGATTATGATTTACGTACGACAATAGCACGCGGACAGTGGTCTCCTGAGAATGCACATTTTTCACAATAAGCATTACCAGAACTTAATTAGTTTAATCGGTAAAGTAGCGCCCATTCCCCCAGTGTCGAAATTTTATACTGTGCTGCAACATTTCATTATATCCATACAAAGAGGGAGGTGGCGCATTGGTTAGCACACTGCATTCGCATCAGGGAGGGCGACGGTTCAAACCCGCGTTTTCCACGATTTCCCCTGAATCGCTTCACGCAAATGCCACGGTGATTCCTTCCTCATCCTTCCCTAATCCATGGGACCTTTGACTTAGCTGTTTGGTCCCCTCCACCATATTAACCAACCAACCAACCAGCACATCTATATACGGTAGTGCGACAAAGGAAAGAGCAGCCTGGGATGAAGCTGCAGGTTGGTAGTATAAGCCAAGGGATAAATAATACACTCCTGGAAATGGAAAAAAGAACACATTGACACCGGTGTGTCAGACCCACCATACTTGCTCCGGACACTGCGAGAGGGCTGTACAAGCAATGATCACACGCACGACATAAAAGACACACCAGGAACCGCGGTGTTGGCCGTCGAATGGCGCTAGCTGCGCAGCATTTGTGCACCGCCGCCGTCAGTGTCAGCCAGTTTGCCGTGGCATACGGAGCTCCATCGCAGTCTTTAACACTGGTAGCATGCCGCGACAGCGTGGACGTGAATCGTATGTGCAGTTGACGGACTTTGAGCGAGGGCGTATAGTGGGCATGCGGGAGGCCGGGTGGACGTACCGCCGAATTGCTCAACACGTGGGGCGTGAGGTCTCCACAGTACATCGATGTTGTCGCCAGTGGTCGGCGGAAGGTGCACGTGCCCGTCGACCTGGGACCGGACAGCAGGACGCACGGATGCACGCCAAGACCGTAGGATCCTACGCAGTGCCGTAGGGGAACGCACCGCCACTTCCCAGCAAATTAGGGATACTGTTGCTCCTGGGGTATCGGTGAGGACCATTCGCAACCGTCTCCATGAAGCTGGGCTACGGTCCCGCACACCGTTAGGCCGTCTTCCGCTCACGCCCCAACATCGTGCAGCCCGCCTCCAGTGGTGTCGCGACAGGCGTGAATGGAGGGACGAATGGAGAAGTATCGTCTTCAGCGATGAGAGTCGCTTCTGCCTTGGTGCCAATGATGGTCGTATGCGTGTTTGGCGCCGTGCAGGTGAGCGCCACAATCAGGACTGCATACGACCCACCATACTTGCTCCGGACACTGCGAGAGGGCTGTACAAGCAATGATCACACGCACGACATAAAAGACACACCAGGAATGGCGCTAGCTGCGCAGCATTTGTGCACCGCCGCCGTCAGTGTCAGCCAGTTTGCCGCGGCATACGGAGCTCCATCGCAGTCTTTAACACTGGTAGCATGCCGCGACAGCGTGGACGTGAATCGTATGTGCAGTTGACGGACTTTGAGCGAGGGCGTATAGTGGGCATGCGGGAGGCCGGGTGGACGTACCGCCGAATTGCTCAACACGTGGGGCGTGAGGTCTCCACAGTACATCGATGTTGTCGCCAGTGGTCGGCGGAAGGTGCACGTGCCCGTCGACCTGGGACCGGACAGCAGGACGCACGGATGCACGCCAAGACCGTAGGATCCTACGCAGTGCCGTAGGGGAACGCACCGCCACTTCCCAGCAAATTAGGGATACTGTTGCTCCTGGGGTATCGGTGAGGACCATTCGCAACCGTCTCCATGAAGCTGGGCTACGGTCCCGCACACCGTTAGGCCGTCTTCCGCTCACGCCCCAACATCGTGCAGCCCGCCTCCAGTGGTGTCGCGACAGGCGTGAATGGAGGGACGAATGGAGAAGTATCGTCTTCAGCGATGAGAGTCGCTTCTGCCTTGGTGCCAATGATGGTCGTATGCGTGTTTGGCGCCGTGCAGGTGAGCGCCACAATCAGGACTGCATACGACCGAGGCACACAGGTCCAACACCCGGCATCATGGTGTGGGCAGCGATCTCCTACACTGGCCGTACACCACTGGTGATCGTCGAGGGGACACTGAATAGTGCACGGTACATCCAAACCGTCATCGAACCCATCGTTCTACCATTCCTAGACCGGCAAGGGAACTTGCTGTTCCAACAGGACAATGCACGTCCGCATGTATCCCGTGCCACCCAACGTGCTATAGAAGGTGTAAGTCAACTACCCTGGCCAGCAAGATCTCCGGATCTGTCCCCCATTGAGCATGTTTGGGACTGGATGAAGCGTCGTCTCACGCGGTCTGCACGTCCAGCACGAACGCTGGTCCAACTGAGGCGCCAGGTGGAAATGGCATGGCAAGCCGTTCCACAGGACTACATCCAGCATCTCTACGATCGTCTCCATGGGAGAATAGCAGCCTGCATTGCTGCGAAAGGTGGATATACACTGTACTAGTGCCGACATTGTGCATGCTCTGTTGCCTGTGTCTATGTGCCTGTGGTTCTGTCAGTGTGATCATGTGATGTATCTGACCCCAGGAATGTGTCAATAAAGTTTCCCCTTCCTGGGACAATGAATTCACGGTGTTCTTATTTCAATTTCCAGGAGTGTATTTCCGTTCCGGTATATCTATTATTATTCCAACTGAGTCGCACAAGTGATTAAGTATTGTAACAGGGGATAGATGAGCCAACCTGCAACTTATCATTCACCGATTCATTTTCGGAGAACAATAATCACTGAGCAGCTATACCACCCAAATAAACGTTTTGATTAATGGCTACGAAGCCACCGCTTCATAAGTGTACTTCTGCTCATTGTAGGTCATGGGTCGTTGGACGCTCGAAGGATGGAAAAAGGTGACCTGCACTGATAACTAGCAATATACCTGATGTAACACAGCAAATCAGTTCAGCATCCCACAGAACCCAGTCTGTGTCCACGGACAGTATGGACGGTCCACTCATCAGTGGTTAGATGTTGCAATTGGTTTTGGTGAAACTCGAGGTCTCATATCTTGCGTCCTATACAGACATCCTGGAACTGATGCTGTATAGGGTAGTGCCAAATTATTTACAGCGAAAAAGAAATGAGCTTTACACGTGGGTGATGCCATTTTATTTGCATTATACAGTACGTAGTTTATGCCCAGTTCCCGTTTCACAATTCACAGATTATACAGGTGAAGGGACGCTCATCTTTTCCGGTGCAACATATACGGAAGAAAACTTACCCAATCATTAATCACACTCACAGTATTTGTTAACCTCCACAGTGAAATAATGTACAATGATAGCGACATGAAAGCAAGAGTGCACGGGAAATGATCTATATTGTGGTTGGGGTTGTTCGGCGGAGGAGACCAAACAGCGAGGTCATCGGTCTCATCGGATCGGGGAAGGAAGTCGTCCGCGCTCTTTCGAAGGAACCATCCCGGCATTTGCATGGAACGATGTAGGGAAATCACGGAAAACCTAAATCAGGATGGCCGGAGACGGGATTGAACCGTCGTCCTCCCAAATGGGAGTCCAGTGTGCTAACCACTGCGCCAACTCGCTCGGTAAAAATTATTTATAGTAAGATCACTAGGAGTAATAACATTGTTCAGTGAATAATGGTGGCGGAATCTTAACACTTTAAAGCTGTATGTTTACCATTTTACAAGAGATGTTAAGCAGCAAAGTTGTTTCACGATTGCTGACACTCTGCATTAAATGACATATCTGTTGCAAGTACGAACACTGGCGGGAGGCTCTTCGTGCGTAGACCATATTCGTGTCATTTCCGACCATGAACTTAATGTATGTTTTGATGCGAAGGTGTTGCCTAGGCAGTCGCGGGTCACAGACGCCAATGCGATCAAACATAGAGATGGTATTGGTGTAATGGTCAGTTACAGACTTTAACACGAATAGACACAACAGAGCGACGTGTATGAGCTTGGGGCGCAGACTGCCAATTTTGGTGGAAGGTGACTATTTAAAGACAAACGTCAGAGTACGATGTGTTTTTGGAACCAATCAATGCTTTGAAATTCATCTAGGTTGGATTTCACTATTTTGCATGGACTCTGAGACTTCATTACTGTTTGGTTTACGAGAAATGTTACAGGATAGTGATTCACAAAAGTGTATGGGACGTTATTATTACTCGTACTCTGAAATCCTTTATTTACGACCATGGCATCCATATTGAAATAAAAATGTTATATGACATTAAATATTTCGGAAACTTAATTATTGCCTAAATTAATTAGTGAGACGTGTTGTCCGATTCAGAAACATATATAGAATAAAGTTATATTACCAAAGTTCAGGATCTCGCAGCCCTTAAAGAATATAGGCGGTTGAAATTTTGAGGATCCGAACTTTTGATGTAAATTATTTCGTAAGTTAACAAATTTCAGGTAATTCTAAACACTTAATAGGAAGTAGAGAATATCTGCTTTCGAATGCCTGGTAAAGTACGTCCTCTCCTGTTTCTTGGCTCACAATGTAGTACCATTAAATGGCGTTATCTTTAATTAACTGTAGCTTTTAATTATTCAGGCTTCTAATAAAACTAAGTGCATCAGTGTAATCAAAGAACTGAACTGTATATTTAAATGATATTTCGTATCAGCAGCAGTTATACATATTCCTGTACAGATTACCTATTACGTGTGCAGCGGCGTTAGGTATAGAATGAAAAAGCAAAAAATTTTAGTTATTGTTGGGAGCAGGAAACGTAACGGGTTGGATTCCAAATTACGGCGTTTCAGGAAGTGCACTTGTGTGGCGTCCTGCCCTCGTAACCCCCGTCTTATGGAGTGTATCTGTGACTCAGCAGCTCAGTCTCGTGTTGTTAGCGACCTCTGCCATGCAGGTGGTCATTGTGACTTGCTGTGGAGAGTCTCAGGATGAAATAAATCAGATTCTTTAGACGATCGGTCCAGTAACAAAAGTCTCCTGCTAAATTCACAGCCACATACGAATGCAGAATGGAGAATTCTCCGTCCACCAATGAGAAGCTGTGTTCTTGGCCAATAACTGCAATGATATTTTGACGGAGTCCCATTTTAGTTCAGCACAGTTCATTCAGTGTTTTCCCAGAAAGTAGACTCCATCTCTAAAGTTTAATTCTGAATATTCTATAGAGGGAACGTTTCTGGTTGTCAAAAGCTCTACCCTCCATTCAGTACGTTTACCAAAAATACATTTGGATGTGGGAATACTTTGAGGTAAGTGTCAGATGCAGCGACCATGGATAATGTTCCGCAGTTCCCTTAGTTTTCCCACTGCCGAACCATCTTCTTAAGTGGTTCTGATACAAAGTCATGTCTTTTCCTTTCACGATCCACGCGGTTTGTACTTGATACAGAGGACTTGTGGAGGATCCGCATCCCACAAAGTACGAACCACTGGTTTCATTTTTGGCTAGAGTCTGGCATATAGCGGAAAACCCACGTCTCATCCACAAACACGGCCCGACAACCAGAAATGGTTGTCTGGGTTGTCATTTCATTTCATAGAAGGACGCCTTTGGCTTTCATTCGCGGCACAGCACAGCAGTGCTTCTACGATATTCTGCGCCCAGTTTTGTTGCTCTTCATAGCAAGCAATCCTAAGCTTAAATTTCAGTAAAATAACGGCCCCCACATAAAGTGAAAGTTTCTGCTGCTTATCTCCGTGTTTGTGATAGGCTGCCTTGGTCAACAAGTTCGCCGGATCTCTGTCCAGATGACAACGTTTGGAGCATTATGGGCAGCGCCCTCCGTCCATCTCGGGACTTTGATTTTATAACGCGACAGTTGGGCTAAATCTGGCACAGTATTCCCCAGTGGACATCCTGCAATCCTATCAATCAATGTCAAGCCGAATAACTGCTTGCATAAGGGCCAGATGTTGACCAATGCGTTATCGACTTTCTCAATTTGTGAAACTCTTTCCCCTGAATAAATCATGCAATTTTCTGAAACTGTAACCATTTGCTTGTCTGCACATGTAAATTACATGTACCATTTCTTCGTGGTTCGTCCTTTTTTCGTCTTGGAGGAGACTTCACAACCCAGTATAAAAGTGTCCATGTTGTGAGAGATACTGATACCTCTTCCAAACCAAGACGAACTTCTCTACGGCTATGTATGACTGGACGTTTTGCATTTAGACTTAAGCCTTGCGTTCATAGCTTGAGGTACGGCATAGAGTAGTGGAAGTTGGAGTCGGGTGTCTCAGGCTTTTTGATTACCGCTTTAGGATTAAGACCATAACCTCTGCAAGAATTTTTGATACCTTGATGTATATAATACGGGGATCATCTTGGAAGAAAAGAATCTTTTCTGATTTTTAACAAGCAAAGTTTGAGGGATATAAGGGTGATGTTTATATTTGGTAACGGAATATTGCATTCAGTAACTCAAGCTGGATATTTCTCTTCTGAAATACATTCACGTCTAAGGAGTGGTGGAATCTTGCCACTCAAACAACCATCTCGTAAGTGCATAGACTTCCCTCTGCGACGACAGCATCTGCTAGATGCGCGATCTGTGCAGCTTTGGTCGTGATTTCCAGTTTTTCCTACCGGTCGCAGCGAATTCCAGTCAGAGAGAACACTGTGTCACTTTATGGAGAGATCGTAATTGACAGAGTAACTCATTCAGTGTTAAAGCCAACAGAAAACACACAAAAGTGCTGTGCTCTATAGAAAGAAATTTAGCTGGGTTCAGTGTTAAAATTATTAATTGGCATAAAAATTTTTCAAACTGATGTACGGTACCAGTTACCTATTTTTTGCATTGAACAACTTGATACAAATCATGTAGAGTAGTACCTCTCGTAGGAAATTTGTTTACATCTGTAGAATTAGCACAGATTTCTTCCAGAGGTGTCAAAATTTAGAAACAGAACAGGAATCTACAAAGTAGACAGAGAGCTCTGTTTCTAATCCTTCCAAGTCGATTCAATAGTTCAGTCAAAACCATTGAGTTTTCCACGCTCTTTAAATAGATTTTTTTAATATAGACATTGAGTTTTGGTTCAGTAATATTTTTGGTTGTCAGCGTTATTTATTTTTATGTGTATCACATACATCGTCCTGGAAAGCGTCGAATCTTGAAATATTGTTTTTCTTGCCGTTACATTTCTGTTCTTATAATATTTTTTTGTTTTGTTTCATGCATAGTAAATCAGTGTCATTAAAATGAGAGAAACGTTCCTTATTTCTCTGTTTAATGAATTTAGATTAATTTAAGCTATTTCAGTTTAACGTTGAAATTAATTTGCAAAAAGTACGAATTTCAGCCTATAAACAAGCATATCATGACGTCAGAGAACGCATAGAATTCTGAATGGAATGCAAATAAAAGAAGATGAAGCGAACTGCAGGAACGTGAAAAATGCACATTAACAATGATGACGCACATGCTCCAATAGTTGCTCTACCTATTTATTTAATACTAAACAATGTCGGGCGTTTTAAAATATAACAGTAATTCGCAGCTCACACTACAATTTAAGAGTACCGGTAATTAATAATTAAGGGTGTGCATCAAACAATCTTACCATTGATATAATTCCATTTGATTATAAATGTCTAAAAACTGGTTCCTAGTCTCGTCAGTTACATTTATGCTAGATGGTAAGCGGAAAACAATACGAAAAAATGAATATTCTTGTGACATGTTGCGACAGTCTTTAGAAGGGACTTTCTTGGTGTATGCAGGTTGATCAGATGCCGCGTATACATCTACATTTGCATGGATACTCTGCAAATCACACATAAGTGCCTGGTGGAGGGTTCATCGAACCATCTTCACAATAAGTCTCTACTATTCCAGTCTCGAACAGCAAGCGGAGAAAAAACGAACATATGTATCTTCCAGTGCGATCTCTGACTTCCCTTATTTTATTATGTTGACCGTATCTGCCCATGTAGGCCGGCGTCAACAAAATATTTTCGCATTCGTAGGTGAAAGTTGGTGACTGAAATTTCTTGAGAAGATTCGCCGAAACGAAAAGCGACTTTTTTTTTTTTTTTAAAGATGTCCACCCAAAATCCTGTACCATGTCAGTGACACCCTCTCCCCTATTTCTTGACGGTAAAAAACGTGCTGCTCTTCTTTGAACTTTCTCGGTGTACTCTATTAATGCTATCTGGTAAAAGATCCCATACCGCGCAACAGTTCTCCAGAAGAAGACGGACAAGAGTAATGTAGGCAGTCTCTTTAATAGATCTGTGCATCTTCTAAATATTCTGCAATTAACTCGCAGTCTTTGGCTCGCCTTCCCCATAACATTTTCTATATGTTCTTTCCAATTCAGGTTGTTAGTAATTGTCATTCCTAGATATTTGGCAGAATTTACAGCCTTTAGATTAGACTGATTTATCTTGTAACCGAAGTTTAACAAATTCGTTTAAGAACTCATGTAGATGACGTCAGACTGTTTATTATTTAAGGGCAATTGCCAATTTTCGCTCCTTACAGATATCTTTTCTAAATTGTTTCACAATTTGTTTTGATCTGCTGATGACTTTACTAGACGATAAACGACAACGTTTTCTGCAAAAAACCTAAGATGGCTGCACATATTGTCTCCTAAATCGTTTATATAGATAAGGAACAGCAGACGGCGTATAACACTACCTTGGGGAACATCAGAAATCAATTCCTTTTTAATCGGTGACTATCGACCAATTCCTACGAACTGTGACCTCTGTGACAGGAAATCACTAATCCTATCACGTAATTGAGACAATATTCCATAAGCACACAATTTGATTACAAGCCGCTTATGAGATACAACGTCAAGAGCCTTCTGGAAATTTCGAAATACGGAATCAATTTGAAATCCCTTGTCAGTAGCACTCAACACTTAGCGTGTGTGAAGAGATAGTTCTGTTTCACATAACGATGTTTCCTAAATCCGTGTTGCCTCTGTGCCAGTGGAACATTCTCTTCAAGGTAATTCATAATGTTTGAACACAATATATGATCCAAAATCCTGCTGAATATCGACGTTAATAATATTGGCCTATAATTTAGTGGATTACTCCTACTGCCTTTTTTGAATATTAGTGTGACTTGTAAGCCTTTCCAGTCTTTGACTACAGATCTTTCTTCGAGCGAACGGTTGAATACAGTTGTAAAGTATGGAGCTATTACATCAGCATACTCTGAAAGGAACCTAATTGGTATACAGTCTGGACCGGAAGAATTGCTTTTATCAAGTGATTTAAATTGCTTCACTACTCCGAGGATATTTACTTCTAAGTTACTCATATTCGCAGTTTCTCTTGCCGCATGTATAGAGTGCACCAAAGCCAGTGACTGATTTCCATCTTGCGTGTTCTTTGATATTGGTTTCGTAGACTTAATCTTTTTCTGTCACTGAAAATGATTAAATGTTTTGTGCAATCCCTCGCTTTTTTCTGAAGTTACCCATTCTCTGCATGCGAGAATTCACGTAATACATGAATTTAGGATTAAAATATTTCCACGACGGCTGTTTACTATATTCTTAAGAATGTCGTGACAACAACGTGTTTTTGTGTTGAACGAAGGACTGTATGCCCCCAGTTCCACGTTGGCAGCTCTTTGTAATGTTACACATTGCAGGCATTACATCAGGCTCCTTGTGGTCACACGTGTTACTTGTGACACGCTCTGGGGAAACTTTTGGAGAGCATTATCGGATATTATGTTTTCTTGCTGGATTGCAAAAGCTACAAATGTGTGAAATGAGAAAGAAAGAAAGCCCCTCATTTGGTAGGTTGATGAGAATCATAATAAATTTAACTCCAACGCTTGACTTGATAAAGTACGGGGCAATACGTAAGGAATAAGCTGACGGTTGTCTGGAACGACGCTCTTTACAAAATGAATTGGCTTACGCAGAGTACGGTGTCTGGTGTTCTGAAATTTTTCATTGTATAGTCTGTTTAGCTTGTGTTCAGTGTCATCGTTAACTATAACAGATTACTGCCTACAGGGTCACGATAAGCTTTGATCTACCGTGAGCAAATCGTATTTACACTGAGTTGCAAATGGAGGCAAATTTGCCACGAGCGATGTTGGGCAGTTTTAGCACATCGCTCATGTAATGCAAGTGAAACGTGGCGTCACCGTCTACGAGTCAAGTAATGTTCACAGACAAAAGGAAAAAAAATCAGTTTTCTGGGCGTAAGGCACGAGTGGTGGAGTATACTAAAAGTTAACGGAATAACAACGAATAATCGAATTTTAAGTCATGCGAATCGCTGCGCTTTCAGAACAATGTATTTTTAAAGAACGAAAGGAAGAAAATCCAAGAGAACGTTACTGTAACATCAACAATGTACTTTACAGTGAATAAGGAGTTGTTGTTTAGTAACGTCATAAGCCACTAACAGCTGTATATACTTCCGCGTAAGTGCAATGTCCGTTGTTGCCGACGAGTTCTACACAATTGGAAAACGCCTACATTTTCAGTCGCTTATAAGATATGAGAAATGATTTCAACATAATGCATTCTTTTCCTGTGGTTGACTGTACCTGGTGTCAAAAGACAGAAACATTGGGACTCAAAGTTGGTACAAAAACAAAACAATAACAGATGAAGCATCACCTTGGCCGGACAAGATTGAGTGAAAATTAGTTGTGACTTATTCCACCAAGTGATCTGAAATGATTTAGTGAAACCCTAAAAGTTAAAGAATATCGCCGAATGGAAATCTACTGCCTACTTATTTCAAGTACAGCACCACATCGATTGATCTGAAATTATATCATGAAAGAGAGATGCTACTGACTTCTGTAAAAATTCAGTTGTTTGTGCTACTGTAAGGAGAAATATTTTGTGCTTTACTTATTTTATGATTGAAGACAACTGTGTAAGTTGAAATGAGATGTTTAATGTCGCAATATTAGCATTAAAATACACGCTTTTACACAGTTTTCAATGTGACAAAAAAGAAAAACAGTTGTCAGGATAACGCATCTTGTCAACATCAAAAAGTGAAATAATCTTAAACACAACAGTATTAAATATTAACTCTCAGAAGCTTAAATTATCCTAAACATGACAATATTAAAGTTTAACTAGAAGTTTCTTTACAAAATTGTTCCTACACTTACGTTATGATTGTGGTCAGCACTACGAAAATCGTCCGATTCCGGTTCAAAGTTCGATACTAATTTTAAGATGACACTCAAGTCTACGGAGGATGGTTAGTTATGTGACAAATTGAGCAAAAGATTACCCAAGGTCGCTCGAAAGCTGGTGAACCAAAAGTCTATGCCTCTGCTCGCGGTATTTACCTTAAGCTGCGATGAGCTATAGTCTGCTAGGGCGCTCTCTTCCGCTGAAATTCCTATAAAACCTCCCGGGTTCGATTCCCGGTGGGGTCAGGGATTTTCTCTGCCTCGTGATGACTGGGTGTTGTGTGATGTTCTTAGGTTAGTTAGGTTAGGCCAATAGGAGCGTTCCTCTTATTTTGTGGAAACTCTCTCTACCAATCACGAGGTCCCTACCATTAAATTCTGTCGAAACCATGGCTCTTTTCTCCTTCCTAGCGCGTTTTCACCAATCGGGCGTTTTGTGCCCGTTCCAGATGCCTAAATGCGTACATTGACTCTCTCACATGTGTACCACTCGCTGTGATCGAAAATGCGTCACTGGTCTTGTTTCGTATCCATTTGGAATTCCAAAACGCAGTTTTCTAAGAGCTTTCTTTCCTGTCCTCCCTCAGATGGGCCGTTATACTCACTCTCCCCACTTGAATCACCTGGTCGATCGCTGAATTTCCGTCTGGGACACCCCTTTAAGTGGTTTCTGTGGTACCCCCTGTAGCACGGCCTTGCCTCTGTCCTCGTCCCTCTGAATTCCAAACTAAAACGCCTCTTGCTGCTTGTTTCAGCTTCCATCCAAACATGCATTATACTAACGATGTGTTAATTACTGTGAATTGAGTGCCATCCCTTATTACATTACATACTGATGGGCAAATTTGCTCATTACCGCCGAATTAAGTTAGCTGTCATATTCACCTTCCTGTTGCGATGTATAAAGCTCTCTTGTAAGGTGCGAATCTGACCTTCATTTATTCTGTCTCCTTACACTACTACTCTTTAAACATAAAGTTGTTGCTTTTCCACTGTCTATGAATCACCGATTATCTCGCTCACAAAGGCCAATCTCAAGAGTCCAAAAAAAAAAAAAGAAGCTTAGAAAATTTTCATTAGCCGCTTTGATACAAAGAGGTAGCACATCCGTACGTATCTACTAGAGTAAGCTTGCCCCGGTCCTCATCACAGATAAATTACACTGTAGAGAGTTCCAAGGAACGTAATTATTGCCTGGGAATCAATTTTTTTTAGCATATGACAACATTACTTCGCATTTAACATTCCAGCTGCAAAATTACTGATATTCGATTATATTTGACTAATTTCGTATGGAACTACTATGTTGTTGTTGTTGTGGTCTTCAGTCCTGAGACTGGTTAGAAGACCACAACAACTAATTTTGTATGGAACTACTATTGCCTCGTCAAATTCCCCAGTTCTGATTTTCTAAACTATTTACTGGGCTGCTACAACGTTTAACACAAATCCTAACATTCAGAGTTCTTTTAAGGGCCTTTTATCAATATGAGTGCTGTTTCACTGTTTTCTGCAGTTAAATCTAGTGGCTCCTTATTCTATCCATGATGAACACGTAATATCTTCCAATATCACACAAATTACAAGACACACATAGTATACAATAGGCTCCCCATTCAAGCTAGCGTTAGTAAGGGATATGAGACTCATTCACGTATTTCTGATACTACTCTCTGTCTGGTGCAGTAGGCGCCATAAACGTACCACTTGGTCGAAGCAGTATGGCAGTTGAAGATGTATAAGTTCTGAGACCTTTGCAATAAATTTACCTCACCCATTCTGCTTGCGTCATATGCAAGAGGTATGAAAACACCCACTTACTTTGCATCATTCGTGAAGCACTTTCGAGGATGTACGATGTGATAAGTATTGTATTTTCTTCTGGCATAAATGAAGTGTCTCCATAGAAGCAGTCGCATACGCGTGAACTACAGCAGTGGGCATCGGTACTGAGACAGCTGACGAAGACAATCGCGTGTTCCAGTCAAATAGTGTAATTTTAGGTAGTCTGGGTACTTCGAGTGTAATTGTCGATTCTATCCCACACTCACAAGGGAAACTCCACATCCCACCCTTCTCAGATTTAGTGATAAGAGGGCCCCAGTGAACAGCCTTTCAAAAACTGAACACAGATCGAGCATGAAAACAGGAAGAAGGTGTAATGGACTGGGAGTAAAAAGCAAAATAGAAACAGTGACCAGGTCCAAGAAGTGTAATATAGCGAAGCCGGAAACAGAATTGGCGTCATGGTTAACAGCCGGCACAGTAGCTCAGCGTGTTCGGTCAGAGGGTTGGTTGCCCTGTGTAATTAAAAAAAAAAGTGAGTAAAGGAACCAACGATCAGTTTGAATGAATATCATGTGACGTCCGTCCCGATCAAACGCAACGAACAGTGCCGAAAAAGTGGACAGCTTGCCCTCTGTAATAAAAGAAATCAATCGTCAACTTAAATGGATGTCATGTGACATCCTCTCCGATCAAACGCAATGAACAGTACGGAACAAAATGAAAAAAAAAGTGCGTACGATGTTGGACTTCCAGGCGGGTGAACCACGTTCAAAGCTCCGTGATGCGATTTTTTTTTCCGTTGTTCCCTTTATTCAAATTTGTGTCTTTGTCGTGGTGTACCGTTCGTTGCAACAGCGAGATGTAAGATAGGGACCTATGACAGTTGATTCTGCACAACTACTCTATCAGCATCCGAAAGGAAGTGACTTTCCAATAGGAACCGCAAACGTTTGATGACAAGTCAGTGGAATCCTCCGCCGGAAAACACGTCTGGTGTGTCATACACGGCATTAGTACACAGTAGGTGTATTATGTGATAGGAATCTCTTATCAACGCACCTAGTTTGTACGACTGGTAAAAGAGTGAGATATACCTCCTTGCCCAATATGAGTGTACATGTGAATGTGATCACTCCCAAGGAAATGATGAAAACGTAATAGTTTGTCACATAAGCTGCAACAAATGAACGCAACATTTTAGAATCACACAGTTCTTCTGTGCTCTGTCAAAACATATATTTTTAACGTTTTTGAAATTGCGTTCCGTTTTCCAAGTCTTGACTCTTGACTTTCTTTTGTTGTAACATAGATCACACCCGTTTATTTGTTGCTTTCATTTATGCGAGACGTCTATGTGGTATCTCGCCTTCTCTCACTATTCATCACATTTATTTGCGACTGTAATGTATTCTTACCACATGACTCATATTCTACGCTACTGGCCATTAAAATTGCTACACCAAGGAGAAACGCAGATGATAAACGGGTATTCATTGGGCAAATATATTATATTAGAACTGACACGTGATTACATTTTCACGCAATTTGGGTGCATAGATCCTGAGAAATCAATACCCAGAACAACCACCTCTGGCCGTAATAACGGCCTTGATATGCCCGGGCATTGAGTCAAACAGAGCTTGGATGGCGTGTACAGGTACAGCTGCCCATGCAGCTTCAACACGATACCACAGTTCAAGGGTAGTGACTGGCGTATTGTGATGAGCCAGTTGCTCGGCCACCATTGACCAGACGTTTTCAGTTGGTGAGAGATCTGGAGAATGGGCTGGCCAGGGCATCAGTCGAACGTTTTCTGTATCCAGAAAGGCCCGTACATGACCTGCAATATGCGGTCGTGCATTATCCTGTTGAAATGTAGGGTTTCGCAGGGATCGAATGAAGGGTAGAGCCACGGGTCGTAACACAACTTAAATGTAACGTCCACTGTTCAAAGGGCCGTCAATGCGAACAAGAGGTGACCGAAACGTGAAACCAAATACACGCTTCCAATGTGCATTCACCGCGATGTCCCCAAACACGGATGCGACCATCATGATGCTGTAAACAGAACCTGGATTCATCAAAAAAAAAAAAAAAAAAAAAAATGACGTTTTGCCATTCGCCGGCCGCGGTGGTCTAGCGTTCTAGGCGCCCAGTCCGGAGCCGCGCGACTGCTACGGTCGTAGGTTCGAATCCTGCCTCGGGCATGGATGTGTGTGAAGTCCTTGGGTTAGTTAGGTTTAACTAGTTCTCAGTTCTAGGGGACTGATGACTACAGATGTTAAGTCCCATAGTGCTCAGAGCCATTTGAACCATTTTTTTTAACGTTTTGCCATTCGTGCACCCAGGCTCATCATTGAGTACACTATCGGAAGCGTTCCTGTCTGTGATGCAGCGTCAAGGGTAACTGCAGCCATGGTCTCCGAGCTCATAGTCTATGCTGCTGCAAACGTCGTAGAACTGTTCGTGCAGATGGTTGTTGTCTTGCAAACGTCCCCATCTCTTCACTCAGGGATGGAGACGAGGCTGCAGGATCCGTTACACCCATGCGGATAAGATGCCTGTCATCTCGACTGCTAGTGATACGAGGCCGTTGGGATGTAGCACGGCGTTCCGTATTACCCTCCTGAACCCACCGATTCCATATTCTGCTAACAGTCATTGGATCTCGACCAACGCGAGCAGCAATGTCGCGATACGATAAACCGCAATCGCGATAGGCTACAATCCGACCTTTATCAAAGTCGGAAACGTGATGGTACGCATTTCTCCTCCTTACACGTGGCATCACAACAACGTTTCACCAGGCAACGCCGGTCAACTGCTGTTTGTGTATGCGTGGTCGTGCGGTAGCGTTCTCGATTCCCACGCCCGGGTTCCCGGGTTCGATTCCCGGCGGGGTCTGGGGTTTTCTCTGCCTCGTGATGGCTGGGTGTTGTGTGATGTCATTAGGTTAGTTAGGTTTAAGTAGTTCTAAGTTCTAGGGGACTGATGACCATAGATGTTAAGTCCCATAGTGCTCAGAGCCATTTTTTGTGTATGAGAAATCGGTTGGAAACTTTCGTCATGTCAGCACGTTGTAGGTGTCGCCACCGTCGCCAACCCTGTGTGAATGCTCTGAAAAGCTAATCATATGCATATCACAGCATCTTCTTCCTGTCGGTTAAATTTCGCGTCTGTAGCACGTCATCTTCGTGGTGTAGCAGTTTTAATGGCCAGTAATGTATAACCAATGTATAGTATGAGAACTGCCAAGACTACAGAGAGAGAACAAACATTTCAATGACCGGACGGACATTTCCTAATGTTGTGGGGAAAAGAAAAATGGTACGAAATAGTTTTGAACATGGCTCGTGCGCCGGGCATTCCGACACAAAGACCACTTAACCACGACGCCTTTGCTGTTTCAGGCTGCTCTTTACTGTACTTCTTGGCGTTCGACTTTTTTAAACAGTTCAGTATTTCTTCTTCCTGTTTTCACGCATGATCTGTGTTCAGTTTTTGACGGGCTGTCCACTGGACCCTCTTAGCATTAAATCTGAGGAGTGTCCGATAGGGAGTTTCCCTTGTCAGTAGCTTCAGCTTTGTCGTTTCTGGGTAATTTGACAGTTCCTCGTGTCTTTCTTTGTATCATAGAACCAATCAATGACCAATACAGGTGTAAAGAGATCAATCCTTTTTAGTACCTTATGCTATGGTCCAGCTAAGTAAGATGAAGGTCAAGCAACTTACTCAAAATATTAACATGTAGAGTCATAAGAATGCAGTCGTTATCAATACATGGGGAAACTGCACCTGAGTACACAATTTGTCTAGGGACGATTGCCATTTTAGATGTCCCAGTTCCTACTTACATTAGCGTATCGTTCAAAGCAAATATTGGCTTGTAACACTTTGTCTCGTAGCAAACATTTTTAAAAGGTCACCATTCCTTAACTTTTGCTCACCAGTCTACAATTGACAAAGTGAACCAGTTATTTCTTACCTTTTCCGCTGGGTTGCACTTACTATAATTAATATATAATATACAATTAATATATAATATTATAACTCTCTCTCTCTATCTGCTGTTGTTGTGCTCTTCAGTCCAAAAACTGGTTTGATGCAGCTCTCCATGATAGTCTTCCTTGCAAGCCTCTTCATCTCCAAGTAACTACTGCAACCTACATCCTTCTGAAGCTGCTTAGTGTATTCATCTCTTGGTCATCCTCTACGGTTTTTACCCTCCATACTGTCCTCCAATACAAAATTTGTGAACCCTTGATGCCTCAGAACATGTCCTACCAACCGATCCCTTCTTCTAGTCAAGCTGTGCTACAAATTCCTCTACTCCCCAATTCTGATCAGCACCTCCTCATTTTTACATGATCGACCCATCTAATCTTCAGCATTCTTCTGTAGCACCACATTTCGAAATCTTCTATTCTCTTCTTGTCCAAACTATTTATCGCCCATGTTTCACTTCCACCATACAAATACTTTCAGAAAAGGCTTCCTGACACTTAAATCTATACTCGATGTTAACAAATTTCTATTCTTCAGAAACGCTTTCCTTGCCATTGCTAGTCTACATTTTATATCCTCTTTGCTTCGATCATCATCAGTTATTTGGCTCCCCAAATAGCAAAACTCTACTATTTTAAGTGTCTCATTTCCTAATCTAATTCTATCTATATATATATCTATAAAATAGCCCGCCTACTCCCCTGGGAAGTAACTTGTGAACTCTGTGAGTTAACACTTAGTTTACCTAGCATATGGACGTTTGGCGAGACAGACCAGCTCCTTCTCCTTTTTTTAAAGCCATCCAATCACTAACATGATGCGATACTGAGTGGGTGGATCGCGTTGATGACTCCAAGCGCAGCTACAGCTACCTTTAGAACCACAATCTGCGTTCTAATCTCGTTTTACAATATTACAGCAACCGTTCTTTATAAATACCTCTGCTTATTAGATATTTAAGTACAGAACCTGCCTTCAGTACCTTTCCATTGGTGATCGACAATGAGGCTGATTTTATACTATAACGTGACGCTGTTATCTGCATCTGGATGTTTGATTTAGAGTGTTGATGTCAGCGATGTTACTATAGCGAACTGTTTGGCTGAATTTATCACTTTTTAGCTGGCTTTTATGGGCCTCCATATTGCTGTAATAGCAGCCGTTTTTGAAGATTTCCGGCCTGCTAATATTCCTTTTTGCTGATACTGATGTACGTGTTGCAGCTGTGGAACTTGCTGAGTCTGATGTGGATGCAGCTAAATCTGATGAACGTCTGATGGCTGCAGCAGAAAATGATTGTGCCGCGTAATATGAGTAGTATGGCTAAGGCTTTGATCTTCCAGGAGTCAGCAATCCTGCAAAACCCATGGCACTTGATTAGGCCACTACCAGTTGTCCAGTGTCGATCGTGATAGAATCTTTCATCTTCACTTCAGTACAAAACTCTTTCCAACTGACGATGTAGATACTCTACACTGACGCACTCACAAAACATGCGACATACCACAGTTATGGAGTTTAACTGGGCCGGAACACGGAGTGGATTCGAACGCTAGAAGTGACAAATGACGTCTGTGTTAAGTAGTTGCCCTCATAATTGTGTAATCTCAGGCTTGTTCCGTGTTAGTGCAAGTCCGTGTAAAATTTACACGTCATTTTTATGTTAATCGCACAACAGAAAGAGCAGAGCAATGTATGTGTCCTGTTAGCGTGAATTAACTTACCCCGACGCGTAATGGCACAGTCTAAGCGTGAACGTTCCCGCAGCAAGCTGTCCTCCCTAGGACCATTTCCAGCACGAATTACTGGAGCTTCGAACCTGCTCATCAGATAAGTTGCCTCAGCGTTCCCTCTATTCCTAAACATGAGAAAATTTGCCGCTAGGAAACGCTTTAAGCCCAATGGACACGTTTTGGCAGGCGTACGTGGGAATTTAACAGATGTCGATGGAATCCTCTTACTGGAAAATAGATAAAGTACACACACCTGAAATACGCTTCTGAGAACAAATTCTGTAGTTAGCTCAAAAAATTTCAGTTTGCTTTCGAACAGACATTGAGCCACAAGAAGGTGTAGTTCATCCTTACCAGTCGTAACGAAGAACTGATTACCAAGTTTTAACTATGGACGATGACGCAAGTATGTGTACGTGAACTAGGAGACTTACGTCCAATACTCACTTCAACCTTTTTTGCTACAGGAGATATGCAGTACACACCTTTCCGAATTGCCAGATGAAAGTCTTTGATATTATATCGACATCAGTGAGGTACAATTATTTATCCTTATGCGAATTCCAAACGTTGATTGAACGTAGCTAAATAATAGTAAATCGTTCCGTCTGCCGGTTCACTATTTCTGAGCAACTGCTGATTACTCTTACGAACCACCCTCTTTCGGTCATTAATCGGCAATGTGTAATTGGGAGACGTCAGTTAAGAAACATTTACGAGCTAAATACATTGCTATTTCTTGATATTTACAAATCAGTAGACAGTTGCACCCAGTGAAGACGGCTGAGAATCTTTCTGGTCATATTACCTCTCATTTCATACACTACCATCAAATTGTTTATCCATAGCCTTCGTGATAGTAGACGAATGGAGTGACGTCACATTTCTTCGGTGATTTCCTGGAATACTCACTTCGGTGTAATGAGTTCTTTGTGAACAACGCTGTAGCTGCAATAAAAAATTATGATATTCGGTCAATTCGAAGAATTTTCATCTTCCACTGTCCATTTCCTTTGAGAAAGCCACTGTTTACCAAGAAATATTTACATTGCCCTACCAAGCGGTTGCTACGAAACAGGAGCAATAAACGTAGCATATGTGGCAGCACTGGGACTGACACTGATTATATTCATTGATGAAGCTCGAATTCCAAGAATGGAAATCTCTGTAATGCGTCTGCCCGACAAATGAAGATTTGAGTTTAGAGTCCCTTCAATACCGTGGTATAAATGTAACTGAAAATGTGTGCTGTTATTCTTATTCGCTTTATGCTGTTTGAAAAATCCTTAGCAAACATAATGTGATGGTTAGCCTGGTTTTCTAGAATACGAGTCCATAGTGAGATGGATAAGATGTAACGCCTATTTTATTTCGCGCACGGTTAAAGATATCGAAACGAGGTTATTAGACAAAGACAGTGCGCCATGGGGTAGTAATCTGGCTAAATGTCTAATGCACTTAAATCATGTGTTAAACGAGATATTCAAGAAAATATATATATTTTTGGAATATTTTAATGAATACGAAAACTCTTAAAAACTATAATAATATATTATTTGTTAATTTTGACTTCGAAAGTTTTCGTAAAATTACAAGAAATGTACTAAAATTGAAAGAAAAACCCCCTGGAGTCGGCTGTTGCGATGTAAAAACTGCCAGTTCTCATGCCAGTCTCTGCTCTTGTGTAAGCCTATCGACTGCTTGCTTGTTTTCACAAAAGTTGTTCTCTTTAACATGAGCACCTACAGAAGCACTTGAAATAGTTTTCCTGATTCCCTTCTGATCACTTAAATGTTCGTACATAGGTCAATTCAGAAAAGTCATAACCGATCCAGTATTTATGTCGTAAAAAGTATGATCAGTCCTCTAGCTGCGCAGAATGACGGAGCCCGGCATGAGAGCACCACTCGGATGTGTTTACACGACAAAACCCGTGGTTTTTTGTTTTTATTTTTAAGAACCGTTGAATTTTAAGTGAATAACAAGGCGAGCCGATGGTCGGACAGATGAGTTGAAATTAGGAATGAGTGCGAGGCGCTTAGCAGGTCTGTCGTTTACCTGGCAGCCAAAGGAAGCCGCCGAAAAACCTTGGTCTGAGGCGGGGGAATGGAACCACTTCAATTTTTTCTGGCGAAAGGTTGTCCACTGTACGGGATAATAATTAAAATAGTGTATGTTGTGTATGGTTGTGTGTGTCACTGGTGTCAATCCACCCTCGTTGCCTTTCAGTTTTAGCACATTCCTCACATACTTTTCCGACACGTTCTTCAACACCAACATTAAAAAGGGTTATATCGTCGTATTCGTCTTTTAATGAAGAATGTTAATCATACAGCAGTATTACGTACCCTTCTACGTACTGTCATTTGCTAAAAATCTCGCTTCGTTATCGCAAATCAAATGGGCTGTCGTATCTCGCGCTACTAACGATGTACTGTATATTTATTTGTATTTGTTTTTAACCAGTAAAATGAACTCTTTACCAATTTAACTCAAAAACTTCTCCACCTATCTCTATCGAAACCGCAAAAGGTAACCACAGCAGAGAAATGTATCCCACCGCGCCATTGAAAGACTGTTCATTAAGCGCCTATACTGCTTTGAGGACGAACTGGCCACATGTTGGCTCTTTGTGGAAGGCGAGAGAACATGCAGGCTTCTGTGGGCAGTCAGCAGCTTTGGCATAAATGAGGCCTATGGAAAGGTTCTTGTTTCAGACCGAAGCAAACAGAAATTCACCAATGATTGTTTTGATGAATAGTGTTTAACAGACAGTCGAGGACATAAGTAAACATTTTATTATCACTCTTCACCATCTATCACTGTAAGGGTTTTGACCTTCTCACTAATATCCCAGCGAAATTTGTTTAGGGTGGAGGGTACCTTATTAGGTGCAAATGGCTCTAAGCACTATCAGTCCCCTAGACATAACTACTTAAACCTAACTAATATAAGGGCATCACACACATCCATGAACGAGGCAGGATTGTAACCTGTGACTGTAGCAGCAGCGCGGTTATGGACTGAAGCGCCTAGAACCGCTCGGTAACAGCGGCCAGTGGTACCTTATTAGGAATATATGGAAGGGAATTACCAGTTCAAACATTTGCTTTACAAACTAGAGACACTTCCAGATAACGTTGGTCTGCAGCACGATAGAGTGCACCAGCTTGATAGTGGAAAGGTATATTCTAAGGCACTCGTGAATCAAGGATCGCTTCTAATCTTTATTCCCTGGCGGAAGCAATGGAGAACTGTTTGACGTCCACCGGTTATTGAACGCGTACATTTTCAGCCAAATATCAGCCAGCTGGGAGAGAAACTGCCAACCAAGTAATTTGAGAGAGAGAAATATCAGATACAGAATTTTACCTACAACCAAAGAAATCTTCTGAAAATCGCGGTCAGACCGACGAGAATGGAGTTATTTCTAATTTTTATCTGAGACGGTATGTCCTCAACAACGGTTGTAGTTTACGTATCAGATTGCGTGCAAAGTCGATAACTTGCTCCTAAGTGTAGTACAATTGATAATAATCATTTACGACAGGCCAAGTAAAATGATGCTATTAAATTAACGTCAATCATACCTTATTATGTCCGCAGCCCATGGTCTCGCGGTGGCGTTCTCGCTTAACGGTTTCGACTCCCAGTGGGCTTAGGAATTTTCACCTACCCCGAGAAAATTGCGTGTCGTTGTGTGCTCTTCAACATCATCATCATTCATCCCCATTACGGTCGGAGGAAGGCAACAGCAAACCACCCTTCATTAGTACGTTGCCTAGTACGGCGTTGCGGGTCTCCCGCGTTTTTCAAATGGTTCAAATGGCTCTGAGCACTATGCGACTTAACATCTGAGGTCATCAGTCGCCTAGAACTTAGAACTAATTAAACCTAACTAAGGACATCACACACATCCATGCCCGACGCAGGATTCGAACCTGCGACCGTAGCGGTCGCTCGGCTCCAGACTGTAGCGCATAGAACCGCACGGCCACTCCGGCCGGCTCCCGCGTTGTTCCCCTACGCTCTGCCAAGAAGCATGGGACTTCATTTCCATTTCCATATCTCATTATACTCTGCTGTGGACCTGGCACATTACGCGGGCACGCTCCGTTTCAGTCTAATATCACCTAAGCTGGAATTATCAATGGGGAGTATTCACGTTTCGATATATTCGTATGAGAGTGCTTACCTGTATATACAAGGTGTAGTGTTTTATTGACGACTGAGGACAGTGTTTTGAACAACATAATGTCAGTAATTGCTTCACTTTCAGATTGATAATTATAGCTATTAAGAGAACAATTTGACAGAGCACTGAAACACCAAATTCGAAGCAAGGCTCCAGGAGTAGACGACATTCCGTCAGAACTAATAATAGCCTTGGGAGAGCCAGTCATGACAAAATTTTACCATGTGGTATTCAAGATGTATGAGACAGGAGAAATACCCTCAGGCTTCAAATAACCTCAATTTCAAAGTAAGGAGGTGCTCACACGTGTAAAACCTACCGAGCTATTAGTTTAATCATTCATGGTTGGAAAATACCTACACGACTTCTTTATAGAAGAACAGAAAATCTGGTAGACGCTGACTTCGGGGAAGATCAGTTTAGATTTTGGAGAAGTATAGGAAGACGTGAAGCGATACTGACCCTCTTACTTACTTTAGAAGATACGATAAGAGACGCAAACATACTTTTATAGCATTTGTACACGTAGAGGAAGATTTTCGCATTGCTGTCTGGAATAATCTCTTCGAAAATCTGAGGGTAGGAAGGTAAAATACAATTTATAATTTAATTATAATATAATTATAATTAATTAATTAAAATTAATAGTATAATTATAATTTTACAACTTTTGAGGTATCCTGGTGACGTTGTAATTCAGTTAGAGACAGCAAAGAACTTGGAAGAGCAGTTAAACGTAATGGACAGTGCCCTGAAAAAAGGATATAGGAAAAATATTAACAAAAACAAGAAGAGGATAATGGAATGCAAACGAATTAATTCAGGTTATGCAGAACGAATGATTCAAATGGATCTAAACATCTGAGGTCATCCGTCCCCTAGACTTGGAACTACTTAAACCTAACTAACCTAAGAAAATCACACACATCCATTCTCGAGGCAAGATTCGAACCTGCGACCGTGGCAGCAGTGCGGTTCCGGACTGAAGCGCCTAGAAACGCTCGAACACAGCGGCCGGCTTAATGCTGAACGAATTAGATTTAGAAATAAGACACTTAAAGTAGTAATGAGTTTTGTTATTTGGGCAGGAAAAAACTGATGATGGTGAAAGCAGACAGCATATAAAATGTAGGCTGGCAATGGCGAGGAAAGAAGAGAAATTTATTGAAATCGAATGTAGATGTGTTAGAAAGTCTTTTGTGAAGGTATTTGTATGGAGTGTAGCCATCAGTGGAAGTGAACCGTGGACGATAAACGATTTAGACAAGAAGAGAACAGAAGCATTTGAAATGTGGTGCTACAGAAGAATGCTGAAAATATATGGGAGGATTACGTAACGAATGAGGGGGCACTGAATAGAATCGAGGAGGAGAGAAATTGGTGGCACAGCCTCACTAAAAGAAAGGAACGGATGACAGGACATATTCTGAGACATCAAAGGATCACGAAATTAGTACTAGATGGAAGTCTGCGGGATAAAAATCGTAGAAGGAGACCAAGAGACAAATACAGCAAGCAGATTCAGAAGGATGTAGGTTGCATTAGTTATTTGGAGATGAAGAGGCTTGCAACGGATATAGTAGCATGGAGAGCTGCATCAAACTAGTTTTCGAACTGAAGACCACAGGCTAGCCTTAGTGGCCGAGCGGTTATAGGCGCTTCAGTCTGGAACCGCGCGACTGGTGCGGTCGCAGGTTCGAATCCTGCCTCGGTCATGGATGTGTGTGATGTCCTTAGCTTAGTTAGGTTTAAGTAGTTCTAAGTTCTAGGGGACTGATGACCTCAGAAGTTAAGTCTCATAGTGCTCAGAGCCATGTGAACCATTTTTGAAGACCACAACAGCAACAAGAAACAGGACTAGTATATTTTTAGGTTGGCTAGTACGTCGGAGTACATGTGGCAAAAGCATATCATTAGTGCTTATTTTCCCCTTGGCAGCAAGTCAGGTGTTCTAGTGTGATGTGTAGACGCAAACCGGTTAGGCTATACTGATTAGGCTATACTGACAGGGGCTGTGCAATCACGACTACGTAGAAAACATCAGAGAGTAAATTATATTACCTGTTTGTGGGAAGACTTTTAGACTCAGAGAAAAAACAATCAGCACACTGATGTATCTATCACATATATATAAAAATATCTGTACTTACACCCGATACATCCTGTATATGTACTACTGATTCACGAAACTCTCTGTTTTTCTTCTTAATTTATTCCTAAAAGTAGAGCAGGCTGTTCGAGCAATGGTCCAGTGAAATATTTGAGGGAGGATTTTCAGTTCCAGCGTTTGTATCAGAACCAAAGGAATCCTCGCGAAAACCTTGGTCAGAAAAAAGGGATGGGGGCTGTTTTTAATTTAATTCTGGTGCGAAATATCCCAGAAGTGTGAAACCTTGTAAATGTGAGAGTGTGTTTCTTTACGTGTATACAGATTAATGTCTATAACGTGGTCTACTTTTGCCGATCTGCTTGAGACCGACGGAGTGCCCAGAAGACACCATCTTGGTTGTATTTAATTTTCTGCATTGCTGCTCTTTTTACACGTGCAACATTTATTGGAATCGTGTGTTATTTTAACCTCATACACAAAATGAAAGGAAAAACAGTGAAATGTTGATGAATGTATCCCTTGACTATTCATGTCTTCTTCCCGTTGGGGTTATTACGAAGCAAGACCTGCGTGGCTAGATTTCACTTCCGGCAAGGGTATCTCTTATGGAGACAAAATAATACTTTCAGACTACGATTACTACAGAGATCATCTACACTGTAAATAGTTTCTGGAAATATAAGAAACGCCTTCCAGGAAATCATTTTTTTTTCAATTATTTGTCGATTTTCCATGTAACTACAGAGAATTGTCGTTGGAATATAGATACACGCAACCGTAAAGGAACGAAGCTACACACAACTAGGTACTAACACGACATTCCGATCAGGACAGCTGCACGTAAGTGAAGTCTAATTCGTGACGTCGCACTGCACAGTGCCTTAAACAGTGTTAACTTGTACAGTTCCCGCGTAGCAATAGTCAGCCAGGGAGGTGAAATATCATTTCAGTTTCGCAGCATGACCAAATTAAGTGAACTTGAAATTCTTTTTGTTTCTAGCTGACTTGAGGATAGTTCTAAACCAGACCCTTCAACAGCGTACGATCTCTTTCTTTTCATTACTTCAATACTCAAGCTATAACACTGACTCTAACAGCGTCAATGTCGGTGAAACATAAATTACAGCTTACCTTCATTTGTTTAAATGAACCTGCGTGATTTCTCAATTAAAATTAACCATTGTAAATATATTTCCATAACTGTTACTTCTTTGAGGACTATAGCAGAGTATAATCTTGGATTTTATCCTGTTTAACATGACAAGTTTACTAAAAATATTCTATACACGGAAACAGGACACGAAAATATGACAGAATAAACTTGTTTTTAATTTATGTAACAGTTCTAAGGAACGTATAGCTGGAAAGAATATTTAGTGGATCTATATAATGGAAACAAACTTGAGGACAGTATTATAGAAAGAGTAGCTGAAGCAGTTGAAGACGGACGGAAGATATGATACTGCGGATTGGTTGGTTGGTTTGAGAGAGGGGACCAAACAGCGAGGTCATCGGTCCCATCGGATGAGGGAAGGATGGGGGAAGGAAGTTGGCCGTTCCCTTTGAAAGAAACCATCCCGGCATTTGCCTAAAACGATTTAGGGAAATCACGGGAAACCTAAATCAGGATGGCCGAACGCGGGTCTGAACCGTCGTCCTCCCGAATGCGAGTCCAGTGTGCTAACCCCTGCGCTACCTCTCTCGGTGATATTTCGGTAATTTGACAGAGTATGAATAACTTAACTGGAAACAAGGTACCTGTAATAGAGGACGTTACCTCAGGATTATTGACATCCTTGTGATGCTAGCCATAACAAAATTATTCCACTTGGTGTGCTATGTATATGAGACAGGCAAAATACCCTCAGAGTTCAGGAAAAACGTAACAACTCCAGTTCCAAAGAAGGCATTAGCTGACAGACGTGAATACAGGTTGCGAGAGTCTATTTACAACTTTCTTCTGAGCCAAACCGCTGTTATAACAGCCGAAGGACGTGAAAGGCAAGCTGTAGTGGAGAGGGGAGTGAGACAGGGCCGTAGCATACCTCCTATGTTATTCAGTCTGTACACTGAGCAAGCTGTCAAGAAAATCAAGAACAATTTTTGAATGGGAATTAAAGCTCAGACTGAAGAAATAAAAACTTCGTGGTTTGCCGATGACATTGAAATTCTGCCAGAGACGGCATAGGATTTGGAAGAGTAGTTCAACGTAATGGATGGCATTTGAAAGCATTATACAGAGAGTTTCAACTAAAATAAAATTATGGTAATGAAATGTAGTCCAATTAAATCAGATGATCCTGATGAGTTTAGATTAGGAAGTAAGAACTGGAAGTAGTAGATAAATTTTGCTATTTGGGGACCAAAATAATTGATTATGGCTACGGTAAAGGTGAAGTAAAATGTAGACTGACAATAGGAAAGAAAGAAATCTCAAAAAGAAGAATTTTTTAATGTCTAATATCAATTGTAGCGTTACGAAGCTTTTCTGAAGGTATTTGTCTGTAGTGTAGCCTTATGTGTAAGCGAGACGTTGACGATAATGAGTTCAGACAAGAAGGGAATGTGATGCTGAAGAAGAATACTGAAGATCTGATGGAAAGATCAAATAAAATATGAGGAGGCCAGGAGATGTTGCGCAAAAAAGAAATTTTGGCACAAATTGACAAAAAGAACGGTCCCATCGACAAGATACGTCCTGAGGCATTACAGAATTGTCAGTTTGGTAATGAAAGGAAGGATAAGGGATAGTAATTGTACGGGAATGTAGTAAGCATGTTCAAATGAATGAAGTTTGCAGTAGCCATGCAAATATGATGACTGGATAGACTAGTGTGAAAGGCTGCATTCGTTGGAATGAATACCACAACAACCATCACAATGGTTGTTCATAAAGTCTGTGGCTACGACCACTTTATAATCGAATACTCAAAATGAATCCTCGTCCGTAAAATAATAAAAACCACTATAAACACAACTAATGTACGAATTAAGCTTTCACATCTTTCAGGTGGTTACACAATAAATAATACTCAACGAGACCATGAGAACATGCGGACATGCTACTCGTAAAAGTTCAGTGTGTGCCGTAGCAATATATCTGACTTCTTTCCTATATGAGGAATACGATAGTATTGTTCCTTCTTAAGATAGTATTATCCATAACTAGTTTTTATTTTCTTCATTAACTGCTGCGTTCCTTAAAATATATTCGATAAGCAAGGTTAAGTATTTGCCTCCTGCGGAAGAGTGAAGTGTCGGCAGAAGCAGTGATCTGAACTCAGTAACGGAGGAGCCATCCATTGACCCAAAAGTCGAATTGCAAAAACATAATGTTTAGCAGAAAGACGGAGATCTGGGAAGGTCTTTTAAAGAATGTGAAACCTTGCAATTATCATTTATTCAATTACAAATTTGTTTTATTTGTATTTATGACTCTGTAGGCATATAATCATATAACATCAAACATTTGCAGTCGGTGAGTTACATGTACTCTTAATTATGAAATTCTCAGTGAGAGATTAGAATATTTGCCTTTGGGAGAGGTAATGTTGATAGGTTGTTTGATTACCCGGTATGAGTTCAATAATGGACATTCCTCAACACTTAACTATGTGCACAGTTCATTGATATAAAATTGTTGAGGACTACTCAATATACATACTGTATGAAGCAGTGAGTCGTTCACAAAATATAGTGTAATAAATACATGTTTTGTGTAAGACAATTAACATATGTCTCATACTGATGCGAGTATCTAATTTGGAGTACGTATATTGTAAATAAGAGGACAAATACCTCGTTAAAAATTCTACTGAAATCGATCATAAACTGCAAACATCAGTATCAAGAAACAGCTTCATCGACATTGCATAATATGTACACATACAGTTACTCTTCATTTGAATTTTCAATTTACAACATTCACAAATTGGGAAATATTTTTAATTTACGTGGCAGGGACTTAAGTGTGGAGTAGGTTGCTGATCTTTTCTCTATCTTTAAGCGACATTCAGCCACGGTGAAAGCACATTTTACGCGTACATGGTGAGCACACATACAACTAAGTGAGGGAAATCGTTCAGCAAGTCATCACAACAAACAAGCGACTGCATTATACTGACTGTTGTGAATTTGTATCAAGTTGGTAGTTACAAGAGCTGTACGAAAAACACTAATCCGTTTTCAAATTAGTTGTTCACATGTAGTACGAAGCAGATACGACCATCAATGTGACAGATATGCACTTTATACATTGAGTGTACACAGATGAACGCGTCACAGAGGAATTTTCCCTAAAGAGCTCGTGTGACTAACATGCATTATCTTTCATGGAAGTATGATACCAGAGGGTCACTCATGTTTGGAGCCCAGCATTATGTCTGTATAGAATAGTTCTGTACACTACGAACTACGTCTCCTATTACATAAAGCGATCTACACTTGAGTGACAGATATTTAATACTCGCTCCACAACTACTTCTGCAATATTCAATACGAATCACGCTTAGATTTATCCACACTGTAATTGACTCTAGCGTCTAAACATAGCTAAATGCTTAGTACGAGAAACATTTTATCCAATGTCAACAAATTTAGACTCGTAGTACACTAAAAGGATACAAATTACCATGCCATATTGTAATAAACCCTGGTTGGGTATACAAAAAAGTGACTGGGGAAAAAAAGCTATCCTCTCACCTACTTTTTATATATGTATATGGGCCCATATAAAATGTGCAACGGTATTAAGATGCTTACAAATACAAACATTTATACGTTATGTACACTTTTTACAACACAGACATTACAAGGAAAATCAAGTGTCCTCAATAAATATATTAAATATTCGGGTGGTGGGGTACCTCTCATGCAAAGGCCACCAACAGACAGCACGATGCCCATAATAAAACTATGGAGTGCACACGCATAAAAATAAAATTCTTCTATAAACAAAACGACATTGTTCTTTTTTGGCATAAAATATAAAAAAGATGCTTCTCGAAAGTTGTGCTGCGGCAGCAGGGGTGACGGACAGCTCCCAGCTGGCGTGTGAGGTTGCGGTACGGGTCAGAGGCGTGACAAGTAGGAACATCAATCGAAACATCTTTTTAGAATAAATACTGTACAGTGCGGGGGAAGGTAGACGCCTCCCTTTGCTTAGACGACTTCAATCAGCTGACGATACAACACACCAACAGCAATACAGCGTGCATATAGTAGCTAGCAGGAACACAAACGTCATACGGTGGAAAAAATGCTGGAGACACCTTGCTTTCTTCGGACGGAGTCCGAAGCTAGGTCATGTTAGCTGCAGGAGACGAACAATGCACCACCTAAAAGAAGTGGATACAGTAATCTGTTGACAGAAACTATTCAAATGTACCGTCTCCACAGCAGTGGCTGTTCAGTGCGTTACGCTTCGCGTGTTAAAGAAATGTGACATTTGGCGCGGGTAGATAAATAAATATGTTGTACACGAATAGCTTCTTTTTGGTATCGGTTGCCGCCCCCCGCGGTTGCGGACGACGGAGTCGCGTGACTAGATTCAGGCATTTGACTCTTTGAGGTTGTCGAAGTACTCCATGATCTGGTCGTAGTCCATGCCGAGGTTGAGGTCGTCGAGACCGACCAGGTCGTCGTGCGCGGCGCCGGACAGCGCCACGCCGCCGGCGACGACGGCGGCGCCTGCAGAGAACATGGGGTTCCCGACGATGGTGGCGCGCTTCACCTCCGAGCCGCCGCCCGCCCCCCGCTGCGCGCCAGGCACGAAGTCGGAGGAGTTGGCGCCGGCCGCCGCTGCGGCTGCTGCCGCGGCTGCCGCCTCGTGCTGCAGCTGCAGCTGCTGCAGCTGGTGCTGGTGGTGCTGCAGCTGGTGCTGGTGCGGCGGCACCTGTGGCTGCGGCTGCGCCTGGTGGCCCGACGAGCGGCGGGACTTGTGCCGCTGCGGGGGCTGCTCCGGCGCGCCGCCGTCGTGGCCACCGCCACCTCCGCCTCCGCCAGCCCTGAGCACAACACAGCGTCAGATCTACTGCATACTTCCCAGTAACATAGCGCTATGCAGGGGTATCAGCTTTTCTACATCAGTGGAGTGCTGCTATTGCGTCATCATCTGGTCTTTTTACCAACCCATTTGGGTCACAAAAAAAAAAAAAGGAAACGAAAAGATAAGCTGCTACCTACTACCTATAGATTAGCTTAGGTTACGTACATTACATCAGGGCCTTACTATGAGGGGTGTTCAAGAGAAACGGTATGAAACATCATTGTGGGTATAATTAAAGTCTTTATTCGAAAACAAAGACCAGAGGTGTGACTACAACTATCCCACTGCTTCACGAGCCGAATGATTCCCTGTTCCCAGAATGCCTGTGACTATGCCAGGAACCAACCCTACACCGTGTCCTTTTTGGACATTACACATATTGACTGGAATACTCTCTTTCAAATTCTAAAGGTGGCGGGGGTAAAATACAGGGAGCGAAAGGCTATTTACAATTTGTACAAAAACCAGATGGCAGTTATAAGAGTCGAGGGGCATGAAAGGGAAACAGTGGTTGGGAAGGGAGTGAGACAGGGTTGTAGCCTCTCCCCGATGTTATTGAATCTGTATATTGAGCAGGCAGTAAAGGAAACAAAAGAAAAATTCGGAGTAGGAATTAAAATCCATGGAGAAGAAATAAAAACTTTGAGGTTCGCCGATTACATTGTAATTCTGTCAGAGACAGCAAAGGACTTGGAAGAGCAGTTGAACGGAATGGACAGTGTCTTGAAAGGAAGATGTAAGATGAACATCAACAAAAGCAAAACTAGGATAATGGAATGTAGTCGAATTAAGTCGGGTGATGCTGAGGGAATTAGATTAGGAAATGAGACACTTAAAGTAGCAAATGAGTTTTGCTATTTGGGGAGCAAAATAACTGATGATGGTCGAAGTAGAGAGGATATAAAATGTAGACTGGCAATAGCAAGGAAAGCGTTTCTGAAGAAGACGAATTTGTTAACATCGAGTATAGATTTAAGTGTCAGGAAGTCGTGTCTGAAAGTTTTTCTGTGGAGTGTAGCCATGCATGGAAGTGAAACATGGACGATAAATAGTTTGCACAAGAAGAGAAGCTTTCGAAATGTGGTGCTACATAAGAATGCTGAAGATTAGATGGGTAGATCACATAACTAATGAAGAGGTATTGAACAGAATTAGGGAGAAGAGGAGTTTGTGGCACAACTTGACTAGAAGAAGGGATTGGTTGGTAGGACGTGTTCTGAGGCATCAAGGGATCACAAATTTAGCGTTGGATGGCAGCGTGGAGGGTAAAAATCGTAGAGGAAGACCAAGAGATGAATACACTAAGCAGATTGAGAAGGATGTAGGTTGCAGTAGGTACTGGCAGATGAAGAAGCTTGCACAGGATAGAGTAACATGGAGAGCTGCATCAAACCAGTCTCAGGACTGAAGATTACAACAACAACACATATGTGACCTTTGAGACGTGTGCGTTATGTGGAGCAGAATCACTCCCTCTGTGAACAGTCCAGGCCGACTGCTCTTGATAGACTTGCTCAGGCTATGGAATGTCTCACAGTACACGCCACAGTTAATCGTTCTCCCGTGCTCGAGGGATTCAATGAGACGGTAAGCACAGCTTTCGAATTTTTGTGGCTGTGGCAACGCTACATTCGCGTCCCTAGATGTCTCACTACGTTAGCCAACAGCGACATATGAAAATTTCAACTGGTCTGCTTGTTACGACGTTTCGTACCTTTTCAGTTGAACACTCCGTATATACTACGTTACAGCAAAACTAAAAGCTCGAGAGGGAAATACAAAATGTGCACCACTACCCACCGAACACATTTTCTGCACTCTTTGGCAAGTGTGAAAGGTATCTCCCCTCAACACTTTTTTCTGCACTCTTCCCCCACTCGAGTTCTCGTGCTACACAACAGTCATCTAATGTCAGCAGCCCACCCCTAGAAGATTCGCGTGACTCGAGCCAAACCCACCTCATCATACAACGCTGTCTGACACATGTATAGCAGGAATCCCAGATGAATGCTGTGGCTAAGTGTTTACAGGCGAAACGGGAAGAACTGTTAAAGAACGCATTAAGGAACACGAACGTCACATGCGGCTAAAACGAAGTGCAAAATCGGCAGTAGCGGAACATCACGAGAACTGTGGCTCTGATATCGATTTTCATAACGTACGTGTACTGGCTAAAGAAACAAACATTTATAGAAGAAAGGTCCGACAAGCGGTTGAAATTTCTAGGAATGCATCTAATTTCAATAGAGAGGACGGCTATAGGCTTCCGGCATATTGGCTCCACGCCATCACGGACGTAAATACGCGGCCGCGGTGTGTGAGCGGCATAAACAACGCGCTGCAAGTCACCTCGGCGGACAATAATATTTTGGGTAAAGATTCCCCCTCTCTTGCTCTGTCCGTTTCGAATCTAGCCACTGATGACGACCAACCAATAGCGGTAGCAGGCATTTGAACCAATAACCCTTCTCCAGCATAAGTGTGGAATAGTACCTTCCTAACCAATGACGATGTACCGCCAATGGTATCCATAGAGATGAGCTGCCAACGCCCCCTTCTTCTGCATCAGAGCGGGAATATTAGCCTATGATTATGGCTCACCAATGGTAGCCATATGAATTTTAACCAGTACTATCACTTCTCCAGCACGAACGCCAGGAAAACTTCCCTTTTATAAGTGGACGCGACACTCGTCTCAGACAGTGTTCTAACTGTAGTGGACACCAAAAGATCCTGAGGAAGATCCCAGCAGAGGAGTCGAAACGTCGAACATTTTAGAAGAAACATGACGCGGCCTAATAACCCGGAAAACCTCCCAGAGGCTTCGGGCCCTGTGCTTTCTCCTTAATGAACAATCCCAGCTTTCCATTAGCTGCAGCCTCACCATCTGTCAGATGTATATTATACGAGTGATGGTCTACGTGATGGTGGATTGACTTACGAAGAATGCCACCAAGTTTTACCGGAGCACAAGAGAATCAAACAAAATACCTATCCGGCTGTTAGGAATGCTGAAGATCAAATTGATTTAGATGGACGACAAGTTACGATACTAAACAGACAGCAAGGCCATAAAGAAGCCAGAAATAACTACTTCTGCAACCCTGATGACGTATCAATAAAGAGAATTTCCAAAAGCACAGTACTAATGACAAAATCAGTAGATACCTTGAGGGAAGTGCTGCGCTTTCAAGAGAAGAAAGCGAACGATGACTACACCGGCACTTTGCCATATGATGTAAGGAGAGAATAACGTCGTGTTCACACTGAGTTATTATGCGGCGAGAAATCCGTGAAGACTATTGCACGATTGATATTATTCCCGAAGTCGAAGTACACTGAAAAAGTGTGACGATTAAGTACATGTCACTCGAATTCCTTCAAGCCAGTTACAGTTACATGTGTGCATAATTGCATTAATCAAAATGTTTTTATAGCTTCGGATAGTGCGCTGCCTAGAGCACGTCTCAAGTCTCGCTGTCGCATTCCTGTCACGTGCTTTCCTCTCGGCTGCACACAAATAGTATGCTTTGTGCCTTACAAAGCGCTCGTTTAATAACAACAAGACTACGAAAATCGCCAGATGACACATAGCAATAACGATTTTAAAGCCAGAAGCTGACAATCACTCCTTTTGAACAATTTATCGCGGCTGCGAAATCGAACGTTAAGAAAAGTTTGAAAGTGTTTTAGAAAAACAGGAGCCATTGCTTCATTCTTCGGACTTCCCACACTAATACTGTCATGTCGTAAACACTCAAGAACAAAACTTAAGGCTGGTTTTGAATGAAAGACAACACTTGGCATCAGAAGTACGTTTATTAAGAACACCAACGTACAGCCGCAACAGAGCTTACAGGGTGACAGTTATTGAACTATATGAAAAAATTTTAATTAGTTACAAACTATGGCGTGAACACACTTTATTCAACATATGAACGTCACTACAGATATTCGGATTTAGGTTATGACATGTTCATATGCTTGCCATCATTGACGATGATCTGGCGCAGACTAGTAGCGAAATTCTGCATGACCCGCTGCAGTATCGAAACATCGAAGCTGTCGATGATCTCCTAAATGGCTGTTTCCAGCTCAGAAATGGTTTTGAGATTATTGCTGTATACCTTGTCTTTAGCCCCACAAAAAGGAGTCGCTTGTGTTCAGATCCGGAGAATATGGTGGCCAATCGAGGCCCATGCCAATGGGTAGCCGAGCCAGAATGCGGCCCCCATAGTGCTCCTCCAGGACATCAAACTCTCCTGCTTCGATAGGGTCGAACTCCTTCCTGCCTGAACAACATATTTTCGAAATCAGGGTCACTTTGGATAATGAGAATGAAATCATCCTCCAAAACCGTCACGTTCCGTTTGGTAGTCACCGTGGCATCAAGGAATATAGCTCCGATTACTCCGTGACTGGACGTTGCAAACCACACAGTCAGCGGTTGAGGGAGAAGAGACTTCTCCATCACGAAATGCGGATTCTCAGTCCCCCAAAGGCGACAATTTTGCTTACTGAGAACAACAAGGCGCGTGCACATGCACTTACTATTTCCCGTCATGCCGCGCAGCCAACCTTGCAGTTTTAACGTCCTAACGCAAACGGTTCAGAAGTTATGACGCTTTTATATCATACACTTCAATAATTGTCACCCTCGATTTCATATGTGACGTCCTACAATCGTCAAAGGATCCCTTGCAGCCCCAAGTACCACTCTTTTAACGTTTTCGATAGTCCCACTTTCCACACAGGCGTGAAAATCCTTGCATACCAAGTCTCCTGGGCTGGATCCCACGGCCGTTGCTTGTCGTTGTAGCACTCTGTTTTTTTCCTGGACGTCCGGAGACCGTATGCGAAGTGTCTGCCTTGCTTCTTCGGTCCTTCGGTGTTTCAGATAGTCAACCTGAGTGTCATCCAGTTGAAACAGGGACATTGTGTCCATTGTTGTTTCGGCCTCGCGACTGTGGAGCAGAAAGAACGGTATGAAGGCGGTAGCGTCTTGCTTCGCTTTGTTGTATGCGAACATTACGATGGGCAGAAATGTATCCTCATCTCTTTGCTCGACACCAACGTACATCTGCCAAGGCCATATTAAAGCATTCTGTGGGTCATTCCTCTGTGAATGATAGGCGTTTTGTGGTTGATGTCACAGTCTGAAATTATATCTGATACCAGTCTCACCTGGAAAACTTTCCCATGACCAGAGATCATCACAGGGGTATCCCAGGCTTTAAATGATGTCTTCTACTAGGAACTTGGCAATTTCCGGAGCTTCGGCAGTTTGCACAACTTCGGTGACAGCATTACAGGTGAGGTAGTCAGTGCAGACTATTACCCATCGATTCCCGTTTGTCGACTTCGGGAACCTTCTCAAGAGCTCGATTCCATTTCGACGGAATGGCGCTGCTGCATGTGGAATTAGTACCAGAAGCCCCGAACATAATTGCGGCATATGCTTTCGTCATTGGCATTCCTTACAGTGGCTCACATACGGTATAACGGGTTGGTAGAGGCCTGTCCAGTGATAACTGCTCTGATTCGGTGTAAAGTCTTCACGAATCCCATGTGAACAGATCTTACAGCGTCGTGAAAATACTTCAGGATGTTAGAGGAGATGGGACGACGAGAAACCATTTTCGCCTCATCGCATCATAGTTCCTCTTAAACAGTGTCCCAGTTATTAATTGGAATCCTCCTTTGGGGAGTTTTTCAGTCTTAAAGACTTCTACGGATCTTCCGTCTGTTCAGCAGCAGTGTCATTTAATGTAGTGATGACTGATATTTCGTCCATGTTGCTGTGTTCAGCCAAATGATTCCTTGAAAGACAGCAGGAATCCTTTTGTCTATGTCCACTTTTTTGTACACCATTGCGACGTACTGCTGAAACCTCGGTGCTCATCTCGCCATTCGATTCGACGGACCCTTCAGGCTGATCAGCCAGTAATCTCACGGGTCAGCCTGACAGAATCCTTCAGGCTACTCAGCTAGCACGGAGAGTGGTGATCCGTCGTAAAGGTGAGTGGTTCCCAAAATAAATATGGCCGGAAGTTATTAACGATCTAAACAATTGAAAGGCAGTCTGTTTTGGTGTGGAGTAGTTCTTCTCTGACTTAAAGGATACTCTGAAAACACCAGCTATCACCATTTCAGCACCTTCCAGATTCTGTACGAGAACTGCCCCCATCCCAAAACCAATAGTGTCGCCTGAAGTTGCCCCGGCATTATCCTTAAACAATGCCAGGCTGGAGATGATGTTAGCCCCTCCTTAAGGACAAGTAAAAATATTTTTTGCGCCTCATTGAAAGAAAATTTGGCATCTGTTTACAATAGTATTTGCAAGTGACGTGTCTTGAAACGGAACTCGTTTATGAATCACTGGTAGTGCGAGACCATTGCGAGAAAATGTCTCCCATTAAGAATGTGCCTAGGAATCTGCTCGTATCTTCATTAGATCAGGGCGACTCCATCGCCACTCACTAGGTGCCGCAAGGTTTTTATCTTTTTTTAGGAGACTAAGAGGCACTATACCAGAATCATACAAAGACCTGTACTTTTGAACGCACTTCAACACAGTTGTCATTCAACTCAGACGTTCTTCAAACATGCTATAAAAACGACAATGTCATCCAAACAGCAAAGGTGCGTCGTCCATTTTAGATGCCGAACCAGGTTGCCTTCATACGCTCGAAGATGGCTACAGTGTTAAATAATCCAAACTACGTAGCTCATAGAAGCCATCAGGAGTTATGAAAGCAGTCTTCTCCCAGCCAACCTTGGTTTACCAGCAGCCTGTCTCAATGCACATAGCTGAGAAATATTTTGATGCTTTCAGACATTTTATGGTGCCGTCAGAGCGCAGTGGGTTGGATAACGGCTTCTTCAGTGGTAAACAACACCCAGAGCAGTGATTGTTATATGTTCTGGTTGGAATAACTTCGTCGATCTGAACTCTGATCTTACATAGTTCATGACTGCTTGTGACACCTGTGAAGTCCCTTCTAAGAATAAAATTATGACTATGTACTGTTAAACCGACATATTCTAATGACTCTGTTCTGTCATTTATTGTTATTGAATTATTTCATATTCCAGTTGCCACTACGTATTCCGTTTGCGAACTTCAGCACCATCGCTTTTATATCACGGAACATGGTATTCTTTAGCTGGCGATGATGAGCGTTTGACATTATGGACAAAGAAGTCTCTGAGACAAATAGCGCCGAGATTGGTTGGCCGACAGGACGACGTGGATGAGATTTCCTCTCATCTTGGTATCTATCATCCATGGAGGATCTTCATCTGTGGCAGTTTCACCTCTGTTGACGGTCGCGTCGCATAGTTTTCCCGAATTCGGCAGCCAGGCGAGTGGTTTGTACATCTAAATGGCTACGGCATGCTGGGGAACAACCACGCGCAGGTTACGGCCATGAGTTTCGGCCCATGGGTCTGCAGATGACTGGTGTGTTTAGGACTGTTGTGGTGGTTGATGTCTTACGGCGTAACAGTCGTCGCACACTCGTCGTCTTTTTCTGCATTTTCACACAACATGTACAGGGCATCTACACTGAAAAACGAGCGGCATGTTTTCCTCCGTCCTCCAAATGTCTTTTCTTCTACTAAGCCTTTGGTTGGTGAAAGACTTGGTTGTACCCACATAGTTCGGGTGCTGGGTTGTCGTTTGACGGCAGCGGTGTAAGAACGAGCTGGCCTTCATAGTGCCTTGACCGATGGTGGCGATTGGTGCTACAGACTGATTCACTTCTTCCTCAACATTCTCTATCACCTCCTGATAGATCGAGTCGATATTCAAGACTGCTATCTCTTGAGTACTCGGTCTGACATTTCTATCTGTCATGCGCTGCTATAACTCTGCCCTTACTGTCTAGCGTGTTAGAGAAGCGAGCTCATGGTAGTCTTCACACTGCTGTAGGAACCACATTTGGCAGTCCGTCATACCTCTTTCAACCGACTCTTTCTTTGTTGCATTTTCTCGATTCGTTGTCCCCTCTTGATGAATTCATCTGTTGTTGTGATGCTCTTTACCAGGAGAGCTTGATGCATATCTTTCACGACTGCTTTCATCAAATGTGAGATTTTGTCAGCTTAAGTCATATTCGGATTTAAAATGTAGCATAGTGCCAAAACGTTATGTGTGCATAACTATGTCGTTTCCTCACGACGTTGGTTCCAGTTCTTAAATTATTCTTCCGCCAAATGAGGGTTGCTGCTGATTGTCGCCAAGTGCTTTATTCAGTTCAGCTTGGAATTTTTCCCAGCTATCGAGCTTCTTTCTGTTGTTCTCGAGCAACTTCTGTGCTGTGCCGCTCAAATAGATGTACATATTTGCCAAATAAGTTATCTTATCTCGTCGAATCTTATCTGCTATTTCGTTGGGTCTTGGTCAATAGAATATAGAGAATGCAGGTATTTATAGAAATATTCACTATTTCAGGAAGCTAGTATTTATAAAACCATCGAATACTGCAGATATAAAAAGTTTTTGAAGAACTCTTCCAGAAATGATAAATTAGAAATAATAAACAGTTGCTGGTAGCTGGATGAGAACTAGCGACCTACAACAAGCCAGACAGCGACACTAAACACACACTGGGGGTCGCCACAATATATTCTCGTGTGAATTATAAGGTACACTGTACAAAAGATGGTCTTGAAGATATTGCGTCCCCAGATGCCCCGCGTCACTGTGCCACCAGCGGTCTATCTCGCAGGCGCAGCCATACAGCTACGCAGACGTCGACAGCCGGCTCCAAAAGGCACTCCTGATGGGGGAAACTACTTTGCCACGCCCTCCTCAAGCACCAATGAAATCATCGTGCCCGGCGAGCCAACTAGGGAGCTTTTCGCTATCGCGATCAGTGGCAGCCAATCGTGCAGGGTGAACGTACCCTGAACGTCATGTTATAACCAACCTCGCCAGGCCTATATAATCTTCAGTGGGCCTACAGCCAGAGCTACAGCTACCATCACTGACGAGGATCTTCAGAATGTCTAGTCGGAAATCTGCGTGATAGCTAAAGACTTAACGTGGGACTATCTCGAACTATTCAGCCCATCGATGTTGGACTTCTACAAGGGATGTGTTCAAGGAAGTGTTCCTTGTATTCATTTCTCATGAGATTTGAGTGTTCAAATAAATAGTTCCTGAACTTGGACTCTTCTCTGTGCAGTTGTTCTTGACACTAACCAAGTGTACTAACAATGAGGTGACGTGCTACTGGACAGATGCACAGCCACACCACAACAGCAGCTCACCTGTTAAATTATAAAAGAATTTCTGTTGTGATTACCAGAACATTCAAGCATTCATTGGACTTACAGATAAGTTTTTGTCTCAGTACGTACCATACGATATGGGTTTCTTCTCCCCACTACTAATATTTGAAAACATCCTACCACACGTACTATATGTCAGTATTTGTGTACGTCGGTAGTTCTGCCTCTCATCTATAATTTTTTGCAAGGATAGAGGAAAGAGCAAGATGACATGTAAAGGAGTAGACATAGGGTACAGTATTTTTGTAGCCGTAATTTATTGTTGTTTGTCTTATTCTGAAGAAGTACGTGTATCCGAAAATTTAACATTTGTGTTACAATTTGAAGTAATGACCATGATTTCCTTCGGAAAGTAACTTTCTTTTAAATTTTTAGCGTGGCGTCCGCATTTAACAGTCTTCTGCAGTGACATCATCAAAGGCTTCCTCACATAAATTCTGCACATCTTTAATTTCGCCTCGCCAGTTAATGGATGCGACCTTTCCTTCCACTAGAGCCCACGCATATACTATTGGATTCTATTGGTGGTGGCAAGGATGAAGCCTTACAACCTCGTCGCTCATTTTGGTGCTAAGTTGTCAAGATAAATTTTGCTGTAAAGGAGCTTGTAGCGACACACTTCTTCCACCATCTCACCTTTCAAAACTGAAATAATTTCCTGGCTATTTCTTGATTTCATCTTTCTTTGTAACTGAATCAGCAACTTTCGCTTGTTGTCCTTTCCAAAGATTATTGTCGTTATCTATGACAACAACACAGCCTCCTCCTAAAGGATGTATTAAATCTAAAATTAGCGCTGTACACAACACTATGCGTCTCTTCTAGATAATCGTTGGATTTGCTGGCTGTAAATATTAGCTCTGCAGCTCTGAGACAGCCATACTCAGACGATCCTTCATGACAGATAATAAATCTGTCTACTCTGCTAGGCAGCACTTTCAAACTTCTTATCTTACAAGATGTGCTTCCTCGCGTGATTTTGATTAAGCCAAATCTCATCCAGAAAAATAATGGGGCAACGATGATTCTCTTTTCTAATGTTGTGCATTGACTAAATGAAATTGCCAGAAATGCTGTAAAAGCATGTCTCTCCATCAGAATATGTCTCCATCGCTGCACTGTTTGTACCTGAATCCCACAGACCTTTGAACTATTACAAATTGCGGCTATCTGTGAAGCCTTCTCGTGTAAAACATCAGTCACCTTTTGCTTTGTGTGACACTCGTCACGATCGTAAAATTCCAATACAATAAGGTGAACAATGTCCTTCAAATACTATCCTTCCTCGGAGGCGGTAACATCACTTTTTGCTCCAAGATTGCCACTATCCGTGGTTTCTGTGTACTGTTGGGTGATAAAACACCACACGCCTTTGCCGTTAAGAATTTCCTCTCTTATGGAGTTGTCTAAAAGGTCACGAAGAAAGTAGTGCACCCTGTGCATGACTACCTTTATTTGGTTCCTTATGTCTTGTAACAACAATAGTATGCGGTAATAATCACATCTCTCTTCACAGATCCGCAATATTTCTTCACAGCAAATGGATAAGTGAAAGTAGCAAAACGCTGCCAACCTCAGCGGTAGCAGTTGTTTTTTATGCTATTTGGACGGCAGCTGAAGCAGAAATGGTAGTGTGGCAACAGTGTGCAATTAGCCATGGATTGAGCCGGACTACGTCAAAGGTTTCTCATTGGTAGTTACAAACGAAGTGAAGACGAGAGTTGAGAGAACGACCATTCGTTTTCGCTGTTTCTCAATATAGTAGATTACAGGTGAGGAAATTCCGTCACAAACCCAACAAGGTGCAATGTTGACCCCTGTACTTTTTGTTCTGATGAACAGAACTGAAATGATCTGAAAACATATTATTCTTTTACATACCTCACCATCCTTAAGAAAAACCAAGTACAGTACAACACTTGTATTCAGTGTACTTCTGCAGTATATGCAGCTGGCCAAGGTAATGTAGTAGTCAAGTCATCAGATTCGAATTCTGGAGATCTGTAATTCAAATATCCAACCAACCTCCACAACCAGTCTTTCCGACGGGGCTTTCCCGAATTTTCCTTAATCGTTTAAGCCAAATTCACGGCGGATTTCATTCTTACACCTTCCCTGAAATTTTAAGATACCTTCCTTTTTGAACATGATATCGAAATTTATTTATCTGTTTGTCACATGCATACACTACAAATAAAGGAAATGTATTAATGTACAGCTGACGATGCAGTCGTTTTGCTGCTCGGTGCATAGGATAAGAAAGGAAGAAACGGAAGAAAGGAAGATTAGCATTCCGTGTCCGTCAACGGCGCATTCATCAGTTCCAGCTAAATCAAAATACACTCCGAAACAAAAGGTGGTCTCTTACAGCTGTATACTCAGCAGTACACATCTCCATTGCACAAAGAAAAGCACATACACACGAATAAAATACTATCAACGCGAATTTTTATATATCCATTTTCTATCCCTTGGGCATATCGAGCAAAATGTTTTTCAATGTATGACTCCGTGTTAGGATGTAATATGATCCAAGATTTTAGCCCCTTCTGAAAACGTGTTTGACCGAATTGATGATGTACACAACTGATACACTACTTCATCTATCATCACATGAGTGTGTCATCATAGCCGTGATGTTGCTGGATGGTAAGATTGGCTCTGAGCACTATGCGGCTTAACTTCTGAGGTCATCAGTCTGGATGGTAAGAACAGAGACGAAGTGACCTCAGGTGTTTTATTGATGGTAATGTAAACTTGATTTTTTTGGGGAATATTTCAACTTCTGTCTCACGGAGTAACACAGAAAACGCACCAATCTAAAAGTAAGGACGACAAAAAGTTTCATCGATTAGTAAAATTCTGCCATTTTTCTCTTTGTCGTAATAAACTGAAAATAATAAGTGCATCAGACAGTAATGAACATAAACCAGCTCAGTGGCACAAGATATGAAATAGTTGTCGTATGTCACCCCTACCAAAGTTTCAAGATCGATGGGAATACGTTTGCAAAAATGATGTGAAACGTGTATGAGTATGATAATAAAATTAAGTAATTCGAAAAGGAAAGCAAACTATTATTTCTTAACGTAATAGTGTTTTCGTCACTGAAAGCGATGGAAACAAACAAAAATGGAGAAGAGCTTTGCTTCTAAAGGATGAATATATTCTGGACACTTTTCAAAAGCATTGCAAACTCACGTACTTTATCAGTGCAAATACTCACCAAGCCCCATTTGGGCTGAAGATTAGTCAATAATGTACCAGAGAATATTGACCAACAGTTACGTTAAGATTAATGTCTCAAAAATAATTCATTGCCACCACAGATACTAGAAAGCAGAAAGACACTACGAACTATTCCTGTTATGGTGCAGATTAGTGGATGTAAGAACCATCAATTCGAAATAAGTCTTACTCCAGGACCAGAGGCACTAGTACATGGCTAGTTACGATGCACAATGCAGGAGGAGCATTTATTTTATCAATAACACTTAATTTTTATGCGTGAATTGGGGCTTCTCATTAATGCAAGACAATTTAGGTTGATGTATTCAACATATTATCAGAAATGTTGAGATGCCACGCAACCTAAAATACGTAGGTATTCCAACATGTTCTTTCTAACAGATCTCTTTAACACTTACATCAAGAGGGAACGTCACACTTACATCTATTTCAAATCTATATCTGTAACCATGAAGACTAACATGCTTAACAGCCTTATGCAAACTAAAAACAGGCAACTGCACATTGCATGAATACGGAAAATAAAGTTCTAAATGTAGATAAGAACAATATTTTAAGTGATGAAAAGAACGAGAAAAGACTACAGAAAAACTATGGTTAGCGGGGTGAAACGTAACATTGGGGAATGCCCATTAAAACTAAAAGATATTTAATTTACGTTCAGCAACTGGAGCTTGTGGCAGCTAATAAGCAAGTGACGCTATTTTGACATTCGTTTACCTTTTATTTAGAAAATTATCTGCTTTTTCACAATTTTTCTTTTTCGACACTAACGAGAAAGAAGTAATTGTATGATAAGTTATCATTTATTTCCAAAAAGCGTAGAACGGGGAATATGGAAGAGATTTTCCAAGCGCATGTGTTCCTAAATCACATTAGGAAGAGCTTAGAACAAAAATCTCCAGAAATTACTTCATATACAGAACAAGAGGTTTTTTTGTTCGTCATGAATTCGAGATAAGAGGCCAAGACGAATTTTAACGTTGTTAGTACGAGGTTTATCCAGAAAGTAAGAGACGTTTTGAAATAAAACATTGACGATATGGAAAAACCAAATATCATTACACACATTTTAAAGGTACACTCTTAAGCTATTTTTCTACCTAATTGCCACTCAAATTGAGGCACTTGTCAAACCGTGGCACAAGTTTTTCAATGCAGTGTCTGTAGAAATCTGTCGCCTGCGATTGCAACCACTGGTTTATACTGGCATGCAGTTCGGCGTCAGTACCAAAGCGTTGTGTAGCGAGCCATGTATTCGTTGCTAGGAAGAGGTGGCTGTATGGTGGACGATCAAACACCTCCCACCAAACCCTGTTGGAGCTCTCGAGTACGACTGGCCGTGTGTGGACATGAGTTGTCGTGAAAAAACAGAACATTTGCGCTAACTCTCTTCCAACACTTGTTTTGTATCGCCGCCTTAACTTTGTCAGGGTTCGACAATACGACTCTGAGTTAATTGTTATGTCAGATTCAAGGAAATCAACGAGAGTTATTCCCTTAAGAGTCCCGAAATACAGTAACCACGATCATTCTTGTTGACAGCTTTTACATCCACTTCCTTGGTTTCTTGGGAGAACTTGCGTGTCCCATTCCATCGATTGCTTTTTTGTTTCAGAACTGACATGCTTCACCCAAGTCTCGTCCCCCATTACGATACGATCGATAACTTTGTTACCAGTTTTCTCGTAATCCCATTCCATCGATTGCTTTTTTGTTTCAGAACTGACATGCTTCACCCAAGTCTCGTCCCACATTACGATACGATCGATAACTTTGTTACCAGTTTTCTCGTAATCTTCGAAGAAGGTCAGTGTCACAGCCAACCTCTGTTTTATGTGGTCGTCCATTAGGATTTTTGGTAACCCACCTAGCAGTAAATTTGTGGTAAACAAGTTTCTCCGCCACAATTTTTTGGACTAAATTCCGTGAAATTAAGGGAAAATGTTGCGAAAGCTTTTTAATGGTGAAATGAATGTTAATACGTCAAAGAACGCAAAGTAATGGAGACACAGATCACATGTTACCACCGCTAGATTCGTAATGAGTATAGGGACGTCACGCGACCAAGATGACAGTGGCTGTAGCCTCGCCCACAGCAGCAATAGATCAAAAGGTCTGTTACTTTCTGGACAGCCTTCGCAGTATTGGTAGCTTCTACGAAATACATTAATATTTGAGGACTCGTTTTTAATCCCAGAGTGTGTCAATACGTCCACGATGCACTGGCTGTCGACATGCTCGGCAACCGTTTGCTGTAGAAGTGAAGAAACGGATGCATTCCGGGATAGCGGCTCAGGCAAACGCAAGCAGAGTTTACCTGACGACAGCAAGGTGCAAATAACGTAAACGTGAGAAAATAGAAACGGGAAAGAACATTTAGGATGATACAGAAGAATAGCACTTGCTTTGAAGCAGCGGACTCCGAGTCCTTCACGACGACTGGAGCGGCGGCGCGTGGTTGAGGCAGTAGTGGGTCTCTAACCTGTTGCTGCGGTGGTGGTGGTGGTGGTGGTGGTGCCTGCGCTGCTGCGGCTGCAGCTGCTGGTGCGGCGGCGGCGGGGGCGGCGCCGGCAGCGGGGAGGCGGTCTGCGCCCCCGCGGTGTCCGCGCCGGCGGCTGCCGGGCTCTGCTGGAAGCCGGCTGCGGGCAGCCCCGCGGCCGCGGAGGGCCCGATGCGCGCCGTCACGCCCATGTTGCGGTGCGGCGGCACCGGCGGCCGGTACTCCACCTCCAGCGGCTTGTCAGCCGCCGCCGACGCCGGCGCGGGCGCGGGCGCCACCAGCCCGTGGGGAGGCAGCGGCGGCGGCGTTCCGCTGCTGCGACTGCCGCACACACCAAGCAGTCTCTCACTACAGTCCTTCCGATGCCTCTCACCACGATCACGCGGTGACTGCCACAACAAGGACGTAATTTACGAAAGGAAGGACCCAAACCAACGTCTATCCACGACCTGAGTCAGAGAAGACGGAGGGGGAAAGGGCCCAAATCATATTTATTTCCTGGTGAATGAAGTACACTCTACGACAAAAAAGTGACGGTCGATGAAAGAATCATCCGAATGGGACAGAAATCGGTAAAGACAAACAAATTATTAAAATTACAGAAAAATTAGACGATTTATTCAAGAGAAAGAGCTTCACAAATAGAGCAAGTAAAATACGCGTGGCGCGTATGCCACCAATTATTCAGTTTGACACTGATTGCTAAAGTTGTTAGCTGTCCTCCTGAGGGATATAGAACCAAATTGTGTCACAAAATTGTTAAGGCTTTCGTAGCCACTCGTTGACAAACTGCCTATTGCCTTCTGTCTCGGGTTCTTCGGCTGACGTTCATCTGATGATTTTATTGACGTTTCGCCAGCACGAGTGGCTGGCATTGTCAAAGCTTCACCCTCCATTGCCGGTGGTGACCTGGAGCCGAGCTCGCGGCCGCAGACTGTATGTACCTGGTGCGCCAACGTCCGAGGGCTTCTCCGCGGTCATTTCCGGTAGCAAGAGGAGAACCGCACCGGAGACTCACTCCTAGGATCGTGGAAGCTCGTCTGTCATAAAAGAGTATTAGAAATGCGCTGGAAACTGAAATGAGAATCCTTCCAGGAAAGACGACGAAGTTCTTACAAAAGCCTGTTAGATATACGTAGACAACATTTCAAAGAAGACTATGCAAAAATTAAACTGTCACCATCGGATATCGGGCATAGAGATGATGAGACTAAGGTAAAAAACGGCCCGCCCTGTTGGCCGTGCGGTCTAATGCACGGTTTTTCCGGGTGGGAAGGAGTGCCGGTCCCCGGCATGAATACGCCCGGCGGATTCGTGTCGAGTTCCCGTGAGCCGGCCAGTCTGTGGATGGTTTTTAGGCGGTTTTCCATCTGCCTCGGCGAATGCGGGGTGGTTCCCCTTATTTCCGCCTCAGCTACACTATGTCGGCGATTCCCGCGCAAACAAGTTCTCCACGTACGCTACACCACCATTACTCTACCACGCAAAATATAGAGGTTACACTCGTCTGGTGTGAGACGTTCCCTGGGGGGGGTCCACCGGGGGCCGAACCGCACAATAACCCGGGTTCGGTGTGGGGCGGCTGAGGGTTGACGTGGACTGCAGTAGTCATCGTGGGGTTGCGGACCACTGCGGCTGCGGAGGGGACGGAGCCTTTCAATCGTTTCTAGGTCCCCGGTTAACATAACATAAAATAACATAAGGTAAAAAAAAAAAGATTGGGACACTTTGAGAGATGTATAGACAGACACTTTTCACTCGTTCAGTACGCGTATGGAACAAGAAAATAATTAATATTGTTTTCATGCTCTCTCCATCATGCATTGTACAGTAGCTTGAGGAGCACATACACAGCTCGACAAAAAAAAAGTGAAGAACCCAGAAAACATAAAAAAATGTTCAAATGTGTGTGAAATCTTATGGGACTTAACTGCTAAGGTCATCAGTCCCTAAGCTTACGCACTACTTAAGCTAAATTATCCCAAGGACAAACATACACACCCATGACCGAGGGAGTATACGAACCTCCGCCGGGACCATCCGCACAGTGCATGACTACAGCGCCCTAGACCGATCGGCTAATCCCGCGCGGCCCAGAAGACATAGTTGGATATCAATGTAACTTGTACATTTACACATCATCGATAGGTTGATGTAAAGAATTACAGATGCAATTCCGACATGTGTAGAACGACAAACAGAGTGGACTAGTGTTGTAACCAGGCCTGGCAGGGTGAGTGATCAGTGTGAAGGATGTGGATACCCCGCGATCTTGTTTGAGAGACAGTATCAGCGCGTGAGATTGCTTGAATGCAGCCCCATTGTGGATCTTCATTTGGCTGTCTGGCTGAATCGGCCAACTTGCAGATTTGTGGGCATTCGTATGTAACAGCCACCCGTTTTTTGACTGCATGGGAATGTGAAGGAAGGCATACTCGTCGTGAAGTTTCCGGTCGACCACGTATGACCCAAGGCAGGATTGCCATATTATGCTCCAATCACATCGCAAATCTTCACATCTGTGCCTGGAATCTGAGAACAAGTAATTGACTCACTTCAGCATTCTGTGCCATCTCGCACCATTTGTTGGAGGCTAGCAGCAACTGGACTCGCCAACTACCGTCCCATGTGTAGGCCGCCGGTAATATCACAATACAAACATCTGCGTATGATGTCGTGATTGGGAAGTATGGACTCCTGATGAATGGAGTCAAAATACGTTCAGCGAGGGAATCGCGGTTCTGCACTACACCGGTTGACATCGTCAGCGACCTGGGGATAGATGGATCCCATTCTTCAAATGTTTTGGGTAGGCACAGCGTTGTTACTCCTGGAGTAATGGAGTGGGGAATCATCAGGGATGATATTAGGTCATGGCTAATGGCACATGAGGGAACTTTGACGGTACAACGATACGTCAAGGACACCTTGTGTCAGCTGCTGAGAATTTTTCCACGTTGTATGGCCGTGGTTCATGGAACTCTTCAATCCCTGACGTTTCGTCCAAGGCAAGACTCAGCACAACCAGGAGCACCTCCGAAGATGTCCAACGTAGCCTTCGACGAAACGTCAGGGATTGAAGAGTTCCATGGACCACGGCCATACAGCCCGGAAAGATTCTCAGTAGCTGAAACATCCGGTCGTGAGACCCTGTGTCGTCATGTGCCACCTCTCAAGGAAAGTATGGTGGAGTCTGGAACCGCAAGACCGCTACGGTCGCAGGTTCGAATCCTGCCCTGGGCATGGATGTTTGTGATGTCCTTAGGTTAGTTAGGTTTAACTAGTTCTAAGTTCTAGGGGACTAATGACCTCAGCAGTTGAGTCCCATAGTGCTCAGAGCCATTTGAACCAAAGTATGGTGGTGCCATTTTTCAACACGATTATACTCGTACACAAATGACTCGTGCCTCTATGAACTGCCACATGATTTTGAAATACTCTCGTTCTAGTGAGATCCCCAGGTATGTCCCTAATAGAACTTCGTCCCAGTTTCAGAAATCAACATATCAAGGACCAGTCACTACAACTGTTGGCTCTCTTGTCTCAGGAGAAACACCATTCCCAATCAAATCAGTGGATTCATCCAGATCAGAGGGAGTGTAAGGTTATACTGGAAAGTTGGCTCATTCTGCCAAGTCCTCTGTAAAATTATGTCCATTTTATAATCACTGAGTTAACTTCACAAACCCTTTCAAGAAGTGAACTTTAATTTCGTTTTCACCTCCCTTTCTGATTGCTTACCTTCTTTGTCAGGCCGTGTATATAGCTACAGAAATACACGCCACGCCAGATTTCACTCTCTTAATTTTGTCTGTGCCCTTAAGAAATTTTTCTGACCATCATGCTAAATGCCGGTGTTAAGAAGAGTCGCTCATTTTCTTGTGACTACAACTGTAGAACTTTTACTTAAATGTGATTTAAGGTAGTTGTTTCACATGTACATAGTGAGTACGTTCCGCTAGAATAATGTGATTTGTTACGGAGAAACTTTATCTCGACAAGTAATTACTGAGAAGAGATCTATTTAAAGAATTTTAACATTTCCGGTAGAATACGCTTAATTATAACCCCGAATGCAATACTAGTCTGGCTAGGTGCTTTAAGTGAAATTCATTAGCAAATGTATGAGAGAAATATTTTGATTATCCTCCCATAATGGTGAAGCAGATGAATGGCGTCTGAAACGCATCTGTTACAAGTTGTTAGATTTCTTCTATGAATCACTTTGCTGTATTCTAGCAGATGTGTACGCTCTCCAGTACTTACTTCCGTGCACAAACATGTTGCTACGACTGATGGAATTTAACGATTTGCGGTACTATTATATCATCGAGAATGTTTCAGTGGCATTCTCTTCGGAAGTTACTCACTATGAAGGGCAGTTCCAGTTGATTCTGAACACACAGCTGCACTTTACATCTTCCCCAGGTTCAATGTGATGTCTCAAGAAGATAAAGTGCCTTGCCTCACAACTAGACATCGAAAAATGACGAAGGCTTTAAGGTCCTTTGGGGGACCTAATTAAACATCTGTGTAAACACCCGCCCTCTTACGAGGATCAGAAAGTATTTCTTCTTATTTTCTTTATTTTCATTTTGCAAGAAAAGTAAATTCCATAACCGTAGGATAATAGTTATTTTCTTACTTTTCTATATAATTACCATCTTTGTTCACAGTTTTTCCACATTGAAACAGTAGCATTTACATCTATGCGGTGTGAAGCGTGGACCTGCTTCCGAAGACAATAGAGCAAGTCTCGTCTCCAGGCATAATTTTCACCAAAACCTCTTCTTCCTTTCATTCCTCAGCCCCCTCATATTGAAGCCCAACAAAAGGTTGGATGCACTTGTATTCCTTGCCTCTTTATTGTGGTAGGTCAAAATTTCGTTTCCCAATATTCACAAACCTTGAAGTAGATCAGTTTTTCAAAATTGGCCGTCACAGCGCCTCCACTGGTGGATAACTGGAGACACATTCCATCTGCTGTTTCCCGATGGTCGTTAGGGATGGTATGGGCAACACGCTGGATGGTGTGTGAAGTCTCTGCAGTCGCTGGCCGGTAGCTCCACGTTGCTTCGGCAAACTGTGTTCGACCTTCAGCTTCTCTACAGCGACGAATCCATCTTCTAACGGCACTGGCGTCCACCGTATCATCTCCATCTCTTTCTCCAGCCTTTCATGAATACGATTGGGCGTTTCACCTTTTGCAGTGAGAAATTCAAAACAATGGTTCAAATGGCTCTGAGCACTATGGGACTTAACAGCTTAGGTCATCAGTCCCCTAGAACTTAGAACTATTTAAACTTAACTAACCTAAGGACATCACACACATCCATGCCCGAGGCAGGGTTCGAACCTGCGACCGTAGCAGTCCCGCGGTTCCGGACTGCAGCGCCTAGAACCGCATGGCCACCGCGGCCGGCTGAGAAATTCAGTTTCAGAATGCCGTCTCATACTTAGGTGAATGTCGGCTGTTTTCTATACTTACGCATTACTTTGATACATTGATGCATGGCGCTGTTTCTACAGTGGGGAGAAGAAGTTTTCAGGAAGTGTTCCGTATTCATGATTACTATATTACTAGTTCAATGAAGAAGAAAGAGGAATTACTTTCTGACTAGTCCTCGTACGATGTTGTGTTTTCTGTGTAAATCCTCCACAATCGCCTTGCGACATTGCAGGCAGTACGATCTCGGTCATCTATCGACAAGAGATTGGGACTTGATCTATGTTTTCAGTGTGCTATGAACAGCAATTTCTCCGTGAACTTGTATACGGTCAAATTATAGTGACCCGCCATTATTCATCATTTCGTTTTGCTGCTTTTGTATTAGTCGAGTTTACAGATAAAATTACTGGATGTCAGATCTGCCTGTTACGGGAAACCATGTTTGCTGCTTTTATCCCATACTCAGTGAATTTTCCTAATTTACATTTCTAAAATGAGTACTTCCTTTAAGTGACAATTGATCTACGAAAATTTGACTAAAAATAGTTATTGTCTGTTATTGCCATTACCAGCACCCTCTGCACATTATCGGGAACAAATTCAAATGGCTCTGAGCACTATGGGATTTAAATTCTGACGTCATCAGTCCCCTAGAACTTAGAACTACCGAAACCTAACTAACCTAAGGACATCACACACATCCATGCCCGAGGCAGGATTCGAACCTGGGACCGTAGCGGTCGCGCGGTTCCAGACTGTAGCGCCTAGATCCGCTCGGCCACTCCGGCCGGCTTATCGGTAACAAACAGCTTGTCATTTGCTACTATATAACATTAATGTGAATTTAGTTAGTGAGTTAACACATCACTTTGTGTCTAACAGTAATTTTGTTGTACAAAGATATTTCGCGGGTGTACAGGGTGGTCAGAAACACTCTTAAAATCTTGTAAGGGCGCTGCTGGGGAGGTTAGGCTCAGAAATAATTGTTAAAAATTTTTTCGATAGGTTGCCCCGTTTCCGAGTTACTTAGCATTGAAGTTAGTCAATCAGGGCGTTACGCTCGCAAATGCAAGCACTTGACAAGCTAAACCGCGGTAATGCACAGACATCTGAATTACCGTGAATTACGAGTTGTTCAAACGCTCATTACTATTTAAAATATGCCTTTTTCGGAACTCATAAAGTGAAGTTTGGATACCAAACGAAGAACATATTAGGCCACACTGCCTCCTGCAGGCTGCAACGATCTGATTGGTTAACTTCAATGTTACTTAAATTGCAAACGGAGCAATGTATCTAATTTTTCTCTTAACAATTGTTTCTCAACACAGCAGTCGTACAAGCTTTTCAGACTTTTCTGACCACCCTGTAAATGCAATTACTTACAGCTTTCACAAATATTTCTTTATCTGCATTATCATGGGTGGCCGAGAAGTGCACACAAACACTAACACTACACATATTTTACAGAACTTCGTTAATAATTAACACTTTTCAACGTCGCTAAACGGCGGGGTCAGGGATTTTCTCTGCCTCGTGATGGCTGGGTGTTGTGTGATGTCCTTAGGTTAGTTAGGTTTAAGTAGTTCTAAGTTCTAGGGGACTGATGACCATAGATGTTAAGTCCCATAGTGCTCAGAGCCATTTTTGAACGTCGCTAAAACACAATGTAAATATTGCTGTTGTATGTCGAGTCCCAGTTGACGTTCACTTGCTGTCGATTGTGTTTGGCGACAAATCTGAATTTCGTTTACTTTCTTACTCTCTCTCTCTCTTTCTCTTTGTGTAAAATTCCTTTGACGTGTTAAATAGTATACCACTGTACAGTGTGGTGTACTGACTTATTATCTGTTTTCCTTCTACTAACGCCTTTTGTATGTAGTAGTTTTACTCTTTTGTGAGTTTATGGTACAGGCTGTGGGTGGATTTTAATATTTGTAAATGTGTTCCTATTTCAGGTGGGTGATTGTTGCGGGAGATTGGGTGGCCAGCAAATGTGCTATTGGAGTTGTTACTTCTTATAGTTCTTAAGTGTTCTGTATATATTATCTTAAAGTTCTTGCAGTTTTGCCCTGTGTATGCTGACTAAAAAGTGTTGCAAACAATTTCATATATATCTGATACGTTGATTTTATTTCTAAACGTTTCCTGTGTTCTGAGATATTTCGTGTTGTATAGTGTGTCTTGTATCCAATACGAAGTCCAAGTTACTTTATAATATTTGTAAACTATTTTATTAATGTAGGTGAGTATGTGACAGTTTGTGATGAGTCTGGCTTGTTGTGTCTTGCATATGTTCCTTGTCTCTGTGTTTTGTTCTCCAGTAATCTTGTACAATGCCTTCTGTAGACGCAACCTGTGCATTTCTCTCCGTTGACATTTTTGTTGGTCTTTATCATGCGGGTGTCCATACCATTTTGCACTGCTATTTGTTTTACAGTGTTTCGCTCCTACGTGTAGTTCATTTTGCTAATGAGTGTTCAGTTTACTTTGTGGAGCACGAATCTGAATCTTGTTTGTTTGTGTGTCAATGGTGGTTTGACTGTTAATGGTAATACTCGTGGTTGTCGGTTTCCTGAATATTGTGAAGTCATGGTTGTTGTTTATCCTTCGTATAATGAGATCCATGAAGTTTATATCCAGTAATTTTGACCCAATATTGCTTGCTTCACTGTGCTGCAATGTAAGGTGTAAATTGTGAATAGTCAGAAACTGGTCTCTAAAAAATTGGGCCAGTAGGAATTTAGCAAGTGGCGCAGTTGTTCGCAAATGCTGTTCACAAACAGTCTAGTAAGCATGAAGTGCATTCGCAATTTGCAGTTGCGAAAGTGGACAACCATTAGTTGTCTAAGGGACTGACGACAAATTTGTGCTGGACCAGGAATCGAACCCAGATTTCCCACTTTACTTGAGTGGTCGTCTTAAGCGCTTTGGCTATGCGTGCGCGACTCATGTCCCAGACTCAAACTTCCAACTTTCTGCGTCACAGCCTGTAATCGCACATACGTTATACACTGAAGCGCCAAAGAAACTAGTATAGACGTGGGTACTCAAATACAGAGGTATGTAAACAAGCAGAAGACGGCACTACTGTCAGCAACGCCTATATAAGACAAGTATCTGGCGCAATTGTTAGTTTGGCTACTGCTGCTACAATGGCAGGTTACCAAAATTTAAGTGCGGTTTGAAAGTGGGACACAGCATCTACGAGGTAGCGATGAAGTGGGGATTCTGCTGTACGATCATTTCACTAGTGTACCGTGAATATCAGGAATCCGGTAAAACACCAGATCTTCGACATCGCTGTTACCGGAAAAGATCCTGCTAGAACGGGACCAACTACGACTGAAGAGAATTATTCAACGTGACAGAAGAGCAACCCTTCCACAGAATAGTGCAGGTTTCACTATTGGGCCATCAACAAGTGTCAGCGTGCGAACCATTCAACGAAACATCATCGTTATGGACTTACGGAACCGAAGGCCCGCTCGTGTATCCTTGAGAATTGCACGACACACAACTTTACGTATCGCCCGGGCCCGTCATCACCGTTATTGGTCTGTCGATGACTGGAAACATGTTGCCTGATCGGACGAGTCTCGTTTCAAATTGTATCGAGCGGATGGATGTAAATGGGTATGGAGATAATCTCATGAATCCATAGAGCCTGCGTGTCAGCAGGGGACTGTTCAAGCTGGTGGACGCTCTGTCATGGTGTTGGGCGCGTGCAGTTGGAGTGATATGGGACCCCTGATACGTCTAGATACGACTCTTGACAAGTGACACGTACGTAAGCAATCTGCCTTATCACCTGCATCCATTCATGTTCATTGTGAATTCCGACGGACTTGGACAATTCCAGTAGGACGTCCAGAATTGCTACAGAGTGCCTTCAGGAACACTCTTCTGAGTTTAAACACTTCCGCTGGCCACTAAATTCCCCAGACATGACATTATTCAGCATATCTGGGATGCCTTGTTACGTGCTGTTCAGAAGAGATCGTACTCTTACAGATTTATGGACAGCTTTGCAAAATTCATGGGATCATTTCCCTCCAGCACTACTTGAGAAATTAGTCGAGGCCATGGCACGTCATGATGCGACACTTTTGCGTTCTCGCGTGGACCCTACACGATATTAGGCAGGTGTGCCAGTTTCTTTGGCTATTCAGTGTATAATTCCTGTACACGGGAGGACATTGTAGTCGAAAGTCTCTGCCTGGTATCGGCGAATAAATACATATTGCAGTGCCTGTGTTGTTAAGAATAATGATGCAATATTGTGCCGGACATGCACGCATGTCAGAAGGTACACTGCATCGTTCTGCCTGACAACACAGGTACTGCGATATCGCAGAAGTGCTAGCGGCGCCGGGCGGTACTCACATCTGCCACATCCTCTCTGGCGGCGTGGGCAGCGCCGGCTCCCTCGAGTGCTGTCGCACCGGCGTGGCGGGCTGCGGCCTCTCCCTGTCCCTCTCCCTCTCCCTCTCCTTGTCCCTCTCCTTCTTGCAGTAGGTCGAGCTGTCCACGGCGGGCACGTGCCGCACCGCCGCTGCCGATGCCGATGACGCCTGCATCTCCGTCGACTGCTCCAGCGGGTTCGCCGTGATCCGTACCTGTGCCCGACACAAGCACTGCAGCTGCGCGCTACATCCCTCCAGAACATGAACGGAGGAGTATTTATGTAGACATCACGAAGGAGACTGATCCAGTGTTTTACTCACATTTGTCATAACGAATCGATAAGCTTCCATGGCAGATTAAAACTTTGCGTCGAGCAGGGATTCGAAACCGAAATATTGAGTAAGGCGGTCAGGCCGGATCGTGAGACGTCCCTGGACAGCTCGGTTGGTAACTGCAATGCCCGTGAAGAAAAGGTTCCCGGGGTTCAGATCCCGATCCGACAGAGTTTCAATGTGCCAATAAGTGTCACAGTTTTCATGTTTCACCATGTCACGCACGCACATTTGGAAAACTTGAATAAAAATAGTACGGCACATCTATACGATAACCGATTCATCGAACAGGAGATACCTTGTATAAGTTTTCCAAACAGCACGGGAGCAAACTCACTCCGCCGCCCTAGGTTTGGGAACACTTTTCGAAACCACACCGCACTAATCACTGATACCCACGACACGATTGTGTAGGCTATCAGCCCATATATGTGAAATTTTCTCTGATTCCATCCATAGGTTACATTAGACGACAGACGTTCAATGTAAGTAATAATAGATCCCCTCCAGGAAACGCGGTGGATTCGTGATTTCCTGTCAGAAATGTCACAGTACGTAGTACTAGATGGAAAGTCATCGAATAAAACAGAAGTAATATCCGGCGTTCCCTAAGAAAATGTTATAAATCCTCTATTGTTCCTGATTTATATTAACGACATAGAAGACAATCTGAGTAGCCCCCTTGAATTATTTGCAGATGGTTCTCTCATTTACCGTCTTGTAAAATTATCAGATGACCAAAACGAATTGAAAAATGATTTAGATAGCACGGATTCTTAAAATATAGTTCTTGTGAATCACAACTAGCTCTTTATACTCATGAAGTGATGATGATGTTTGGTTTGTGGGGCGCTCAACTACGAGGTCATCAGCACCCGTGCAAAGTCCCAGTTTTTTCACAGTCCAATTTTTTTTCACAATCCGTTGTAGCCACTGTTATGATTGATGAGGAGGATGATGAAACGATGAGGACAACATAGGCACCCAGTCCCCAGGCTAAGAAAAGTCCCCAACCCGTGAGCCATAGGTATACTCATGAAGTAATGAGTGCTGTCGACAGACGATATCAAATTGATTCCATACTTTTAGATTTCCAGAATGCTTTCGATACCTTTCCTCACAAGCGTCTTTTAACCAAACTGCATGCCTGCGGAATATCGCCTCAGTTGTGTGGCTGGATTCGTGATTGCTTGTCAGAGAGGTCACAGTGCGTAGTAATAGATGGAAAGTCATCGTGTAAAACAGAAGTAATATCCGGCGTTCCCCAAGAACGTGTTATAGGCCATCTATTGTTCCTGATCTGTATTAACGACATAGGTGACAACCTGAGTAGTCCTCTTAGATTGTCTGCAGACGATGCTGTCATTTACCGTCTTGTAAAGTCATCAGATGACCAAAACGAATTGCAAAATTTTGCTAACTGTATGGTGCGAAAAGTTGCAATTAACCCTGAATAAAGAAAGGTGTGAAGTTATTAATATGAGTACTAAAAGAAGTCCGCTAAATTTCATATACGCGGTAAGTCACACAAACTGATGGCCGTAAATTCTACTAAATAGTTAGGGATTACAATTAAAATAACCAAAATTGGTACGATCACATAGACAATGTTGTGGGTAGAGAAAACCAAAGACTTCGATTCATTGGCAGGACGCTTAGAACGTGCAACAGGTCTACGAAGGAGACTGCTTACACCACGCTTGTCCGCTCTAGCCTGGAGTACTGCTGTGCGGTGTGGGATCCGCATCAGATGGGACTGACGAATGGAATCGGAAAAGTTCAAAGACGGGCGGCTCGTTTTGTACTATCGCGAAATAGGGGAGATAGTGCCACAGACATGATACGTGAATTGGAGTGCTAATCATTAAAACAAAAGCGTTTTCCGTTGCGACGGGTTCTCATGAAATTTCAATCACCAGTTTTCTCCTCCGATTGCGAAAACATTCTGTTGGCACCCATCTACATAGGAAGAAATGGTCAACACGATAAAATAAGAGAAATCAAAGCTCGCACAGGAAAATTTAAGTGCTCGTTTTTCCCGCGCGCCATTCGAGAGTGGAACTGTTGAGAGACAGCTTGAAGGCGGTTGATTGAACCTTCTGCCAGGCGCTTTATTATGAATAGCAGAGTAATCACGTAGATGTATATGCAGATGTGGAACGTTCATGGTTCCCGAACTCATATAAACAATTTTTCATTAACGGTCACCAGTATTCTGCTCGCAATTTATGTGACGACCGACCACATGCAGATATCGTCGATGCCTTCGCTAACGTCTATTCCCCGATTTCTTACGAATATATTTTATTAACATGGTGGTTCATGCGGTATCTAACTGATGGTCATTTTTTTCCTATTAAGGTAGTCGCTACGAGTCTTTAAATGAATGCCTCATAGAAGGAAAGAGTAAAACATCATAACAACCGAAGTCCAATTCAGTATATTTAGTCACATTAACCATTGTGGTTACAAGTAGCTCCTATTATGTTCCTTTTTGCTATAATTTAATAGGATATTCCAGTGTTTATACTGTGGCAGAGTGGACACCGGTGACTTTTTGGTGTCATCTTAGCAGCTGTCTCAATGAAAGGTGAGTCACATTGATGGAAGTTGCTGAAAATTACTTTACCATAGCCGCAAGCTGCGTAAAACAACAACAGTATTTTTTTCTTTTCTTTCTTTATATCCACCTGATCCTTCAAGATACTTATCCTTAAATCCTATGTAAAGTGTGCCTTGTTATGGCAAAGTAAAACTTAGAAAACCATTGTACAAGTATCACCTACACCAATACGAAAGCCATTTTTATGAACATAAATTAATTTTAATAGCGTCAAAATGTATTAGAAGCGATCTCCAAGAACAATTATCGTATGAGCGGCCGTTTAGATAAAAACACAGGACTCGTATCCATAATGAGTGTTCAAATTCCCTACCGTTCGTTCCTAATCAGCTTCTGCGTATTTGTTTATGAAGCATTTGTTATGCGTGTATTATGTGACAGATCGCACCGTGGACCCTCCCGTAGTGGCAACTAACTTGGTTGTGTGACAGGATACAGCCACGCTTCAGTTCACAGAATCGTGCGTTCTTGCCGGCAGTCTAAGAGTGGAAAGTGATGCCTTCGTGGGCAACCACAACGGCTTGGTCTTAATGCCATTTCCCCCTGCGGGTTCGGGGGTAAGAATAGGCCCGCGGTATTCCTGCCTGTCGTAAGAGGCGACTAAAAGGAGTCTCAAACGTTTCGGCCTTCTGTGATGGTCCCCTCTTGGGTTTGACCTCCTTTTTTCTTCCAAATTTCCGTCGTCAGTGCGTGCCATTTGGGGAAGGACACCTTACGTGGTGTTTTTGTATTGGTCCATCATGCTCCACCATCTTGCATGTTACCTATTGTCGTGTGGGGGGGACTACACCCAACATCTTCTGGGTGGTCTCCTTCTCGCCTTGTGCACACTCTTCTTCTTAGCGCCTACGACAACTGTGGACCCTTTAAACACCTAAAATCCAGCACGGTAGCCAGTCCGTTGTGGTGGGGTCGTCATGTACCCTCTTGGTGGTAGCCCCCTGACCACGCAGGGATCGCACTACAGATGCCTGAGCTGTTTCCTCCCCATGCATGCCAAGGAGTATGTGCCCATCTTGTCTGGGGCACGGGGACTCCGGGCAATGGGATATCGGCCAGGTACCCGTTGCTTTGGCTGGGTGGCGCCCTTGGGGAGAGCCCTCGTTCGGAGTAGGTGGCATCTGGGCGGATGTGGCGCAATGAAGCGCAATAAATCACATCAAGCTGGTGGTCGCACGGCCACCAGCGTCTCTAAGCGAGGTAGAGTCGACTTCGATGCTGCGCAGTATGACCCTCAGACGTTCCCCTCATTGGCTGCGCCATGGGAGGGACGCCGATCTAGTGCCAAGCGAGAGCCTTACGTACCGCAATACCTTGTCTGCAGCAGGACTGATGGTGACTCCTTTCTTCCGACGAAGCCTATGTTTTTTGTGGAACACCTGGAGGATAAGTTTGGGGAAGTGGCGGGGTTGTCAAAAATGAGGAATGGGTCCATCCTCCTCAAGACGTCCTCCCCAGCCCAGTCACGAGCGTTGCTCTTGTGTGATAAGCTGGGTGACGTCCCTGTTACCGTCACTCCCCACAGTAGCTTAAATATGGTCCAGGGGATTATTTACCATCGTGACCTCTTGTTGCAATCCGATGACGAGCTGAGAGCCGACTTAGAACGACGTGGTGTGCATTTTGTCCGTCGCGTCCATCGAGGACCCAAGACAAACAGGGTGGCCACCGGTGCCTTTATCTTGGCCTTTGAGGGTGATGTCTTGCCCGAGAAGGTCAAGGTGATGGTTTACCGTTGCGACGTCAAGCCATACGTGCCTCCCCCGATGCGGTGCTTCCAGTGCTGGAAGTTTGGGCATATGTCCTCCCGTTGCCCATCCAGCGCTACATGTCGAGATTGCGGACGCCCCTCTCATCCTGATTCTCCATGTGCACCTCCGCCTGTATGTGTTAACTGTGGGGAGCACCACTCTCCATGCTCGCCGGATTGCCCCGTTCTTCATAAGGAGCGGAAGATCATGGAATTTAAGACCCTGGACCGGCTTACTTATCGAGAGGCTAAACAGAAATATGAAAGGTTGTATCCTGCTTCCCTTCGAACATCTTATGCTGCAGCCACGTTATCGTCGCCCGCACGAGCGACGGTTGTCGCTTCATCTGTGCCGCCTTCAGTGGGCCCTCGGGGCCATGTATCTCTGTCTGCCCCCCTCGTGCCTGGGGGCAAGCCTTCCTCTCTTGCCCCCTTAGCAGTTGGGGGCAAACCCTCTTCTGTCGCTCCCCCCAAGCTTACTTCGGGAGTGACATCTGCTCCACAACCGGGAGGCTCGATTCCTCCCCCTCCTTCTCCGGCGGCGTTGCCTCCGCCGGTTCCTCTCTCGCGGAAGGGGTCCCTCGGGGCTGTCCCTTCCTCCGTTTCTTCTCCTTCCCAGCCAGATGTCAGCCAGTGGCTGAAGGTTCCGCCACCTGCTGGTCGTAGGGCTTCTGCGTCGTCGTCAGCCTCCGACGCTCCTTCAGAGAAGCTCTCCCAGCCCTCTCACCCTAAGGGCAGACGCGAGAAGAAGGAACGGAATGTGTCCAAGAAGGACGTTCCGGCGGTTTCAGCACCGCCTGCAGTACATAGTCCTGGCTCCGGGGATGAGGTGGAGATCCTCGCCTCTGCCGCGGATCTCGCCCTCACGGAACCCTTGGGGGCCTCTCCTATGGACTCGGCTGACTCTCCCCTAGTGGCGGCGGTTGGCTCTGAAGCGCTGTCTGCTTCTTAGTCGCCTTCACGCCCTCCCAGTCCCTTCCTGCTTCCATTCTCCAATGGAACTGCGGCGGTTATTTCCGCCACCTGCCAGAGCTCCGGATGCTTCTGAGTGATTCCCCTGTTCTCTGCATTGCTCTGCAGGAAACTTGGTTTCCTGCACTGCGGACCCCCGCCCTTCGCGGTTATCGGGGATACTATAAGAACCGTGCTGCCTGTCAACGAGCGTCAGGTGGGGTTTGCCTCTTTGTTCACCACTCTGTCTGTAGCTCGCTAGTACCCCTTCAGACGCCTTTAGAGGCAGTTGCTGCCAGGGTTGAGCTCTCGCCGGCTATTACTGTTTGCTCTGTTTACATTCCTCCGGATGGGGAGCTCCCCCGCCATGTCTTGGCTGCGCTGCTGGCTCAACTCCCACCACCATTGCTGCTTCTGGGCGATTTGAATGCCCACAATCCTCTATGGGGTGGGACTGTCTCCGATGATCGCGGTCGGACCGTGGAGCATGTGTTGGCTCAGCTCGACCTTAGCCTCTTGAACACCGGTGCTCCCACGCATTTCAGTGTGGCCCATGGCTCGTTCTCGGCCATCGATCTCTCTATTTGCAGCCCTGGACTTGTCCCATCACTCCACTGGAGGGTGCATCCTGACCTGTGTGGCAGTGACCATTTTCCCATCTATTTGTCACTGCCACAGTGTCATTCTTCTGGGCGCTTGCCCCGCTGGGCTCTCCACAGGGCTGACTGGCCAGCTTTTACTTCCGCTGTAACCATTGCGTCTCCCCCACAGGGTGACATTGACGAGGTGGTCCGTGTTTTCACCACGTCCATCATTTCGGCGGCCGAGGCTGCCATCCCCCGTTCCTCTGGCCTCCCTCGGCGGAAGGCTGTCCCCTGGTGGTCGCCGGAGATTGCTGAGGCTATTCGCGACCGTAGGCGGGCTCTCCAGCGTCATAGGCGGCACCCGTCTCTGGAGACCCTCCTCGCCTTTAAGAGGCTCCGTGCCTTCGCCCGTCGTCTTATTGCACGGCGTAAGCAGGAGTGCTGGGAGAGGTGCGTCTCCTCCCTGGGCTCCCGTGTCTCGTCCTCGCACGTGTGGTCCCGGATCCGGCGGATTTATGGCTCCCAGACCCCTATGGGTGTCCCTGGGCTCTCCTTGGACGGCGCTGTCTGCACGGACGCTGCCGCCATTGCTGAACGGCTAGCCGCGCACTTTGCTCAGAGCTCTGCGACTGCATCCTATCCCCCCGCCTTTCGCTCTCTAAAGGAGCGAGCCGAGCGGACGCCGTTCTCATTCCACACGCGTCGTTCTGAAACATACAATGCTCCTTTCAGCGAGAGGGAATTCCTCGCCGCCCTCGCCGATTGCCCTGATACAGCACCAGGCCCAGACAGCATCCACGTGCAGATGCTGAAGCATCTCTCCAGGGACTGCCAGAGACACGTTCTCGCGATATTTAATCGCATTTGGAGCGAAGGCGTGTTCCCGTCGCAATGGCGGGAGGGCGTTATTGTCCCCATCTTGAAACCCGCTGCGGACCCACTGGCGGTGGACAGCTATCGTCCCATTACCCTCACCAACGTTTTGTGCAAATTGCTCGAACGTATGGTGGGGCGGCGTTTGTGTTGGGTCCTTGAGTCGCGCGGTCTCCTCGCTCCATCCCAGGGTGGCTTCCGTCGGGGCCGGTCTGCAGTGGACAATTTGGTGCGGCTGGAATCTGCTGTCCGTACGGCTTTTGCCCGACGTCAGCATCTTGTTGCTGTATTTTTCGATCTGCGGAAGGCGTATGACACCACATGGAGGCATCATATCCTCGCCACGTTGTATGAGTGGGGTCTTCGTGGTCGGCTCCCGGCTTTTATTCAAACCTTTCTATTGCACCGCTCTTTCCGGGTGCAAGTCGGTGCCGTCTCTAGTTCTTCTTATACACAGGAAAATGGGGTCCCACAGGGCTCGGTGTTGAGTGTGTCCTTATTCCTAGTGGCCATTAATGGTCTGGCTGCAGCAGTGGGGTCGTCGGTGTCTCCTTCTTTGTATGCCGACGACTTCTGCATCTCATTTAGCTCCACGACTACGGGAGTCGCCGAACGCAGGTTGCAAGTCGCCGTTCGCAAGGCAGCATCATGGGCTCTGGCTCATGGTTTTCAGTTCTCTGCTGCCAAGACTCGGGTTATGCACTTCTGCAGGCGTCGGACGGTCCACCCTCATCCTGACCTTTACCTTGACGGCCACCTGCTTGAAGTGGTGGACACTTGCCGCTTCTTGGGACTCGTGTTTGATGCCCGGCTCACATGGGTTCCTCATGTTACTCGGCTGAAGCAAAAATGCTGGCGGCACCTCAACGCCCTCCGCTGCCTTAGCCACACGTCTTGGGGTGCGGATCGCTGCACGCTGCTGCGATTGTACAGAGCCCTTGTGCAGTCTCGGCTTGATTATGGGAGCCTGGCTTATGGGTCTGCATCACCCTCAGTGTTGCAGTTGTTAGACCCCATACACCACTGTGGGGTCCGGCTTGCAACTGGCGCTTTTCGAACGAGCCCCGTGGATAGTCTACTGGTGGAGGCCGGGGTTCCACCGCTGCGGATTCGCCGTCATCGTCTGCTCGCCGACTATGCTGTCCACGTACATTGCTCGCCAGGCCATCCCAATCGTCGCTTGCTTTTCCCTGCCATGGTCCTCCATCTGCCCGAACGGCGACCTAGGTCTGGGCTTTCCGTCGCTGTCCGCGTTCAGTCCCTGCTGTCGGAATTGGGTTCATTCCCTCTTCCGCCTCCCTTCCGGGTCCGTGCACCTACGCCTCCCTGGTGTTTGTCCCGGCCGTCCGTCCGTCTGGACTTGGCACAGGGACCCAAGGACTCGGTTCCGCCTGTGGCCCTCCGTCGCCGTTTTCTTGCGCTCCTCGCCTCATTTCCGGGCTGTGAGCCTGTCTACACTGATGGTTCCCTGGTTGATGGTCGCACTGCCTACGCTTTTGCTCACGCTGCCCATGTTGAACAGCGCTCCTTGCCAGCTGGCTGTAGTGTTTTTACTGCAGAGCTGGTGGCCATCTTGCGCGCTCTTGAGCATATGCTTTCCTGCTCAGGTGCGTCCATCGTCATCTGCAGTGACTCCCTGAGCAGCCTCCAGGCCATCGACCGCTGCTATCCCTCTTCTCCTCTGGTGTCCTCTATTCGGGAGTCTGTTTCCACCATTACCCACTCTGGTCGTTTGGTGGTTTTTGTTTGGACGCCAGGTCACGTTGGCATCCCAGGGAACGAACGTGTTGACAGGCTGGCCAAAGGGGCGATAGACGCCCCAGCTTTGGAGATCGGCCTTACGGCTCGCGACCAGCAGCTGGTGTTGCGCCGTAAGGTGCTTGGGATGTGGGCAGCTGAGTGGCGTGGCATGACAGCCCCGCATAAACTGCGGGCTGTCAAGGAGACGACCGCTGTGTGGCGTTCCTCCCTGCGGGCTTCTCGCAGGGACTCAGTGGTCCTGTGTCGGCTGCGCATCGGCCATACATACCTGACGCACGGCCATCTGTTGCGTCAGGAGGATCCCCCCCTGTGTCAGTGTGGGTCCCGGCTGACGGTCGGCCACATTTTGCTGGAGTGTCCACGACTGCGCACACTCCGGCATTCTTTTAATCTCCCGGGCACTTTGGCTCTGGTTTTATCCGATGATGCCTCCATGGCTGATGACGTTTTAAATTTTATCCGTGGTAGTCCGTTTTATGGTTCGATTTAGGGAGGTCCTGCACCTTTCCCTTTCTGTGTCTTTTGTCCTTGTGTCTGTTGCTGTTCTGGTGTGCCATGCGATGGTTGACTCTTTCCCATTTTTGTTCTCGTGGTCAGTCAACCAGTCTCCGGCCATCTTCCTTTCTTCTGTTTCTTCTGTTTCTTTCTGTCTGGTGTTCCTCTGTCCTGTTCTTGTCTGTAGTGTTTGTTGCTGCATTTGTGTTCTTTTAGCGCCTGGGGGGACGTCTCCTCCCCCTTTGGTTTATCCCTGCTCTGTTGCTTTTCGGCTTGCCTGATTTTGGAATGGGGGACTGATGACCTTCGCTGTTTAGCCCCCCTTAAACATCCCAACAACCACCACCATCTTAATGCCATTAACTTGCTGCCGATGAAGAAGAGAATGGAATGGCACTACAGACGGGAAACGTGACAGAACGCTCAAGAAAAGTTGTTAAGTTCGGTAAGTGTATGGTGTGCAAATTACAGCAGGAGGGAACAATGTTGTGCGAGCTGAGATTCAAGTACCCAGAAGCAAAGTGCACGTAAGAGACAGGCAATTGAAGATATGGATAAACGTTTTTTTATTAGGCATCCATTTTCACGATATTATGTACTTTGGGTATACTTCAGACCTTTTGCTGCAGATAACTGGACTTCAAGGAAACTCTGAGAAAAATATTCTCTCTATGGATTTTCTGTCTCAATAAGGAAGTCTATGTTATGATTAACTAGCAAAATGAAACGGCCCAGTGATTTGTTCAGGCGAATAAATGATGTCAAAGTGTGCCAGGAATGTTTCCAGATAATAGCGGCGATGAATCTTCAAGAATACGTAGAAGAACCTAAAAGAAATGGAGGAACTATTAGAATCACGTTGGTTATAGCAAAGGGTAGACCACCACCACTACAGAAGCAGTTCTAATGTTGCGCCTGATAGTGGAAGCAAGACTTAAGAAGAATCAAGACACTTTCATAGGATTTTTCGGACTAGATAAAACAGTCAACAGTGCACAATGGTGCACGATGTTATAAATTCTTAGAAAAATATATATAAGTTTTAGGAAATACAGTAACGTGCAATATGTATAAGGCACAAGAGTGAACAATAAGAATGGAAGACCAAAAACATAGTGCTCGCATTAGAAAGAGCGTAAACAAAGTATGAAGTCTCCACTACTGTTGAATACGTGCGCTGAAAAACGAATAATGGAAACAAAGCAAAGGTTCTGAAGTGTGACTGAAATTCAGGGGGAGAGGATATAAAATTCTTTGGTGACAAGTGAGAAGGAATCACAGGATCTTTGGATGGAATGAACATGGTGCGCTATATGCAGGTCGGTCACGAAGAGTCTGAAAATCTGGTAAGGGTGTTGCATGGTAGATTGTAAGAAAAGATTTCGATACGTTGTGCCGTTAATGAGCATTGAAGGCAACAATCAGACCGTTGCGCGCCAAATTCAAGGGGACCGCCAGATACAATTAGTGACAGTTTTTCTCATAACGTAGATGATAGCGTACGAGACTGAGCCTTTGGCTCTGGTTTGATTCTTACTACTTACTACTGTCCCGTATCAATTTTTGGTATGGCTCTCTCGTTCGGCTTTAGGAAACCAAACAGAGTACACGTTTGTCGGCACCGTGTCTGGGCGGCCGCCTGAGTTTGCGTGCGCAAGGCCTGATTGGCTAACTTCAACTCGGAAACGGCGATATGTATCGATTTTTTTTTATTTCGTAAAGCAGCGTACCCTGCAAACACGTACAAGTTCTTCGGGCAGTTTCTGATCAGCCTGTGGATTGACAGTAAACAGAAGGACGAAAGTAATGGGGAGAAGTACAAATAAGGTTAGAGATAGACTTACCAAAATTGGAGAACACGAGGTTGGCGAAACAAGAGAGTCTGCTGTCTTGGAAGCAAATAACATATGACAGACGCAGCAAGGAGGACATAAAAAGCAGATTAGCAAAGGGAAAGAGGGCACTACTGGTCAATAGACATTTGTTCCTCTCAAAAATCGGACTAAATTTGAGGAAGAATTTTGTGAGATCGTTTGGAGTACGGTCTTCTAACGAGGTGAGTCGTGGACTGTGAGCAAAAGGAAAATAGAGTCGAAGATGTGGTGCTATGGGCTGATGTTGAAAATCAGATGGACTGATAAGGAATTTTCTCTGCAAACTCGGTGAAGAAAGGAACATTTGGAATATTGACAAGAGCGACTGGCATGCAGATTGATTTGAGAAATCAAGAATAACCTCCATGGCACTACTAGTGGGAGTTAGTACAAACCGTAGTGAAAGGTAGAGATCCGAATGTATCCTACAAATAATTGAAGACGTCGGATTTAAGCACAACTCTGAGACGCAGAAGCTGACATAGCGTGATGGGTGGCGTTAAAGACAGTTTATTCAAAAAACGGAGGCATAATTGCACAGGTATCACTTGCTGAGCGATTAATTTTGAACTATGCCAGCCTTGTGGTATGGACGTGTAGCATGTGATAGCGTTCTTGCTGTGAGAATACGCTTATACTAATCCCAGTTCCTGATCCTCGAACATAAACACCATTGCGCTGCTTGTCTAACCAGTTCTCCGTTTTACCGGGTAACAGGTCCCGCTACGTGAGTCAGCAATCGCTCCTGGAGGTCACGATGCTGCCGAGAGCAGGCAGCTTACCTTGCAGTTGTTGTTGTTGTTGTTGTTGACGACGGCGTGGCCGGAGGCGCGCTCGAGCGTGGCGCGGCCGAGCCAGACCCAGTCGTGCGCGTTGGTGGTGGTGGGCTCCTGGCCCTTGGGCGGCCCCCCGCCGGCGGCGCCCGCCCCTCCGGCCGCCCCCAGGCACGCCGCCCCCGAGCTGGACGCCCCCGAGCTGCCGCCGGCCGCCCCCAGCGCCGGGCCGCGCGCTCCCAACGTGGCCGCCTCCATCGGCGTCAGGGGCTTGAACTTGGACGCGTACACCACGCAGGAGACCACGAAGACGACGATGGCGAAGCAGAAGGCAGCCAGCAGCACGTACATGCCGATCTCGAGCGGCGTCAGGCTGACGGCGGGCTGGCCGTGGGCGGCGCCGGGTCCCAGGTGGTGGTGCGACACGCCGCCGCCGCCCACGTGTGAGCCGCGCACGCCGGACCCGCCGCCCAGACCGGACACCGCCGCCGAGTGCTGGCGCGCCTGCACCGTCGGCTCGTGGTTGTTCTCGTCTTTCAGCGGAAACCCTGTCACCACACAAAGCACGCATTCAGTATAAGCCGTGTGGAGCCACGTAAATTTCGTGACTGCGTTGTTCAGGCTCTTATAGAATCATCGAGTGCCGAAACTGTTCTACATTAACAAATTCAACAAAAATTAGTCATCCCTAGACCGTGCAAAGCCTCCTCTATCCTTGAAAATGACCTAAACTGTGGGACAGAGGATATCCTCAAGTTTCTTCTGGTATACAAGGACATTGATGATCAGATCCCTTAGAACTTCCATACTCCTAGCAGTTGGTCGCTAAGTTCCACCCAGTGTTCCAAATTGTCCCCTATGCAGAGTGATTCTTTTAACGTTTAGAAACCGCTGAGAAAAGTAAGACACATGGGGCTGCAAACGTCGGAAAATTCCCCAAAAGTGAATTACAAATATGAAGGTAGTATCTGTTCCCGAAAGAACAGATACCACTGAAGACCGTGCAGCTTCTCTAGAATGAAATGATAATTAAATCAACACCCCTATCTGCAAACAGGCATTGATATACATCATTGGGGACATGTTGAAATTGTGTGCCCCGACCGGGACTCGAACCCGGGATCTCCTGCTTACATGGCAGACGCTCTATCCAATGTTTTTCCCCTCTATGTTGTTCGTTGCATTTGTTCGGTGTGGGTGTCCCAGGACGCTCGTACAAGTTCAGTGCTGAGCCGTTGACTCGGATTTTTATTACGCAATGTAGCTAACGCTCTGACCAAACATGCTGAGCTACCGTGCCTGTAACCATCTGGGGCACAGAGGATAGTGCGCCTGCAGGGACTTATCCCTTGCACGCTCCCCGTGAAACCCACATTCCCAACATGTCCACACAACTACATTCGTAGTGCGCCTAATAGATGTTTGCCCATCACACTCATTACTCGTGGCAGATTACTATCAAGTCCCGCACGAGTTGGGGCATAGCGTGTGCGTTCGCACATGAAGGTCAATGGCCGGGTAGCCATATTTTAACTATATATGAAGATAGTATCTGTTCCCGAAAGAACAGATACCGTTGATGACCGTGCAGCTTCTTTATAATGATTTTCAACGTGTCCCCAATGATGTATATCAACGCCTGTTTGCAGCTAGGGTATCGATTTAATTATAATTTCGTGAATGACAATTGTTAGACATTTGTCATCAATAGATGACGTACTTGGCCGCGTGTGCAACGGTTGAACCTATCGATCTGTCGCACCGGATCATTCCAATCCAAGTCAATTATTCAGGTCTGTGTGGCTCCCGGCCTACATGTGCTCGTGGGACTCAGGGTTCGAATCTTGCATCTGGCAAATTGACTGAGACAATTATGAGTTTACAGTAAGGTGTTCACTTATTAATTTATTTACCAGTCTCGCGGTCTCCGCTGGTTTATTGCAAGGTACAGCATAACGATACTCCAAGCTTCCGAATTGCATCTTAACCAGCAAATAACGTATGTTCTCTTTACTACATAAGATCTGTAAACAAAAAAAGAACGGACAAAAAGAAAGAACTAGAAAAAAGAACAGCTTTTCATGGTTACAGCAAGGATAACAATTTTGTAACTTTTCACAACACATCACATTTACAAAATGTGTTCGAAATGTGTACCGTCTGCTTGAATGCAATTATTGCATTGCTCAATCGTCCCCCTATGCTCACGTTCATAAATCCCTTTCGTTTTTTGGATGTGACGTCACATGTTCAACATTTGTTATCCACTTTTGGCGTACTGCCCGACTTCAGCACCCCATATGTCTTATATTACATTACTTTTTTCAGCGTCATTTACGTCGGTTCGGGATTTTTTAAATCTTTCAAATACCTATTTTTAATCAAATTCCAAACGGCAAGTGCGCTGCATTCTGTACGTACTATGAAGGTGTCTATATTACTCTTAAAGCTGGATAATGGTTACATTTCTTCTCTACAGTGTATAACACAGCATGCAGTGTTAACGCTTGCCGCCGAAGAACGACTTGCAACTAATTACGTGAATAATGATGACAAAAACAGGGGTTGTAGTTGAATCCACCTTTGTTTATTCTTTTTAACACATCTTACCATTTTCGACACCAAATTGTTTCACCTTCAGGCCCCAAGCATAACTTGCCATCCACAACCGTTTTCGTGTGCAATGAACAAAATCATATGCAGCGGGCCAAAATTAACTGGATTCAGTGCCTTCCATGGCAATAACAAGACCAGCATGGTCAGACGACCAAATATTAAGACCATAGGAGGTCGACAGGAATGCAGTACGTCAACGACATAGTACCATTGATCCCTATCGGTAACTCATCCGTGTCGCTAAGTAACCAGCGGCGTCCTATAGCGCATCTTTGGTGTACACAAAGTCCCGCACACCGCAGTTCACTAACGTATTAACGGATGCCACTGCCTGGTCATTTGTACTTTTTCACGTTAAATTACGCACAATTTTACCTCCACAACATATACATTGTTATTTACATATACTTTACGAAAATACCCAGCATATTATTAAGATTGATATACATGCTGTCTAACATGTATCGCATACGTCCTGTCCTATTAGGTAAAGGTGACGTAGAGTAACAGGTATTCTAGGTCATGAGACCGTCAACTTGTCAGCAATCGATATCAGTTGGTGGTATCCACGGTTTCTGCTCCAAGCCATCGTCTTCACACGATAGCACTGGGTATAACATCTTATCTTTTATTTTTCACTTAATTTTTATTACATTAGATACTTTGTTTTGTTCTGTTGCACTCCAAATTGCAGAGTACGGGACGAAGACGATGCACATCGGGTAGAAACCGGTCATCACTTACGAATATAGGTGTTGTGATCCGATCAAGATTGTTCTACGAGTATATAATATTTTGTTGCTGTTCATTGTGATCGTTGCTACACCCAATGTGTTTATAACGGTTATTCTCTATTTTCTATCTTTGTCAGCTATGTCGTTTCCCCGTATCCTGGCAACCATCTAAGACCACAAGCTTGCAACAGTATTGGAGTCGCTTTAGGGAATCAAGGATGAGCTGAATCAATTGGTTTATGAACTACCTTTGTTGGATCGCGTGCAGCGCACTGAGTGAGCCATGACAGACAAAAAACGTTGTCCTGTGATGCATGTGAGAAGCACCTCTGTCGGTGTTCATGTATACGCAAGTCGATATGCGATAGGGTACTTGACTGTCAAACGTGGAATGTAATCGTGAAGACTTGCAGCCTTGAAAGCCGGGAGTGTTCACAGCATACCTGTCCTGACGATGTAGCAGATAGGCCAAGATTCCGTCACCGAAACTAAACGTCCTGGTTCATGTTTACGGTAACCTCAATGAACATGCCCAAGTTGCGGTTCGAATGACATCTGTTTTTCTCAAAATTTCGAATATCTTGTACCATTTTACATTTTCTACCGATTTTTCCTCGTCGAAAAATCCTATGAACGTGTCTTGATTTTATTTCAGTCTTACTTTCGTTATCAACCGCAGCGTCGGAAATGCCTCTCTGGTGCCTTTACCCTACCTAAAGTCAAACTGATCGTAATCTAACGCATCCTCAGATTTGTTTTCCATTCTTATACATATTATTCTTGACACGAACTTGGATGCATGACCTGTTAAACTTATTGTACAATAATTCTCGCATCTGTCGGTTCTTGCTATATTCGGCATTGTGTGTATGATGTTTTTCCAAAATTCTGATGGTATATTGCCAGTCCCATAGTTTCTACAACCCAATGTGAACAGCCGTCTTGTTGCGATTCCCCTAATGATTTTAGAAACTCCGATGGAATGTTATCGATTCCTTCTGCCTTCTTTGATTTTAAATCTGCCAAAGCTACTAAATTCTGATACTGGAGCCACTATCTATTTCCTATAGACCTCCGTTTCTTCGTCTATCACGCCATCAGAGAAGCCGCCCCTCCCCCTCGCAGAGGCCTTCGATGTACTGTTTCCACTTATCTAATCTCTCGTCTGCATTTAACAGTGGAATTCCTATTGCACTCTTAATGCTACCGCCATTGCTTTTCATTTCACCGAAGGCTGTTTTGACTTTTCAATAAGCTGAGTCAGCCCTTCCGAGAATCATTCCTTTTTCATTTCTTGACATTTTTCAAGTAGCCAATGCACTTTACGTTCCCGAACTTCCCATTTATTTCGTTTCTAACTGACTTGAATTTCTGTATACCTGTTTTTCCCCGAACCTTTTTGTACTTCCTTGTTTCATCGATGAAGTGAAGAATTTCTTCTCTTGTCCTTGGTTCCTTTGCAGTTACCTTCCTTGTATCAACGTTTTTCTTTCAAACTTATGTGACTGCCCTTCTTAAAGATGTCCATTCCTCTTAAACTGAATTGCCAACTGACTTATTCCGTATCGCAATGTCTATAGCCTTGGGGAACTTCAAACGTATCTCTACATTACTTAGTACTTCCGCATCCCACTTCTTTGCGCAATGATTCTCCCTAACTAGTCTCTTAAACTTCAGCCAACTCTTTATTACTACTAAATTGTGATCTGCGTCTATATCACCTACTGGGTACGCCTCACAATCCAGTATTTGATTTCGGAACCTATGCCTAACCATGATGTAATCTACGTAAGCCTTTTCCAAGTGCATCTCTTCCTCTTGTGATTCTTGAACATAAAATTCGCTATTACCATCTGAAATTTACTGCATAACTCAATTAATCTTCTTTCTCTCGCATTTCTACTATGAAACTCATATCCTCCCGTAACCTTTCTTGTACTCCTTCCCCTACAACCGCATTCCAGTCCCCTCTGAGTATTATATTTTCATTTCCGTTCACGTAACGTATTACCCATTCAGTATCGTCATATGCTCGTATGTATACCTGAGCTATTGTTGTCAGCGTTGGTTTGCTGTCGATTCTGATGAGGACAACTCTATCACTGAATTGTTTACAGTAACTCACACTATGTCCTCCCTTCCTATTCATAACGAATCCTACTCCCTTTATACTACTATCTGCTGCTGTTGATATCATCCTACACTCGTCTGACCAGAAATCCTTGTCTTCTTTAAATATCACTTGACTGTAGTGGGCATAGTGGATGAGAACTGTAGAGCCGAAATTGTTCATCGTTTTTAAAAAGGAAGCGTGTCACCAAGACATTCACTTTTCCAATTTAATCCCAGGTCATCTAAAACATTGCTTCACCTATTTCGTGGAAACACCACGAAGGCAACGTTAGAGAGATTTGAGATCTCGTGGAGGTTTGCCAACAACTGTCCTTCTGGCACAGCATCGCCATTGGAAACTGAAGCGTGGAGAAGTAAAAGTAGAGATGGAAAGCTGATCAGGGTTTAATGTCCCGTCGACAGTGAGGTCAGAAGTTCGGATTGTATCGAAAATGGGACAGGAAATCGGCCGTGCCCTTTCAAAGCAACCATCCCGGCATTTGCCTGGAATGATTTAAGGAAATCTCGGGAAATCTAAATTTGGATCTCCGTACGCGGATTTGAATCGTCGTCCTCCCAAATGCGGATAGTGGTAGACACCCAGCACTCACCACAAGGTGGACTGCAGGATATAGATGTGGCTGGAAGTAGCTTTTATATTCTGTGAGTATAGCCGTATTTACACTACTGGCCATTAAAATTGCTGCACCTCGAAGATGACGTGCTACAGACGCGAGATTTAACCGACAGGAAGAAGATGCTGTGATATGAAAATGATTAGCTTTTCAGAGCATTCACACAAGGTTGGCGCCGGTGGCGACACCTACAACGTGCTGACATGAGGAACGTTTCCAACCGATTTCTCATACACAAACAGCAGTTGACAGGCGTTGCCTGGTGAAACGTTGTTATGATGCCTCGCGTAAGGAGGAGAAATGCGTACCATCACGTTTCCGACTTTGATAAAGGTCGGATTGTAACCTATCGCGATTGCGGTTTATCATAACCCGATATTGCTGCTCGCGTTGTTCGAGATCCAATGACTGTCAGCAGAATATGGAATCGGAGGGTTCAGGAGGGTAATACGGAACGCCGTGCTGCATCCCAACGGCCTCGTATCACTAGCAGTCGAGATGACAGGCGTCTTATCCGCATGGCTGTAAGGGATCGTGCAGCCACGTCTCGATCCCTGAGTCAACAGATGGGGACTTTTGCAAGACAACAACCATCTGCACGAACAGTTCGACGACGTCTGCATCAGCATGGACTATCAGCTCGGAGACCATGGCTGCAGCTACCCTTGACGCTACATCACAGACAGGAGCGCCTGCAATGGTGTACTCAACGACGAACCTGGGTGCACGTATGGCAAAAAGTCATTTTTTCGGATGAATCGAGGTTCTGTTTACAGCATCTTGATGGTCGCATCCGTGTTTGCCGACATCGCGGTGAACGCACATGGAAGCGTGTATTCGTCATCGCCACACTGGCGTATCACCGGCGCGATGGTATGGGGTACCATTGGTTATACGTCTCGGTCACCTCTTGTTCACATTGACGGCACTTGGAACAGTGGACGTTACTTTTCAAATGTGTTACGATCCGTGCCTCTACCTTTCATTCGATCCCTGTGAAACCATGCACGACCGCATGTTGCAGGTCCTGTACAGGCCTTTCTGGATACAGAAAATGTTCGACGGCTGCCCTGGCCAGCACATTCTCGAGATCTCTCACCGATTGAAAACGTCTGGTCAATGGTGGCCGAGCAACTGGCTCGTCGCAATACGCCAGTCACTACTCTTGATGAACTGTGGTATTATCGTGTTGAAGCTGCATGGGCAGCTGTACCTATACACGTCATCCAAGCTCTGTTCCACTCAATGCCCAGGCGTATCAAGGACGTTATTACGGCCAGAGATGGTTGTTCTGGGTACTGATTTCTCAGGATCTATGCACCCAAATTGCGTGAAAATGTAATCACATGTCAGTTCTAGTATAATATATTTGCCCAATGAATACCCGTTTATCATCTGCATTTCATCTTGGTGTAGCAATTTTTATGGCCAGTAGTGTGCTTTGCGCACGACAGCGATAACACGACCAACTAAAGGAAACATTTTGATTTTAGCAGTGTTGCGTCAAGAATGTAAGTATGTTATTTACGTGAAATTGATCGGTCAACTGTAGTGATTATGTTTGACGTTAAGGCTTTGTTGGGAAAAGACTTATTTCTACAGTTTTTACCGTCTTCCAGGAGAACAGGATAATTCCACAAACTGTTTAAATCTGCATGTGATGACGGTAGTGCGAGTGTCGCTGGCTCACCGATGGAGATGTCCGGGACGTCGGCGACCATGTCGCGGCTGGAGCGCGGGCCGAAGCCGAGCGGCAGGCCGCCGCCCACGCCGGGGCCGCCGTCGTTCTGCACGAGGTCCGGCCGCTGCGGCAGGTCGCTGCCCGAGAAGTCCACCTCCACGTAGGCCGAGGCGGCCGCCAGCGCCGGCGCCGGCGCCGCCCCCGCGCCGCCTGCGGCCGGCCGCCCACGCGTCACGGCGCCCCCGCCTCCGCCGCCCCCGCGGCAGGCGTCAGCCGGCAGCAGCGCGACGCGCAGCAGGTCTCCGCGGCCCTCCCCCACGGCGATGACGCGGGGGTGCGGCGACGTCACCATGGGCGCGAACGCCACCACCTCGGGGTCGAGGCTCTCCACCAGCAGGTGGTAGTCCGACACCGCCACCTCGCGCAGCGGCGTCCGCGTCCCGTCGGAGAACTCTATGTCTATGTCGAGCAGACCCTCCTGCAACACGAACGATCGTCGCTCGTCTCTCTCATCTCACAAAACACTGTCTCACGGTCATCCTCACGGAGAACGTACAGAAAATAACTTCATTGCGGCATTGACATTATACACGGCCTGTATCAACAAGTTACTTTCTAATTTGCAGGAAGAGTTTTCATACGACTCACATTTAATTCGGGAAGTGGTAAATGGTACTCTAAGTGAAGATAGGATGTAAGGGTTTAATGTCCCGTCGACGACGAGGTCATTAGAGATAGAGTGCATGTTCGGATCGGAGACGGGTAGAGAAAGAAACCACTCATTTCTTTTTAAAGCAATTGTCATTATATTGTCTTCGGCGAGTTGGGAAAAACTCGGAAAACTTGGATGGTCTGATCGGGATTTGAATCTCTGGCCCCCCAGAATAAACATCCACTGTCTTATCACTTCGCCGCCTCACTCATTATATTAGGTGAGCTATACGTGGCCTACGTACTCGAGCGGTAATGTTCTGTGAATGAGGCGAGCGACAGGCATTTATGTGGATTTTTAACAATGGATACGGAGGTCGGAGTGTCGGGATCCGTATTTTTTTTTTTCCAATACAGCCTTTAGCGCCTGAGGTATTACCTCAAGATAAATGTGATGTGATAATGGAGCAAGGTATCGTGTGATTTTCTCTAAAGGTAAATAGACACTTTCAAGAACACAAAAAAGAAAACGTAAATAATAGTACGATACATGCTGGTAGCACGCAGCATGAAAGCAGCGGAACAAGGTGCCGAACGAATGGGAGTATTTGTTCCTGATGGAATATCCAGTCGGAACACTGAAGATCGAGAATCATTTCGAAGGGCTGAGGCGGCTTTTTGACGTTTTGCGAGATGCACAATGCGCTGTGTAGATTGAGCTAGTTTTTATTTGCTTAATAGTGAAAGACAAACCGCCGGGGTACTAATGTGTCTTCGAATTAAATATTTCGACCCTTGCCACAGGTCATCTTCAACTCCAGATCTAATTATTGTGAATCGTATTTTGTCATCGGGATGAAACTTCAGCTTTATCGAACGACGATTCGCTGCAACTACATTTTAATTTGAAGAAGACCTGTGACGTATAATAGCACCGGTGATCCTAAGGAAAATAAAAAGTTATCCAGATGGTGTCTGTCGTCATTCATTATAGTAAAACGCGTTGTGTCGTCAGTTATGTTATTTACTTAAGATGAATGTTACGTAGGGTACACAAAATTGCGTGCGACGTGAGGAAAGTTCTCACAACCCGACGTCACATATGCTTTCACCTTACACTTTTTACCAGAGCATCGGGTTTTCGAGGGCAACAGTGTAGTATTGTATCCCACACCCGAGTCATTATTTGGCAATAGTCCAACGTTACTTTTGTATCTAAAGCTACCTAAAGGAGTCATTGATCGAAGAAGTAGACTTGGCAAGGCTAGTTAGAATTTAAAAACACTCTGTTGTATTTGGGGAAAACTAAGTGTTTGATTGTGTGTGACTATTCGGCTCTCGTTGTTTTGTTACCTTATCCCAAGACTGTACTCTTCTGAGATTTGCTGACGTTGTAGCAAGAAAACAAAATAAGAGTTAAGTGGAGACCGAGGTGCACTGCCTGCGGTCCGGAGGCCGAATCAGAAGTGAAAGTGAGTCCAATCAGATTGACACAGGGCTCAATTAATGTAAGAGTAGTGACTGGCAGTTAAAAGTGAAGCTGGCCACCTCTATCGAAACTATTTCGTGAGTATACGAGCACAGGAAGCTGGAGCGGACCTAGATGGTTAACTTTTTCTTCACAAACCGAGGAGCAGTCAAGTAGCCTGTACCACGTGACTGGCTTAGTCAAACGTTTGTTCTCGGATTTGAGGGAACTGAAGACAAGAAGGAACATTCAAACAGCAGCACGGGTTGTAAAACAGGTCACCCTCAGTAATAGATTCCTTCGTCTCGTCTTCGGATGGATCGTGCCATCCCGCAAAATCTCACTTCAGACCACTGCTAGAATCAAAGCACTCTCGGCCAGCAGGAAAGAATAAGCGACGTAACACTCTCAGCATTACATAGGAAACGTTTACTGGAAAAACCAGATCAGTTTTCTGACTGATGCATGTACAAAACAGTCTTTGTAAGCCTCGTTAGCCTCGCTTTCAGCCGCTAGACAAGGTTCAACTTGCCAGTGTCCCAACCATACTTTAAGTCCATTAAAAGATTCCTATATCCGAGCATTTGACCACCTCTAACGGAAAATACACCCTTACAGTTGGATCCAAACAACTTCAACCAAAATCTCCACAAATACAAACGAGATTGTAAATCAAAGTCAATAAGTTAACATCTTAAGAAACACACATACTCATGAAGTTTCCACAAAAGAACATAAAGGTTTAACGTCCCGTCGACAACGAAGTCATTATAGACGGAGCACAACCTTGGCTTGAAGCATAGTGAAGGAAACGGCCACATCCTTTTAAAGAATTGTCCAAGAATTTGTCTTAACCGAGAGAGGGAAACCACGAAATATCTAAATCTGGATACCCAAACAGGGATTTGAACCATCGTCCTCCTGAATGAGAGTGCAGTCTGCTTACCGCTGCGCCTCCTCGTTTCAATTAAACGTTGCTGGGTCCATCTCTAATTGACCATCACCTCCACTTAGTCAGTGGAGACCTCTCGTCTACGGAGCAGTTACGAGCGCAATAAACCGCAGCACTGATCTACACAAAACTGGAAAATTATTAATCATAATTTTGCTCTCGGGCACAGGAATTTTCTTCCGAATTATTTTACGCTTTCCGTATTAGGAAAAAATAACTTAAGTGCTGCTCTCTGCCCGGTCTTTGCGCAAGTTATTCGCCAACAGGGGCTGCAAAGAACTTTCCGTCGTGGGGGAGTCCATAAAGACAAACTCGACACTGAGCGCAGCGGTTAGCACACTGGACTCGCATTCGGGAGAACGACGGTTCAATCCCGCGTCCGGCTATCCTGATTTAGGTTTTCCGTGATTTCCCTAAGTCGTTCCAGGCTAATGCCGAGATGGTTCCTTTGCAAGGGCACGGCCGACTTCCTTCCCCGTCCTTCCCTAATCCGATGAGACCGATGGTCTCCTCCTCCAAAAACAACTACAACAAACTCGTCAGTTCCACACAGGGAAAAACCTGCCTCCCCTGGATGTGATATGAAGGGTATCAACGTTCATATCATGATCTGACGTCTCAGTGATCAGACCCGGAGTCATGAACCGCTTTACTGCGTAATATTGCTGTCAAGTACTCTGAGCGCCATACGCTAAATAATAACTAAGCTATGGTACATAAACTGCAAACGCAAAGTGTAATGCTGCCAAAATTACTTTTAGTATTTTAACCATCGTCAGCAACTGTAAAGAACCAGCTGCATTAAAGAAGTTTAATTCCTTTACCAGTTTTGGGCACTTAGGTCCTTATTCAGAAGGAGCGTCACCAATAAGATGCATACAGCAAAATGCCGTTTACCTGCGTCAGATATCATGGACAGCGTAGGTTTAGCGACTCCGACCAGGCGGCTATGACTTCGAAAATGGAGACACAACCGGTCGTACAGCTGGGAAGCCTCTTCATGCAGATTATCGCCATCCACACAAAACCACCTTTTTCTCACTCCAATGGCAATGGGTGTGAAAAAAGGTTGCTTTGTGTGGATGGCGATAATCTGCATGAAGAGGCTTCTGCAGCTCTGCTGCCGGTTATATCACCATTTTCGTAGTTATAGCTGCCTGATGGGTGTCGCTAAACCTACGATGTTCATGGTATATGTCGCAGGATCACGGCATTTTGCTGTATGCACCTTGCTGGCGACACTCGAAAATAATGCGATAGAAGAAGGGCACTAAGTGACCAAAACTGGTAAAGAGAATTACTTTTATCGAAGTTATGAAACAGCAGTGTCCTCTGAAAGCATTTATTTGCGTTATTAATACCTCACTGCGTTTCAGTTTAATATTGAATCCCATATACTGAATGCTAAAAATCGTTGTCCTTGTTGTCAAATTTAACCACTGTTGGATTCCTTTATCAAGTCAGAGGAAATAGGCAGTTAGAACGGCGTGTAACCAGTGATGGGACAGCTTCTAGAGCGCTCTTGCGGAGAAATACATCCATCGAGATGAACACAAAAAAAATGGCTCTGAGCACTATGGGACTTAACAGCTGTGGTCATCAGTCCCCTAGAACTTAGAACTACTTAAACCTAACTAACCTAAGGACATCACACACGTCCATGCCCGAGGCAGGATTCGAACCTGCGACCGTAGCAGTCGCGCGGTTCCGGACTGCAGCGCCTAGAACCGAGAGACCGCCGCGGCCGGCGAGATGAACACACTACATAGAAACTGTGATGGGAGACCGCTATTAAAATAATGGACTCAACCAAAAGAGGGAGACCAGCGGTAGGCATCAAAATTGTGCGTGCCTTTAAAATATGTTTAACGGCGTATTTATCTAAGAATTACGGATACAGACATTCTCTCGCTTTTACCACCAGTTGAAACAGAGAATTTAGAGCCAGCCAAGAAAAGAGCGAAGAACTATGTCGCTAAATAAAGGACCCTGGTTAGCTGTGAGCCAGTGACTGCATAGGGAAATCTGTTCTAACATCGCTCTGCGGCAGCACTGCGCTGATTGTCGAGATGCAGTTAGCGTCTCTGCATCGCTATACTGACATTCGTGGTTTATACGCCTATGAAATGGTTTTAGGTAAGCTTCACCTCAGCTAATTTCACGTCTAGCTACTTCAGGTTAGCTCAGAGAGATTGTGAAACGCAACTAGCTACGATCAATAAACCCAGTAATTACTAATTCGTAATTTCGGAAGGGTTGAAACAGTATAGCAATTTTGTGCTGACTCCACATTCCGCATAATAGCAGCAGCATTAAATCGGTTATGCTTTACCTATAGGAATTGAGTTTCAAGACGCCATACTCACTCTGATATTTTCCATCGCTATGATGACATCCTTTAGTAGCGTATAGCAGCAGCATTAAATCGGTTATGCTTTACCTATAGGGATTGAGTTTGAAGACGCCATACTCACTCTGATATTTTCCATCGCTATAGTGACATCCTTTAGTAGCGTATGAGAAAGAAAATTTCACTCACATATGGTGGACTCCTGTGGCTTGGTTGCTATCGGGTCAGGTGCAGTGTAGAGGAAAAGTTGTCTAGACATAATTGTAAAAATTAAAATAAGTAAGTTCTGGGAAATAGCATCAAAATAATTTATGGGTGAAACACCACCGTTCTTTCTCCGTTGAAATTCTTTCCAGTTTATTCTGCTAAAAGGAAGCTCACCAGCAACATATCCCTGCATTGGCGTCAGAACGGGTAGTTGGAATGGAGCGGCGGTCAACTGTTATTCAGGGCAGCACTTCTGCTCAAGACAAGTGCTCGCATAATGATGTATGAGACTGCTGTGCTCCTGCCAACCGTTTAGGTACTTTCAGGATTGGATCAGTTCCCATTGGGATGGTGCAAAATTAAAGACGCCACCCTAGAAAGATACTGTGATTAGACTCAGAAACACTAACAGCTAATCCCATCTTACAAGCAATTGATGGTTAGTTTCATGTGCCATGTATCATTTTGCATGATGTGGAAAGAGTCAGTATACATTCTCACATCGCAAATGAATTTGCAAATATGGCTACATTCTGAACAACTGTAACTTTTATTCTTTTCTATATACAGATATGTGTTAGTAATTCCTGACCACCTCCTTTTTTACACATTATAATAATAGAAATTCTTCAATGGAATAAAAGGAGTTGTCAAGGAGAATTTATTTCAGTTGGTTTTCAAATTTTGTTTTCCTGTCAAATATTTTACATCACTGGGTAAGAGATCAAAAACTTTTTTTTCAGCATTGTGCACCCCTTTTTGTGCTAAAGACAACCTTAATGTTAGGTAATTAATGTCATTTTTCCTTCTGATATTGTATTTATGTACATCTTCGTTCCTTTTGAACTGTAGAGGGTTATTTAGAAAAGCTCCACTGGGGAATAAATATACTATGAAGCAGTAATCAGAACGCCGATTCCTAAAACAGACGTCTACAAGACGATCGTTTTCGAGCAACGAAGACTTTCTTTCTTAAAGATGAGTTATCCCATATCGTTATAACATTCTACATTATTGAATGAAAATGCTGATTTGTGTCTCCCCAGTATTTGCAATGGTACTACGTCAAATGTCGTTGAAGTAAGTTGTTTTAGGAGTTCAAAATGTGCTCTTTCCAACGTAAATTCTCATCATTAAGGACGTCTAAGAATTTTGAAGTTTCCAACCTATTTATTATTTCCTACCATGTGTTACACTTATAATTGGTGAAGTACCCCTAGATGTTCAGGACTGAATATTTCGAGTCTTCTTAAAACTGAAAGTGGGACCATTCGCCGAAAACCAGTGAATGATACTTTTAAGAACTTTGTTTCCCATATCTTCTGTTTCTGTATGTATGGTTGGACTGATTACTATACTAGTGTCTTCTGTAAAAATAACTTATTCTGCTTGTTGTTCGGTGGGCGGAATATCATTTACAAACACCGTCATGCACAAAGATATGCAAAGATTTTAATATGTTTTTCTAAAACTAAAACTAAAGAAAAATGTTCACATAAACATAGATCTGCAAATATATAGTTACCGAGTTACGGCTAAAAAAAGACTTTGCCTCAAATTTAGCGACTTCGCTAATATGAAGCCATCGCAAAACTGTATGAGGTTAAAGTAAAGCACAATTTCTATTTATTTTGTTGTTATTGATCTGGTAATATAATAAAACATGTCCCAGACGTGTATCAGCAGTAGTTTTCCTGAACATCCAGAGAAGCAATGAAGTAATTTCTTAAAATTTTTAATTTCTTAAGTACTTGGCCCAATTTGTTTTTTAAATTCCAGACAATTGCACAAATTTTTCAACAGAAGTTGTAGCGAATTTAATTTTGGAAAAATTCCTCTCTCGTAAATTTGAAAGGCATCCCTATTTCATAACTAATCTACAAACTACAACAGTTACTATGTGGTTTCACTTAAAACACTATTGTTATTATGTTCTTTCACTGAACAATACAGAAAACTAACTCTCTAACGGTTGCCAACAATGACATAAGCGTTTTGACATTCTTAATGGAAAGTAAACAAATTTACTTGTTTCAAAATTTTAAACATGTCTGAAGCAGGACCTGTTGAAAATCTTCACGGTAAATGATAACAACCAATCAGTTGCAGGATAGATTTATTGAAATCCTCGACCACGGTTTCGGTATATCTAAATATACATTCATCAGAAGCAAAAATACATCCTGCAGTGGAGATACATAAAAAGAATCATGCCAAAGGCGTCGTCCTCGCGCTAGTTCACAGGCTAAATACTGATGATATGCCGTGTTCACATCGACCTTCTCTTCATAATTATGCTGTACAAATGGAGGTGATATTTTAATTTTAACTACTGACGACGCCTTTGACACGATTGTTTTTATGTATCTCCACTGTAGGATGTGATGTTAGTGTATTTTGCTTCTGATGAAGGTATATTCAGATATACCGAAACCGTGGTCAAGGATTTCAATAAATCTTTATCCTGCAACTGTTTGGCTGTTATCATTTGCCGTGAAGAATTTTTTTTAACTGCTGACGACGCCTTTGCCATGATTGTTTTCATGTATCTCCACTGCAGGATGTGATTTTAGTGTATTTTTGATTCTGATGAAGGTATATTTAGATATACCGAAACCGTGGTCAAGGATTACAATAAATCTTTATCCTGCAACTGTTTGGCTGTTATCATTTACCGTGAAAATTGACTTGTATAATAATCTTTGTTTCTCTGGATGTTCTGGAAAAATACTTCAGATACACGTCTGGGGCATGTTTTATTAGATTCAACAGACCAATAACAACAAAATAAATGGAAATCGTGCTTTACTCGTATAGTTATGCGATGGCTTCATATTAGCGACGTTGCTAAATATCAGGCAAAATCTATTATTAGCCGTAACTCCGTAATTAAACATTTTCGGGCCTATTTTTATATGAAATTTTTTCTTTAGATTTAATTGTAGAATAACATATTAAAATATTTGTATATCTTCGTGAATCACACTGTATATTAGGAACAACAGTGGAACTACGATTGAGCCTTGGGTAATCCCGTACATGATTCCTCTCGGGACAGAACTATGTTCCCGGACTATATTGGTTGTATTACTAAGTATAACTTTCTGTATTCGTTTGGTTAGATATGACATTATCCATTGACTGGCTATACCATCATTCCCATAAAATCTCAATTTATCTACAAGAATTCTGTGATTCATACAGCAAATGCCTCAGACAGGTCGCAGAAAATACCTGTCGGCGCTATTTTATTATTTAATGCTTGTAAAACCTGGTGAGTGGACATGTAAATGGCGTTCTCAGTAGAGATGCACCTCTGAAAGCCGAACCGTGATTTGTGAGAATATTACTGTTGCTTTGGTGAGATTCTATTCTAGAACATTCTCAAAAATCTTGAAAAATGATGTTAGCATTGATGTCAACATAATATAAAAATATGACATATAATGAATCAAAATACAAAAAACATGCGATTTTTAATTGTGGTGGTACGCAGTGAAGCCGCTAATTCTTAAATAGAAATGTGTCCAACAAATACACATGTACAAGGCATCTTACGACAGTTCAGCAACCTCTGAGAATTTTCGTAAAGACTGCATTCGTTTGATAAGAGCACAGCTGCAGAGTCCTACCTGGTACTGGGCAGTCAGCTTCCTCGTGACGGAGGTCTCAGCAACGTATCCGTTCTCGACGGCGCTGTCGGGCACTATGGATAGCTGCAGGCCCGACACGACGCGCACCTGCAGGCGCGTGATGGACACCTTGTCGTTGCCCACGCGCACCTCCTTGGCGCCGATCACCCTACCCGTCGGCGACAGCACCTGCCGTAAACGACACGTAACATCCACATTACAAGCATGTTTGAGTTACGAGACCTGCCGGCCACACCGGGATTCGAAACAAGATCGCAGCCACGAGCGGACGCGTCTCTTGCAATTGAACGGGCAGTTTGAAGAGCTTTAGTCAGACACTGCGTCCTACCTTTCATTCCGAACTACACTCATGCTCATAAATTAATGATAACTGCAGAATGTGGTGCCACACAACGTGGCACTAGAGAAAACTGGCGTTACTGGCATAGGCACATAGGAAACACACACGACACAGATCTGTAAGTCCACGGTATTGGTGACAACACAAACGCCACTGTTTCCGGTGCATGTACCCCGACATCAATGTGGGATATGATCATCATGCACACGTACACATGCCGCACAACGGGTTAGCATACTCTAGATAAGGTGGTCGAGCAGCTGCTGGGGTATAGCCTCCCATTCTTGCACCAGTGTCTGTCGGAGCTCCTGAAGTTTCGTAGGGGTTTGAAGACGTGCAGCGATACGTCGACCGAGGGCATCCCAGACGTGCTCGATGGGGTTTAGGTCTGGAGAACAGGCAGGCCACTCCATTCACCTAGTATCTTCTGTTTCAAGGTACTCCTCCACAATGTCAGCTCGGCGGGGCCGTACGTTATCATCCATCAGAAGGAAGGTGGGACCCACTAAAAAGGTGTGAAAAATGACGTCCCGATACGCCTGTCCTGTTACAGTTCCTCTGTCAAAGACATACAGGTGTTTACGTGTACCAATCATAATGCCACCCCACACCATCAAACCACGACCTCCATACAGGTCCCTTTCAAGAACATTAAGGGTTTGTTATCTGAACCTGGTTCACGCCATATGAAAACCCGGCGAGAATCAGTGTTCAGACTATATCTGGATTCGTCCGTGAACATAACCTAGGATGACTGTTCCAATGACCATGTACTGTGTTCTTGACACCAGGCTTTACGGGCTCTCCTGTGACCAGGGGTCAATGGAATGCACGTTGCAGGTCTCTGAGCGAATAAACCATGTCTGTTCAGTCGTCTGTAGACTGTCTGTCTGGAGACAACTGTTCCAGTGGCTGCGCTATGGTCCCGATCAAGGATACCTGCAGTACTCCATTGCCGTCTGCGGGCACTGATGGTGAAATATCGGTCTTCTTGTGGTGTTGTACACTATGGACGTTCCGTGCTGTAGCGCCTGGACACGTTTCCTGTCTGCTGGAATGGTTGCCATAATCTTGAGATCACACTTTGTGGCACACGGAGGGTCCGTGCTATGACCTGCTGTCTTTGACCAGCCTCCAGTCGCCCTAGTATTCTACCCCTCATAACGTCATCAATATGTGTTTTTTGAGCCATCCTCAACAAACAGTCACCATTAGCACGTCTGAAAACCTCTGCACACTTACTCGCTGCACCGTACTCTGACATGCACCAACACACCACTGCGTATGTGAACTGCTGCCAGCGCCACCATGCGACGACTGCAGGTCGAATGCACCGCATGGTCATACCCCGAGGTGATTTAAACCCGTAAACCGCCCACCAGAACGTTGTTTCACCATGCATCAGCATTATCCTTAATTTATGAGCATGATTGTGCATACAGGTTACCCTGCCAATCCTCTAGAACCAGCATCGTTTCGGGAAGACCCTATAGTGGAGAGACTGTCTTTTAATACAGTCGACGTTGTCAGTGGAGCATAAACGTGTACTTCAGGCGAACTCTTCATTATACTGAACATTCATGACAGTTTGCACTGAAAGCAGAGAGGCAGTATAAACAGGAAACTTGAGGCGTGCACAGAAAAGTTCGAATGAATGTACAGCCCCTGGAGAAAGTAGGTATCAATGATAAAATATCGGCCAATCTACTAACTGTAACGCACTCAGTACAGCAAGTAAACTGCATCAAATAAAATGTTTCAATCATCGATAAATTTCTACCTTTCTATCACCTGATAACACTAGTCAAAATAATGTATGGAACAATAAAAATATTAAACGTTTCTCAAAATGTGTATTTTTATATTATAGAAAAAACACTGGCAAATAGATGAAGCAGGAGCGCAGTAAGCGCAATGTAGACCTTAAAAGACAACGTAAAAGTCAAACAACGCAGTTGAGTCACTAGTACAAAAGAGAAGTTCATTTATTCCCACAGGAAAGGGCGATTTCAATGGAAACACCCGTAACGTAGATGTTAGGTATAAACCAAGCAATGTACGTGAAATCCAAATATCAACGTCCTTAACTAAGGAGCCATTTAGGAAAACTACAGATATTAACAAGAACCTGAATAATATTGAACGATAGCTTCGTAATTATTTGTTAGTGAAAGAGCTAACTGAAAATCTGAACAGTGTAATGTAGATGAGTTTTGCTATATGTGCAGCAAAATAATTGATAAACGAAATAGACAGGATATGAAATGCGGATTGGCTATAGCAAAGAAAGCATTTCTGTAAAAGAGGAATTTGTTAACATCTAAAACATAATTTAGGCTTTTGGTAATTTTTTCACAAGGTATTTGTCTGTAGTATAGTTTTGTACGGAAGAGAAACGACGACAAGCAGTTAAGACAAGAAGAGAACAGAAGATTTAGAAATGTGGTGCTACAGTTAATGCCGAAGTTTGGATGGATAGATTCCGCAACTAATGACGAGGGACTGATGAGAGATTGATGAGAAAAGAAATGTGTGGCACAGCTTTACTAAAAGAAAGATCGGTTGATAGGACACGTCATGAGACCTTATAGAATCAACAATTTAGTACTGCAGGGAATAGTGGGAAGAAAAACTGTAGAGAAGGACCAAGGTATGAATACAGTAACCAGGTTCAAATAGATGTAGGTTGCAATAGGTATTCGAAGATGAAGAAGCCTGCACGGAATATACTAGGGAGTAGAGTTGCTCAAACTAGTCTTGGACTGAAGAACACAACAACAGAATCCAAACAACAATTGTAAAACAAATGTTTTTGCTGAACTCTTCTCTGTCAGAGACTTTCTCTGAAACAATTACATAACTTTTAAACGTACTGCTCGAGAACAATAAAGTAAATAAATGGAGATCAATTATGGGAAATTTCTTGAATACTTACCTAGCTCTTAAGGGTGCGGAGATGAAAAGAAATATATCTCAAATTTCAGTATAATCTATGCATAAAATTACAGGATTTCGAGCTACTATGCGAACAACATTAGGAGTACAATGCTCTAGTAAACAGTAGATTAATGCTAAGGCTGTCAAATTAACTCGCTTTTGACCTTAAAAAAACATAACGCAGACATACGATAATCAAAATACAGGGCTGACAGTGTGTTACTGTCAAGTAAGATGAACGCCTGTGCAAGACATGACACCAAGCAGTTATTTAATCTTTAGAGAGATGATAAAATTATCCATTTTATTAAGTTGTGCACTGCTGTTATTGTAGCACACGTAAGATATCGTGGTGCAAAACTGTTGGTAGTGTTGAACATGCCGTTTGCCTTGCCGGGTGTGTAATCAACAGCAAATTTTTCCGGAACGCGCCTAACAACATACACACATCAAAAAAACTTTGGATCACCGCGGTGCCGAGAGTTCCGGACCCTCTACAGAAAATTGTAATAGAGATCAACATAAACATCATTTCCGCACTTTTAATTGCTCATGAAAATCACACATTCCATGTTGTACCACCATACAGCGAGACCTTCAGAGATGGTACAGATTGCTGTACACCCCGGTACCTCTAATGCCCAGTACCACGTACTCTTGCATTGCTGCATGCCTATATTCGTCGTGGCATACTATCCACAAGTTCTTCAAGGCACTGTTGGTTCAGATTGGCCCGCTCTTCAACGGCGATTCGGCGTCGATCCCTCAGAGTGGCTTGTGGGTCACGTCATCCATAAACAGCTCAAAAATGGCTCAAATGGATCTGAGCACTATGGGACTCAACAAAAATGGTTCAAATGGCTCTGAGCACTATGGGACTTAACATCTGTGGTCATCAGTCCCCTAGAACTTAGAACTACTTAAACCTAACTAACCTAAGGACATCACACACACCATGCCCGAGGCAGGATTCGAACCTGCGACCGTAGCAGTCACGCGGTTCCAGACTGCAGCGCCAGAACCGTTAGACCACCGCGGCCGGCCCATAAACAGCCCTTTTCTATCCATCCCAGGCATGTTCGATAGGGTTCATGTCTGGATAACATGCTGGCCACTCTAGTCAAACGATGTCGTTATCCTGAAGGAAGTCGTTCACAATATTTGCACGACACGAGCGCGAGTTGTCGTCCATGAATACGAATGCCTCGCCAATATTCTGCCGACATGGTTGCACTATCGGTCGGAGGATGGCATTCACGTATCGTACAGCCGTTATGGTGCCTTCCAAGACTACCAGCGGCGTACATCGGCTCTACATAATGCCACCTCAAAACAGCAGGGAACCTCCACCTTGCTCCACTCGCTCAATAGTGTATCTAACGCATTCAGCCTGACCGAGTTGTCTCCAAACACGTCTCCGACGATTGGTTGAAGGCATATGCGACACTCATCGGTGAAGAGAACGTGATGTCAATCCTGAGCGGTCCATTCGGCATGTTGTTGGGCCCATCTGTACCGCGCTGCATGGTGTCGTGGTTGCAAAGGTGGACCTCGCCATGGACGTCGGGAGTGAAGTTGCTCATCATGCAGCCTATTACGCACAGTTTGAGTATTAAAACGACGTCCTATGGCCGCAAGAAAAGCATTATTCAACATTGTCAGGGTTCCTCCGAGCCATAATCCGTAGGTAGCGGTCATCCACTGCCCTTGGGCAGCCTGAGTGTGGCATATCATCGACATTTCCTGTCTCTCTGTATCTCCTCCATCTGCGAACGACATCGCTTTGGTTCACACCGATGTTTAGAGCCCTTCCTGGCACAAAGTAACAATGCGGACGCGATCGAACCGCGGCATTGACCGTCGAGGCACGGTTGAACGACAGACTACACGAGCCACGTACCTCCTTCCTCATGCAATGAGTGGAACTGATCGGCTGTCGGACTCGCTGTATCCAGTAGGCGCTTCTTATGCATGATTGTTTACACCTTTGGGCGGGTTTGGTGATATTTCTGTGAACAGTCGAAGGGACTGTGTCTATGATACAATATTCACCGTCAACGTCTATCTTCAGGAGTTCTGGAAACTGAGGTGATGCAAAACTTTTTTTTATGTGTATATATAGTGTGAGCTACCGAAGCGTGCGGAAAATGTGCAAAAGAATCAAAGTAGTATGTAACATTCTTCACGCAAATCGATATTTATGGAGCTTTCGCTGCTCCTGTGTAGCTCACAAACGACAAGCACATTGGTTGCAAAATGTAGTATATGTTTCAAAGTGAACAAGCGAGAGGGGGTCGTACGTAGTAGCTTCGGGATCAGCTATGGTGGCTAACGGAGCGACTGGGGATTTGTCGTCGAACGAATGTGGCACACTTTTCCTTAACCATTTAACGCATATTGCCAACACGAATCGGGAAGCCTTGCAAGAGGCTGCTCGTTCCCACACCTTCGCTCGGTTCCTGTTGCACTGACAGGTAGTTACCGAAGGTCATTTTTACCAACGAAAACATTAACGATAAACAGGACATAAAATCTCGACTGAGGCCTGCGATCACTTTTATGTTAATAATTGGCAACCAGTGCTGTCCAATCGCAATAAACATCTCATGACGTTATTGCGATTGTACAGCATTGGTTGCCAATTGGAAATATTAACGTTAATTTTGGATTAATACACTGCCCAAACAAAAACAAATGTCTACAGTTTCTGCCGAAGATTCTACCGTATGCATCGGTAAGTCACCTCATTTAAATATGGTTCAAATGGCTCTGAGCACTATGGACTTAACAGCTGAGGTCATCAGTCCCCTAGAACTTAGAACTATTTAAACCTAACCAACCTAAGGACATCACACACATCCATGCGCGAGGCAGGATTCGAACCTGCGGCCCTAGCGGTCATGCGGTTCCAGAGTGAAGCGCCTAGAACCGCTCGGCCACCAAGGCCAGCTCACCCCGTTTAGTAACTTGACAAAAGTCATGGGTTATTTCCTGATATCGTGTCGGACCTCCCTTTTTCTGGCGTAGTGCAGAAACTCGACGAGTCGTGGACTCAAGTCTTTGGAATTCTACTACAGAAATATTGTGCCATACTGCCTGTATAGCTGTCTATAATTGCGAAAGTGTTGCCGGTGCAGGGTTTTGTACACGAACTGACGTCCCGATTATGTACCATAAATGTGGAATTCATGTCGGGCGATATGAGTGGCCAAATCAGTCGCTCGGATCGTCTAGAATCTACTTCAAACCAATCGCGAACAATTGCAGACCGGTGCCATGGCACACTGTCATCCATATAAACTTCACCATTGTTTGGGAACATGAAGTCCATGAATGGCTGCAAATGGTCTCCACGTAGCCAAAAATAACTATTTCCAGCCAATCATCAGTTCAGCTGGATCAGAGGACTCAGTCCATTCCGTGTGAACACATCCCACACAATTGTGGAGTCACCACCAGCTTACACAACGACTTCTTAACAAGTTGGATCTGTGGCTTCGTAGGACCTGCACCACTCAAATCTACCGTCAGCTCTTACCAACTGAAATTGGGACTCATCCGAACAGACCACGGTTTTCCAGTCGTCTAGGGTCCAACCGATATGGTCACGAGCGAAGGACAGGCACTGCAGGCGATGTCATGCTAGTTGTAAAGACATTCGCGTCGGTCGTCGGCTGTCATAGCCATTTAACGCAAAGTTTCTCCGCACTGTCCTAACGGATAGTTCGTCGTACATCCTACATTGATTTCTACGGTTATCTCGCGGAGTGTTGCTTTTTTGTTGACACTTCGTCGCTGCTCTCGATCGTTAAGTTAAGGCCGTCGGCCACTGCGTTGTCAGTGGTGAGAAGCAGTTCCTGAAGTATGGTATTCTCGTCACACTGTTGACCCTGTAGATCTCAGAATATTGAATTCCCTAACGATTTCCGAAATGTAACGTCCCTTGCGTCTAGCTCCAGCTACCATTCTGCGTTAAAAGTCTGTTAATTCCCGTCGTACAACCATAATCACGTCGGACATTTTTCACGTGAACCAATTGCGTATAAATGACAGTTTCGCCAATGTAATGTCATTTTACACTTTTTGTAGGCGGTACTATTGCCATCTGTATAGGTGCATACAGTTATTCCGTGACTTTTGTCAACTCATTGTATAACACAGAGACAGTAAGAAAACGGTATCGTGAACTTCAGCAGGCTGCAATGTGTGTCTGAGGGACAAGTGCATGATACGAACTTGTGTAAAGAAACGGTGCTACAGAGCGTCTAAGTTATAGGGACCAGTGGCTTCAGACGGGAAATGTACACAGACAAAATGTTGTCGTCAGCGGCGCCTGAGTTTCTGAATGCTGTGGTAACTTGTTCTTGTTGTCTGTCTGTGTACAGACTCGGGTGTGGATTATTTACAGGCGTTAGTTCCTATAATTTCGACTGTCTGTGGCGTCGTTGGATGACGTTTCTTGACCTTGGGTGCTATTCTGAATTTATTCCTAAAAATACCATCTACAGTCCTAATTAATTGGTTGGTATCGATCTGTAGAACATTGCATATAGAAGAAATGAAAGGTTGAAGAACTAAGAGCAAAGTAAATACCTCCACTTAACTATTTTCTAATGGTGACAGGAAGGACATCCGGCCACACTTTAAATTAACCAAGATAAAACCGTTAATAATAATTCCATCGCTGGGCCGACGCAGGGCAAAAGCACAGCAAAATAAGGATGAACTGCTCTCTAAGAATGTCATTTCCTTTTTGAAAATACAAACTTTCATTTACCTACTAGGTCACTGTTTCAAACCTGAGTGTTGTCATTCGTTTCGTGGTGCTGGTCGGACATGACACGTCTTTCCGCCATAACGCAGGGTATCAAGTTCTGTGCCATATGAATGGCTATGAAAACTGTATGCAAAGTGAATCACTGTGTTTGTGTAGTACGAATAAAACGACAGGATGACCGAGTTGCTAGTACGTACTCTGCTCTTCTCACAAAGGTGGTCTCCATATAACGAACAAGTTGCCATCAAAAGTTATACAGATCCTCTCGTTAGAATACATATATAGACCTCTCGTTAGGATACACCGTGAAAAAGTTTTGGTTTTAAACCAGAATATTAACGCTATGTACGGTGACCACCAGTTACACACTACCATGTCGCCTCCGGTTTTTTGCTTAAACACAGTTAAAAATATTCTTACGGGATACTAGCCAGCTACCTGTGAATAGAACACCATTGCCTTGGATGTTGTCCTCCCATGGAACCAGCCCGTTCGGAAACTGGGACGTCTCTATGTGTTTTTACTTAGCGTTAACAACTTACATTTGCAAACGACTCTGTCTTTCAGCTATCAATTATAAGTTGCTGTGCATGTCATTCTCCTCTGGAACTGACTCGGTTCAAATCCTGCGTCATTATTTTGTGTTCCTTAGTTTACAGAACAAAATTATCTTTGTGTTTCACAGTCTTATGATTGTTCTGATGTGTAAATTGCAATTAAACGTGACACTTTTGACACTACCGTAGGCTGTATGGTCTTGCAGCCCAAAACATAAAGGAAGAATCTTTTTTTTTTTTTTAAAAAAAAAGGACCATTTGCTGTTCTGTTACAAAAGTGAGTTGCGCATAACAAATGCTATGATAAGTAACATTCGAAACTCGGTAAAGGCAGAAGTGAATGACTAGTCCTTTGTTACACGTGATCTAGGCGACTTCCACTGACAAGTTAAAAGTATTTCATTTTACTTGGTCCCTACCGAACTTACGTAAATACATTCCCAAACCACCAACAAATTTGGTATCTTGATTATGGTTGATAGTTTAGTTCTCTAACATTGCATTTGTCAAAAAAGAGGCATCCTTCTGAAATAAATTTCTTTTATTTCTGTCTGTGATTTCGAAAAAGGTGTTTGGTCCTTAAACTGTCGACACACGGACTGTGCATTCGAACGTTGAGCACGCCAAGTTTCTGACGTGATAACGTGGAATAAGCACTTTGGAGAGTCTTTCTGAACGTGCAGATATTCTGAACGTGCGTTTGAACGGAGACCAGTGAGAGGGAAGAATGCCCCCTGTGTTACACGCGCACCATCTCTGTTACGTACAGAGTCGCGAGACACCGTATTGGCTTTCAACTGAAAGCCACATCTCTGCTATTTCTAAGCACCAGGAAATTTCGGATCTCTCGAAAGGCGGTCGTTAATTGTAAGCCTGTTGTAATAAAATGATGCGAAACGTCATATTGATGGTTAAAGGATTATTGTAACTTGCGAATTATGAATGTATGAAAGTAAGGCGACGGATTAGTGAGGATCCATCAAAAAACGCATTCTTCTTGGTACCATTTGTCATAATTAAATGTTGGTTAACAACGCATCTAGCTTAAAACTTTCAGGAGATGGTAAGATGCAAAATATGGTGGTAAATCATACACGGTCGGTGTAGTGTAATGTAACACATGAGATGTTACTTGTTCGCCTCCCACTGGTACAATATTTGTCTTTTTTCCTAACCTTCGCGGTTTGTAATCGGTTCTGATACTTTCTTATAGTTTAATAGAAGAATACTCTATAATATTCGATGTTATGTACATTTAATTGCACTCATGCTGAGGAACGAGTTTGTTCGGTGGGTTTTTTCTACAAGACAACTTGCAATACTGAGTAACATATTTGCACTTAGTTGTCTGAAATTTTGTATGTATTTCACATGTTGTAAAGATTCTGCTCCTGAAGACGAACAGTAATCAAGTAAGAATGACCTTGGGGTTTTACTGAAAGTGAGAGTGATGAATTAATTTTTATTTTATTTGAAGAACGCCTATAAATTTGTATCGCAAAATTTGCAATGAAATTTTTATAAGCCGGTGCCCTTATTGACTGGACATAGTATTTACCTTTATGCCTTATACGATGTTCACTTATATTGAAATTATTTTTTATGTATACTACAGACGTCCGCCGCTCGCGGTCTCGCGGTAGCGTTCTCGCTTCCCGGGGACGGGGTCCAGGGTTCGATTCCCGACGGGATCAGTAATTTTCACCTGCCCCGAGATCACTGGGTGATGTTGTGTCGTCTTCATCATTATCGTCATCATCATCATCATCATTCATCCCCATTACGGTCAGTGGAAAGCAATGGCAAACCACCTCCATTAGGACCTTGCCTAGTACGGCGGTGCGGCTCTCCCGGATCGTTCCCCTAAGCTCTGTCAAGAAGCATGGGACTTTATTTCCATTTCCATACTACAGACACAATAAGATGACTAGCATAGGGACAAGGGAGGAAATGTGCGTTCTAACAGAGGTAATGTAGGAATTTCACGCCCATTCAGTTCGTAAAGAGTGTGATTCGCGAGCCAGTTACAGCTGACAGCTGCCGTTGAAGAGCGCTACGATGGCGTTGTGGCACACATACCGTATGCACAAGTCGCGCCGTTTTTGAGCACTGAACAACACGCTGAACTCGATACACTAAACGTCCGAAAGCACGTTCCGTCTGGCGACTGCTTTGGAGAACCGATTTCGCTCAGCGATGGCCATTTTCAGGTCTGTTTCAAAACAAGTCCTAATACGATGATGGCATAGTAGGAAATGTTTGAAAACAGATTGGAAGATTGTCATCGCTTGCCGAAACCCGCAGAGGGAAGAAAGCTAAATTTATTCTGTATTTTCTGGGTTAGTGTTTTATTCGCGATTACGTCGCGGCATCTAAGACATTATTGTGATCTGATTGAATTGAAGCGGCCTAAAGTGGGCTCCAGATCAGAGACGAGACTGAGTGGTGTGTACCTGCTGAGAAAGAGCAGCCCATGGCGTACGTACCTGTACCTCGGAGCGCCCGACGCCGCGGCCCTGCAGGATGCGTCCGCTGAGGCTGGCGATGCGCGGGTCGGAGACGCGCAGCAGCGCCTCCACCAGGTCGGTGACTCGCAGCCAGGTGCGCCGGTTCACGAAGTAGCTCACGCGCCCCGAGTCCTGGTCCGAGGCGCTGAAGCGCGCGTACACCTGCAAGAAACGAGGCGGACTCGCCGTAGCTCAGTCCAGCGTCTCCCTTCACCGGCAGTTGCACTCACCATCTAGCTTTAAACAGTCCTACAGCTGACGTACCAACAAGAGCAATGTAGAGGGAGTTGAAGACACAACGGAATTAATGACATTATCTACCAGTGGGCGATGGTTTATATCAAATGGGGCAAATTGAAAATTTATGGCAGGCCAGGATTCGAACCCGGGTCTCCCGCTTACTAAGCCATCCGGACCCAGTGGTCACCACGCCTGCACTGCACTGAAGGGATCATTGGCCGTCGTCACATCAACTGCATATACAGGGTGGTCCATTGATCGTGACCGGGCCAAATATCTCACGAAATAAGCGTCAAACGAAAAAACTACAAAGAACGAACCTTGTCTAGCTTGAAGGGGGAAACCAGATGGCTCTATGGTTGGTCCGCTAGATGGCGCTACCATAGTTCAAACGGATATCAACTGCGTTTTATCTAAATAGGAACCCCAATTTTATTACATATTCGTGTAGTACGTAAAGAAATATGAATGTTTTAGTTGGACCACTTTTTTCGCTTTGTGATAGATGCCGCTGTAATAGTCACAAACGTGTAAGTACGTGGTATCACCTAACATTCCGCCAGTGCGGACGGTATTTGCTTCGTGATACATTACCCGCGTTAAAATGGACCTTTTACCAATTGCAGAAAAGGTGGGATATCGTGTTGATGTACGGCTATTGTGATCAAAATGCCCAACGGGCGTGTGCTATGTATGCTGCTCGGTATCCTGGACGACATCATCCAAGTGTCCGGACCGTTCGCCGGATAGCGGGTCAATCATAGCGCCATCTGGTTTCCCCTTTCAATCTAGACGAGTTTAGTTCTTTGTAGTTTTTTCGTTTGATTCTTATTTCGTGAGATATTTGGCCCGGTCAATATCAATGGACCACCCTGTATAACTGAGCGAGTTCCAGCAGCAGCTCTGCCTGTTTCGTGAATTAATAGTAAACAAGTTGTCACATGGAGAGTTGACAGATGGAGACCATTTTGAATTATTAATCACGGCCCTATTTGAATTATTGTGTCCTTCGTCTGGCCTCATAATATGGTTATCCAATACTTCAAGGGGGACGTACAGTGTAGTGTAGAGTAAAATGAAATTCGATTTACGACGCTTCGTTTCTTCACGAAAATGTATTGAGAGATGGTGTTACCGAATCAACTGATAGTTCGAAAGGAAAAAGGGCAATCGAAGCTTACATTCCTGTGGTAGCATCCATAGCCATACTGTTTTCGTTGGAAATGAAAAAAGAAGACAAATGCAATAGAAACTTCTTTAACAAGCACGTCTCTCATCAACCCAAAACATATTATAATCAGAGTATACTTTCAGCTGCATAAAATGGCATGTCTGGGTACGGCTGCGGACTTATGTACAACAGGTGTAGGGAACCGAAAAATAAGGAAAACAACTTTTCCATGAACCATGGACCTTGTCGTTGGTGGGGAGGCTTGCGTGCCTCAGCGATACAGATGGCCGCACCGTAGGTGCAACGACAACGGAGGGGTATCTGTTGAGAGGCCAGACAAACGTGTGGTTCCTGAAGAGGGGCAGCAGCCTTTTCAGTAGCTGCAGGGGCAACAGTCTGGATGACTGACTGATCTGGCCTTGTAACGCTAACCAAAACAGCTTTGCTGTGCTGGTACTGCGAACGGCTGAAATAAGGGGAAGCTACAGCCGTAATTTTTCCCGAGGGCATGCAGCTTTACTGTATGGTTAAATGATGATGGCATCCTCTTGGGTAAAATATTCCGGAGGTAAAATAGTCCCCCATTCAGATCTATGGGCGGGGACTACTCAGGAGGACGTCATTATCAGGAGAAAGAATACTGGCGTTCTACGGAAAGGATAGGTTAAAGTTAGATATAGTGGGAATTCGTGAACTTCGGTGGCAGGAGGAACAAAACTTTTGGTCACGTGAATACAGGGCTATAAATACAAAATCAAATAGGGGTAATGCAGGAGTAGGTTTAATAATGAATAAAAAATAGGAGTGCGGGTAAGCTACTACAAACAGCATAGTGAACGCATAATTGTGGCCAAGATAGACACGAAGCCCACGCCTACTACAGTAGCAGAAGTTTATATGCCAACTATATGATGAAATAAAAGAAATTATTCAGATAGTGAAGGGAGACGAAAATTTAATAGCCATGGGTGACTGGAATTCGGTAGTAGGAAAAGGGAGAAAAGGAAACGTAGTAGATGAGTATGGATTGGGGGTAAGAAATTAAAGAGGAAGCCGCCTAGTAGAGTTTTGCACAGAGCATAACTTAATCATAGCTAACACTTGGTTCAAGATTCATGAAAGAAGGTTATGTACATGGAAGAATCCTGGATGTACTAGAAGGCATCAGATAGATTATGTAATGGTAAGAAAGAGATTTAGGAACCAGGTTTTAAATTGTAAGACATTTCCAGGGGCAGATGTGGACTGTAGATTAAAACTGAAGAAACTGCAAAAAAGTGGGATTTTAAGGAGGTGGGACCTGGATAAACAGAAAGAACCAGAGGTTGTAGGGAGTTTCAGGGAGAGCATAAGGGAATGGGGGAAAGAAGTACAGTAGAAGAAGAATGGGTAGCTCTGAGGGATGAAGTAGTGAAGGCAGCAGACGATCAAGTGGGTATAAAGACGGGGGCTAGTAGAAATCCTTGGGTAACAGAAGAAATATTGAATTTAATTGATGAAAGGAGAAAATATAAAAATGCAGTAAATGATGCAGGCAAAAAGGAACACAAAAGACTCAAAAATGAGATCGACAGGAAGTGTAAAATTGCTAAGCAAGGATGGCTAGAGGACAAATGTAAGGATGTAGAGGCTTATTTCACTAGGGGTAAGATAGGTACTGCCTACAGGAAAATTAATGAGACCTTTGGAGAAAACAGAACCACTTGTATGAATATCAAGAGCTCACATGGAAACCCAGTTCTAAGCAAAGAAGGGAAAGCAGAAAGGTGGAAGGAGTATATAGAGGGTCTATACAAGGGTGATGTACTTGAGGACAATCTTATGGAAATGGAAGACGATGTAGATGAAGATGAAATGGGAGATACGATACTGCTGAAGAGTTTGACAGAGCACTGAAAGACCTGAGTCGAAACAAGGCCCCGAGAGTAGACAACATTCCTTTAGAACCACTGACGGCCTTGGGAGAACCAGTCCTGACAAAACTCTACCATCTGGTGAGCAAGATGTATGAGACAGGTGAAATACCCTCAGACTTCATGAAGAATATAATAATTCCAGTCCCAAAGAAAGCAGGTGTTGACAGATGTGAAAATTACCGAACTATCACTTTAATAAGTCACAGCTGCAAAATACTAACACGAATTCTTTACAGACGAATGGAAAAACTGCTAGAAGCCGACCTCGGGGAAGATCAGTTTGGATTCCGTAGAAATGTTGGAACACGTGAGGCAATACTAACCTTTCGACTTATCTTAGAAGAAAGATTAAGAAAAGGCAAACCTACGTTTCTAGCATTTGTAGATTTAGAGAAAGCTTTTGACAATGTTGACTGGAATACTCTCTTTCAAATTCTAAAGGTGGCAGGGGTAAAATCCAGGGAGCGAAAGGGTATTTACAATTTGTACAAAAACCAGATGGCAGTTATAAGAGTCGAGGGGCATGAAAGGGAAGCAGTGGTTGGGAAGGGAGTGAGAGAGGGTTTGTAGCCTCTCCCCGATGTTATTCAATCGGTATACTGAGCAAGCAGTAAAGGAAACGGAAGAAAAATTCGGAGTAGGTATTAAAATCCATGAAGAAGAAATAAAAACATGGAGGTTCGCCGATGACATCATAATTCTGTCAGAGACAGCAACAGACTTGGAAGAGCAGCAGAACGGAATGGACAGTGTCTTGAAAGGAGGATATAAGATGAACATCAACAAAAGCAAAACGAGGATAATGGAATGTAGTCGAATTTAGTCGGGTGATGCTGAGGGAATTAGATTAGGAAATGAGACACTTAAAATAGTAAAGGAGTTTTGCTATTTGGGGAGCAAAATAACTGATGATGGTCGAAGTAGAGAAGATATAAAATGTAGACTGGCATTGGCAAGGAAAGCATTTCTGAAGAAGAGAAATTTGTTAACATCGAGTATAGATTTTAAGTGTCAGGAAGTCGTTTCTGAAAGTATTTGTATGGAGTGTAGCCATGTATGGAAGTGAAACATGGACGATAAATAGTTTGGACAAGAAGAGAATAGTATCTTTCGAAATGTGGTGCTACAGAGGAATGCCGAAGATTAGATGGGTAGATCACATAACTAATGATGAAGTATTGAATAGAATTGGGGAGGAGAGGAGTTTGTGGTACAACTTGACAAAAAGAAGGGACCGGTTAGTAGGAAATGTTCTGAGGCATCAAGGGATCACAAATTTAGCATTGGAGGGCAGCGTGAAGGGCAAAAATCTTGAGGGAAACCGAGAGATGAATACACCAAGCAGATTCAGATGGATGTAGGTTGCAGTAAGTACTGGGAGATGAAGGAGCTTGCACAAAATAGGGTAGCATGGAGAGCTGCATCAAACCTGTCTCAGGACTGAAGACCACAACAAACAACAACTTTTCCCTTATAATTGTATGTTAACGCGCTCAGAAGAAACTAACCTATTTAATGTAGGACTGAAAAAGCCACACGCTCACTCCATTTCAAAGTCCGCTTCCGACGGTGGTGCAGCCTCAGTTTGTAAGAAATAATTTGTCGAAGAGTTCACGTTGCTCGAATTGGATAGCCAAAGACAGCCATCATAAACAAGGTGATTAAAGAAATACGCTTGAACTGCACTAAATGACATAACGTGTGTTGGTTGGTACTAATACAGGAAAAGGGAAAAATAAAAAAAATAAAAACTGAAAGACACGTAAAGCGCTTTTATTGTTTGCGGTGCTGCATAAGAACCACCACTGAAGCAGCCATCAAGAACTGTCATACAGAAACGACCATTTGCTGTGTAGCTTGTAAACCAACAAAACGGTACAAATAACTCTAAACATGCTGTCGGCTTGGAATTACGCTTGTTTACGACCACCACGACACTGTATTAGACCTCTTCAAATGACGTTCTGCACTGATTGCCCGATGCGGATTGTGAACATGCTGAATATTCAGTATTCTCCATTAGAACGATTTATGCGGCATCTGCAGCGGTTAGACACACTGACCGGCGGTCTCTCTTTGATGTTAATTTGGAATTAATTCTGCTGCACTACCAACTGAACTGTGGTTTGTATAAAACGGTACAAATGTTGCAATCAAACCCACCACTGAGAGGAAACTAGACGCAAATACATTTCATCACGATTTTTTTTCCTTTCTTTTAGTGCTTTAGCAAATACAGATTCTCGTGACTTCAAGTTCACATCAACCAAACGCAGTTATTCAAAATGACATTATTTCTGGTACATCTATGAACCGAAAATAAAGGATATCGACTTCTAAAACGATTATTGTGTGTCAAACATCGGGAAATAAATCTATTATTAGATGTACTCATGTCTAAATGTTTTTATGTGTGTTTGTGTTCTAATTAATCTCACAAACATACATACATACACACAAACAGTCTTATACTCAAAATAAAACAACGTTAACCATGAGATTACCGTTCGTAAATTTTGTACATTAAGTTCACCTTGGTTGCGGATGACAATCTGTGGGAAAAAGGAAGAAACAGTAACGTCAAATACAGAACACCACAAAAACCGCAGCATGTAACAAGGTATACATGAGAAAGCTAGTCCGTTTTCCAGATTCGTTAATCCTTTCTTAAAAACTCAAATTTCCTTAGGCACAGATTCAAAAGATCTGTGTTTCTGTTATTTAATAGAAATTAAATAAAGAACTCAATGATGATGCTGCAATTTCAACGAAACAAGTATGGATAAAAATAATAAAAATTGCGTTTGTTGCAGGTGGATCCCACCCAAAAAACGAACTATTGCTAGTAATTTAAAGAAACGGTAGGTTACTTCTTTATTTTTCAATAACTAATTCACGCAAAACGTAGCCTACGTGACAGTCTCCGAAGTATCAATATTGAACATAATTTTTGGTTTTTCTGCGTTGTTCCGTTACTTAAGACAGTTAAACCCCATTGTGCAACAGCCAAATTTAAATACCAATCAAGTTATACAAGACAGTTAAAATATTTTCTCCTTCTTAGCAAATGCTGGGACCGTTCCTTAGGTAGTATCGTTGTTGATTTATATATTTTTCCCTGTTCATTAAGTTACAAACAACAACTTCTCCCAAATAAAAATTTATACTTGATTAGAGTTTCGTTGCGGACGAGATACTCCACGTGAACATTATGCTTCTAACCTCGCATTTTCTCAGGGTCAAACAAGTCAATTGAATATCGCGTATCTACACTATAGTTTGAAAAATGTGAAATTCGAAGACCGAGAAATGGGACCACAATGAAATTTATTCCACCGCTTAGGGACCTGACACTACACAAATGATTGGCATTACCGTACCGTACATGTACCATAACTGATGAAATTCAGTAGAGAGTAGCGCCAACACGTGCTGCAATCACAGCCGCTACACGTCACGCACGGAATCAATGAATACGCTGCTATGCTTTACCACGTGGTTTGTAGACAGGGCCACGAAGCATTAACTGTGGCTGCAGGAGCACCTGAACGAACGAGCTGCCGGCCGACCATATCCCAAGACATGTTCGATGGATGACATATCAGGCGAAGGTAGCGGTGGCACCCATCATTCTTCGGAGAAGGCTTGCCATTCCTCGCCCACTCGCGGTCATGTGTTGTCTTGCTGAAATATGGCATCCAGGAGCGGCAATATCTGGGGCTGTAAGACCTCGCTGATGTAGCGGTAGCTGTTCAGGTTGTCTAAAGACGCAAAAGGCGAGTTCGAGTGTCGTAGTCAATTTGGCCCCAAACTATCATACTCGGCCTTTGTCTCCTACGCCACCCGATTGCGTTCACCACGGTGCTAGCGCACGCGTATACGGCCATCACTGTAGGGCAAGTTGAAGCTGGACTCGCCCAAAAACTACATTTTGCCACTCAGTATGCTTTCGGCGTTCACGTGCAGGCTGCAGAGTTGGTGGGTTCTAATAAATGGAAATTGGTGTAATGCCAATCGTGCCACCAGTCCAGACCGTACAAAACAGCATCGATCCGTTGACGCAGACATTTCCACACCTATTGAAATGCTCCAGCGTCGCGCCAACATTGTGGGCGAAGTTGTTCTGTCCGAAACGGCCAAGCACACAAATGGCGGTTATGTCGCGCGGTGGTAACATTGTGTCGTTCAGTACGCTGTCGGCACTGTGTACGACCTTCTTCTCTCCACTGGTTCCACATACGCCTCACCGTTGAAGCAGCGTGCCCTGTACGAGCCACGCCGGCCAGTGTAGCCCGAGCGGTTCTAGGCGCTTCAGTCTGGAACCGCGCGACCGCTACGGTCGCAGGTTCGAATCCTGCCTAGGGCATGGATGTGTGTGATGTCCTTAGGTTAGTTAGGTTTAAGTGATTCTAAGTTCTAGGGGACTGATGACCTCAGATGTTAACTCCCATAGTGCTCGGAGCTATTTGATTTTGTACGAGCCACAATGCCACGAAACAACAGATCCGCCACCCGGAGACCAATCATTCTGCCCCGTTGGAACGCACCCACACGCCGATATTCCACTTTGCGATGTCGGCTAGATATAGTGGCTCTTGGTTACAAGTTCCCACTTCGTATAACGGCTCCGCACCGAATGAGCGACGTGTATTTTAGACCATTGCTCCTAAATGTTTCTCTTTTTACAATCACTAGCGCATCTTTGAATTTATTGTAATATAAACCTAAATGAACTGCTTTCAATTTTTAGCTGATCCGTTACTGACATTATGACCGAGGACCTGTAAGACAACCAGTGGCGGCGCCTGCTCACCTCGACGGGACTCTGCTGGAAGCGCAGTCGGCAGCTGGGCTTCTGGTCGTGCTCCATCATGTCCTGGAAGCTGGGGTCCTTGCCCCACCGCGGCACGTCGGCGGCCTCGCGTTTCTTCAGCTTGTTGCCACCTCTACTGTAACACAAAACACGGACATTTGTGAAAAGGACGAAATGAAATACAATAACACACGAAAAATTCCGATACTTTATATTCTGTAACTCTAGAATCCACTCAGGCTGAAAAAACTGTAACAACTATGAATACGAAACTATTCGTCTCGTCATGCTCTTGTTTGGCTGTTGATATCTGATGCCCAGTGTCCGGTGGACATAGCTGCTGATGCTGTTAACTCGCGTTACACAAACTGGATACCACAGTTATTCTGAAGCATGCAAATTGGAGCTTTAACGTTTCCATGTGTGGTTGAAAATGAGATACAGGCGATTGCAGTCTCTAGATGTTACTGTAACTTTTCGGTCTCCATAAAATTTTACTGCAACAAGTTATACCATCTATCTAGCATGTTGTTACAAAAGTAAAGTTTTTTGTCGCTGTATTACACAAGAAAAAAATGCAAAGTTTAATACAGGAACAAGCCGTTTAGCAATTATGGTTAAAATGTTAATCGAATTTTATCAATTTTTCTTGATTTGTACAATGTATACCACTCTCATGACTCCCATGCGGGAAGAAAATTAAAGAAGAGTCTTTGAGACTAGCGTAGTGGCGATATTGCCCTGTTCAAAACCAAATGAAACCAGTTAGGAAGAAATGTTTTACATTTCTTACTGAAATGTTGTTGGAGTTTTGGTCAATAAATATCAGAACATAGCCTTTAAGAGGGCGTTGAAAAGAGATTGACTCACATGAAGAGTATGATATATTCATCTGTTTCGTTTTCCGCTTATCGACTCTTCGCTGAAATTCAACTGAAATTACGTATTCCTACGTAGGTGCTGGATTTTGTACACTGTTTCGCTATACTGCGAAAAAGTTTTGATATTTGGTCCCGCAGTGTCTATATTTTACGTCGTGTTCTGAATTTCGCAGACTGATCACATAATAGGCCGTTTTGTTTGTGTCTAATGTAGTCTAAAAAAGTGCTGAAGGATGTCTTGCGAAACAATAGTCTTAAAAGTAGCGATTTGTGTGGATGTTTGAATGGCTGGAAATGAAGTTTGAGCTCTGGATAATTCTTTTTTTCCATAAGATTAAAATCACTTTACTGCACAAGAGTGCTTGGGATACATAACTAAAACTTACTTGGGATACATAACTAAAACTTACCTTACTCGAAAGTTACCACTAGTAATGGTGCACCGATTATTACACACGGGTTTTCTTTAAAATACTATACAAACTGAGGCTAGCAAGGTATTGTGTTCAACGTCGTGCATCGACTCGATGAAGACTTTTTTTAATTTTTCACTCAGTTTTATATTGTTAGGAAGCTAAATACGTTATCTTGCAGACATCTTCATGTCAATATGTTGAGATATTTTGCTTCCCCTTTTTATCGTGGATCGAATGAACAGCCTGCGGCATTAGGAATTTTGCGCACAAAAAATGGACATGTTTCATTAAGATTATTCTTTAACAATATTAAAAATTATTAAGTAAGTCGTACTAATATTATACGGCAAATCTTTTTTATGTCAGTCCTGGTTGTTTAGCGGTAAAGTGCCTCCCAGGAAACCAAAAGATCGCAGGATCGAATCCAAGCCAGAAAAGTTGGTCCACGGAAATTTTCCGTCTACGTGTAATTCCCATGGACCATGGACCTTGCCGTTGGTGGGGAGGCTTGCGTGCCTCAGCGATACAGATGGCCGTACCGTAGGTGCAACCACAACGGAGGGATATCTGTTGTGAGGCCAGACAAACATGTGGTTCCTGAAGAGGGGCAGCAGCCTTTTCAGTAGTTGCAGGGACAACAGTCTGAATGATTGACTGATCTGGCCCTGTAACATTAACCAAAACGGCCTTGCTGTGCTGGTACTGCGAACGGCTGAAAGCAAGGGGAAACTACAGCCGTAATTTTTCCCGAGGACACGCAGCTTTACTGTATGATTAAATGATGATGGCGTCCTCTTGGGTAAAATATTCCGGAGGTAAAATAGTCCCCCATTCGGATCTCTGGGCGGGGACTACTCAAGAGGACGTCGTTATCAGGAGAAAGAAAACTGACATTCTACGGATCGGAGCGTGGAATGTCAGATCCCTTAATCGGGCAGGTAGGTTAGAAAATTGAAAAAGGGAAATGGATAGGTTAAAGTTAGATATAGTGGGAATTAGTGAAGTTCGGTGGCAGGAGGAACAAGACTGTTGGTCAGGTGATTACGGGGTTATAAATACAAAATCAAATAGGGGTAATGCAGGAGTAGGTTTAATAATGAATAAAAAAAAAGGAGTGCGGGTTAGCTACTACAATCAGCATAGTGAACGCACTATTGTGGCCAAGGTAGACACAAAGCCCATGCCTACTACAGTAGTACAGGTTTATATGCCAACTAGCTCTGCAGATGATGAAGAAATTGATGAAATATATGACGAGATAAAAGAAATTATTCAGGGAGACGAAAATTTAATAATCATGGGTGACTGGAATTCGTCAGTAAGAAAAGGGAGAGAAGGAAACATAGTAGGTGAATATGGATTGGGGGGAAGAAATGAAAGAGGAAGCCGCCTTGTAGAATTTTGCACAGAGCATAACTTAATCATAGCTAACACTTGGTTCAAGAATCATGAAAGAAGGTTGTATACCTGGAAGAATCCTGGAGATACTAAAAGGTATCAGATAGATTACATAATGTTAAGACAGAGATTTAGGAACCAGGTTATAAATTGTAAGACATTTCCAGGGGCAGATTTGGATTCTGACCACAATCTATTGGTTATGAACTGCAGATTGAAACTGAAGAAACTGCAAAAAGGCGGGAATTTAAGGAGATGGGACCTGGATAAACTGAAAGAACCAGAGGTTGTAGGGAGTTTCAGGGAGAGCATAAGGGAACAAATGACAGGAAAGAAATACAGTAGAAGAAGAATGGGTAGCTCTGAGGGATGAAGTAGTGAAGGCAGCAGAGGATCAAGTAGGTAAAAAGACGAGGGCTAATAGAAATCCTTGGGTAACAGAAGAAATATTGAATTTAATTGATGAAAGGAGAAAATATAAAAATGCAGTAAATGAAGCAGGCAAAAAGGAATACAAACGTCTCAAAAATGAGATCGACAGGAAGTGCAAAATGGCTAAGCAGGGATGGCTAAAGGACAAATGTAAGGATGTAGAGGCTTGTCTCACTAGGGGTAAGATAGATACTGCCTACAGGAAAATTAAAGAGACCTTTGGAGAGAAGAGAACCACTTGTATGAATATCAAGAGCTCAGATGGCAACCCAGTTCTAAGCAAAGAAGGGAAGGCAGAAAGGTGGAAGGAGTATATAGAGGGTCTATACAAGGGCGATGTACTTGAGGACAATATTATGGAAATGGAAGAGGATGTAGATGAAGATGAAATGGGAGATAAGATACTGCGTAAAGAGTTTGACAGAGCACTGAAAGACCTTACGACCTATCTTAGAAGAAAGATTAAGAAAAGGGAAACCTACGTTTCTAGCATTTTTAGACTTAGAGAAAGCTTTTGACAACGTTAACTGGAATACTCTCTTTCAAATTCTAAAGGTGGCAGGGGTAAAATACAGGGAGCGAAAGGGTATTTACAATTTGTACAAAAACCAGATGGCAGTTATAAGAGTCGAGGGGCATGAAAGGGAAGCAGTGGTTGGGAAAGGAGTGAGACAAGGTTGTAGCCTCTCCCCGATGTTATTCAATCTGTATATTGAGCAAGCAGTAAAGGAAACAAAAGAAAAATTCGGAGTAGGTATTAAAATTCATGGAGAAGAAGTAAAAACTTTGAGGTTCGCCGATGACATTGTAATTCTGTCAGAGACAGCAAAGGACTTGGGAGAGCAGTTGAACGGAATGGACAGTGTCTTGAAAGGAGGATATAAGATGAACATCAACAAAAGCAAAACGAGGATAAATGAATGTAGTCAAATTAAATCGGGTGATGCTGAGGGGATTAGATTAGGAAATGAGACACTTAAAGTAGTAAAAGAGTTTTGCTATTTAGGGAGTAAAATAACTGATGATGGTCGAAGTAGAGAGGATATAAAATGTAGACTGGCAATGGCAAGGAAATCGTTTCTGAAGAAGAGAAATTTGTTAACATCGAGTATAGATTTAAGTGTCAGGAAGTCGTTTCTGAAAGTATTTGTATGGAATGTAGCCATGTATGGAAGTTAAACATGGACGATAACCAGTTTGGACAAGAAGAGAATAGAAGCTTTCGAAATGTGGTGCTACAGACGAATGCTGAAGATAAGGTGGGTAGATCACGTAACTAATGAGGAGGTATTGAATAGGATTGGGGAGAAGAGAAGTTTGTGGCACAACTTGACTAGAAGAAGGGATCGGTTGGTAGGACATGTTTTGAGGCTTCAAGGGATCACAAATTTAGCATTGGAGGGCAGCGTGGAGGGTAAAAATCGTAGAGGGAGACCAAGAGATCAATACACTAAGCAGATTCCGAAGGATGTAGGTTGCAGTAGGTACTGGGAGATGAAGAAGCTTGCACAGGATAGAGTAGCATGGAGAGCTGCATCAAACCAGTCTCAGGACTGAAGACCACAACAACAACAACAACAACAACGTGTAATTCAGCCTTCATCTCTACGTTGTGAGTAGTCACCAGGAACGACTCATTGTTCGGTTTCCACGTAAAAATTATGTTCCCCTTTCCCCCTTGGATAAGTTTACGCCAATAGTCGATGTTGAGTCCAATTGAAAGACTTGAACTAGGCACTGAGCCACACTAAATTATTATTATTATCATTTTAAAACATGCTGATGATAGACGAGATCTGCACTTAATGGATCTATTCTCACTGGAAAAGGTACAGGCAATGCTGTGATGATGTTACAAACTTTCATGGACGATGGAGAACGGTAAATGTATCATTTTGAGCCTGTCTAGTAAACGTGAGGTCTAAAATACATATCTTAAGAGATATGAGTAACTTTTCAGCTGAAGAGAGATGTTTCAAGTAGCAGAAATGAAGAAGTGCTCATAGCTCTTAAAGTATGTATTTTAAAGCCCATGTTTACAAGGCAATTTCAAATGGCTCTGTGCACTATGGGACTTAACATCTGAGGTCATCAGTCCCCTAGAACTTAGAACTACTTAAACCTAACTAGCCTAAGGACATCACACACATCCATGCCCGTGGCAGGATTCGAACCTGCGACCGTAGAACCGCTCGGCCACACTGGCCGGCCAAGGCAATTTTAATTCATACTACCTGGTCGCAAAACATGGAAAACAAAGAGCTTTCAGTAGAACAGGTTCACTGTCAGAGATATCAGAACTATTTTAGCTTATAACTTCCGACTCAGTCGTTTCCGGACCAGAGTCCCTTACCTCAAACGGATACCTGAAAGTTTGTAACACCAACGCTGAATCGATCTGTACATTTTCGAGAGACAAAATAGATGGCAGTGCGAAAATGTAGAATAACAATGGAGCAGGTACGTTGAGGTCTAATTGCATAATATGGAAGTTTTGTATCTACAAAAATGTGGCAGATGGGAGTAAAAGTAAGTAAACGCTGATTAGGTCACGACTATGCAGAGGAAAGAAACAAGAGGAACATTGCGAAAACTGGGATAGCATTGCTCTGGCGTAGGCTAATATGCAAGGGGACATCAAAAAGTAAGTTAAACGCGTCGTCCCATGCTAAGACCATTGCGGAACAAGAGTGGCACTTTGTCAACAGAGGAAACGAAGAAGCAGGCCACTGCAGCCGTAGCCTAGACGTTGGTTTTCTCCACTATAGTTTTTTACATTGAAGTACCATACTCAGAAAACTTTTATGTCAACTGACTCTGGCCTCGGAAGCCTATGCAGTTATAAGAGAGAACATGTTTTGAATGTACTGCAGACACAGTCCTGCTGCGGTACAGATAACGGGGCATTACGGTGTGGGAGTGAAATTGCGCTACAACTGGAAGAGTACTGATACGTTTTTTGTTAGTCATTGGTTTCGTGCAAAGTTTATCGAAGAATATTGGGAAGCGTTTCAACAGAATCACAAGGAAAGTCGCGAGTTATCGCATTGTGATTTGTTGTATTCCGGGTTGGCTAAAGAAGTCTTAGCTTGGTAAAAAGCGTCCTTTCAGTCTTCGAAGGTAAGGAAGCCGCAATTGTATTTGTTTGGTGACACAAATATAGGGAAGTCTACTTTGATTGAGAAGATCTTAGGCCGTAAACAAGAGGTTTATGTGCCATATTGTTCAAAGTTTGGGTTTGGCGGATACAATTCCTCTATTCATTCTGTTATTTTGTTTGAGAAATTCGAGGGGTGTAGGTGGAAGCCTTATGCAGGTATATTAAAGAGAATTGTTGAAGGTAGGCCTGTAACTAACAATGTTAAAAATAAGCCAGGCCTAATAATTTCTCACTCTTGCCTCATTATACAGGGCTATTACAAATGATTGAAGCGATTTCATAAATTCACTGTAGCTCCATTCATTGAGATATGGTCACGACACACTACAGATACGTAGAAAAACTCATAAAGTTTTGTTCGGCTGAAGCCGCACTTCAGGTTTCTGCCGCCAGAGCGCTCGAGAGCGCAGTGAGACAAAATGGCGACAGGAGCCGAGAAAGCGTAATATGTCGTGCTTGAAATGCACTCACATCAGTCAGTCATAACAGTGCAACGACACTTCAGGACGAAGTTCAACAAAAATCCACCAACTGCTAACTGCATTCGGCGATGGTATGCGCAGTTTAAAGCTTCTGGATGCCTCTGTAAGGGGAAAATAACGGGTTGGCCTGCAGTGAGCGAAGAAACGGTTGAACGCGTGCGGGCAAGTTTCACGCATAGTGATGTGAAAGATTCAGTGTTTAAACCTCCTCTACCAAGAAACGTGCCAGAACTGCGAGCTCGCATCAACAGTGCTTTCGACTCATTGATGGGGACATGCTGCGCCGAGTGTGGGGAGGAACTTGATTATCGGCGTGATGTCTGCCGAATCACTAAACGGGCACATATCGAACATTTGTGAATTCCTAAAAAAACTTTTTGAGTTTTTGTATGTGTGTGCAAAGCATTGTGAAAATATCTCAAATAATAAAATTATTGTAGAGCTGTGAAATCGCTTCAATCATTTGTAATAACCCTGTATTTGTGTCTTTTGTCTCGTCTTAATATTATTTATTCATGCTAATTGCCGTATTGTACATTGTTTGGCTGTGAAGGAGGAGATGGACACATCTTCGGACTTGGGAAGATGTGTCGTTGGCGTACTCAATTTGTGGAAACTGTAAATGTAGAATCCAATTATGGCGGTAAAACCGACAATGTCGAAGTGTTATTACTGCGGGGCAAAACGTTTAATTGTATAAACTGAGGGTTGAGAGGGGAGAGTGGAAAGGGAAGGAACTAAAGGTATCAGTTGCATCGGGACTTTATGCGCAGTCAGCGGGAACAAGTGAAAATATGTGCCGGACCGGGATTTGATCCCGGGATCTCCTACTTACGAGGCAGTCGTCTTAATCACTGCGCCACCCGGACTCAGTGTTTAACATAAATGTGCTGACTATTTTGGCACGCTTTCCGGCCGACTCACACTCCCACCCAGCTCCACCTATCCACTGACCCCGTCCATGTCCTTCATGCTCGCTACTTTTAGATTCCCGCTGGAGATCGAATGTAAATGTGCGCCTGGCGATGAAGATTGTTGATTCATTGCACATCGAGGCGAATCGACTATATGAATGGGAGGTGTCTGTTATTTTGGGCATGTCCGAAAGTAACGACACCACGAATTCGTATAATCAAGATCTCTAAGTTGCACACAGATTCACCGTGAAATTCCGCGGTATTTGGATCAAATGCAATGTCGCGTGCAGCTGTAATGAAATGGTGCTAGGAATTTGATCAAGGCCGTAAAGACATTGGTGCTACTGATGGGGAAGGAAGTTCATGACATCGACCACAGACGACAATATCCAGGCAATCGAGGAAATGATTCGCTGCCATTGTACATTTTCCGGCGATGTGGATGTTCACCCAGCATTTCGCGAATGACTTCGAGACTAAGGAAAGGAGTTATATCGTCGAGTAACTGAATGATTGGTGGAATGTTCCGACCGTTGTTTATAGATAATTGGTGACTATGTTGAAAAATGCGTCAACTTGAAATAAAATGTCAGCATTCGATGAAAGTTGCTTGACCTGCCATAATAATATGTAACTTAATTTTTGCAGCCCCCTGGCATAAATTAGGAAGGATAAGTATCAAGACCGTTTACGTCGTATTTGAAGAGAATTTGAAGGTTATAAGCATTATAAATGTGTTGGTGGTTGTGGGATGGAAGGGAGTGGAGCGGATTGGTAACATTGGCATAGAGTTTAGAGACGCTGGTATGTAGGATACTCGAAGGTGTTCGGCAGAGTTGAACAGGAAGTTGACATAGATGGACGAAACAGTCTTGTCACACTTACAAGGGAAGTCTCTCGGCTCGAACAGGAATTCAGTGATCCAATTGCGTTTAGAAGTTTTACATACCACTGTGATTAGGATGGTGACAGTATTCGATTGTGTTACTTTTAATTTGCCCCTTATTGGACTTCAAAAATGAACGTGACGCTCCCCAACAAAATGACTTAATGAATATGCAGGATCATAATAGGATCATTTGGTGAAAGCTATATCTGGACAATCCTCAGAATCACATTTTTGAGCTGCACGATCAAGTGCCAATTGATCCACATTCTTGAATTCAGCAATATGTATGGGTGTATTTTACTCGGCCACTTGCCAGGAATTCTGAGGCTAGGCTGACACATATGAGCAAACATCTGGTTATGAATAACAGAATGCATTTTCCTTATGAAATTTCTGTTTCCTAATTTAGTGTCTAACTCACTGCGAAGAGTCTTAGGGAGCCTGTTATTCTTCTTCCATATATTGCATTTACATATTGCCAAATACACGTCCAAATGAATTAAGTATTTGTTGTGTTTCACGGAGTGATAATGAATTCACCGTCTTTAGCCGCAAATGAATGATTTATTATTGTTGTGTCCTTGTGAGTACTCCAGGAATCATCAAGTAGTATACATTTCTGGTTATCCGCGAAAATGTAATTAACAACATTTATGAAATAGGTATTTTAATTGATCTTTTGACACTTTCTTACTTGTGATAACCACCAAATATAGGTTTGATGGAAGACTGTTTCAGTAGCCTTTTCAACTTTCGGGCTGAAGATTTTTCTTGAAGATAAATATAAAATTTTTTTATTAGGTGTGCACTCCTTGAAAGTCGGACATCTGTTGTACAACTCTGAGTTATATCCTATCTGATTTGATCAAGAAGACTGTTGATTTTTCCGCCTTTTTACATAGTGCCGTACCAGAAGTTAGTTTATAATTAAATCCACTTTGATCAGTGGTCAAATAGAGTGTGGTAGTATTTGTGAACTGGCAGATTTCTGGTTCATTTCTTTGACAAAACAGGCCACAGACTGGCGAATATCTTGATCTTCCTTTACATCTCTGGCTGTTATGAAAGCAGTGATCTGTCAATGGCACTTTCTGTGTTCTTTCATGAGACGTGCTACGAAAGCTGTACAGCACTTAAACTTCGTGTGGCCAATTTCCCATGCTTTTTGCATTGCCAAAGATTTCAGGTGGCACACTCTCCTTCATTCCTTGCTGTGTCCAATTGGGACAGTCCGTGTTGGTTTTATGACCAGTTCTTTGACTGCCTTGTTTCCCCGAAATGGACGTTTATTAAGTCTTTTTTTCTCTCCACATAATCAAATATTACTTTGATGTTCGATGTGCTTCTTATAGATGGATGTCTCATTTATAATGAGATGTAGGCCGTAACTTTACGTGGATGTGTATGATCATCATAACAAATATCTTTAAGATGTTCTCCGGAAAATTTTGTTAATAATATTAACGGTATTGGATTCCCTTATAGGTGAAGGTTCATAGTCATAGCTTTTCTTTGAGGAGTACTATTTCCGGCACTAGCACTAGCACTACAATTATAAGTCGTGTTACCGTCTATAAAGTCGTTTTCTTCATCCAATTTACTATCCAGTGTACCTTCAGTTGGTCATTCAAATGAATATTCACGTTTCTGATGAATCAGACCCACAAAAAACACTGCGAAAGTGTCATCGTCCTATCCTGCACCGTCTCCCATTGGATAACGCCTTTACTTCGGGCTTCACAATATTCAAAACGATCCAAACATTAACGGTTTTGTTCATTTTTGCTTGATACGTACGAGAATACTAAACACATCAACTACTAGCTGAGATAAGTGATTGACTGGCATGATAACCCCCCTCCCCACCTCCCCCGACGAGACTGCAAGTCCAATTGTGTACAAACCAAGAGCAACAGAATCACACGTCGTCACAGGTTGTTAAGAAACGTGAGATGGGTCTCTGTACAAATGGTTAAATACAGATTCCCTTTAGAGCCGACAGACGTCCCTTAATAGTAAAACTCGGATTAATATTAACAGGTGTAAGGGAGTCGCAGTCACGTAGGCAGCACTTTGCAGGGCTCTGCTCACCCGGAGTGCTCGTCGGGCACGCGCCAACCCTTGACCTGGCTGAGGCGGAAGTCCGCGACGCTGACCTCGAGCGGGAACTCCGGCATCCAGACGGTGAAGCGCGCCAGCCCCGTGTACGTGCCGTACTTGACCACCACCGAGGCGTTGGACGAGCCGCGGATCTCGGAGCCGTCGACGTACACAGAGCTGCACGAGCTGGACACCTGCGGCAGGCGGTCACTCGCTGATGAGCCAGCACCTCACCTCTGTCTCATTCTAATGTGCCACAATCAGCAACACAGTAACGAGCAGTTGCATTCCTTGCAGATCTGATGACTTCGGCGAAATGCTCGTGGAAGCCGGGGGGCCTATCCTGAAACATACCAAGTCCTTTCTCTGGACACCACTCAACCTGTGCGCAACAGGGTTAATATAATAGGTTCAGACGAGCTACTCTTTTCATCGAACTAAGTTTTTAATGGTTCGTGTAAATGTAGTAACCGTTGCTGAGCTATTGTTAAAGACAAAACGACTGCACATGAAACCTCAACAGTTTACTGGTTAATAAAGGGAATGGCCAGCTTCTGTCACTCCGGTGGGCAGATGATTATTAACTGGCATACGACCGCGATGTCATGAAAACCAACAGTCGCTCACAGAATGGGCAAAACAGGCATTCTAGAGCAGCACTTCCATGTCCATCACACCACGTCATTGAAATATCTGTTTAAAACTGTTTTTTTTATCGTCCATTTTTCCGTTTGAGTTACACATTTCTTTTACGTTAAGACTAATTTCGATTGCACTTGGAATCTTCATGTGTACTATAACGGAAAAAATACCGCAGCACCAAGAAGGAGTTGTGCGAAATAAACGTAAGTTAGTAGTCGTGTTTCTACGTCTTAAAGAAGATGTCAACTCAAATTTTCCTCCCGTCGCATAACAGTGGCGCCAGTGGCACAACTATGAAGACGCAATTAGGTTTGCTTTAAATATACGCTGTAACGAGTTGGATTGTTTGGGGGAAGAGACTAAACTGCGAGGTAACCAGTCTCATCGGATTAGGGAAGGACGGGGAAGGAAGTCGGACGAGCTCTTTCAAAGGAACCATCCCGCCATTTGCCTGGAGCGATTTATGGAAATCACGGAAAACCGAAATCAGGATGGCCGGACGCAGGACTACGTTGTAACGGTCGTGAGCTTTAGTTACAGGTTACCTATGAGATTGGACGTGGTGAGTTTATGTTAGTCAAGAATGCTTTAAGCCGACAGTCGCCTTTATCAACACCTTACTGAGTTTTAACGAGGTGCTATAATGGGACTACGAGAAGCTGTATGTTCATTCCGGAGATAATGCAGTAATACTTGACAGGAACCTAGCCATTGTACATGACGGCTGGCGGTAGTGTTCACGAGAACGGGCTCCGGAAGACCACGTGGCACTATCGAGACGGAAGACCAGTGTGTTCGGCGTTAGGCTTAGAGCTTTAGAGCATTGTACTACATTTGCAGCAGCGATTTCAGCAGTAGTTGGCACCACAGTGTCACAACGAACTGTTACAGATCGGTTACTTATAGGACATCTCCGAGCCAGCCGTCCCCTATCGCGCATTCCCCACTGACCCCAAACTATCGCCATTTGAGTCCTCTGTGTTGTCAAGCGAGTGAGTGGAGTTCTGTTGTGTTTCGTGATGAAAGTTGGATCTGCCTCGGCACCAATGATGGCCATGTGTTGGCTAGAAGGAGGCCAATTGAGAACCTGTGCCCAACCTGTCTGCATGTTAGACACACTGGACCTACACCTGGAGTGCGATTTCGTATGACAGCAGGAGCGCTCTTGTGGTCATCTCAGCAGCCTGGCTGTAAATTTGTAAGTCAGTTTGGTGATTCGACCAGTTGCAGTGCCATCCATGAACAGCATTTCACACTGTTTTCCAACAGGCTAACGCTCGTCCACATACCGCAGTTGTAACACAACATGCTCTACAGAGTGTCGACATGTTGCCTTGGCCTGCTCAATCGCCTGATCTGTCTCCAATCGAACACATACGGGACATCATCGGACGGTAACTTCAATGTTAGCCACAAACAATGACAGTGCACACATAATGCTCACTAAGCAGCTGTTGCAGTGTCTAGACCGAACCACTGAACTCACACCGTCGTGGCTATGACTGGAAATTCTGCGAGAATATCGTAGCTCTCTGCATTTTGCTAGCAATTCCTCTGGGAAGACATCAGACTCTTAGCACGGCTTAGAGTTTGCCGTTCACCTGGACCCGTTTTCTCGGCAGTATGCTATGTGAGACAACTGTCTGGGTCAATACGAGAACGACTACTGATACCTGTGCCCCTTGTTCGTAATAGCCAGATGTTGTAACAAGTTTCAGAGTAAAAACGCCTCGACTCGTCTTCGGTATGACATCTGAGTCGCGCCACTGGTCTAGCGCTAGTCGCGGAATATGCTACAGAAATCTTCGTGACCGCTGTCGTGTCGTCCCAGTTGTAAATGCGAACAAGTCCGTGAAATTACAATTGATCTTTTTCCATGGTCAATGCTGGACAACCAGAAACAATACGATATTCCAGTGTTTGTGTTATTCGAAATTACGACTTCCTTTAGACATACGTGCAGGCATTGCGGCGGCTACAAACCGTTATGAAATATATTAAATATATTCTCAATTGTGAATGTGGACAACCATCAGCTGTAGAATGGAATGACGGCAAAGAAAATTTGTGTCTGACCGGGACTCAAATCCGGTTTTCCCGCTCATCGTGAGCGGTCCCCTTACCATCTGGCTATCTGTACACGACTCACGGCCAGCCCAAAACTTTCATATATCTTCAACAGTGCGTTTATAACGTGTACTCGTACATCCATTATGTGTATTCCCGTCGTACAGGTCAGAATTTGTACTTTCCCGGTATCGGCAGATAAATACGATATTGCAGTGTCAAATGGTAAGCCGACCTTTCACCATAAGCGAGAAATCCGTGTTGGAGCCCGATCTGACACAAATATTCTCATCATTCAGTTCTACAGCTGATGGTTGTCCACATTCACAATTGCGAATACATTTAACGTAAACCAGAAATAAATCTTCGATACGGGGTACAGAAAGCACTGCTCGGGTTTAAAATCACTCCAAAACGTGGTACAGCACAGTGTTCTAGAAAACTGAAAAAATATTTCCCAGGTTAAATATATGAATTACACAAACATAAATTTACAAAGACATTCACAAACGTGCATCAGGCAGCCGCTTTACCTTGAGCACGCTCTCGTCTTCGGAGTGGCAGGCGGACTGCAGCGTGACGTCAGCCACCTTGCCCGCCTGGCTCACGATGAACACCTTCATGGCTTGTGACACCTGGTGGCCGGTCAGCACCGCGGTGTTCATCACTTCCCAGTTCTGAAACACGGCCGGAGGAGCTGTTGCAAGCTTCTGTAGATTCTTCGTTTGATACATATCAATGGCAAACCAGATCCTAAGACGATGAACAAATATTCCATGAACTACTGCACCTAGCTTGTGACTCGACGATATGGTTGTCACACAACATATTACATTAACCTCCGTGTGAGCACGCTGCATGTTTGGTAGAGTTATGTTACACTTTTTCTGCGAATCAGTCTACCAACACACAAAAATTAATTTTCCCACAGAACAAGGCTACATTAATTTTAGAACTATTTTATTTTATAACGATCAACAGAAATACATCATTATCAATACGATTACAGGTTTTGACCATGTGTGATTTTTTTAGTTATGCTGAAAGAAAACCTAGTGCAAGTATTAAGATATTACGATGTAATTTTTTTATGTGACTGTATCAATGTTCCTGTAAAAGTTTGAAGTTACTGTGTGAATCACTGACAATGTAAGGTAGCGCAACTAACTCACCGTCACTGTAGTTCTAAGAACGATGAAGCAGTATGGTTAGTTCTTTCACGAGGCATATTCGGAAAGTAAGGTCCGATCAGGAGCGAAATGGAAACCACTGTGGAAATCCGATGGAACTTTGCGCAGATCTGTTGGGTAGTGTCTTTAATGTGCCTCTCGATCGCTTCACGTCGCTCTTTTCCGTTCAAGGCGCAAACTGATCATCTACAAATGCCTAAAGCAACACTGCCTCCCACCAAGTATGTGGATCTGGTGACAGATTTCGCCTGAAGCTATGCAGCCCACATAACATAAATGTCATGCATTTCGTTCTTCAAGACAATTTTTAGCCGCATTCTTCAGGGGAAATGAAGAGACTACTGCAGCGTCTGTTGGATCACCCTTAACACAGCCCTTAATTGGCTCCCTACGATGTTCATCTCTACTCACATGAACCGCTGGCTATGAAGACAACGACGAAAGGCAGACCAGCGTAGAGAATTGGTGGAAAGCTTTCTGTGACGAGGGTACTAGAAAGTTTGTACAAAACGACGACAAATATCTAAGTCGGAGCGGCGACTGTTTCTACATCTACATCTACATTTATACTCCGCAAGCCACCAGACGGTGTGTGGCGGAGGGAACTTTACGTGCCACTGTCATTACCTCCCTTTCCTGTTCCAGTCGCGTATGGTTCGCGGGAAGAACGACTGTCTGAAAGCCTCCGTGCGCGCTCCAATCTCTCTAATTTTACATTCGTGATCTCCTCGGGAGGTATAAGTAGGGGGAAGCAATATATTCGATACCTCATCCAGAAACGCACCCTCTCGAAACCTGGCGAGCAAGCTACACCGCGATGCAGAGCGCCTCTCTTGCAGCGTCTGCCACTTGAGTTTGCTAAACATCTCCGTAACGCTATCACGGTTACCAAATAACCCTGTGACGGAACGCGCCGCTCTTCTTTGGATCTTCTCTATCTCCTCCGTCAACCCGATCTGGTACGGATCCCACACTGATGAGCAATACTCAAGCATAGGTCGAACGAGTGTTTTGTAAGCCACCTCCTTTGTTGATGGACTACATTTTCTAAGCACTCTCCCAATGAATCTCAACCTGGTACCCGCCTTACCAACAATTAATTTTATATGATCATTCCACTTCAAATCGTTCCGCACGCATACTCCCAGATATTTTACAGAAGTAACTGCTACCAGTGTATGTTCCGCTATCATATAATCATACAATAAGGGATCCTTCTTTCTATGTATTCGCAATACATTACATTTGTCTATGTTAAGGGTCAGTTGCCACTCCCTGCACCAAGTGCCTATCCGCTGCAGATCTTCCTGCATTTCGCTACAATTTTCTAATGCTGCAACTTCTCTGTATACTACAGCATCATCCGCGAAAAGCCGCATGGAACTTCCGACACTATCTACTAGGTCATTTATATATATTGTGAAAATCAATGGTCCCATAACACTCCCCTGTGGCACGCCAGACGTTACTTTAACGTCTGTAGACGTCTCTCCATTGATAACAACATGCTGTGTTCTGTTTGCTAAAAACTCTTCAATCCAGCCACACAGCTGGTCTGATATTCCGTAGGCTCTTACTTTGTTTATCAAGCGACAGTGCGGAACTGTATCGAACGCCTTCCGGAAGTCAAGAAAAATAGCATCTACCTGGGAGCCTGTATCTAATATTATCTGGGTCTCATGAACAAATAAAGCGAGTTGGGTCTCACACGATCGCTGTTTCCGGAATCCATGTTGATTCCTACATAGTAGATTCTGGGTTTCCAAAAACGACATGATACTCGAGCAAAAAACATGTTCTAAAATTCTACAACAAATCGACGTCAGAGATATAGGTCTATAGTTTTGCGCATCTGCTCGACGACCCTTCTTGAAGGCTGGAACTATCTGTGCTCTTTTCCAATCATTTGGAACCCTCCGTTCCTCTAGAGACTTGCGGTACACGGCTGTTAGAAGGGGGGCAAGTTCTTTCGCGTACTCTGTGTAGAATCGAATTGGTATCCCGTCAGGTCCAGTGGACTTTCCTCTATTGAGTGATTCCAGTTGCTTTTCTATTCCTTGGACATTTATTTCAATGTCAGTCATTTTTTCGTTTGTGCGAGGATTTAGAGAAGGAACTGCAGTGCGGTCTTCCTCTGTGAAACAGCTTTGGAAAAAGATGTTTAGTATTTCAGCTTTACGCGTGTCATCCTCTGTTTCAATGCCATCATCATCCCGTAGTGTCTGGATATGCTGTTTCGAGCCACTTACTGATTTAACGTAAGACCAGAACTTCCTAGGATTTTCTGTCAAGTCGGTACATAGAATTTTACTTTCGAATTCACTGAACGCTTCACGCATAGCCCTCCTTACGCTAACTTTGACATCGTTTAGCTTCTGTTTGTCTGAGAGGTTTTGGCTGCGTTTAAACTTGGAGTGGAGCTCTCTTTGCTTTCGCAGTAGTTTCCTAACTTTGTTGTTGTACCACGGTGGGTTTTTCCCGTCCCTCACAGTTTTACTCGGAACGCACCTGTCTAATACGCATTTTACGATTGCCTTGAACTTTTTCCATAAACACTCAACATTGTCAGTGTCGGAACAGAAATTTTCGTTTTGATCTGTTAGGTAGTCTGAAATCTGCCTTCTATTACTCTTGCTGAACAGATAAGCCTTCCTCCCTTTTTTTATATTCCTATTAACTTCCATATTCGGGGATGCTGCAACGGTCTTATGATCACTGATTCCCTGTTCTGTACACACAGAGTCGAAAAGTTCGGGTCTGTTTGTTATCAGTAGGTCCAAGATGTTATCTCCACGAGTCGGTTCTCTGTTTAATTGCTCGAGGTAATTTTCGGATAGTGCACCCAGTATAATGTCACTCGATGCTCTGTCCCTACCACCCGTCCTAAACATCTGAGTGTCCCAGTCTATATCTGGTAAATTGAAATCTCCACCTAAGACTATAACATGCTGAGAAAATTTATGTGAAATGTATTCCAAATTTTCTCTCAGTTTTTCTGCCACTAATGCTGCTGAGTCGGGAGGTCGGTAAAAGGAGCCAATTATTAACCTAGTTCGGTTGTTGAGTGTAACCTCCACCCATAATAATTCACAGGAACTATCCACTTCTACTTCACTACAGGATAAACTACTACTAACAGCGACGAACACTCCACCACCGGTTGCATGCAATCTATCCTTTCTAAACACCGTCTGTACCTTTGTAAAAATTTCGGCAGAATTTATCTCTGGCTTAAGCCAGCTTTCTGTGCCTATAACGATTTCAGCTTCGGTGCTTTCTATCAGCGCTTGAAGTTCTGGTACTTTACCAACGCAGCTTCGACAGTTGACAATTACAATACCGATTGCTGCTTGGTCCCCGCATGTCCTGACTTTGCCCCGCACCCGTTGAGGCTGTTGCCCTTTCTGTACTTGCCCAAGGCCATCTAACCTAAAAAAAAACGCCCAGCCCACGCCACACAACCCCTGCTACCCGTGTAGCCGCTTCTTGCGTGTAGTGGACTCCTGACCTATCCAGCGGAACCCGAAACCCCACCACCCTATGGCGCAAGTCGAGGAATCTGCAGCCCACACGGTCGCAGAACCGTCTCAGCCTCTGATTCAGACCCTCCACTCGGCTCTGTACCAAAGGTCCGCAGTCAGTCCTGTCGACGATGCTGCAGATGGTGAGCTCTGCTTTCATCCCGCTAGCGAGACTGGCAGTCTTCACCAAATCAGATAGCCGCCGGAAGCCAGAGAGGATTTCCTCTGATCCATAGCGACACACATCATTGGTGCCGACATGAGCGACCACCTGCAGATGGGTGCACCCTGTACCCTTCATTGCATCCGGAAGGACCCTTTCCACATCTGGAATGACTCCCCCCGGTATGCACACGGAGTGCACATTGGTTTTCTTCCCCTCTCTTGCTGCCATTTCCCTAAGGGGCCCCATTACGCGCCTGACGTTGGAGCTCCTCTGCGACTGCTCGGATCTTGCAGACTGAGGGGCAACCTCTGGAACAGGACAAGCAGCCATGTCAGGCCGAAGATCAGTATCAGCCTGAGACAGAGCCTGAAACCGGTTCGTCAGACAAACTGGAGAGGCTTTCCGTTCAGCCCTCCGGAATGTCTTTCGCCCCCTGCCACACCTTGAGACGACCTCCCACTCTACCACAGGTGAGGGATCAGCCTCAATGCGGGCAGTATCCCGGGCAACCACAGTCGTAGTCCGATCAGGGGATGCGTGGGACGAGCTGGCCGTCCCCGACAAACCCCCATCCGGACCCCCACAGTGATGCCCATTGGCAACAGCCTCAAGCTGTGTGACCGAAGCCAACACTGCCTGAAGCTGGGAGCGAAGGGATGCCAACTCAGCCTGCATCCGAACACAGCAGTTGCAGTCCCTATCCATGCTAAAAACTGTTTTGCAAAGAACGTCTGAACTAATCTACAGAGAGCGCAAACAAATCAACAAAATTTAAACGGTTATTAAAATACAAGATTGCCTAGTAAATGCAGTAATGCTGCTACTTGCGCACTGCTGACACTGCTCGGCGGCGGAAGGAGACTACGCGAATTTACACTATTCAGGTACTAAAACGCGATGCTACACTCTCAAATACTATAATACGCCCGAAATTTATGAATTAAACAATGCAAGTACCAAAAACACGCAAAGAAATTAAGAATTAAACTATGTAACAAATGAGTGAGCTAGGAGTATACGACTTGCTGCTCAGCTGCTTATCCAACGGCGGCAGGGAGAGGTAGTTGGAAGGTGTGGCTAACTGTTGCGAATAAAAAATTTTTGATTTTGACTGTGCTTTGCATTTCGCGACCGCTTACGTTCTGAACAGCCCTCGTACATCTGTTGGTACCTTATAACTAAGGTTAGATACAGTTTCCTATGCAGAAAACTGAAGAGGCTGTATGTGGCCTAATCAGCAATTTCGGTGCTAAAAATCTGTAATGATTTTAAGTGGAATGTACTAGATGATGGTGGCTCACTTAGAATATAGAAAACAGAATGCCTTTCATGTTATATTTACAGTAGTAACACTAGACGCTTCTTGATATGGGCCGACTGAAATGTCTATCTTGCCTGCAAATTCTGACAGTATCTTGGTGGTCAGTTTTGTTACGATCTTCATATGTTATACAAAGTTTCGGTAACAGTCGCCAATATACCGTATTACTAACATGCCTAAGGCAGCAAAATCCAGATGCGAGATGGAATCGCTGTTTTTGAGTGCCAAGATGCATTGGGATTGTACGTTTAACGTACACTATATGATCAAAAATATCCAGACACCCTCAAGAACATAACTTTTTTCAGATTAGGTGCATTGTGCTGCCACCTACTTCTAGGTACTCCATATCAGCCACCTCAGTAGTCATTAGACATCTTGAGGAAGCAGAATGGGGCACTCTGCGGAACTCACGGACTTCTAACGTGGTCAGGTGATAGAGTGTCACTTGCGCCATACGTCTGTACGCGAGATTTCCACACTCCTAAACGTCCCTAGGTCCACTGTTTCCGATTTGATAGTGAAATGGAAACGTGAAGGGACACGTACAGCACAAAAGCGTACAGGCCGACCTCGTCTGTTGACTGACAGAGACCGCCGACAGTTGGAAGAAGGTCGTAATATGTAATACGCAGACATCTATACAGACCATCATACAGGAATTCCAAACAGCGTCAGGATCCACTGTAAGTTCTATGACTACTATGACAGTTAGGCGGGAGGTGAGAAAACTTGGATTTCATGGTCGAGCGGTTGCTCACAAGCCACACATCACGCCGGTAAATACCAAACGACGCCTCGTCACAGTAGAGGCCTACATTGATGTTTTAAGCACCTTCTTGCTTCCCACTGTTGAAAAGCAATTCGTGGATGGCGATTGCAACTTTCAACACAATCGAGCACCTGTTCGTAATGGACGGTCTGTGGCGGAGTGGTTACACGACAATAACACCCTGTAATGGACTGGCCTGCGTAGATTCCTGACCTGAATCCTATAGAACACCTTTGCGATGTTTTGGAACGCCGACTTAGTGCCAGGCCTCACCGACCGACATCGATATATCTCTTCAGTGCAGTACTCGGTGAAGAATGATGTGCCATTTCCTAAGAAACCTTGCAGTACCTTATTGAGCGTATGCCTGCGGGAGTGGAAGCTGCCATCAAGGCTAAGGGTGGGCCAACACCATACAGAATTACAGTATCACCGATGGAGGGCGCCACGAACTTGAAGTCATTTTCAGCCTGGTGTCCGAATTCTTTTGATCACATAGTGTTTATGAAAATGAGTCTCAATTTAGTGTGGCGCACTGCCCTACAGAGAGATTCGCTGGATAGAGGCATTTTGCGCTTTATTCCCGAGAATAGTGATTCGATGTCTTCCATAGTTGAGAAAATGGTTCAAATGGCTCTAAGCACTATGGGACTTAACATCTGAGGTCATCAGTCCCCTTGATTTAGAACTACTTAAACCTAACTATCACACACATCCATGTCTGAGGCAGGATTCGAATCTGCGACCTTAGCAGCTCCTAGAACCCTTAGTTGAGAGAAACGTCTACCATACAAATGAAATCACGGTTATCCACTCCTGATGTGTCAGGCTGTGGTAGCAATCCTGCGTTTCAAACTGCAGCAAAGACCTGATTCTGCCCCTGGGTTCATTCCTTAAAAAAACTCCACCGCCGTCTGTAAAGACCTCGTCACCGATGGATTGTTAAAGCTTAATCTTCGTTCTTTCCGGCACCATAAATGAAAAATTTTAATTTTTCTTCATTTTTTGTTTATTTGAATGTTCGTACTTGTTGAAATATATTTACACGGAAAAACATCGGTCAGATATAGAGCTATCAGGAAGCAGTAGCTGAAGTCTGTGTGCGCATTCAGTGGCAGTTCAGGATGGATCTCGCAGCGCCTCTTGATCTCCAGTAATCATAGGTATCTCTAGTACTTCAAGCAGTGATAATTCGCAGTATTTCTACATATTCTGTGAACCTGTGTCTTTTTTTTAGAGAATGCTGTTCAAAGGTGGAGTCTGTTTTCTGCAGCTTACAGATTTTGTATCTCCATGTGGTGGTTTGGATGCTCCAGGGAGCAGCAGGTGCGTAGTTTGTAAGCAATCAACTGATGTTTCCGCAGAACCCGCAAAGGTGAAATCCTTGACTCTTGTAGGAGGCTTCTTATGGAATTAGTCCAAACGGCACTAACTGACAGTCACACCCCACAGTGGCATATCGGATCAATCATCTGTAACGTCTAAAGTAATGCTCAGCTGTATGCGAGACTCCTGTAGTCTAGACTGGACTGGACCAGTGCTATGTAGAGCTGTAACAGAGCAGAGTAGTCCCCGCCACAGTTTCTGTCGCTGGGGCATCATAGAGCATTCTGGCGCGACCAACCTGTCCACTTTAGACAGTCTCAAAAAACGATGAGAGTCCATCTCATTGGGGGACTGACCGTCAAGGTATAGATCCGAATGGGGATGGACTGTACGGCGACGATAGAGTGCATAAAGCAGATCTTGGCAGCTGAGGAATGGAAGCCATGAGTGAAAGCCAAAGATTGTGCTCAGTATATTGCTTCCTGCAGTCTGCTTTCGGCAACGCTAATTGTGGATGAAGAAACATAAATGCAAAAATCGCGCAAAGAGGAGGAAACCATAGGACCCACCAGACCGTTGATAGCCACTAAAAAGAGAGGAACACAGCGTAATCCCATTCTCCTGCATACAGGGGGTGCTACAGAAGGTACTGACCTTAACTGTAAAGTGTGATATGAAAGAAAGTTTTGGATCGTGAGTGGGCCTCGGAGGCCCCACTCATGTAAGATGGCAAGAATGTGGCTGCGCAATGCGGTGTCATACGCTTCATGCAAATCGAAGAAAACTGCAACAAGGTGCTCACGCAAGGCAAAATCCGTTTCGATTTTAGATTCTAGATGCACTAAATTATCTGCAGTAGAGCGGCCTTGGCGAAAACTATCCTGAGTCGAAGCCAAAGGTTCCTGGATTCAAGAATCCAGCCTTCGACACACAATATGTTCACGTAACTTGCAGAGGACGTTGATTAAACTGACCAGACAATATCTGTCTATCTGAAGAGGCGATTTACCCGATCTCAGAACTGGAATAAATACACTTCCTCGCCATTCGGAAGAGAATTCGCTCTTGCTCCAAAGACGGTTAAAAACGGCTAGTATATGACGTTGTTTAACAGTCGTAACTGTCGAAACATTGGTTATGCACCCAGTCTGGTCCAGGAGCCACGTAGAGAGCAAGGACGTTGGCGAAATCTCACTCGGTAAATGGGATCTGAGTGGTGGAGAACAAAACATAAAGGAATTCGATCCAGACGGTGGAGAGTAGAGCGACGCCGAGGCCTGAGCGGAATGCTCAGGCATAGAGTCTGGACTCGTGAGACTAATACCATTCAGGGAAATTTCCAGGACATCTGTAGGAGGACAGTGGCCAAAAAAGCGCCTGACGTTTGCCCATACCTGTGAAGACGGAGTATGCGGCCATCTGGCATCTACGTATCATTCCCAACAAATCCATTTCCGGCTTTTAATAATGGGCATGGGCACAGGTAGTCGAGAGATGGATGCCATTTGACGTATTGGAGGGCACTATGGCGGGATTGAAGAGCCACAGGAATTTCGGGGTTCTACCGAGAGGCAGTCTTCCACCAGGGAGAACCCAAGGAAGAAGGAATCGCCAAAGCAGCTGCTGAAAGGATGATGTTGATCAAACTCTGTACAGACTCATCAGTGCAGCCACATGGTTGAGCAGTTGGGACGGCAGCTGCGGCAAAGGCATCCCAGTGTACATTACTAGAGACCCAGCTGGGAGAGCATTCAGGTGAGTGATTGCGGAGAAATAAGACGATCAGAAAAAATGATCGCTATCACACAAATCCTCATGAATTCCCCATTGAACAGGGGGGAGAATTCGAGGGCTACAACGGAATGATCAATGGTCGTGAAAGTGCCTTGCGCCACACTAAAGTGTGTGGGGCTCTATTGCCGAGGAGGCAGAGATCAAGCTGTGCCAGCAGGCCCACAGAGGGTAATGGGCATCAAAGTTACCAAGGAGAAGGAAAAAAAGAGTGAGATGTCGAAGGGGTGCAAGAAGAGCAGTATGCATGGAAGGCTTGTCTTGGGGGGAGATATAAATTTCATAGTGTTATTGGTGAGTCTAAATGGATCCAAATGGCCACTGCTTCAAGCGCAGTATCAAGAGAAACACAGGAACTAACAATGTCCAAGGGGACAAACGTACAGACTCCACTGGAGGCTCACAAAGGCTGACCCAGATCTGGCAGAAAGCTTGGAAACCAAAAAAACGAGATTCCTGCAGTACAACACAAGCTACAGCGTAGAGAGAAAGAACAGACTGCAATTCCAGAAAGTGGCGATAATAGCCATTATATTTCCATTGGGGGAGATTAGTGCAAGAGGCTGGATGGATGTCGAATGAGCCAGAATCGGCCATTGTGATGAGTCAGTGTCTGTCACCGGTAAGGATGGAATGAATGTGAGGTCAGACCTTGATTGAAGAAGAGGGTACCATCTAGAATGTCGGGTGAGAGGGGTGGCGGCCGACCTCCTTCAGAGGACCACAGGAGGTAAGGTCAGGAAGAGAGCAAATCGCAACAATATCAGGACCCAAAGATAACCAGCCGCCTTGAAGGCCGCAGAGAGTCCGGCGTCCAAATCAAGGTAACCGGCTTCTTCTACTGGAGATAGCGGGGAGGGGGGGGGGGGGAGGGCTCCTAGAGGAAGCCTCGTCCCCAGTGCATTCCAGAGAAGAGGGTTTCTTCCTGGCCCTAGAAGACGAAGTGGTTCCATAAGTGGAGGAAATGGGTGCCGTCAGGGAGGAGGAAAGGGAAGGCGACAGGATGGATGTAAGAAGGAAGGAGACGCAGGAAAGGACGTAACAGGAGTAAAGGTAATCTTAAAAATAAGGCGTGGAGAGTAGGATAAACGGTCGACAATTTTGAATTCCTGAATTCTGATTCTCTGATTCATATTTTGCTAAAACCAGGTTGCTTCTAATGCCCCAAAAAGCACAGCAAACCCTGAAATGATTATTGACAGTATTATCTACAAGGAATACCTGAATTAACAGTAAAACTTTAACGAAGTAGCTTGATGAAATTATGCTTCAAGTTTATACTTGTATTCAGTGATTTTCTAAAACGGGGCATTGAAAAGAGGAGGTGAAGATTAAAGGTCCAGACGAAAATTACAAATCTGTACCACCGTTCGCACTTGTCAAGTACGCAGCTGTATTCGCTTGTGTGTGACGTCCCGGCTCTGTCAATAGCACCCTCCCCCCTCCAATGACCACCGGACCGTGCATAGGTGTGGTGTGTGAGCACAGAGGCGCAGCAGCAGCGCTGGACCCTTGCCCCACCCCTTCCCCTCCTCCTCCTCCTCCTCCTCCACCCCCCTCCACCACCGCCTCGCTTACTTTTACTCTGTCACCGTACCGTGACAAAGGTCGGTATCAGCTCGCTCCATTACCCGCACAAAGCGCCGGGCTGACCCGGCCTTCCCAGGGTCCGGACGCCATCGACAGCTCACACCAAATCCGCGGCCTCTGCTCTAAAGTGGGCCGCGTTGTTCGTGTGTTTGTGTGTGTGTGTGTGTGTGTGTGTGTGTGTGTGTGTTTACGGGTATGTGAAAGAGAGGAGCGGAATTCCGAACCGACGCTAGAGTCCTCTCTGAACGGAATCGTTGCCCTGTGAGGGTCTTGGTGTCACGAATGCTACCACGAACAACGTCGCATGCCAGCCCTCATACTGCTTATTACTAGAGGTCAGAAATGAGTTCTGTGTACCCAGTTTCAACTCGCCAGAGGGTACTCTAACGTCATTCCGAACTAACTGTCTCCATTTATCTAAAAACTCGTCGCTTAAGTCTGTTGTCGTTTACAAATTGGCTACACATAACTTTTTTGAAGAGTACTATAAATTTATTTTATTATTTAATCTCTATTCAGAGAATGTCTAACAATACATTAACATACACACACTTTCGGCAAAGTACAGAGTTTGTGTTGACAGTACAAGAAAACAGGGCGTGAAGATGAAGTGCATATTTGTATGTGATTAATTGGGAAATTAAATTTACAGCAGTTTTCAAAAAAGTTATAGAAATGAATGATAAGTTACACAACTCGCTATTAGCCCATAAAAGCAAGTTTCTGCTATGAAAAGAATACACAAATAGCGTGCTTTTTGGCCGCAGGGACATAACAGTTTTCGTTTTCTCGTGATGGATGTGCAATAAATAATAGTACAACTACTTTGTTTGCATTGGACGAAATTTGTTTTTTTATTCGTCTGAAGCTTGAACTATAGCATCGATCTTATTCCAGACGTCACCCGCACATTTGCAACTGTATACAGTGCATCAACTAATTTTCACCTTAAACCCTTCACAGTCTCATAGAGCATAGCTTTGTTAGAGGCCACCTGGTCCCAACAACCAGGCATTTCGCTCTGTCGGTATTACTTTTCAACACCAAGGTCGTGCATTCAACTTCCATACTGTACGTCACGACTAGCCTTTCACTCCTGCATACTTCAGTAAGAGAGAAAGAGTCGACGACTAGAAAGCGACGGCAGCGCCACAGTTCGCAGACTCGTCATACTCGCGGAACTACAGTGAGAAGGAAGGAAGCCTCGGTAGCAGTGACGTAACAGTGGGACCTTGATTTCTAGCGTATGCAACCCTCAACATTACTCCCGTACTCGCTTCATTTTCGATCTCTTGTTATTGCACGCGATAAAACTTACAACCCTTTTACAACATCAACAGTTCAAGATATCGAAATGCGAATCTCGCCGAAAGACAGTAGCAAATGGGGCACGTAATTTTGGTCATGGATGATAAACACTCTTAACCATTGTAGCGTCCGCGGCTCGTGGTCTTGCGGTAGCGTTCTCGCTTCCCGCGCACGGGATCCCGGGTTCGATTCACGGCGGGGTCAGGGATTTTCTCTGCCTCAAGATGACTGGGTGTTGTGTGTCTATCATCATCATCATTTCATCCTCTTTCATTCGCAAGTCGCCGTAGTGGCGTTAAATAAATTGTGGAGCGGCGGCCGAACCGCCCCGCGATGGGTCTCCCGGCCACCAATACCATACGCTCATTATTATTATTGTTATGATTGTCCGAGTATTGATATTTCTGCTTCCTAAAAATATCTGAGATCTGTGATACAACCGAAAAGTGAAGTTGCTGGAATTTGGAGTCGTGAGGCAAACATTGCCGCGCGTCGCTTCCATGCTTACTAACTGTTATGACTTCCTTTGCACGCTGTATGGTTCTTTAGTGGGTATAGGAGCGAGGAACAGGGTGTTTATGAGCAGAGAATTCAGTTATTAATTTATTCCACACCTAATACCAAACAGTGAAAAACAATATATAAGTTTGTTGCTGTAGTAGTAGTGTCAGTTGCTAACAGTAGCTATGAGTGTAAAAATATACACAGATTCAAAATACTTATGAATCTGTCACTCCTTATCACAATGTCTATTCGGAAGATGTCGAGCTCATGCCATTATGAAAGTCTGTAAGTGTTATTCAACTGGCAAGCACACAAAATGGGTTCAGTGCGTGAATATAAGAACTTAAGTACATCCACCACTGTAGCTGCCAAGAGGGGCTGCTTGCATCTCATTGACAGCGGCATAATCGTTCGTGACAGCGCCCTTGTTACGCAAAGCCGGCTGTAGGAACCGCGGCGGCGTGACTGACAGAGCGCGTGCATAAGAGGGCGGCCCGCCGGATATCGGTCCATACCGCACCAACATTGTCTGAAGACGTCATTTCGATTCTCGTATCCTTCACGAAATAAAAAGATTGTAAATGATAGGTTGTTCTCCGAGTATAAATGTCACCGGTTTGCTCACAAAAGTTGTTTCCTTACACGACATCTAATCTTGGTAACTGCCAAAGATACGTCTTTATTATTTATGTAAGTTAATAAAGTAAAGTTTTTTTTTTTAGATTGTGGCTATATTAATACATCATCTAGTTTTGTTCTTCCACCTCCTCCTCTTACATCAGGCGGCAAGCGTCCTGTGATGAGAGGTCATACATTGTACTGCGGTCAGGGTGCAACGCGATACGATGAAATGTTCATTCAGCTTTGCTACTGATAGCTTTCTGCTTTGTAAATGACGTTCATCCGTCACGTCAGTAGCATATGCTGTGCCGCGGTTCCCACATCGGTTATTCGCTAACCTGTCATTTGTCCCCTCTGATACATCTGTATCACGAAGGCAAACCAACAACTAACAGACGACGCTATTCTGGAAATTCTGCCACACTTGACATGAAAATTGATAACTGTCCCTTCATTCGACCGCAATAAATCATTCCTTTCTAGGTTCTGTATCTCAGTAGGTAAAAATGGAACCCTTATACAGTACGTGAATACGCAAATGCGAATAAGGACAACCAGCAACTGTAGAATGGAATATCGACAGTGAAAATTTGTGCCGGATCGGGACTCGAAACCAGATTTATCGCTTATCGCGAGCGGTCGCCTTACCCTTTTCTTTTTCTCTTTTTTCTTTTTTCTTCTTTTTCTAAATACCACATAAGACGCCCTCCAGGCGAAAAATAATGATGTGCAATTAGCATCAATAACAAACAAACCATAAATGGAATTAAAAAACACCCTCCTGGCAGAAAAAACGAAATGGTATCCGCGCCCCGCCAAATTGCGGATAGACGCACTCATAATCTTGAAATTTTAAACATTTGATTCGCTGTGATCCAGCAACCGTATGCTATTTAGTTACAGGACGTATATAAAGTCACTTCGGTTGCACAAAATTTTGTCAGTTGACCAAGGTTTCGATTGCACTAGAACAATCTTAATCAGAATAAAAAGTTACACGGCCATTTCTGTTCGACGAGAGCACTTTTGTTCAAATGTTTCAAATCATGATGCGATCACATGTATTCCACGTAACTTTTTATTCTGATGACGATTACCCTAGTGCAATCGAAATAGTGGCCAATTGACAAAATTTTGTGCAACCGAAGTGGGTGTAAATACGTTTTGTAATTATTCAGCACTCAGAATCCCAAGGCAGTCAGTCATGTTCCGAGAATGTCTTCGCGAAGAATATTCTATTTTGCCGGTACATTGGAGCAAGTTCTGGTATTACACACTCACACTGAAATCACCTTATCATACCCGCGAAACCCCAGCTGCTGGGGCGATCGAAGAAAGCACTACCCAAAAAGTTGGCGTAGTACTGACGGTATCGTGGATGGTGCATGAGAAAAGTAAAGCGATCTTGCAGGAATGTTCAAAAATCAAGAAGACTCGTATCGCCTTTATGGAACAAATAAGAGATCGAGAGGAGTTTTATCCAGTTCACTGCGTTGGTCTTCGTACTTGGGAAATAAGCCTCATCTGGGAAAAGAAGTGTCTTTGGTGTAATGCCATGTGGAGCCGTACGTAGAAGAAAGGCAAGCATTTTCTGAATCAAGTGCCACACCTCTGCAGAAGATCAACAGATCAGTCGATGTTCGTCCGTAATAAGCGTGTGATAACGAGGGTACAATGGCGAATCTGTCATGTTTATAGCATGTAGACGAAGTTGTGTCATGCATTTTCCATTAACAGCCAGATACTAGGTCGCACGAGCCTTCGTTTCGAGGATGACATGGTGCACAGAACGCCAAACCACGGGCCATGCGATCGTAAGATATCGGCTTTCCGTAACATTCCGAGTATGATTTTTGTGATTAGGTGGTAAACATCACGTGCCGTAGGGTTTCTGGTCTAGGCAAGTCGGTGTGGACGTAACTGTATTCGATGGAAAAGGTTCTGACATGTGAGACAGAGGAAGAAATATGTGCTACTGCAACGGGGGCCACCCAGGAGGGAGGGTCCAGCTCGTCAATCAGGCTTCACGATAATCCGGTACGCTGACGGGTCCACGATTTACCGTCGTACTTACATGAAGGGTAGCTGCTCTCGATTGGACGTTGACAAGGTCGAGGCCGCCATCTCGAGGAGGGACTGTCAGCGTGTCATAGCGGAGGCTGAAGATAATACCCGCACTAACAAAGTAGCTGAACGCCGCCTGCAGTCTATGTGACATTGCCTTTGGCATCGTTAAAATCTGTGCTAAATGGGGTATTCGCGAGGCCAGACGAGTGTTCGCAAAATCCACCCGTTGTAACATGTTCAGTGCTCGCAGGAGGTTGCCACGAACGTTCGTGCGGATATCTTGAAACAGGCGTTTAGAGTTAAATGAGATCGTGCGCTGTATACCACGCGTCAAGGTGATGTGCAAACATTTTAGCTTGTCCACTAATGGCAAGGGAGCCGCACTCCCAGCTGGAAGACCTCTACCAACGAACATAACACTAGATTTCGTGACGTTCACATGGCTTCCAGCAGCAGTCCCGTTCTGCTAGATCGATTCCAGTGCCTCTCGCACTTCATCCTCCGATAGAACCAAGAACACCACGTCATCTGCATACGCAGAGGAGATGAAAGCGTGCCCCCTCATAGTTATCCCTGTCAACCGACTCTTCAAACCGCGTAACATTGGCTCGAGGACGATGGCAGAGGGGAGCATAGACAGCGGACATCCCTGGCGGACGGACCGTATGATACTAATAGGGCCCGCCACACGGCCATAGACCAGCACTCGCGACTCACACTATCTACAGCATGGTCGAAGTCCATTGTCACTAAAGCATCGCGACTGCGGCAGATCGTACCAGGGCTGTGATATCACGGTAATCGTTGAAAGCCGTCACCACCAAAGCACGTTTGATCCATAGAGATGACTTCAGGGATGGCGCGTCGAAGACGAGCGGCAAGAATTCGGGTTAAAATCTTGAAGTCACAATTTAACATAGTCAACAGCCGATGATGTCCAACGTCATGACCACCCAACGGCTTGGGGACAGGGATAAGCAAGCCTTCTACGAATTCCGGTGAGAGGAGAAGGTCATGATTCATCAGTCCTTCATACATCGCAGTCCAGCGTGAAACCAGATGTTGTGGCTTGTACGGTAGAACTTCAGCAGAAAGCCTTCGGGACCTGGGGCTTTGTTCGGCGCACCTTTATGTAGAGCATCAACCGTAATCGTCGCTGTGAGAATCTCCACAGAAGCCCCGTCAAGGGTTCCTGGCAACGAGCGGAGAACATCAGTAATTACCGCTATGTTCTGGTCGTCTGTTGCATAGAACTGTTTGTAGTGACCCACAAAGGCGTTTGAGATATCATTCTGCTAGTCGGCGACCATCTGGCATGTCAAGGGCTCTGACCAACTTCCTCTGACACCGCTGCTTCTCTCGCATAAAATGATGCATGTACGGGGGTTCCCTAGTACCCATTCGTGACATCTAGCGCGTACTATTGTGCTCTCAATGTGGCGACGCATAAGCGAAATCATCTTCGCCTTAATCCGTTGAATTTCAGCCTGTCGTTGAACAGAGGGGGCATAGCCTGAGAGTTCGCGAAGAGTTGTGAAATAGTATTACATGGTATTGTGGGTGCCACAGAGTTTTGTCGCGATCGTAAATCATCATCGAACGACATAAAGCAGGCTTGCTGCAGTGGAGCCACCACCTGAGTGTTGAAGGATACGGTGAAATGCGTCTCACAAGGCTGTTCCACATCTTCCCTGTGACCTGCTTGCATTCCGCATCCTTGAGATGAGTGACATTCAGCTTCCACAGCCTCGACCGCGCCACACCTTTTGCCTCCGGAGCGAAAAAGTGCAAATGTAGGCGATGTGGTCTGAGATGGCAGTAGGCACAGCTCAGCGTCAAGCACGGCAGTTACGATTCCTTGGGAAATGTAGACGATTTGCTGAATGGATGGTGACATATGTATGTACAGGTCGATCATCATGCACGGGGTCCCAAGTATCAGTGAGGTTCGCCGGCCGTGGTGGCCGAGCGGTTCTAGGCGCTACAGTCTGGAACCGCGCGACTGCTACGGTCGCAGGTTAGAATCCTGCCTCGGGCATGGGTGTGTGTGATGTCCTTAGGTTAGTTAGGTTTAAGTAGTTCTAAGTGTTAGGGGACTGATGACCTCAGAAGTTAAATCCCATAATACTCAGAGCCATTTGTACCATTTTATCAGTGAGGTTCAGTTCATGGATGAGCAGCTGGAGGTCCTGGCATGTGGTGAAATGGGGATGTTGGTCCTTCTGGGATAACACACAACTGGTCGCCGCTAGGAAGTATATGGTCGTAGCGGCCTACAAACAAAGGGGCGACCGCTTCTGAATAGAATCGCGTCCGTTCCGGTCTTTTGGCCGTTCCCGAGGGAGCATAAACACTGATTATTCGGACAATATGGAGAGTCACAGCAAGACCCCTAGCCGAAAGGTAAATCACGTCGTCTGCGTCAATGCCTTCCTTTAAAGTGATATCTGTCCATCTGCCACTTTCAGCACACGGCATAAGAAACATAGCCATAGATAGTAGGAAACGTCGCTAGACGAACTTACTGCAGAAGGGTGACATCGAGGTCCGACGCCGCCAACATTTCGCGAAGTAATTGTAGTTTGATAGGGGTGCCGATGGTGTTGACATTGATGGAGTCAATCCTGAAAGCTTGTCGTAGAGTTGGGACTACTGCGGCGCTCATGGAGGCACAAAGAGCAGCAGTGAACAGGAACATTGTCCCAGCAGGCTGCACATTCAAACCCAATAACCCTGTCGATTAGCAGTCGTGGGTTGGAGCAGCAGCATTCGCTGCTGTCACAACGTTGGGTGTTTCGTCGTCAACATCGTCAGACCACGATAAGGTGCGTGGATGGTCTGCGTCCAATGGAGTACCTGTCGAGTCCGAAGGCGTTGTCACGTCGGCGGTGGAAGAGTGGTGCTGGCTCAGCTGCTGTTCAACGTCCATTGGTACAGCGCCTGGTGTATGCGAAGATGGTTGTACCTCCTACGGGGACAGGCCGGTGCTTCCACCACAGACTCGTCCATCGGAGGATCATCTCGAGAGGTGTGTGATCCTCATCGTCTTGAGACTGCGTTCAACAGGTGTCAGACGTGGCGATCCGCCGTTTACGACATCTCTTCGGCAACCGTTGCTGGTGCATGTGATTTTCACTCTGGGCATCCGGGTGGTCAGGCACAAAAACATCGGTAGGCGCAACCATGTGGTAAAGGTCCACCCCCGGCACAAGGGATCGCTCACCACTGCACAAGACGGGAGGAGGGGGCAAGGGAATCGCTCTCTCCGAACAGCCTGAGGCATTACCGGATACGATGATGTGTCAGTAGTTGGAGCCAGTGGTGATCGTGGTCGGGGTTCGTTATGGTGAACTTCGACAGACGTCAGCGGGAGCGTCGTCGGAGCGGTCGTGGCCTGCTGGTGCCCAGGTGGTAACTGTGCAATTCTGCGTTGTAGACAGCTAGAACGGAGATGGACTTCTTGGCCACATTCCCAGCACGTCTTCGACTGGCCATCATAAATTACAATTGGATGGCAGCCACCAATATATAAGTAGGAACGGCACATGTTTGGTCATCTCTGTGTGGATCTGTCGTACTCCTTTCAGAACCAGGTATATGCTGAATTGAACCCACTTTTCAGCTGTATGATTAATCACCTTTCCATATGAGCGGAATGCAGATGCCATTAACTCTGAAGGAACCTCGAAAGGTAGTTCAAATACTCGGATATTCCGCAGTTCAAGTCCCGAATGTTCCACAGTTTATCACCGATGTGTCCATCACGTGAGTTTCACGTAGAATTTTGTCGCATACTTCTTCGTTAATCAATTTCACGTATACCACACTGCTGCAGCAGCAGTCTAGCTGTCTATAGACAGCTGGACGCCTACAAGATCGTTGCCATTAATCTTCACGTCTTCTCTGATAAACTGTTCGCCTTCAGGTGCTTTTGGTCGGGGATATTCAGGCGAGAAGGTGATCTTCAGTTTCGATTTTCTGTAGGCATAAGTCATGCTCTTTCCAAGGAGATATAGCGCTCTAAGAGGGCAGAAGCACGAAAGCAACTCTGTGAGTGAGCTGCGCGGCGAAATTTAAACAAGACATCCGTCACGCTAGCTGCGCGAAGGGCGACTTACCCTTTGGCAATCCGTGCATGTCTCACGGCCCGACCCAAACTACCGTACGTCAACCACGCGTCTGAAACCTGTACTCGTACATCCATTATGTATATTCAAGTACAGGTCAAACGTTGTACTTGAAAGTTGCTTACCCGGTATCGACAGATAAATACGATACTGCAGTGCCAATGTTATTCTGATTACGGTGGAGCTGTACGAGACTACAGCCAAATGGTAAGGTGACTGCTCACGATAATCGGAAAATCGGCGTTCGAGTCCCGGTCCGGCACTAAATTTCGTTGTCGTCATTCCATTCTACGAGCGGTGGTTGTCCTCATTCGCAATTGCGAATTCATTTAACGTATTACATAACGGCATGAATGCATGTCCAAAGGAACTTTGCATCGTATTCAGAATAACACAGGCACTGCAATATCGCAATCATCATGGGTTCACTTTGATGTCCGTCTTGTCTGTTCTAGTGTTAAAAACCCTTTTTCTCAGAAATGGGTAGACCTACCACGTTGAAATTTATGTCACATTCTGAGTTCTATGTTCCCCTGACTGTGTAAAACATCCAAGCTTCTAAGTCAATGTAGGCAACAACCTATATAGTACTTTCCATTGGCCTAGAATTATGAAATTTCGCACTAAGCAAGGTTTCACTGTACAAGCTAAGAAAAAAATCCGAAAACTGTAAATCTGTCATTATATCACACGATTTATTTATTTTTTACATTTCTTATCTGAGACGCTCTCTGTTCCCCCGTCTGTTAAGGTACCTTTTTCTGAGTTACGAATAGACGAATCGCGTTGTAATTTATGCCACATTCTGAGAACTATGGTCTCTTGACGGTGTAAAACATTGAAGCTTCTAAGTTGGTGCAGTAAAAAGATACGGCCATGTAAGTCACGTATTTAACATTAGGAAACTCACTCATAAAAATCTACAGGGTACTTTTTGTTGGCCTAGAATCATGACATTTATCAAGAAGCAATGTTTCACAGCATACGTAAAGAGAAAAATCCGAAAATTGTTAGTTTCTAATTATATGACCCGAAAAAATTTTTCTTTCGTTTGTTACCTGAATGCCTGTTCGTCCGTCTGTTAAGACGGGTAGATGTATCAAGTTGATATTTATGTCACATACTGAGGTATACGGTCCCTTGGTGGTTTAATAAACATTAGCTTCTAAGTCAATCATGTCAAAAGGTACGGCCATTTATGTCACATATTTTGATACTCGCAATTTCGCCCATCAAAAACTGTACAGTACTTTCCGCTGACCTATAATCATGAAATCTGGAAAGAAACAAGGTTTCTTTTGTCATTTATTATCCGACTTCACACTTGAATTAAAATAATCAGTAGTTCTGCATTCAGGTTCATTGAGTCGTAATGTTAAAAGCCAAACAGCAAGCAACAGATGACGTTATTGCCTGATACGAGGCGTTTCGGAATTTATCAGTTATCAGATATCCAGGAGCGATTACTCCAGATACCGGCATTTCAAGTTGTACATGAAACAAACATTTGTACACTAGTCTGAAAAACGCCGTATCCACGTGCAATAATCGCTTCTGGATATCTGATGATGGATAAATTCCTAAATCCGTCATATGAAAATAAAATAATTCCTTGCATGATGCTTGACTTTTACTATTGCGATCCGGTCAGCCTGAATAGAAAACTAATGATTATTATAATAATGTTCGCTTCCCTCTTGCATGACTTTATGTCACATTTATATTATTGAAATTAAAACATTCTCCAAAATCTTGGAATCTCGGGACAGATATCTTGCCAGTAACACTATCGATAACTGGAAAATATGGTCGAGATTCTCAAATCCTAGTATGGATGAACTGACTATATATTTAATTACGTTAGTGTGGAACCCTCAGTGCGTGAGTTCTACTCGCACCTGGCCAATTTTTTCCACGACATTAGCGTTTCATGTTCAGCTATGTATTATACTGCTCACTACATAAGCTCATAGCAAACGATCAGAGGCCGTAAAAATGTGAATCATCTATCCAACGTGTACGAATGAGGAGAGCTGGTCTGATTGTATAGCACAAACTCTCCTCCTTCTTAAAAATTTGTCGTTGATATACTTGACAGCTACCTGTCACGTACATTGTACGAACCTACATACTCGCCTCTGAACCTGCACAGTCACATTTCTCTAGATCCGTAATAAATAGCGGAAGTCCGATCGGTGACAGCGTTGAGCACTGACTTAACCCTATACATACACTTCACTGTGTCTCTCTCTTCCTTTTTCATACACTGTGGACATAAACGTTTCCAAGTGCAATGAAATAATACGTGTTATAGTATTTATTCTTTAATCTTATAATAAAAGTACTTTTATCAGTTGTTGAATTAGACGCCTGTTTATTTCAAATAACGGGGGGGAAGGAATCATGGTGCAAACGCGACATGGAAAATATTTCGGCGCCGTCCTCACCCACGGTCGCTCAGTTGACTCCAAATACTCCAGCAGATACTTATTCGAAAGCGCACATCTCGTTCGGTGACGTACCAGTGAGCTCGGTGCTACTGAGGTTACATAGCGAGGGAGGAGGGAGGAAATAGCACGCATGTGTCCGAGCGTTCCTCAAATAATTTTGAAGTACGGTAGCGACGTATCAAAATCTGTTACACATTTGAAAATAAGTAAAACTCGAAACAATGTAATAGCGCTGTAATCTGATGAAAGCGATGTCATTTTTCAGTACCATTAAAAGAACGGATTATGTCTTAAAATGAGGTTGTAAGATGAATACCAACATAAGTCAAACACCTATTACGAATTGTAGTATTACTGGAAAAGCCTGATAGGATTAATTAGGAAATTAGGAAATTGGGCACCTAAAACTGACCGTGGATGAAACACGAGGTGTATAAGATGCACTAGCAATAGCTAGGAAAGCCTTTCTGTAAAAAGAGCCATCCCTGCGGTCTGTAGAAATGGTTTTCGGGCGAGACGTCGGTTGTCATTGTGGACTCTTCACAATAGTTCATCTGTACGACTGATCGACATCTTCATGTGCGATGAATACATTGCTGGGCTATCACTGAAGCCTCCTACTTACGCCGTTCTGAGTAGGAAAGGCGCAGGCGTGAAGGCGCCAGTTTCAGTGGCCAGCAGCGTAGATTTCCCGATAGGTAACCGTAAGGACAGTTACTTCACCTATCAGGCGTTGCACCAAGAGACTTAGCGCACGCGCGCTGGACGTGCCGCCGGAGCTCCCAACGTCCTCTATCGGGAGCAGTAAGCTGAAATACGCGCCTTTCTCGTCAGAATATTTATGTTGCCACTGAAGCGCCATCCGTTGTATGATCAACAGTTTCCCTTCGTGGTCGCTGTGATTTTAATGTTGAGACCGTTGGATGAATTGAAATATAACGTCTGTCGATCTGCGAATTTCGGCTAATGACCCTGTGCGAAGAAGTCGACGGGTGAATTTTGGTATTTATGTATTCCTTACTGAGGTCCGTACTGCACCGGCCACTGCTGAATTCTCTGGATGATCCTGACGTGTGCGCCGGCGGTGTTGGGTGCGTCTTCCACGGTGCGACAGATCTGTCCAAACTATGACTTCCTGCAGCAAGGAACGCTATAAACACCAAGCGTTCTCAGACCAAACATTCTCGTCGACGTCTTCGTACTGGCACAGCGCAACTAAAGTAACGGTGGAAATTCGCAGCTCGACACAGGATTCCAACTTAGCACAGCGTGGAATCCAGCATTGGAAATATTAAATTCATAAAGAGTAAAAAGGGGAAATATTGGTGATGAAGAAGCTTCAGTGATTCATTCAAGCGCGGATGCCTATATCGGCATGCGCCTTCCGACAGAGGGCGCTGGGGCGGCCGACGGCAACGCACAGCTCGAACGACAGCCTTTGCGTGTTCGCCGAAGCTCCTGCTTCATCGTCCGACAGATGTCATAACTGTCCTTCCAGCTACCAAACAGGAAATATTCGATATTGCCCACCGAGCTTGATGCCTCCGCCCCTGAGCGTTTCCTACTTACAATGGCATAAATCAGAGGCTTCAGTCATAGCTCAGCAGTGTGTCTGTCACCCCGGAAGACGTTGGCCAGATGAAACTGGAGATGTCACACGACATCCGACGTCTCACCCGATAACCTCGTCAACAAGAGGAATTTGTTAGCAGCTAACATAAATTTAAGTTCTGCGAGGTCTTCTCTGGAGATATTTGTGTAGTGTAGATTTGTGCCGAAGTGCAACACGGACGATAAATATTTCAGACAAGAGGAGAATACAGTCTTGGAAATAAGGCTCTGCAGAATAATGCTGAAGTTGAAATGCATGGATGGGACCTATTTACGCAACAAGCTGAGTGCAAGACTGGATATCAGTTGAGATACGCTGGATTGTGAGCACCCCTTCGGGATCTTCCGTTGATGAGTTTCTATGCAACGTATTTAAATAATCTAATGATAACTTTTAACAATTCTAAGCCTGTAATGATGCTATTAGTGTGGCCTAAAGTTGAAATACGTAACAAAAACTTCTAGAGGACCATCACTACTCTGTGTAAGTACGTCAGTTTCGTCCTCCTTTATTCGTTCGTGACAATATAAATAAATTACTGTCCAAATGAACAACTTGGGCGCTTTACCAGCGAGAGATAACCCGCAAACCGCCACACAGGAGACAGAACCCCGATCTAATTCACCGGACTGCCCGGCTGAGCAGCTGTCCTCATTCCGGCAAGAAGCCGGCTGCCGGGGCGCCACAAAGCAGTGCAAATGCAGTGCGGCGGCGCTCCGTGGCGTTTTGATGAGCACCGCAAGCACGCCTCGCCAGCCGCCTCGCCGCGCCTCGGGCTGCCCCTGGCAGCGCAGGGCCGCGACCCGCGTGACACAGCGGGCGCCGCCGCCGCCACAAATTGAATTCCGCGCAGCGGCCGCTGACCCCCTAATGGCCGCAGCCACCCTCCGCCACTCACTGTCGCCCCGACAACTCCCAGCGGTCACCGCATCACTTGCACTCCAGTCTCGGGTCGTCCGACCGCTCCGCACAGACGAGGCATCACGCAGAGCTTCGGAGAGTTTCCCTCTACACAGATCTCTTACCTCCCAGTGACGTAGCACCCAATCATGTTTCTCGTATGCAATCCCACGTAAATGGTGATACGTATTTGAGATTAACCGAGGAAAGACAAAACCAGCAGAAATGAAATCGATCAAAATTAGGGATCAGGTAGCAGAAGGAATTGGACTGCCTGGGAAGCAAGTAGGCCATAAAGGACAGACTAGTACAGACAAAGAATTACTCGCCAGAGGGAGCCTGCCAGTATCAAACACAGGTCTTAATTTGAGTAAGTAATCTCTGGTGATGTAAGTCGGAAAAACTGCAAGTGTATCATGAGAGTCGAGAATCGAAGAGCTTGAGGTGGAGTGTTGTCGAAGGACGCTGAAACTTAAGTGGACTGATAAAGAATGCGAAAGTTCTCCGCAGAATAGGAGAGGAAATGAATATGCAGGACACGCTAACTAGAAAAGAGGACAGAATCATAGCGCGATGAGTTTCTTCTTGCATACAAATAGGGTTCGTTTCCTTTCCAACCCATACATTGCATTTTACGTTCTGTCGAATTGTCAGTCGTGTATCTTATAAAATATTCCGGTCTCCTAATATGCTTTGTAGCTGATTGTGGTCCGCTAACTGGTAGTCAATAAACGTACTCCAGCATTAAGCGATGGAGCACGTATCTTCTTCCGTAGTTGCCCCGCTGGAAAGAGAACTCACGTCGTCTGCCAAACGTAACAAGGAACTCCGAAAGTTTCTTGTAATAACCGTTGTATTTAACAAAACGCTTTTACAAGCAAATCAGTTCCTTAATATTCTATACGTAGATCGACAGACCGTCCACATACTCAAATCCCCACTCACCCATCATGGAGCCGCGCGGGATTAGCCGAGCGGTCTAAAGCGCTGCAGTCATGGACTGTGCGGCTGGTCCCGGCGGAGGTTCGAGTCCTCCCTCGGGCATGGGTGTGTGTGTTTGTCATTATAATAAGTTAGGTTAAGTAATGTGTAAGCTTAGGGAGTGATGACATCAGCAGTTAAGTCCCATAAGATTTCACACACATTTCAACATCACGGACAGTTTTTATTCGAGTTTCTCTCGTAATTAACACAACAACCACTCAATTGTTTCTTTTCTTTAGATTTCTGTCCTTACAATGTCCTTTACTCTGACACTAGCAAAGCAGAGGCAATCCACCAATTTCAAACATACGCAGCCACCCGCCCCCTCCTCCTCCTCCTCCCCCCCCCCCCCCCCTGCCAGTGAGGGACGCCCATCCCTTTTCAACGTCGTAAATTTGCTTCACTGTACCTCCACTGGTTGGGGCACCTGTCGGACGAAGGAATAGAAGGAGACTATGTTGCATCGGAGTAGATACGACTATTAAATCAGATGAAAAGTTAAGCAGCACGGACGCGATAATATTAATGCAGAATTTAACAAATGTGGAGGAATAATGTTAGAGCTGAGGCTGTTACATTTATAAAACGAATGTTGGAAATAGAAGATGATACCTGACTCTTGGTAGTGGCCGAAGTAATACCACTCCATTGAAAAGGGTCTATAAATACTGCCGGCCGCGGTGGTCTCGCAGTTAAGGCGCTCAGTCCGGAACCGCGCGACTGCTACGGTCGCAGGTTCGAATCCTGCCTCGGGCATGGATATGTGTGATGTCCTTAGGTTAGTTAGGTTTAAGTAGTTCTAAGTTCTAGGGGACTGATGACCACAGATGTTAAGTCCCATAGTGCTCAGAGCCATTTGAACCATTTGAACTATAAATACTTGTAAAAATTACAGAAGAATTATCTGTTGAACACTAGCTATAAATTGTATGCACGAATAATTAATATTTCCCGAGGACATGCGGCTTTACTGTATGATTAAATGATGATGGCGTCCTCTTGGGTAAAATATTCCGGAGGTAAAATAGTCCCCCATTCGGATCTCCGGGCGGGGACTACTCAAGAGGACGTCGTTATCAGGAGAAAGAAAACTGGCGTTCTACGGATCGGAGCGTGGAATGTCAGATCCCTTAATCGGGCAGGTAGGTTAGAAAATTTAAAAAGGGAAATGGATAGGTTAAAGTTAGATATAGTGGGAATTAGTGAAGTTCGGTGGCAGGAGGAAGAAGACTTTTGGTCAGGTAATTACAGGGGTAATGTAGGAGTAGGTTTAATAATGAATAAAAAAATAGGAGTGCGGGTAAGACACTACAAACAGCATAGTGAACGCATTATTGTGGCCAAGATAGACACGAAGCCAACGCCTACTACAGTAGTACAAGTTCATATGCCAACTAGCTCTGAAGATGACGAAGAAATTGACGAAATGTATGACGAGATAAAAGAAATTATTCAGGTAGTGAAGGGAGACGAAAATTTAATAGTCATGGGCGACTGGAATTCGTCAGTAGGAAAAGGGAGAGAAGGAAACATAGTAGGTGAATATGGATTGGGGGGAAGAAATGAAACAGAAAGCCGCCTTGTAGAATTTTGCACAAAGCATAACTTAATCATAGGTAACACTTGGTTCAAGAGTCATAAAAGAAGGTTGTATACCTGGAAGAATCCTGGAGATACTAAAAGGTATCAGATAGATTATATAACGGTAAGACAGAGATTTAGGAACCAGGTTTTGAATTGTAAAACATTTCCAGGGGCAGATGTGGATTCTGACCACAATCTATTGGTTATGAACTGCAGATTGAAACTGAAGAAACTGCAAAAAGGTGGGAATTTAAGGAGATGGGACCTGGATAAACTGAAAGAACCAGAGGTTGTAGAGAGTTTCAGGGAGAGCATAAGGGAACAATTGACAGGAATGGGGGGAAAGAAATACAGTAGAAGAAGAATGGGTAGCTCTGAGGGATGAAGTAGTGAAGGCAGCAGACGATCAAGTAGGTAAAAAGACGAGGGCTAATAGAAATCCTTGGGTAACAGAAGAAATATTGAATTTAATTGATGAAAGGAGAAAATATAAAAATGCAGTAAATGAAGCAGGCAAAAAGGAATACAAACGTCTCAAAAACGAGATTGAGAGGAAGTGCAAAATGGCTAAGCAGGGATGGCTAGAGGACAAATGTAAGGATGTAGAGGCTTGTCTCACTAGGGGTAAGATAGATACTGCCTACAGGAAAATTAAAGAGACCTTTGGAGAGAAGAGAACCACTTGTATGAATATCAAGAGCTCAAATGGCAACCCAGTTCTAAGCCAAGAAGGGAAGGCAGAAAGGTGGAAGGAGTACATAGAGGGTTTATACAAGGGCGATGTACTTGAGTACAATATTTTGGAAATGGAAGACGATGTAGATGAAGACGAAATGGGAGATATGATACTGCGTGAAGAGTTTGACAGAGCACTGAAAGACCTGAGTCGAAACAAGGCCCCGGGAATAGACAACATTCCATTAGAACTACTGGTGGCCTTGGGAGAGCCAGTCATGACAAAACTCTACCATCTGGTGAGCAAGATGTATGAGACAGGAGAAATACCCTCAGACTTCAAGAAGAATATAATAATTCCAATCCCAAAGAAAGCAGGTGTTGACAGATGTGAAAATTACCGAACTATCAGTTTAATAAGTCACAGCTGCAAAATACTAAGGCGAATTCTTTACAGACGAATGGAAAAACTGCTAGAAGCCGACCTCGGGGAAGATCAGTTTGGATTCCGTAGAAATGTTGGAACACGTGAGGCAATACTAACCTTACGACTTATCTTAGAAGATAGATTAAGAAAAGGCAAACCTACGTTTCTAGCATTTGTAGACTTAGAGGAAACTTTTGACAATGTTAACTGGAATACTCTCTTTCAAATTCTGAAGGTGGCAGGGGTAAAATACAGGGAGCGAAAGGCTATTTACAATTTGTACAGAAACCAGATGGCAGTTATGAGTCGAGGGGCATGAAAGGGAAGCAGTGGTTGGGAAAGGAGTGAGACAGGGTTGTAGCCTCTCCCCGATGTTATTCAATCTGTATATTGAGCAAGCAGTAAAGGAAACAAAAGAAAAATTCGGAGTAGGTATTAAAATTCATGGAGAAGAAGTAAAAACTTTGAGGTTCGCCGATGACATTGTAATTCTGACAGATACAGCAAAGGTCTTGGAAGAGCAGTTGAACGGAATGGACAGTGTCTTGAAAGGAGGATATAAGATGAACATCAACAAGAGCAAAACAAGTATAATGGAACATAGTCAAATTAAATCGGGTGATGCTGAGGGAATTAGATTAGGAAATGAGACACTTAAAGTAGTAAAGGAGTTTTGCTATTTGGGGAGTAAAATAACTGATGATGGTCGAAGTAGAGAGGATATAAAATGTAGACTGGCAATGGCAAGGAAATCGTTTCTGAAGAATAGAAATTTGTTAACATCGAGTATAGATTTAAGTGTCAGGAAGTCGTTTCTGAAAGTATTTGTATGGAGTGTAGCTATGTATGGAAGTGAATCATGGACGATAACTAGTTTGGACAAGAAGAGAATAGAAGCTTTCGAAATGTGGTGCTACAGAAGAATGCTGAGGATAAGGTTTGTAGATCACGTAACTAATGAGGAGGTATTGAATAGGATTAGGGAGAAGAGAAGTTTGTGGCACAACTTGACTAGAAGAAGGGATCGGCTGGTAGGACATGTTTTGAGGCATCAATGGGTCACAAATTTAGAATTGGATGGCAGCGTGGAGGGTAAAAATCGTAGAGGGAGACCAAGAGATGAATACACTAAGCAGATTCAGCAGGATGTAGGTTGCAGTAGGTACTGGGAGATGAAGAAGCTTGCACAGGATAGAGTAGCATGGAGAGCTGCATCAAACCAGTCTCAGGACTGAAGACCACAACAACAACAACAACAACGATTAATAACAGACTGAAAACAATAGTTGGAACTCTCTTACTGGAAAGTCAAGAATGTTTCAAAAAATAACGATCGCAATGTAGTAACATCTTAAAATAATGAGTCAGATGACTAATAAGAGATGCGAACATACTATGGGAAACGCCAATGCATTTACAGATTATGACAAAACATTAGATACAGTAAGTATATACTAAGGAGCATAACGGGAGACGAGTTTGTTTCAATACAAGTGATAAAAAGTTTGTATTTAAATAATGAAATTTTAATTAATGCACAAAAGGAGAACAGCAGTTAATAGACGAGTACAACAAACGAGCAGTCTTTCACCCCCCCTTATTTAATAAACAAGGCGAATCACCTAAAACGTCCACTGCAAATACTGCGTAAATGCTATTGACTTGCGGTTTTCACAGAATGGATATCAGGTCAAGGGCTCGTATTGTTAGCCAATAAACAGATTGTAGTAATAGTTTGAAAGTATATTTTTTGTGCAAACATACACTTTTCAATATAACAATGCCTGTTGACATTAATCAACTAAAAGTAGGGTAAATTTGAACGTCAGTGGTGTTCGTTGTAAGATTCTAGTGCGAGTTGTTTACGAGACATCGTATTTTAAAAAGTTTCCTCACCGATACTTGTTTGTGCCATTCTACCTGCGTAGTTGATAGTCATGATGTTCTTATTTTTGCTTACAGCGTGCTTTGTGTTCCTTGAGTGTGTTCGGGCTTGCTAGCCAGTTTGTGTCTGACGTTCCAAGCAGAAGGTCGTCAGTGAACAGTGGGATTTACCAATGCAGAAGAAGCTGACATACTCATGGTGTATGAAGAGTCCAAGAAGAATGCAGTACATTCTTGTACGGAGTAATCGGCAAGATGTCCCAACAGATGTGAACTATCTAGGCATTTATTTATCAAACTCTTCAATCAAAAAAATGGCTCTGAGCACTATGGGACTTAACATCTGAGGTCATCAGTCCCCTAGAACTTAGAACTACTTAAAGCTAACTAACCGAAGGACATCACATACATCCATGCCCGAGGCAGGATTCGAACCTGCGACCGTAGCGGTCGCGCGGCTCCAGACTGAAGCGCCTAGAACCGCTCGTCCACACCGGCCGGCCCTCTTCAATCACTTAAGAGAAAGTGTTAGTGTAACACCTAGACAACGTAACAGAAGAAAGAAAATGGCTCTGAGCACTATGGGACTTAACATCTTAGGTCATCAGTCCCCTAGAACTTAGAACTACTTAAACCTAACTAACCTAGGGACATCACACACATCCATGCCCGAGGCAGGATTCGAACCTGCGACCGTAGCAGGCCCGCGGTTCCGAACTGCAGCGCCTAGAACCGCACGGCCACAGCAGCCGGCACAGAAGAAAACAAGTGATGACAGAAGAGGGGGAAATTAATGTTCTTGCTGTTGTTTGCAGTTGATCCGCACGTTAGGTCCCGGGGAAATCGTACGAGGAAGTGTCCTATGCATTCTCCATCGGCATAGGTTCCATTCCATCACATCTCTCTCATTCAAGAAATGCATGGAAACGATTATGAGAATCGTTTTAACTTTGGTGCACAGGAAACTCCAGATGTATCATGTAACCTGTTGACAGGCTCCGTTGGCTTCGCCAGGTGGAACATCAGCGTCCATGGAGGATAAACTTGTGGTGTAGGATAGTGGACCATCGGATCATAGGCCTGTGTTTCGTAGACGGGACACTGAACGCGCTCAAGTATCGCGGCCTCCTGACCGATGCTAGGAGACGTTCCTCTGCAGCACCAACATGATGGCACTCCGGACCATAGTGCGCCAAGTACTACAGAATGTCTTCGCTAATTGTTTCTAAATCGTTGGCTTGGGCGCAGTGGACCCGTAACTTGGCCAGCCCGTTCTCCAGATTTGGCGCCCGCACTACGGCGACTTGCGCGTCGATTGAGATGAAATGATGATGATTAGGACAACACAACAGCAAGTCCTTTCGCGGAGAAAATCTCCGACCCAGTCGGGAATCGAACCCGGCCTCTTAGGATTGACAATCTGTGCGCTGACCACTCAGCTACCGAGGACGGACAGGGTGCTTATGATTAGTTGTACAAAAGTAACGTTCAGTTATGAAAATGGTAATTAGCTTACAGAAATATTTGATACAGCAGTGAATGCAGTGTATCTTCAAGTTTTCTTTATAAATGCTCAACGTGGCTACCTTTTGTAATACAACAGATGCCGTATCTGCCAAATCCTATGAAGCAAATTATAATGTATGGTATCAACTACTTCTGTTGTACGTTGTCGTATCTCGTAAATATTTCCCAGAATAGGAGGAACAAACAAATGGCTCTGAGCACTATGGGACTCAACGTCTTAGGTCATAAGTCCCCTAGAACTTAGAACTACTTAAACCTAACTAACCTAAGGACATCACACACACCCATGCCCGAGGCAGGATTCGAACCTGCGACCGTAGCAGTCCCGCGGTTCCGGACTGCAGCGCCAGAACCGCTAGACCACCGCGGCCGGCCGAGGAACAAACAAACTACCTTTAGCGTAGCCCCATACACATAAGTCAGTTGTGTTTAATCAGGTGATACTGGTGGCCAGGATAATGTTCCACCACGTCCAATCCAAGTCGGTGCACTCCTACTGAGATACGCGACAACTTCAGGACAATGTGGCAGCGCACCATCGTGCTAGAAAAAAAATTCTGTGCCTGTTGTTGTAATTGAGACTTTAGAGAATGTCCAAGCATGTCCAGCTAAGATATTCCGGTTAGATTTGACCTGGAAAAAAGAAAGTGCCGTAAATCTTGTTATAGCGCAAGAAGTATTTCCCTTAGGTGAGTCACATACATGATGTTGTTTCTGCTCACCCCATATCCGAAAATTATGCCGATTCACTTTACCGCAGTTATGGAAGGTGCATTCGTCACTGAACACAATTTTATTAAAAAATATCACCTTCAGTCTGCATTTTGTCAAACATTTCTACATAACATTCAGCCCGTCTTCATTTGTCACTTTCTCTTAAGGCTTGAAACAGTTCCAATTTTTAGGGCTTGAATGACATTCCTTTACAAAACACCTTCCACACTGTAACAATAGTCATACTCAATTCTAAGCTGGCACGTCTCCTCGATTTACCCGGACTAAGAATGTAAGACTGCTGAACTTGTTCAACTGCTGCGTCAGAGACTGGCCGACGCTGACCCGTCGTCCTGTGTGATATGCAGCCACTTTCGGTGAAACGATTGCACCAAGTAATAACAGTTTGTATTTCCGCTGGTCGCTTGCGATATTTTGTCCTCCATTTTCTCTGAATTGTAGCAGTGGCTTTGGATTCGTGAGACAATAAGCAACATTGCGCACACTCTACTCCGTTATACGACTACATGATGACTGTCGGAACGTTGGGAACCAACAGTGCTAAACAGGAATAACGCTTGAAGCTACCTGCACTCAGTGCCGTATCAAACATATCTGTACGTTATTTGCTGTTATCACAATTAAAGATTACTTTCGTATAACTAATTTATAAACGCCCTGTACATTGAAAACCACAGAGAAGTGGATGACAGATGGTATTTAGCATGGCACCAACTGTAATGTTTTCTTCCCGTTCATTCACAGAAAGAACGACTGTTTACAAAACTCAAAGTGTGCTGTAATCTTCGCCGTCCCTCCCTGAACGACAGATAGCGAGCTGAAGACGTCGAGCTAAAAATCGAAAAGTATCGATTTGTTTTACAACTGAGCAAAATTTCATACCAGTTAATGAACAATCACCAGGTTCCTCTTGTCAGATTAGACATACAAAAGGAATACGAATGAAATATTGAGGTTTAACGTCCCATCGACGACGAAGTCGTTAGAGCCATAGTACAAGCTTGCATTCACCAAGGAAATCGACCGTGGGCTTCTTAAAGACACTGGCCTTAACTGATACAGGAAAACGATGGGAAATCTCGATCTCAACATCGTGACTCCTGAGTGTGAGTCCAGTAATTTAACCACGTCACCACCTAGCACAATGAATACGAGTGATATGATTTCTCGTCCACATATTCTGATTATACTTAAGCGGACCAAAAGACTACAACTTTAGCAGTATCCTTTAAAACGTTGACGTATATGAGAAAATGGTAGACCAATGCACTTATAAATCCCTCAAGAATATTAAACTGATTCACGGTTCCGCAAACCCTGGAGACACATGCGACAGTGGGAAGAAGTATTTAGGAATTGTCCTAGGCACAGGTATGCCTGAGAAGTTCTTTTTAAATATTTTTATTTCCTAGAAAAGGAAATAAAATTTTAATTTCAGTAACTGATAAACAGTTTTGTACTCTCATATTATTGTCATTATTGTTATTATTATTATTATTATTATTATTATTCATAGCCGGCCGCTGTGGCCGAACGGTTCTAGGCGCTTCAGTCCGGAACCGTGCTGCTGCTACGACCGCAGGTTCGAATCCTGCCTCGGGCATTGATGTGTGTGATGTCCTTAGGTTAGTTACGTTTAAGTAGTTCAAAGTCTTGGGGACTGATGACCTCAGATGTTAAGTCCCATAGTGCTTAGAGCCACTTGAACCATTTTCATTATTCATAATCTCTTTTCCTTCGATGCATTTCGGTAGGCGCTAGAAAGGTTTTTATATGCCCATGCAGCACCAATTCGCCGCCAAGTCTTCGAGGATGCGTCGGACCTCATCTTTCACCTGGTCATTGCGGTTGAATCGTCTCCAGTCAAATGTTCTTTCAACTTAGGAAACAAGTGGTGGTCATGTCGTAGCACGTCCTAACTATGCAATGCGTCGTTGTCAATGTCCCGTCCTTTACTATATATTCATCTTAAATCAGTTCTGGCTGGAAACTCTGAGTTGTGCGTTTCACAGTATCCGTCAACAATTATTGTGGTCCCTGGGGCCATAGATTCGATTGACCAGTCTCCGTTCGTATCTCAGACACTGTTGGCATGATTTTGCCGGCGCATAATGCTTAAATTGTCGGCATTTTTAAGTAGGAGAATGTCATTCCTCAAGTACTTGCTGTTTGCTTTCAGTGAGATATAAAGTAGACAGGTTTCTTCATCAGTAACGTAGGGGACCAAGACGTTGTCCTTTGCGTAGCGCGGAATACAGGTTGTTTATAATTGCACTTTCGATACTGGAGCTGGTGTAGACGGAAAACTATTTACCGCATGGATACCAAACTTCATAGGAATGTTGTTCAGGCTGTGCGCTGCAGGATTTGTGTTTTTAGTAGTATCAGTGTCGTGACTTGCTGTTAGGCGCCGGTACTGCTACGGCGACGTCGGAATCGAACATAAGCATTAGTGTGTATTGTAGTTGAAGACAGTCAACACGGGTCTGCACGAGGTGACCGGGGCTTTGCTGGCAAAGCTGTTTTATCAAAGCAACAGCAGTGGTGCTGCTGCTCTTGACGAGTATAAACGCATTATAGAATGAAGGGTAGTCCTCCTCCACAAAGAGGTTGAACAACGTGGTCCGGAAGTTCGAATTAACTAGTGATTCGGAAATTGCTCCTGGGATAGACCGAAGGTCAACTGCGCCAGGAATAGTCGAAGACGTTACTGTGCCCATGGCTGAGAACGCTGGACGTAATCTTCAAGCAATGCACCTTCTGTGTCACGAGAGCTGAACATTCTGTACCCACCGTTTAAAAAGTGCCGCGAACAAAATTGTTCAAATGGCTCTGAACACTATGGGACTTAACTTCTGAGGTCATCAATCCCCTAGAACTTAGAACTACTTAAACCTAACCTAACCTAAGGGCATCACACACATCCATGCCCAAGGCAGGATTCGAACCTGCGACCGTAGCGGTCGAGGGATCCCGACTGTAGCGCCTAGAACCGCTCGGCCACTGCCGCGAACAACTGAAATGGTACCTACAGTGCGGTTCCAGGCTGTCGTGGACGCAGATAGTGGTCAAATTGAGCAACGTTTGTAACATGTAACGTAGACATAGTGCGTAATTTACGATTGTTACCTTACCCTCTCATGCGAAAATTAAAATGTGTTTATTTCAATAGTTTATTCGTTATTTCTCTTCCGCAAGCCCTTACAAATGTTTCCACAAAAGTTCATTGACCTACGATCACTCTTTTTTATGGCTGTCCTCTGAAGTAGCGAAAGCTTAATAATAACCAGCACATACATTCAAGGTCCGCCCCTCGTGGTCTCGCGGTAGCGTTCTCGCTTCCCGAGCATGGGGTCCCGGGTTCGATTCCCGGCGGGGTCATGGATTTTTCCTGCCTCGAGATGACTGGGTGTTGTTGTGTCGTCTTCATCATCATCATTCATCCCCATTACGGTCGGAGGAAGGCAACGGCAAACCACCTCCATTAGGACCTTGCCTAGTAAGGCGGTGCGGGTCTCCCGCATCGTTCCCCTACGCTCTGTAAAGAAGCATGGGACTTCATTTCCACATACATTCAAGGGAAGAGTCCACACGTCGTCGTTGGTAATCGGAGTTGAACATTCCAAAATACATCTTGCAGACAGATTCTGGTATTCCAGATTCTATCAACAGCGCTACGAGAAACAAGAAGCGTAATGAAGAGATGATGACACATGCTTTTTTCAATATTTGCAACTGTCTCTTGGAAAATTTTGTCTCCCATTTCAATCTTCGATGTAATTGGGAGCACTCGTAGACTTCTTACACCGCTTCCGAAAGTTTTTGAGATCCATGAACTGCACATCATACACTTCTGTCAGCTGGAAGTAAATTTCAATAGGGCAGGTTTTTCCCTTCGAATAACTCTGGCAAGTTCGCAATTGGTGGTAGCGGAAGTCTGTGTATCGATTACACAGAACGTACAAGCGAAGATTGAGCGTCCTTGTGGGCTGTGCTATGGTTTGTTTGAAAGTGAAGGGAGCACAGCAGAATGGCCAACTACGAAATGTTTTCCTGAGGCCCCAGCGTCTTGGAAACATTACTTGCGAGTTTTCCTTCGTACGTGATGAGATAGGGAAGAAGGAGATGGCAATTCAGATGAGCTCTAGAGATGATTTTCTATCAGAATTTTGGTGATGTACAGCAAGAATTTCACTTCTATGAAGTTTGTAATGCAGTGTGCTGAAAAAAGTGAAGAAGCTGCCTGGTATATCAGCCAAGCAGTCTTTCAAAGTAATCAGCAAAATTTAATCTCAACCTGGGATTATGGCTTCACAGACGCTAGCGTCCCTACTGGCAAAAGTTTTAATATCATCACGACTGAGCCATATTATGAATTGAACTTTTGTAACTCTAGTATTTTCTATACAATAATTTTTCAGAGCAGACAAATTATTTGTTGATGACAAACCCACACACATGGATTTTCTAGCTGTAATTGCGCTCACCTGTGTACATAACTGAGGACATTACACGTATCAACTAGTGACTTCAAAGGATGACTACTTCACAGCAAAACGATGTCCGTTTAGGCTCAACTTCAAATGGTCTGAATTCCTTGAATAGCATATTGTGTATGAATCCGAAAAAATAATTTACATTACCAAAGTAAATTAAAGAAAAAGACAGATCGACACGCCAATGAAAGCTGCATTCAGTAGAGGTCGAAACGTTGCAGCATGTAATGCCAAGACGTAGCCGTACATCCAGAAGACGTTAATCGAAACTATTAACGCAGCGTTAGTTCCTCAGCTGCTGCTTCACCCATTTTTACAAATTAAACAAAACTGATGAATCATGTTCCACTGCACATAATTCTCAATCCGTTTCAGTGATTTCTTACAAATAAAAATTACGCGCTTTACTTCAGCAGGCAAAACCTTACTATCAGATTTGATGGAAACAATTTAGAGTATCACACATTTTAAATTGTTTTGATGATATTTGATGGAAGGAGCTTGCTCCCTGAAATTCATCGCGTGACTTTTCGTAACAAATAAACAAAAAAGCAAAACTGAAACACATATTGTAGGCAACCGGTTAGTTGCTGTTGAGGATTTTCTTACGAATGTTACGAGACACTACCGCTACTCTTCATGGAAAACAAGTAGCTGGTTTCAATATCTTCAACTCTATCGTAATGGTGAAAGTAACGGTGTTTCCTGGGTGAACACTTTTAATGTGCAGCGACATTTAAAGAAGCAAGGACAAAGCAGTCATTCCTGCTGTTCTGGTCTCAGAGTGACTTTTTTTAGGCTCGAGTGCTGGCAAATCCGTGCCCCCGCAAACGTGCTTTTGGAAACACTTGGATGTTTATCCGGAAACTACTCCAAAACATACACTTCGCAGAAGCAACAGTAAGACGTAGCGCTTAGAGCTGTTAACTGTTCTGCGGTAATTTATGTGCGGCTTTTGATGTTACCGCCATTGCCCAGAATGCTTGGTTCTCAGAATTTTCAGGAGACCGCAAGTCTGTTTCGCTAAACTGCTAGCAAGCGTGTCCGTCTACAGCTGTTGCTGTGGTCTGCCCCAGTTTCTTCACTCTTCATTTGATGCGTTAAATGCAGCATTCCATTACGGAATTTTTGAGGTGAAAGTTATGAGCAATGGTGTTTTGGAAGTATGTGCCTTCGCTTCTTTGTATTCTACGAGAAAATGAAGAAATACTTAACGCTGTCATGCGGATGTGACAGTTAGTGGGTGAAATTCGAGGGAAATTTGAAAATTGTGTGGTTTTCTCGCGAGCCACTTTACTTGAAGTGCACCAATGTTCCGCGTAAAGCGATTCTTTCTCGACGGCCCTGGTCGGGAAGTCTGCAAACTTCCGTAATACCTCCAAGAACGTTTCCAATTTGGTCACATCTTAACGTGTACCAAACAATTTGGCACGTTACGAATCTCTGTACTGTCCTGAAATATGATAAGAATGGGTGAAATTTGTATGGAGACAAAAATCTCAACACCTCTAATAATTAATGATTTCAGTGGTTCGGCAGGCCGCTTTGAGTGTCACTAACCATTACTGCACAGAAGAGTGCAGCGTTTGATTTGAATTAATGCGCAGCGTTTAGAATAGAAAGACACTGTCTTTAGAAAAGTTGAAAGTACACCTGCTTTTTCACCTTTTGATCCCCAATAATAATTAACGCATTGTGCAAAAAATCGATTCCGATGTTCTCCTTGGTAGGTGGTCCAGCTTACTTGCAGATCAAGACACGATCATTTCTTCACTGCCCTTGCTGCTGGATCCAGATTTCATCTGGTGTGACTGTTCTAGTCAAATATCCTCTGCTCTCATTGAATGCGCTTGAATACTAACAGGACTAACAGAGCTCAACACATTTTCTGTAGTTTTTATGGAAACTGAGCACGTCTTTGATGCTACGATAAGCAGACCCCGACTCAATTGCGGACAATTATTTTCTTAATCTGTTCTGTCTCGTTAGTCGCAGTTAGCACTCAAGGAATATTCAGTCTTCCTGTGTCACGTTTGTGCAAAAGTTTTGAAGTTCTCCGCGTCACATGCTTCCTCTCATACATGCTCGCTTCGCTGTGTTGCCTCATGATGTGAATGAAAGCTTACCGTCAATTTATTCTCTTAGCGCACCTTTGATTGAAGCAACCAAGTTTTTGCTACTACTCTTTCGGAATTCCTTACAATAACCGAAGCTGAATTCTTACTTTATTTCGATGTTATATCCTCGACTTCAGATTTTCAGCAGGAATCCTGGTTTACTTTCTGAATGCTTTAAGAAAGTGTTGGTCGACAGAGAAGACAGCAAAGCAAGGGGTTCTTGCATAGCTCCTCAGTATTTACACACTTAAAAGAACAAGATACTGGCGAAACTACAAGAAATATGAGTCGACATTTCTTAAGGTCATCCAGTGTTATTAAAAGACACAGTTTTTTGTTTATTTAAAGTGTACCCCGAAATGAAAGGTGACTTTGTTAATGGATTCTTGCAACGCTACTAGACAGACAAATTGCGTACTTATTAATAAATTCCGAACCTGTGAATGTTAATCGGTTCTCCTGTTACGTGGTCAACTTTAGACAATAACTGACTATTGCCATTAAAGATGATAGTACAGTGCCTAAATACACTGAAACGTCAAAGAAACTGGTATAGGCATGCGTATTCAAATACAGAGATAAGTAAACAGACAGGTAGACGGTAGGCAATACCTACGAGACTAGTGTCCTGCACAGCTGTTATATCGGTTACTGCTGTTACAATGGCAGGTTATCAAGATATAAGTGAGTTTGAACGTTGAGTTATAATCGGCGCACAAGCGATGGGACACAGCATCTCCGGGGTAGGGATGAAGTGGGGATTTTCCCGTGCGACCATTTCACGAGTATACCGTGAATATCAGGAATCATGTAAACTCCAAATCTTCGACATCGCTGCGGACGGAAAAAATCCTGCAAGTACGGGACCAACTACGAGTGGAGGGAACGTAACAGAAGTGCAAACCTTCCGGAAATTGCTGCAGATTTCAATGCTAGCCATCAACAAGTGTCAGCTTGCGAACCATTCAACAAAACATCATCGATATGGGCTCTGGAGCAGAAGGTCCACTCGCGTACCCTTGATGAGAGCATGAAACAAAGCTTACGCCTCGTCTGGACCCGTCAATAACGACATTGGACTGTTGATGACTGTAAACACGTTGCCTGGTCGGCCGAGTCTCGTTTCAAATTGTATCGAGTGGATGGACGAGTACGGGTGTGGAGAAAGCCTCATGAATCCATGGACCCTGCATATCAGCAGGCGACTGTTCAAGCTGGTGGAGGCTCCATGATGATGTAGGGTGTGTGCATTTGGAGTGATACTGGACCCCTGATACGTCTAGGTACGACTCTGACAAGTGGCATGTACGTTAAGATCCTGTCTGATCACCTGCATCCATTCATGTCCATTGTGCATTCCAAAGGACTTGAGCAATCTCAGCAGGACAATGCGACACCCCACACATGCAGAATTGTTACAGAGTGGCTAGAGGAACACTCTTCTGAGTTTAAACACTTCCGTTGGCCTCCAAACTCCTCATACATCTGGGATGCCTTGCAGCATGATGTTCACAGGAGATCTCCATTCATGGTGTTAGTTCCCTCCGGCACCACTTCAGACATTACTCGAGTCCACGTCGCGTCATTTTGCGGCACTTCTGCCTGCTCACTGGGACTCTACACGATATTAGGCAGGTGTACCAGCTTCTTTGGCTCTACAGTGCAGTACAGTGTGTAACGCATCGCTGTGATGACCGTTCATACGTAATTTTAATCCTCATACGAATAGTTCGGATGGGAGAATGAATTCAAAAATACTGCTGAGCGTCCAGCCCAAAACACAAGTAAGCGATTTACCTTGTGCTAATGCGTGTGTGTAAAATTGTTCTAAAAGGAGGTTTTGTATCTATGCCACGTAATATGAAGAAGTACTGCGACAGGTGAAACTGCTTTGTCTAGGCTGAGTGACCAAAAAGAGTACAGAGCGACAGGACTCCGGTGACCATGGAGTGTCGGGGCGCATCTGCTGAACAAGGAAGATGGCATCTAATTATGTACCGCCAGTCATCGCAGTGCATTCTTTGTTGACTTAAGTGAGTTACTCATGTTGCACCAGGTCAAAATGTGATTCCGTTTTATACTGACTTTAATCTTAACCAAATCTGGATAGGAAATACATGTCGCAGTGGGTGTAATACACTGACGGAAATATATTCGCAGCACAAAGAAGTGTTGCAACATAAACGAAAGTTTGTAAGCGTGTTTCTACATCTGAAAGAAGTCAATTTAAATTTCGCGCCAGTCTCATAAGAGTAGGGCTAGTAAATCCAATATGGGGATGCAGATCAGTTTGGCTATAAATACACGCTGTTACGCACGTGAGCGCTAGTTGCCTTTGAGACTGGGCGTGGTGAGCTGATATTAGTCAAGAATGGCTTTAAAGCTACAAAGACTCTGCTATAGCCGGCCGATGTGGCCGAGCGGTTCTAGGCGCTTCAGTCCGGAACCGCGCAACCGCTACGGCCGCAGGTTCGAATCCTGCCTCGGGCATGGATGTGTATGATGTCCTTGGGTTAGTTAGATTTAAGTAGTTCTAAGTTCTAGGGGACTGACGACCTCAGATGTTAAGTCCTATATTGCTCAGAGCCACTTGAACCATTTTGAGCTCTGCTATAAACACCTCAATGAGTTTGAAAGAGGTCGAGTAATAGGGCTACGAGATGGTCGATTATCCTTCTGCGACACAGCAGAAATACTTGGCAGGAATTTAGCCACTGTAGGTGGTTATTGGTAGTTGTCGTAGCAAGAAGACCGGCTTCAGGACGCCACATGGCACTATCGAGAGGAAAGACCATCGTTTTCGGCGTATCGGTCTAACGAATAATACATCTGCAGCAGCAATTTGAGCAACAATTGGCACAAAATTGACACGCCAAACTCTTACAAATAGGTTACTTCAAGGACAGTCTCGATCCAGACGCCCTGTAACGTGCAGTCCACTGACCCTAAATCGCCACCATTTGCGACCTCAGTGGTATCAAGAGAAAGCTCACTGGAAGACAAGTCCATTGAGTTTTCTGATAGAAGCAGGTTCTGCTTCGATGCCAGTGATGGCCGTGTGTTGGTTAGAAAGAGGCCAGTTGAGTGCCTGCAACCAACCTGTATGCGGTCTCGACACACTGGACCTTCTGGAGTTATGGCCTTGGCTGCGATTCAGTATGACAGCTGCGGTGACAGAAAGAAAACGCTTAGCAGTAATGACTTACAAACGGACACTGACACCTCTGTGGAAACGAGCTACAGCGCTGCTTCCGTCCTACATTGACTTTTGAGTAACAAACCATACTTCACCATAAATACGAGGGGAAACGAGAATGCAAATTTGAAGAATGGGACGTCACCTGCTTCACACAGTATGAAACACAATAAGTGTAGGTTCCATTTGTTACGAGTATTTCCCTTAAGGTACTGTTAATAGTATTCAGACAGTTTAACGTTGACCCGCTCTTTTATGTTCTTTCAACTGGTATACAAGAATCTGATGATGGTCTTGCGATCGAAACTAGTTGTCAAATTAAGGAATTCTATTAGCAGCTCTTGACGGTAAATCATGACTTCTAAAACATCTGATATTTCGCTCCTTTAGCGACGTTCGCAATCTCAGCTGCCGACAGACACACTTTGCCAGCGGCTCCTGATATACGACGCTCGCTCGACTGTCGATCGCTGCCTCAGTTCACAGCCGAATCCGGGACGGAGGACTGGCAAGAGTTGCAAATGGGCGCGATCCATCAGCGGGGCCCGCAGTTCGTTTTACTCGTATCTCGCGGCTGGCTCGGCGCCCAGGTCGCAGCTCCAGGCCAGAGTCCCTGTAGTCCGGGCTTTCATGCGGATTGCTTCAGTTCCTCGCAGATAACGCCAGGGCGGGGCCCCGGCCGTTTTGGAGCGACAGTAGTTTAAACCGAGGCAGGGAATGGAAGTGCATTGCTGATGCTTTTTTGTTTTGCAGAGTATATCGGTGAAAACTGCAGACTTCGTAAGTAGCCCTGAAAATAAACAGTTCCGAGCTGTTTCTGTCGGGCCGAACTTGCAAAGAGCCGTTCGAAGTGTCGTTGAGCACAGTGAGTCGTACTAGGTCATTACCTAATTCATCACTAAAACAGATTCCTAGTTTATAATGTCTTTGTGTTGTTCCGTTGCTGTTCGGTCACGTTTTTGTTACAATAATTAAAATTTTTGCTGCTGTCAGTTAGTCAAGAACACTCCTTTGGACCTTTCTTTCTCAACTTTTTATTTCCCAAAGTTAGCAAGATTACAGCACAAATATACTGTAAGGAAAGGAAGAAAGGGGAAAAAAACGATGTCACGCCATGAACGAATTATCCAAATGGGAGGCAAATCAGCAGATGTGATGTATTTGTACAGGCAAACAAATGATGGTAATTTTAGAAAAATTAGATGATTTATTCAGGAGAAAGAGTTCACAAATTGATCAAGTCAATACACGCAGGTGCACTTCTGGCACCTATACAAGCAGTTATTCGGCTTTGTATTGACTGATAGCGTTGCTGGGTGTTCTACTGCAGGATATCATGGCAAATGCTCTCCAACTGGTGCGTACGATCGTCAAAATAGCGAGCTGGTTGGAGCCCCTGGCAATAACACTCCTTACGTTATCAACTGGCGACCTTGCTGGCAAAGGCATTGTTATTGTTGTTGTGGTCTTCAGTCCTGAGACTGGTTTGATGCAGCTCTCCATGCTACTCTATCCTGTGCAAGCTTCTTCATCTCCTACAACCTACTGCAGCCTACATCCTTCTGAATCTGCTTAGTGTATTCATCTCTTGGTCTCCCTCTACGATTTTTACCCTCCACGCTGCCCTCCAGTACCAAATTGGTGATCCCTCGATGTCTCAGAACATGTCCTACCAACCTATCCCTTCTTCTTGTCAAGTAGTGCCACAAACTTCTCTTCTCCCGAATTCTATTCAATACCTCCTCACTAGTTTTGTGATATACCCATCTAATCTTCAGCATCATTCTGTAGCACCACATTTCGAAAGCTTCTATTCTCTTCTCGTCTAAGCTATTTATCGTCCACGTTTCACTTCCATACGTGGCTACACTCCATACAAATACTTTCAGAAACGACTTCCTGACATTTAAATATATACTCGATGTTAGCAAATTTTTCTTCTTCAGAAACGCTTTCCTTGCCATTGCCAGTCTACATTTTATGTCCTCTCTACTTCGACCATCATCAGTTATTTTGCTCCCCAAATAGCAAAACTCCTTTACTACTTTAAGTGTCTCATTTCCTAATCTAATTCCCTCAGCATCACCCGACTTAATTAGACTACATTCCATTATCCTTGTTTTGCTTTTGTTGATGTTCATCTTATATCCTCCTTTCAAGACACTGTCCATTCCGTTCAACTGCTCTTCCAAGTCCTTTGCTGCCTCCGACAGAATTACAATGTCATCGGCGAACCTCAAAGTTTTTGTTTCTTCTCAATGGATTTATATACCTACTCCGAACTTTTCATTTGTTTCCTTTATTGCTTGCTCAATATACAGATTGAATAACATTGGGGAGAGGCTACAACCCTAACTCACTCCCTTCCCAACCACTGCTTCCCTTTCATGTCCCTCGACCCTCATAACTGCCATCTGGTTTCTGTACGAACTGTAAATAGCCTTTCGCTCCCTGTATTTTACCCCTGCCACCTTCAGAATTTGGAAGAGAGTATTCCAGTCAACATTGTCAAAAGCTTTCTCTAAGTACAAATGCTAGAAACGTAGTTTTGCCTTTCCTTAATCTTTCTTCTAAGATAAGTTGTAGGGTCAGTATTGCCTCACGTGTTCCAACATTTCTACGGAATCCAAACTGATCTTCCCCGAGGTCGGCTTCTATCAGTTTTTCCATTCGTCTGTAAAGAATTCGCGTTAGTATTTTGCAGCTGTGACTTATCAAACTGATAGTTCGGTAATTTTCACATCTGTCAACACCTGCTTTGTTTGGGATTGGGATTATTATATTCTTCTTAAAGTCTGAGGGTATTCCGCCTGTCTCATACATCTTGCTCACCAGATGGTAGAGTTTTGTCAGGACTGGCTCTCCCAAGGCTGTCATTAGATCTAATGGAATGTTGTCTACTCCGGGAGCCTTGTTTCGACTCAGGTCTTTCACTGCTCTGTCAAACTCTTCACGCAATTTCATATCTCCCATTTCATCTTCATCTACATCCTCTTCCATTTTCATAATATTGTCCTCAAGTACATCGCCCTTGTATAGACCCTCTATATACTCCTTCCACCTTTCTGCTTTCCCTTCTTTGCTTAGAACTGGGTTTCCATCAAAGCTCTTGATATTCATGCAAGTAGTTCTCCTTTCTCGAAAGGTTTCTTTAATTTTCCTGTAGGCAGTATCTATCTTACCCCTAGTGAGATAAGTCTCTACATCCTTACATTTGTCCTCTAGCCGTCCCTGCTTAGCCATTTTGCACTTCCTGTCGATATCATTTTTGAGACGTTTGTATTCCTTTTTGCCTGCTTCATTTACTGCATTTTTATATTTTCTCCTTTCATCAATTACATTCAATATTTCTTCTGTTACCCAAGGGTTTCTACTAGCCCTCGTCTTTTTACCTATTTGAGCCTCTGCTGCCATCATTATTTCCTCCCTCAAAGCTACCCATTCTTTTTCTACTGTATTTCTTTCCCCATTCCTGTCAATTGTTCCCTTACACTCTCTCTGAACTCTGTACAACCTCTGGTTCTTTCAGTTTATCCAGGTCCCATCTCCTTAAATTCCCACCTTTTTGCAGTTTCTTCAGTTTTAATCTATAGTTCATAACCAATAGATTGTGGTCAGAGTCCACATCTGCCCCTGGAAATGTCTTACAATTTAAAACCTGGTTCTTGAATCTCTGTCTTACCATTATATAATCTATCTGACACCTTTTAGTATCTCCATGGTTCTTCCATGTATACAGCCTTCTTTCATGATTCTTAAAGAAAGTGTTAGCTATGATTAAGTTATGCTCTGTGCAAAATTCTACCAGGCGGCTTCCTCTTTCATTTCTTAGCCCCAATCCATATTTACCTACTATGTTTCCATCTCTCCCTTTTCCTACTCTTGAATTCCAGTCACCCATGACTATTAAATTTTCGTCTCCCTTCACTACCTGAATAATTTCTTTTATCTCATCATACATTTCATCAATTTCTTCGTCATCTGCAGAGCTAGTTGGCATATAAACTTGTACTACTGTAGTAGGCGTTGGCTTCGTGTCTATCTTGGCCACAATAATGCGTTCACTATGCTGTTTGTAGTACCTTACCCGTACTCCTATTTTTATTCATTATTAAACCTACTTCTGCATTACCCCTACTTGATTTTGTGTTTATAACCCTGTATTCACCTGACCAAAAGTCTTGTTCCTCCTGCCACCGAACTTCACTATTTCCCACTATATCTAACTTTAACCTATCCATTTCCCTTTTTAAATTTTCTAACCTACCTGCCCAATTAAGGGATCTGACATTCCACGCACCGATCCGTAGAACGCCAGTTTTCTTTCTCCTGATAGCAACGTCCTCTTCAGTAGTCCCCGCCCGGAGATCCGAATGGGGGACTATTTTACCTCCGGAATATTTTAGCCAAGAGGACGCCATCATCATTTAATCATACAGTAAAGCTGCATGCCCTCGGGAAAAATTACGGCTGTAGTTTCCCCTTGCTTTCAGTCGTTCGCACTACCAGAACAGCAAGGCCATTTTGGTTCGTGTTACAAGGCCAAATCAGTCAATCATCCAGACTGTTGCCCTTGCAACTACTGAAAAAGCTGCTGCCCCTCTTCAGGAACCACACGTTTGTCTAGCCTCTCCGTTGTGGTATCTGTGTCGTTGAGACACGGAAGCCTTCCCGCCAACGGCTAGGTTCATGGTTCACTTCACGGCGAAGGGGGGGGGGGGGGGGCAGGGGCAAAGGCATTATCTTGCTGAAACATAAGCCCAGGATGGCTTGCCATGGAGGGCAACAGAACAGGGCGTAAACTATTGTTAATGTACCGCTGTGCCGTAAGGGTGCTGTGGATGACATCCAAAGGAGTCCGGTACGAAAAGATATGGCACTCCAGACCACCACTTCTGGCTGTTGGGCCGTATGGCACGCGACGGTGAGGTTGGTGTCGCACTGCTGTCTGGGACATCCGCAGACATGTCTTTGGACGGGAATCTCATTGATTGGTCTACAATTGACTGGTGTGACGAATCCCGCTACGAATTTAACTCCGACGACCTGCGTTTATTTAAGTCCCTGCCAAAGCCTTCTCAGGCCACGGAGGTCGCCGGACGTCTACCAGTTGAAAACGTTTGGAGCACTATGGGCGGGGACCTCCAACCAGCTCGGTATTCTGATGATCTAATGCAGCAGTTGGACAATTTGGTAAGGTACCCCTCAGGACATCCAACAACTCTATCACTCAATGCCAAATCGAACAACTCCTTGCATAAGGGCCAGAGGTGGGCTATCACACTGTTGACTTGCTTAGTTGGTGAAGCCATTTCTCTTGAGTAAATCGTCCAGTTTTTTCTGAAACTGTTATCATTTCTTTTATCTGGACGTGTACATCACATTTACCGATGTCTGCCCCATTGGGATAATTCCGTCGTATTGCGTCGTGTTCGCTCTCTCTCTCTCTCTCTCTCTCTCTGTCACACACACACACACACACACACACACACACACATACATACATACACACGGAGTTTATTTTAAAGGAGTAATAAAGCCAGACGTTCTTTTAACATGGTCCCAGACAGAGAGAGAGGATTTATGGGTAGTCAATATTTTACAGACTGTTTGTCGACGAGCTGGGATAACACAAAATATTTTAATGTATCAAAATGCAAACTACGTGAAATAACTCTTTCTATACTCGTAGTACGAATGAGGGGCAGTCGTAAAGTCCAATTATTACTTCTAAAACAATAAAGTTTCGTAATTAATATTCTGTATATTTTCACTAACCAGGTATTACTGAAACCTCCGCGGCACAATGCATTAGCTCGCCACGTGGGAAGAAAAGACGAGGTGATGCATCGCAATGTGAAATTGGAGTATCATAAGTTAATACGTTAATTCCATTAGAAGAAGAAAAGCTGCAACAGACCACACTGATTTGCTGGAAGTGCACGACAACAATGCACGAGCATATAACAAAGCTGTTATGTGGTGCGAACGCCGTCAGAGTTGTCAAACAAGTCTGAAAGGTAAATAACGACGTTGCAGAGCATATCTCTGTGAAAAAATAAGAGTCACAAGACAAGTGGATGCCTGTTGCTTGAAGATACACGTTGAGGTAATAATGGAAACAGTGAGCATCAGTCAGGTCACTTTTCAGCATGTTGCACGACACTCTAAAAAATGGTTCAAATGGCTCTAAGCACTATGGGACTTAACATCTGAGGTCATCAGCCCCTAGACTTAGAATTACTTAAACCTAACTAACCTAAGGACATCAGACACATTCATGCCCGAGGCAGGATTCGAACCTGCGACGGTAGCAGCAGCACAGTTCCGGACTGAAGTGTCTAGAACTGCTCGTCCACAGCGGCCGTCTCACGACATTCTGAACACGGCAGAAGTCGCTGGCTGAAGGGTTGCGCAACTATTTCATCCATTAACACTGAAGAGCCAAAGAAACTATTACATCTGTCTAATACCATGCATCGCCATGAGAGCACACAGAAGTGCCACAACACGACGTGGCATGAACTGGACTCGTGTCTGAAGTAGTGCTGGAGGTAAGCTACACCACGAATTCTGCAGAGCTGTCCATAAATCCGTAAGAGTACGAGGGGGTGGAGATCTCTTCTAAACAGCACGTTGCAAGTCATCCCAGATATGTTCAGTAACGTTCGTGTCTGGAAAGTTTGGTGGCCACCGGAAGTGTTTAAATTCAAAAGAGTGTTCCTGGAGCACTCTGTGGCAATTCTGGAAGTGTGAGATGTCGCATTGTCCTGCTAGAATTGCCCAAGTCCGTCGGAATCCACAATGGTCATGAATGGATGCAAGTGGTCAGACAGGATGCTTACGTACATGTCGCCTTTCAGAGTCGTATCTAGACGTATCTGGGGTCCCATATCACTCCAACTGCACACGCCTCACACCATTACGGAGCATCCACCTGTTTGACCACGCCCCGCTGACAATTTGGCCAGACAAAATCCCCACTTCATTGTTACCTGTGAGATGCTGTGTCCTATCGCTCATGCACCGACTGTAACACCACGTTGAAACTCACTTAAATCTTGATAATCTGCCATTATAGCAGAAGTAACTGATATAACAACTTCGCCAGACACTTGTTGTCTTACATAGGCGTTGACGACTGCAGGGTCGTATTCTGCCTGTTTACATATTTCTGTATTTAAATACGCATGCCAATACCAGTTTGTTTGGCGTTTCAGTGTATAAGGCCTGCCAAACTGATATAGCAACGGGAACGTTGCAGCTATGTCAACCTATTCCAGATGATTTCTTTAGTTACCTAACCACAATGAACGGAGGCTAGATTTATCACTACGATCCCGAGATATAGATACAGACTAAGTAGTCTATTCATCACCCCCAACAAAGACGTAGACTTCGATATCATCAGGCACGGTGACAGGACAGCCGTGGTAGGGTGCTAAGTAATTCAGCTCGTAAGGGGGAAATTGTAACAGGAACAGACAAGCGACATATCCTGACGAAGTTACGGGTGGTTGTCCAGACGAAGTATCACAGGAACATGTTCACAGGTGTGTCCACAACAACGCTCCAGGTTTTTGCACAGGCACTCAGGGTGTTTCTTTTTACAATCAAAGTTTCATTTGTCTCCTCACATGGTAGCCAACGACTTTATCGTTTTTCCTTGAATGAAGAAACTATTAGTCATTTCCAGAATGACGAGCTGATTTTCAAGCCGGAACATTTCCGGAACACCCAAAATGCAGATTTTTACAACTAACGTCTCCGCCACCGACAAGAAAAACATATCTCTTTGAAGTGTGAGCATGTTGAGGAAGTCTGAAAAAAAAATACTGAGTTATGGTAGCAGCGCGGGATAAGCCGAGCGGTCTCAGGCGCTGCAGTCATGTACTGAGCGGCTGGTCCCGGCGGAAGTTCGAGTCCTCCCTCGGTCATGGGTTTGTGTGTTTGTCTTTAGGATAATTTAGGTTAAGTGGTGTGTAAGCTTAGGGACTGATGACCTTAAAAGTTAATTCCCATAAGATTTCACACACATTTGAACATTTTTTGAGTTGTGGTCGCAGCATGAATTTTTCAGCATATTTCTCCAACATCTACTGGTACGTAAGGTAACTCAAAATTGCAAGACAAGAGAGAGAGTGGGGGTGGAGGGGGATGGAGGGGAAATGAGGGAGAGGGGGGAGGGAGGGAGGGAGAGAGAGAGAGACAGACAGACAGACAGACAGAGACAGAGAGAGGGAGAGAGTACGAAATTTACTGTACCTGAAAAAAGAACTGTCTGTTTGAATATGGTGCGTGGTATACAAGAATAGTTAATTTGACAGTCAAAGAAGTCGATAGGGAAACGCTTAGGGCGGGAGACGGCTAACATAGAAATTATACACTGGCGTGCAAAACTTAAGCACTAAAGTAACTTTCGCATGATGCGTCACTGTCAAGTTACTTGGCTCGATGATAATTGAACAACTACTACAGTATAGTACAGAAGGTAAAGAGAAGAAATACGTAATGAGACGAACAGAAATGACACTTTCGTTCGAATGGAATAATAACACTGAAGTTACCGCGATTTGTTACCGTTCTCTGAACATTACCTCTCGCCATATGAGAGTACGTTATGCACCCAGGAAGACTGTGGAAAGTGATCGGTTTGGAGGTCCGTGTGTTATGGTGTGCGAGGCATAATGTCGCGTGGGCGTACTGACCTCCAAGTCTTTTAATACGGTACATTCATCGGTCAATATTATTGTGACACTGTGCTCCTTCCCCATGCGGGTCTTTTCAGGGATACTTTCGGCGCTGACTTCATTTTTATGCATGACAGTGTGCGACTCCATCGAACAGCGCAGGTGGCGGGGCTCTTGGCACGGAAGGGTATTCGGTGAACCGATTTGCCTGCCAGTTCCCACAATTTAAAACGCTTCCCACTTTGTAAAACCTGTCCCACTTACGGGAGACACTTTGCAGCATGTCCACATTCACCAACAGCCATCCAGCAGTTGTTTAACGGCGCTGTTGGAGGAAGAACGCCCTACCACAAGAATTCCTTGCACATAACATGCATTGACATAAATGGTGATCATACACTCTACTAAGAACTGTGTCCCGCCAGGTCCAGGTGACTATCATAAACCACGGTGATTTCAGTGTAATTATGGTCATTGAATAAAACTTTCATAGCGTATTTCTTTCAGTTATCTTCTATACTATACTGCAGCGGTTCTTTCAATGAGTGATCCGAGTTTCATCGACCTTTGTTACTCACCAGTAACACGTCATGCGAAAGTTACTTTCGTCCTTAGGCTTTGCACACCAGTGACGTCATGAAACACTAGCTCGGAGTGGAGATGGATTTTCCGAAAAAAGTCGGCAGTCGTCTAGTTTATCGAATAATACCGCTACCAACCTTAAGTGATTTCAAGCAACTACGCCACGGAAAGCTTTAACTGATCGGATAGTTACATTAGCGTCGCTGCCAGACATAACGAAAACACGTAAAACATTGGTTGTTGTGGGTGAAGGTGGATCAAAAACTTATCCAGAGGCGGATTGCAGGATCAGATAAAATCATCTCAAACCTCATCAGCAGTTTTGAATCACTATTACTTTGTTTACAAGGAAATATTTCAATCTTTCTTCTACACTGAAACTTTTGGTTGGTTCAAATGGCTCTGAGCACTGTAGGACTTAACGTCTGAGGTAATCAGTCCCCTAGAATTTAAAACTACTTAAACCTAACTAACCTAAGGACATCACATCCATCCATGCCCGAGGCAGGATTCGAACCTGAAACTATTAATCGCTCGGCAAGCTTAAAATTTCTTATTACGATCCTCATGCAATAGGGGCTAACTGACTTCACTACACTGTGATACCTGCACCTCCTACAGAACAGGCGCATAATAAAAGCGTTTACTTGACATCTTTGAACAACTCTGAATGATTTGACAGATGTCAAAGCAGAGAGCGGCTTGTCTTTATCACAAGCGACGAAAGACAAAATGGTTCAAATGGCTCTGAACACTATGGGGCTTAACTTCTGAGGTCAGCAGTCCCCTAGAACTTACAACTACTTAAACCTAACTAACCTAAGGACAACACACACATCCATGCTCGAGGCAGGATTCGAACCTGCGACCGTAGCGGTCGCGCGGTTCCAGACTGTAGCGCCTAGAACCGCTCGGCAACCCCGGCCGGCGACGAAAGACACATCTCCATCACTTTATGCCCCGTGATCCTCGCTCAAGGTTTAGCGCTTCCCTTGATATCGTATCTGCGCGCGAGTATTTACTTTCAAAAAATGTTGCGATGTTAGCTTATCTATAAATAAGCACCAGTCCCCATGTGCACTTAGCGATATATTTCATGTACTAGAGGAGAAATATAGTTCATCTTGTGATTCGTTATCAATAAAAAGAGAAAGAGCAGTTTGTTTCGTTACAACAGGAAACATCCTTGCTTTAATAATGCACTTTTTACACGCTTGTCGTGATTCTGACTTGCTGGGCTGACATTTCCATGCCGCAACCTGCCTCATATTAAGTCTGGCTCGCACAGGGGGTGGAAGTGCACCCGTGTGCAGTAACCGATCCCGTAGCAGACGCTTACTTTCCCTCGTCTGTTTTTTGAAAACAGCAGGACTGATTGCATCGCCATCTTTCATTCATGGACTGGCTCATGGTAGCGAACTGCAGCCTAACGTTTCTACCACCTCTGAACGTTAAAAAATTCAATTTAATCTCTCGCATTCTGCAAAGCAATAAAAGGAATGCACGTAAATTTACTCTCCACGGCTTATCGTGTTACGGGCAAATAATAGATTTATCAACTCGGGAAGTTAGCGCTATGTTGAAAAATGCGGGTCACGTCGGCTCGTGGCCTTCTGGGTCACAATTCTGGGCAGTTTATTTCCAGAAGCTTCAGTGATTCTCTACACAGATATAGCACTTCGGTCTCGTACTGAAACAATTTCTACTGTACAGCGTCAGCAAGTGTTTCAACAATATATTTTCTCGCATGTACAGTGACGTGAAAGGGAAAGTGATTTTATTATGTTGCACAAAATATTATATTTTCATTCCTAGAATACATTTCCATAAACTATTGTAACATGGCCAGAAACAAAATAGAAATAAACAATCGCATACACACTTGCTCCTTCGCATTACATGCATGCTGTTTATTGATCACCCGGAACACTATGACCACCTACCTAATAGCCGTTACGTTCAACTATGGCACGAATATCAGAGGCGACGTGTCGTTCCATGGAGCAATGAGGATTTGGTAGGTCGCTGGAGGGAGTTGGCACCACATCTGCACACACATGTCACCAAATTCCCATAAATTCCGGGCAGGGGGGCGATGAGCTGTGACGTCACGTTCAATTACATCCCATATGTGTTCGATCGGGTTAAGACCTGCCGAGTTGTGTGGCTACTACATCAATTGGAACATGTCAATGTGTTCTTCGAACCACTTCATCACATTCCTAGGGCTTGTGACATGGCGCATTATTTTGTTGAAAAATGTCAATTCAGTCGTGAAAGATGATTGCCGTGAAGGGGATATACGTAGTCTGCAACCAGTATACGATACTCCTTGGCCATCAGGGTGTCTTGCACGAGCTCCACTGAACCCATGGATGTCCACGTGCACGTTCCCCATAGCGTAATGGAACCACCGCAAGCTTATCTCCATCCTGCAGTACAGGTGTCCCCCTGGAAGACGAGGGATTCGCGCCCTACCATCGGCATGATGAAGAAGGCATCGGGATTCAACGAACCATGCAACACTCTGCCACTGCACCAACATCTAGTGCCGACGGTCACACACCCATTTCAATCGTAGTTTCCGATCTCGTGGTGTTAGCATTGGCACGAGCAGGGGTTGTCGACTGTGTAAGCCCTTCGTTAGGAATGTTAGGTGCACCGTGTGTCCACACACGCTTGTACTCTGCCCAGCATTAAAGTCTAACGTTAGTTCCGCTTCAGTTCGCAGCCTGTCCTCTTTTACCAGTCTGCCCATCCAACTACATGCATCATCTGCAATCGTGACGTGTGGACGTGGTTTTAGCTTGGTTGCGCCACGTGTTGAAGATACTCACCACAGAATTCCTCGAACACCATGTAACACCACATATCTGTGCATGATGATACAATTTCTACGTGTTTTGCGAAGTTTGTTTTATTAGTTGTGCTGAATATGATTCTTGTAAATATGTTGTCAAGTTACAAATGCTATTTGTTGTTTAAGAAAGAGTATACGCATGGAATGTTAACATTTGTAAATAGACATGCCGGCCTAGTCAGGGAAAAGCTATTGTCAAAGAGTGTAATAAATTGTAAATGCGTTATCGCTGGGCGTGCGAGCGCGCCAAAAGTAGTAGCAGTTGGGAGTCGCGAGGAGACGATTGGAGTCGTTACTTGTGTGTATTCGTCGGTGTAGCTATGCAAAAGTGTGGAGCAGTGAAAATTAAAATGGTTGCGTTGGCGGATCTTTAATATGGGCAAGCTATGGCATTTATTGGGCACAGTAAAAATGCAGCAAGAGTAATTCACATAACATCAAGAGTACTGGGTTCAAATGGCTCTGAACACTATGGGTCTTAACTTCCAAGGTCATCAGTCCCCTAGAACTTAGAACTACTTAAACCTAACTAACCTAAGGACATCACACACATCCATGCCCGAGTCAGGATTCGAACCTGCGACCGTAGGGGTCGCGCGGTTCCAGACTGTAGCGCCTAGAACCGCTCGGTCACTCCGGCCGGCATCAAGAGAACTGTGGGCCCTTGTTATTGGCTATGGTATGGCAAGAGGATCAACCTGTGTCCTACTTACCGCTAAATGAAGCCACTCGACAAACCAACGCCATCATGAAGTGAAGTAAAATCTATACTTTTTATAACTAAAAATGTAATAGACTGACCAGCGAAGTTGGAATTTTATTGCTTAAATAACATTGTTTTCGTACATACTGTCACGTAAATAATTTTCCTAAGTCATTAGTCAAGTAGTATACATCCTATCCCTTTGTATGAACCCAGATAATCAGAAAATTAACTGGAAATAAAGGAACATTAATTTATTAGATTGTCAAACATAAATTTTACCTCTTTGGGACTATTACGTAATAATGAAAGCTTTGACTGCGGTATGAATAATGTTAGAAATAGAATGATGCAAAAGCCAATATTAATTTATTTGTTAAAAGTAGAGCAACTTTCATATTAAAAAATTTGTAGTGGAACTTCAGGTAATTTGGACACTGAATTTAATTGTCAAAGCACAGTTCTAATTTATAGCTTGTGGTATAATTTGCAACTTTTATTACAAAGAAATATCAAAGTAACTGCTAAATTCAAACAATCTTTTTGCTTTCTACAAGTACGACAGTCCGTATTACGGTGAGTAACGTAACAAAAAGTTTCTGTCCACAGCCAGTAAACATTCTCACTTTTATTGATCTTTGAAAATTAATATAATGTGTTATATGTGTTTGCTAATTGATTATTATCTGACTACTGTGACTTGTGTGCTGTGAAGTAATTGAAAGTGTGCGTTAGTTAGTGTTCCTACATCAGGACGCCAATAACTGTTCTTTCGTAAGATTGCTTACGAGTACGAAGTTCAATTTCAATTTAATTATTCTTGTTCCGTTGAGTAACTGGCGACCGTTGCTTATTTCATTAACGACATACTTTGAAAACCTTTCTTCCAAATTTTCCACTAACGATTGTTAATAAAAACTAGTTTACGTAATTAAAAATATACATAGTTAACCGGACTTCGTTTCTAATCGTCATTGCTAAAGTACTGAGCAGTGGCGATTCGGTTATAACTTCATCTGCTTCTCTCGGTTTAGCATTATTCGTCGAAGTAGATGTCTTTTCACCACAGATTAGGGACTTTAGGTACACGATCATATAGAAAAGCCAAAGCAGCTGGAGAGGTAGGGAGGTTGTGACCCGAAAATTCGTGTGGTTTCAGAAATGCCCGTGCTCAGCCTCGGGTTCATAACTGTCTGCCCTCGGTCTGATCTGGCTGATCAGTGTATGCTACAGTACAGTTTTTTTTCTATTTTTTTTCCTCGCGACATCCCGTGTATTCACAGGGTCAGCATGTTAGTCTGGTTTTGGTAGAGGATGTCCAGATGTCCTTCCTGTGGCCATCACTTACCCGCGCCCCTCCCCACCCCCCCACCCCATACTCATAAAGCAGGATTTTGCATGCCTCATCTACCCGTGTCTAGTGTGTACAAGCTGAATTTACACTTCCCACGGTGCGATGCCAAGCCGAGTCGAGCGATGGCGTTTCCAGGTCCACAAATAGAAAAGCTCGACTAGGCGTAACATTTAGCCGGACATTTTGCCCTAAAAACCGGACTATGTACTTTCCACAGAAATAGTCATTTGGAAATTTTACGTCGAGTATTAATAATCAGAATTTAGCGAGCTGGAAATTTAACAAAAAAGAAAAAAACTCAAATCAGCCTTAAGTCTTATAATTTGGCAGTTATGATAGCAATGAAGTGCTCAGCTTCCTTTATTGCTGTCTTCTTCCTAAGATAATCTTATTTCAGAGTATAGAAGATGTTCATTTCCGATTATAAACAATTATCCTCTCTTCTGGACGGAAAATGCAAAGATTTTCAATAACTTGGATCATTTTAGTCAGAATTATAAATAAATAACAATAATATGTAGTTAAGTAGCAGTATTCATTATTTGGAATCACTTTATCAAGAACTAAATTTCCTCATTTAGAGAGTACTGAAGGAGCGATCTGATTTACTTGCTAAAAACACTCAACAGTCCTGAACGCAAAAATATTTCTTTAGTTATTAAAAACCTTTTATAATGTGCTGATTTGTATCCATACAACATAGTGTGCTCTTCAATGTAAAATGAATACGTTTCACAACAAAAAGAGAGCAAAGTCTATCGAAACCGGTTGTCTTAAATATAGAAATATTTTATGCGATGTAGGCTCCTGCCTCTTTTCTTTTTTTAAAAAAAACCCTTTGTTTCTCTTGTAAATCATTTCGTGGAACGCTTGACAGGATAATTTTAAATTACAGAATATCATATTTATGATTGCATCGGTTTGGAGATAATTGTGTTCCTTTGTTCGTTGGGAGCTAATGAAAGAGCACGGCATTTCGAGCATGACATTGTGGTCTGAAATAGAAAAGTAACGAACTTCAGTAATTCCATATAAAATGCTTCATTGTGATGTAATATTCAGTAAGCTGTCCACTTTTCATGAACCAAAAGCGTTTTAAAGTCATCGCCTTTTTTCCACGAATTTCGCGAAGTTTCCGCACACATCAAAGAATCTGCTGTCATCCAACATTTTTTTTCTAGACAAGCACCGTTGGTATATCGATACATATCCTTATACCGTATCTCCTGATTCTTCCTTATACTTATTTCTCGCGCTTACGTCACTTGCTTGGAACGCGTCTTCGTTGCGCCTTTTCTGCTTAATCACCAAAAGACCTAACAAAAGCCGGACTAGTACATATTTGGCCAGACACTACCGTAAAAAACCGAACATATACGATTAAACCCGGGCCCCTGGCAACCGTAGATGCGACGAGACGCAGTCGCAGGTGAGTTTGTGTTTCGTGCTATAGTTTGCAGTAATTTCTTGCGATGGGCGTCGAAAGGCTCATTAATAATGTGCGTGAACGCCATTTGTTGCGGGATCAGAAAAACAAACATCACAACAGGAATCTGGTACGTAAAGCTTGCAATGAAAAAGCGAAGATTGTGAAGAAGATCATAAATACAAAATGCAAAGTAAATAACTGCAAAAGTTCCAGAAATAAGTTAAAGGAAGAAATTGTATTCTACCACATCTAAATTACGTACAGATTATATCTTTTTCATAATGAAATGATTTCACGGTCGTTACAGTATTCAATCAATTGGTCATGAATCATGTTTGCGTTATTGACGGTTGAGATAGTTTCTGAATGCCTCTTTCACACTCCTTGCTCTTCTTGAAGCACTACGGTTTGCTGTGTCATTTTGAAAGCATGCTGCCAAAGCATTATTTAAGATTATGTCCAGGTCAATAAACAACTGAAAGTCGACGTCCGGCTCGCCTTTATCGATTGTTACATTGCGCAAGACGCAGACGGACTGGATAATAATGTCTACATGTTCAACCGAAGTTCCAATTTCGTTTCTGAGAAGACGCCATTTGCTTCCTGTAATTCCGAAAGTGCGTTCCACCAACGTCCGTGCTCTTGGTAATCTCTTGGTTAATAACATTTTTTCCTCACTCGCTGACAGTCTAGTTTGTGGACACATTAAATTTTCCAATATGGGAAAGGCTTCATGTTCAATCAGCACTAATAGAGCTTTTACTGAGGTAGTGGGTTGTTCTCTCGGTAGTGGCCAGTTTTGCGGAAAGTTCAAACAATAATTATACAAATCACTTGCCCTAAATGTGCCGCCATAACCTCCAATGGGAGGGTTTACTCTCTTCTTGTCGATTTTATTTGTCCATACAAGACTCCCTTGAAGTCTGAGAGCACAGTTTTTTACTAAAAACGAATTTACTGGGACGAGGAGGAGAAATGACATCGTTCCAAAACTGCTGAGCAGCTGCGCTACTCCCCGTTCGCCAGATCGCGCCATGGAATCGCAGTGCTGTGGGGAATCTGCTTCGCATCGCATCCCGGGCAATATAAATTCTGGGTATGAGTGAGAGTGTTTTCGAAATGTTTGCGAACCGTGTAACTAATGCGGGACGGGAGTACCAGCAGAGTATTCAATAGTCGGATCCAGAGAACGGCCTAAAAACCATATCCATGCCGGTCGGCCCACGTCCTCCGTTGTTAATCCTCCGGGCCGATTCGTTTCGGAGTCAGTACGCTCCCTGAATCTCGGAAGCGATGCGCCAACGCACGCAGCTATCCGGGTAGCTCAACAATACAGAACCCAGTTCATTTTAATAACAAAATAACTAACTGCGATCCCATTGCTGCTTAAGAATTTCGCTAAAGGCTGTGGACATAAACAACCTCATTAGTTGAAGCATGGATATCCGGTATATAAAAACTGAGACAGTAAATTTATTAGCCGCAACCTGCACGATTCAAAAAAAGCTCTTCCGCTGCAATTCGGGAAAACTCTGTATAATTTCTGACGCAACTGTTACTCATGTCGCTGTTTACATAGGACCTCAGACCTAACACAAAATTCATCCACAAGCAGCTAAAAGCTTTGCACAGGAATGCCTTACGGAAAGACGAATTTAGAGTTTACCACTGCTTTAGACCGATATTTGCTTGTTCTGCAGTACTGGATAAGTTTAAGTTTAACAAAACAGCCGTAGCATTTCTTAGAAGGGGGTTATGTCCATGTGTCAGCAGAGGATATACTGCAATCGCTATTGTAGACCACTGCCGAAAAGCCCTTTTAAGAAATGGGAGAGCTTTCCTGAACAGTATGTTCGAAGGACAAAAGAATAAGATTCAGTTTCATCAGAATACAATCAGCATTTACCACAATACAAAATACGGAAACTTTACATCGGATAAGCACGAAGCACAGCGTCACACCTCCGTGGCACCATTACAAAAGAGGAAGAGTAGCTTTCAATCTGCCTGTGTCGTTGACGTGTGTGCGGGTAAGTTTGAAAAAAATATATTTCACAAAGCGAGAGGAACTAGATATACTGTTTGCTTACGGAGAATGCGTAGAAAACTGTTGAGTATTGCGACAGACGATTTCTAGAAAGAACGACAATTCAGCGAGTGTGCAAAAATTTGCCATTAGGAGGGCACTGTAATTCTACGCAGAGAGTAAGAAGCGAGCATGCAACGAGGGGCTCAAATGGCCCTGAGAACTATGGGACTTAACATCTGAGGTCATCCGTCCCTAGAACTACTTAAACCTAACTAACCTATGGACAGCACACACATCCATGCCCGAGGCAGGGTTCGAAACTGCGACTGTAGCAGTCGCGTGGTTCCTGACTGAAGTGCCTAGAACCGCTCGGCCACCGCGGCCGGCACAACGAGCGGAGTGAACTAAAAATATGTTTTGACAGCTGTTGCTCACAGTCCACATATTATCTCCAGAGAAACTGTGAGTGCGTCCAAATTAAGTCGTCCCAGCATTCTTCGTATTTTGTGCGCAAACAGCTTGCAGAAGTATGGAACTCTGTCTCTCGTTTCTGACGAGACAGTTTCTTTCTTCAAAAATTTCTCGTTATGGATGAAGCTACTTCTACGAATGATTAGAAACAGCATGTAAGAAATAAGCATTACTGGACGGCTGAGAATCCGCGCTGGCTGAGGTAAGTTGAACATCTGGGCGCAGTTGAAAGGGGATGTTCGCTGTGAGGTTGTTGGAGAGTACATGACTGGTCCGCACTTTATTGATGAACAGATTGAAGATGGGTACAAAGTAGTACCGTAATGCTACCGGCCTTCCTAGAGGTAGTCCAGTTTGAAATACATATACCGGCGCAATGAGTGCTTGGCTCACTACTGGCTTGTGACTAGGTAAGCACTCAACCAGCTCTTTTCTGCTCGGTGAATAGGACGTGAATGCGTTATCAGTTTGAAAGTTCGATTGATTTGACGCCACTAGTCTTTTTACTCTGTGGTAAACTCGAAGACGAAGTCTATGCCCATGTTCCAACGAAGAACGGATACAAAACATTGCGTTGTTGCACTATTGAGGGAACCTCTTCAGTTTCTTCAGAAGTCGTTGTGCCACTGATGTGTGGTCATTTCGGGCATTTTATGACGTAAACAGAATTGTAAGGACTTGTTTATGACCACATTCTTTGGTGATTTCCTTTTTGTTGCTGTATTTGATGTCAGTTTGCAATGTAAGTGTGTACACTCCTGGAAATGGAAAAAAGAACACATTGACACCAGTGTGTCAGACCCACCATACTTGCTCCGGACACTGCGAGAGGGCTGTACAAGCAATGATCACACGCACGGCACAGCGGACACACCAGGAACCGCGGTGTTGGCCGTCGAATGGCGCTAGCTGCGCAGCATTTGTGCACCGCCGCCGTCAGTGTCAGCCAGTTTGCCGTGACATACGGAGCTCCATCGCAGTCTTTAACAGTGGTAGCATGCCGCGACAGCGTGGACGTGAACCGTATGTGCAGTTGACGGACTTTAAGCGAGGGCGTATAGTGGGCAGGCGGGAGGCCGGGTGGACGTACCGCCGAATTGCTCAACACGTGGGGCGTGAGGTCTCCACAGTAAATCGATGTTGTCGCCAGTGGTCGGCGGAAGGTGCACGTGCCCGTCGACCTGGGACCGGACCGCAGCGACGCACGGATGCACGCCAAGACCGTAGGATCCTACGCAGTGCCGTAGGGGACCGCACCGCCACTTCCCAGCAAATTAGGGACACTGTTGCTCCTGGAGTATCGGCGAGGACCATTCGCAACCGTCTCCATGAAGCTGGGCTACGGTCCCGCACACCGTTAGGCCGTCTTCCGCTCACGCCCCAACATCGTGCAGCCCGCCTCCAGTGGTGTCGCGACAGGCGTGAATGGAGGGACGAATGGAGACGTGTCGTCTTCAGCGATGAGAGTCGCTTCTGCCTTGGTGCCAATGATGGTCGTATGCGTGTTTGGCGCCGTGCAGGTGAGCGCCACAATCAGGACTGCATACGACCGAGGCACACAGGGCCAACACCCGGCATCATGGTGTGGAGAGCGATCTCCTACACTGGCCGTACACCACTGGTGATCGTCGAGGGGACACTGAATAGTGCACGGTACATCCAAACCGTCATCGAACCCATCGTTCTACCATTCCTAGACCGGCAACGGAACTTGCTGTTCCAACAGGACAATGCACGTCCGCATGTATCCCGTGCCACCCAACGTGCTCTAGAAGGTGTAAGTCAACTACCCTGGCCAGCAAGATCTCCGGATCTGTCCCCCATTGAGCATGTTTGGGACTGGATGAAGCGTCGTCTCACGCGGTCTGCACGTCCAGCACGAACGCTGGTCCAACTGAGGCGCCAGGTGGAAATGGCATGGCAAGCCGTTCCACAGGACTACATCCAGCATCTCTACGATCGTCTCCATGGGAGAATAGCAGCCTGCATTGCTGCGAAAGGTGGATATACACTGTACTAGTGCCGACATTGTGCATGCTCTGTTGCCTGTGTCTATGTGCCTGTGGTTCTGTCAGTGTGATCATGTGATGTATCTGACCCCAGGAATGTGTCAATAAAGTTTCCCCTTCCTGGGACAATGAATTCACGGTGTTCTTATTTCAATTTCCAGGAGTGTATATTTAGATGAAATTCGTAACACGAAGCTATTATTTAACAATCGTCAGACCTCACTTTGTCACGAATCCTTTCAGTTTTTGACGTGCACATTTCTTTTAATGTTCTGCCACAACTAAGAGACTTATTACCGAAGTTAGCTGGTGAATCATCCGCTGATGCCACTTCCCTTGCCTTCCAATTGCTTTTTTTTTTTGGTCATCAGTCTACTGACTGGTTTGATGCGGCCCGACACGAATTCCTTTCCTGTGCTAACCTCTTAATCTCAGAGTAGCACTTGCAATCTACGTCCTCAATTATTTTCTTGACGTATTCCAATCTCTGTCTTCCTCTACAGTTTTTGCCCTCTACAGCTCACTCTAGCACGATGGAAGTCATTCCCTTATGTCTTAGCAGATGTCCTATCATCCTGTCCCTTCTCCTTATCAGTGTTTTCCACATATTCCTTTCCTCTCCGATTCTGCGTAGAACCTCCTCATTCCTTACCTTATCAGTCCACCTAATTTTCAACATTCGTCTATAGCACCACATCTCAAATGCTTCGATTCTCTTCTGTTCCGGTTTTCCCACAGTCCATGTTTCACTACCATACAATGCTGTACTCCAGACGTACATCCTCAGAAATTTCTTCCTCAAATTAAGGCCAGTATTTGATATTAGTAGAATTCTCTTGGCCAGAAATGCCTTTTTTGCCATAGCGAGTCTGCTTTTGATGTCCTCCTTGCTCCGTCCGTCATTGGTTATTTTACTGCCTAGGTAGCAGAATTCCTTAACTTCATTGACTTCGTGACCATCAATCCTGATGTTAAGTTTCTCGCTGTTCTCATTTCTACTACTTCTCATTACCTTCGTCTTTCTCCGATTTACTCTAAAACCATGCTGTGTACACATTAGACTGTTCATTCCGTTCAGCAGATCATTTAATTCTTCTTCACTTTCACTCAGGATAGCAATGTCATCAGCGAATCGTATCATTGATATCCTTTCACCTTGTATTTTAATTCCACTCCTGAACCCTTCTTTTATTTCCATCATTGCTTCCTCGATGTACAGATTGAAGAGTAGGGGCGAAAGGCTACAGCCTTGTCTTACACCCTTCTTAATACGAGCACTTCGTTCTTGATCGTCCACTCTTATTATTCCCTCTTGGTTGTTGTACATATTGTATGTGACCCGTCTCTCCCTACAGCTTACCCCTACTTTTTTCAGAATCTCGAACAGCTTGCAACATTTTATATTGTCGAACGCTTTCTCCAGGTCGACAAATCCTATGAAAGTGTCTTGATTTTTCTTTAGCCTTGCTTCCATTATTAGCCGTAACGTCAGAATTGCCTCTCTCGTCCCTTTACTTTTCCTAAAGCCAAACTGATCGTCACCTAGCGCATTCTCAATTTTCTTTTCCATTCTTCTGTTTATTATTCTTGTAAGCAGCTTCGATACATGAGCAGTTAAGCTGATTGTGCGATAATTCTCGCACTTGTCAGCTCTTGCCGTCTTCGGAATTGTGTGGATGATGCTTTTCCGAAAGTCAGATGGTATATCGCCAGACTCATATATTCTACACACCAACGTGAATAGTCGTTTTGTTGCCACTTCCCCCAATGATTTTAGAAATTCTGATGGAATGTTATCTATCTCTTCTGCCTTATTTTACCGTAAGTCCTCCAAAGCTCTTTTAAATTCCGATTCTAATACTGGATCCCCTATCTCTTCTAAATCGACTCCTGTTTCTTCTTCTATCACATCAGACAAATCTTCACCCTCATAGAGGCTTTCAGTGTATTCTTTCCACTTACCTGCTCCATCCTCTGCATTTAACAGTGGAGTTCCCGTTGCACTCTTAATGTTACCACCGTTGCTTTTAACGTCACAAAAGGTTGTTTTGACTTTCCTGTATGCTGAGTCTGTCCTTCCGACAATCATATCATTTCGATGTCTTCACATTTTTCCTGCAGCCATTTCGCCTTAGCTTCCCTGCACTTCCCTATTTATTTCATTCCTCAGCGACTTGTATTTCTGTATTCTTGATTTTCCCAGAACATGTTTGTACTTCCTCCTTTCATCAATCAACTGAAGTATTTCTTCTGTTACCCATGGTTTCTTCGCAGTTACCTCCTTTGTACCTATGTTTTCCTTCCCAACATCTGTGATGGCCCTTTTTAGAGATGCCCATTCCTCTTCAACTGTACTGCCTACTGTGCTATTCCTTATTGCTGTATCTATAGCGTTAGAAAACTTCAAACGTATCTCGTCATTCCTTAGTACTTCCGTATCCCACTTCTTTGCGTATTGATTCTTCCTGACTAATGTCTTGAACTTCAGCCTACTCTTCATCACTACTATATTGTGATCTGAGTCTATATCTGCTCCTGGGTACGCCTTACAATCCAGTATCTGATTTCGGAATCTGTGTCTGACCATGATGTAATCTAATTGAAATCTCCCCCTATCTCCCGGCCTTTTCGAAGTATACCTCCTCCTCTTGTGATTCTTGAACAGGGTATTCGCTATTACTAGCTGAAACTTGTTACAGAACTCAATTAGTCTTTCTCCTCTTTCATTCCTTGTCCCAAGCCCATATTCTCCTGTAACCTTTTCTTCTACTCCTTCCCCTACAACTGCATTCCAGTCGCCCATGACTATTAGATTTTCGTCCCCCTTTACATACTGCATTACCCTTTCAATATCCTCATACACTTTCTCTATCTGATCATCTTCAGCTTGCGACGTCGGCATGTATACCTGAACTATCGTTGTCGGCGTTGGTCTGCTGTCGATTCTGATTAGAACAACCCGGTCACTGAGCTGTTCACAGTAACACACCCTCTGCCCTACCTTCCTATTCATAACGAATCCTACACCTGTTATAGCATTTTCTGCTGCTGTTGATATTACCCGATACTCATCTGACCAGAAATCCTTGTCTTCCTTCCACTTCACTTCACTGACCCCTACTATATCTAGATTGAACCTTTGCATTTCCCTTTTCAGATTTTCTAGTTTCCCTACCACGTTCAAGCTTCTGACATTCCACGCCCCGACTCGTAGAACGTTATCCTTTCGTTGATTATTCAATCTTTTTCTCATGGTAACCTTCCCCTTGGCAGTACCCTCCCGGAGATCCGAATGGAGGACTATTCCGGAATCTTTTGCCAATGGAGAGATCATCATGACACTTCTTCAGTTACAGGCCACATGTCCTGAGGATACACGTTACGTGTCTTTAATGGAGTGGTTTCCATTGCCTTCTGCATCCTCAAGTCGTTGATCATTGCTGATTCTTCCGCCTTTAGGGGCAATTTCCCACCCCTAGGACAAGAGAGTGCCCTGAACCTCAATCCGCTCCTCCGCCCTCTTTGACAAGGCCGTTGGCAGAATGAGGCTGACTTCTTATGCCGGAAGTCTTCGGCCGCCAATGCTGATTATTTATCAAAACTTAGGCAGTGGCGGAGATCGGACCCGGGACCGAAGACGTTTTGATTATGAATCAAAGACGCTACCCCTAGACCACGGGTACAATTGCTATGCGAGTCGAAATAATGTGGCCAAGTGCTGTTAGCATCAGTTTTAAATTATCGTTTCTCCACAATTCCGCTTTCGTAAGCATGCTCTCTTACTTGCGTCAAGCTGCAGCGCCCCATCAACCCGACACGACACTTCCGTACAACAACACGAACTTCCGCATATGACAGCAGTCGGTTTCATGTTAGAACAGGTAAATCTTAAGTTAGTTCGCCTCGGTAGCTGAATGGTTCAAAAATGGCTCTGAGCACTATCGGACTTGACTTCTGAGGTCATCAGTCCCTTAGAACTTAGAACTACTTAAACCTAACTAACCTAAGGACATCACACACATCCATGCCCGAGGCAGGATTCGAACCTGCGACCGTAGCGGTCGCGCGGTTCCAGACTGTAGCGCCTAGAACCGCTCGGCCACCCCGGCCAGCTGCTGCATAGTCAATGTGGTGCATGGCTATGCGAAGAGGCCCAGGTTAGATTCTCAGAATTCGTCTCATTTAGAACTGCAATGATATCAGCACAAATCATTATAGTGACGTTGAAAAAACGTGACCGATATCTCTGTAATTAATATAGTTATGAGAATAGGTTATACTCATTTAGTGTGGTCTTTCTTACAAGTCATTTGGGAGAATTCTGGATTACAATGTCTGAAACGATTCATCGAAATATTTTAGGAAAACGACTTATCTGAATCACCTTGCAGAACTGAAATCAATAGACGGTTTATACCGTGGATATTTTCAACTGAGAGAAATTGATCCACAAGACCAACTCGACGCAGACAGATGTTTTTTCCCCTTGATGAGGAAATCATTGAAGATAAACAAAATTTCGCAAGAGGATTGAGAGTGCAAGAGGAACAGTACGTCCGAGTGTAAGTGTAGGCTTCCGCGACTGTTGTCTCTGTCAATAAAATTCTTCTGGGCTGTAGACGGCATTGTCAACGACGCTTTGGCCACTGTTGTAGGCGCCCTTCCTCAGGGCTATATACTGAGCTGGCTGCTGAATCAGAGAGACTTTACATCTTATACAGCACCGCAGGAGGCTGTTTACGTAATTTGATAGAGTACTTGAGGATAGGATGAAGGGTGTTAGGCGTTGTTTACTGGTCTTTATTTCATTACTCGTCAATGGTGGATGAAGACGTGCTTGATTGGTGTTTACATTATTTATTGTCAACTGGTGGAAACAGGCGAATTAGAAATGACCGATAGCTGTGACATAGCGTTGTTTGCCTGTTGCCAGGTGTAGGCTGCGGCGTGCCTGCGCTTTCTGTACGTACGACCACCGCGGTTTCCCGCGCCTGTGTGATCTGCTTTGCACGCTGTCCTTCAGTAGCGTTGTCACTGCTGGCAGCCAGGACGCCGGAAGCCTACACCCGACCTCTCTGTTAATGTTTGCGGGTCGCTTCTTCTGTCGCAGGTACTACACGTTCCATAAGTCAATTTATGACTAACAAATAAATGTGACAATGTGTCAAATTTCTGGGCTCTCGTAATCGTCGAAATCACTTTCGGGCTCATTAAATCAAGATTATGAGGCTACAAGTGCAATATTACCTGTGTAAACAACTATTTTTACGAACAAAAAACTGTTTATTTATTTAGTGTAGAAGCTAGATAAGTGTCCCTTTCATCGTTTTAGTACGCGCATTACTCGTTTAATGTGTGTTGCAAACGACCGGACAGTCAACAGTCAAAATGTTTTTTCTTAGCACATATATGCTCATATACTACAGACGAGTGGAAAAACTAGTAGAAGCCAACCTCGGGGAAGATCAGTTTGGATTCCGTAGAAACACTGGAACACGTGAGGCAATACTGACCTTACGACTTATCTTAGAAGAAAGATTAAGCAAAGGCAAACCTACGTTTCTAGCATTTGTAGACTTAGAGAAAGCTTTTGACAATGTTGACTGGAATACTCTCTTTCAAATTCTAAAGGTGGCAGGGGTAAAATACAGGGAGCGAAAGGCTATTTACAATTTGTACAGAAACCAGATGGCAGTTATAAGAGTCGAGGGACATGAAAGGGAAGCAGTGGTTGGGAAGGGAGTAAGACAGGGTTGTAGCCTCTCCCCGATGTTGTTCAATCTGTATACTGAGCAAGCAGTAAAGGAAACAAAAGAAAAATTCGGAGTAGGTATTAAAATTCATGGAGAAGAAATAAAAACTTTGAGGTTCGCCGATGACATTGTAATTCTGTCAGAGAGAGCAAAGGACTTGGAAGAGCAGTTGAATGGAATGGACAGTGTCTTGAAAGGCGGATATAAGATGAACATCAACAAAAGCAAAACAAGGATAATGGAATGTAGTGTAATTAAGTCGGGTAGATTAGGAAATGAGACACTTAAAGTAGTAAAGGAGTTTTGCTATTTGGGGAGCAAAATAACTGATGATGGTCGAAGTAGAGAGGATATAAAATGTAGACTGGCAATGGCAAGGAAAGCATTTCTGAAGAAGAGAAATTTGTTAACATCGAGTATAAATTTAAGTGTCAGGAAGTCATTTCTGAAAGTATTTGTATGGAGTGTAGCCATGTATGGAAGTTAAACATGGACGATAAATAGTTTGGACAAGAAGAGAATAGAAGCTTTCGAAATGTGGTGCTACAGAAGAATGCTGAAGATTAGATGGATAGATCACATAACTAATGAGGAAGTATTGAAGAGGATTGGGGAGAAGAGAAGTTTGTGGCACAACTTGACCAGAAGAGGGGATCGGTTGGTAGGACATGATCTGAGGCATCAAGGGATCACCAATATAGTATTGGAGGGCAGCGTGGAGGGTAAAAATCGTAGAGGGAGACCAAGAGATGAATAGACTAAGCAGATTCAGGAGGATGTAGGTTGCAGTAGGTACTGGGAGATGAAAAAGCTTGCACAGGATAGAGTAGCATGGAGAGCTGCATCAAACCAGTCTCAGGACTGAAGACCACAACAACAACAACACTTCGTTGTCACCTTATAGTAATTCTGCTTGAGTCATAGTTGAATTTTTCGGTCATTCATTCGAAGACACTTTTGGAAAAAGTGATTAGGTCAGAAATATGGGACTGAAATCTGCATGTTATGTGATGCTGTTATCAAAATGTTGTTTTCACTTTTTCACACTGCGGTGCTGGAAAAATAATTAATAGTATTGTAAATAGGCAATGACTGGGAACAAACTATCGTAGAGAGAAAACTCAAACGAAAACTTCAGAAACTTTAATAATTTCTCACATCCTCGTCAACCGGAAAATGTATTTTTTAATGCAAAATATTAGTTGAGAGCGTTTCAACATGACACGTATTCGAAAAGTCAACATCATTTCTGTTGAAGGTGGTATGTCAGAACGATCTTAGAGTAAACATTTATTTTCGGCAAACCAATTAGAAAGAACCGATCGAAGATATTCACATTACTTGGTATCTTCATTGAACGTCACCTTTATTAATCGTCGAACACAGCTGTCAAACCTGAATAGTCTGGAATATGTTTGGTGTGCTGTCGCAGTTGGATGATATCATCAAAATAAACTACCTGACGATGAAGGATGAACGTACTCTTAAGGGTAAATATTGTAGCAGATTAATCAACCTTAAATTTGTTTATTAATGTTGTGTTAAAGAAACTACATGTTCCTTCATTTTCTAATTTAAATAAATGCGTGTGTCAATCTTAAAATCAAATAATTACTTTTAAATTAGAAACTTTGTATGTTTCTTAAGTACTGTAAAGTAATACGTTTCACATCTGATTGTTTTTGCCACAATATGCCTGCCCTTTGCTTCTTGAGTGTCTCCCACTTTTTAAAAGAAATATTTCACATAGTAAAGGAGACCTGATTTAACAATTTTTTTTCAAAGTAAGCACCAAAGACAGAGCGTGCCAACAGTGACTTACAACAAGAGATGTCATGAGCCGAACTCGGAAACCTTGCTGGTCGTTGGAAGCTGCGGAGATTCGTCTGATCACTGATAAAAAAACAATTATTCAAAACAACGACTTAAAAGAAGTTTTCAGTGACACATTACAATACTAAAATGTATTGTTAAACATACATTGCCCTCATAACTTTCTGTTCTGAAATTTATTTCACTATCCAGTGTCGGGAAGACTATTTTGATGTTATCGAATCGGTGCAACATACAAAAATTTCCGAAATAAAAAAATTTCAGTCTTAATTTGAAGAATTTTGCTGAAGTTTACAGAAACTACAGGTCAAGTATCATATCTACATTAACCCTTAGTTGTTAACGCATTTCCGCCGTAAAAACTTCCACTTGCCATTTCTGTAAAAAAGGTTTGTTATGACATATCTGGAATACCCTCCAGAAGGGGACTGGAAGGTTCTCTGCACACGTATGGCCCATTGTTGACATGGTTGACGTGGCTTACCCCTGTTGCTACACTGAATGATCATTGGCTGACGATGAAGAGAAATGAGAGGGGCAATGTAGGACTACTTTTGAAACGGTGTGGAGTCACCTGTTCTGTGCCTCTGTGATCGTATCGTCAGTGCACTGACTGACGGTAGTACGAATTGTTTTTGTTAATGGGAAAAAATCAAGAAATTATGTTGAGCTGATGAATTAGTAATAAAACACTATATCAGACTAAAACATATATCCAGTCCGGATGACGTAACAAAGAGAGTCATGTAGCAGTAACGTGTGGAGGAGTTCCGTACCAAAACTGTAAAGCGTAAGAAATTACAATGGTTCGAGAACACGTGTCGCTGAAACAAGCACTGAGCTAGATGCTGTCGTAGATACAGCAGTAAAATGCCTTCTGGCAGAAAAGCAGCGTTGCCAGAGCAGTGTCGGAGGGTCAACGACCGGTCACGTGACACTGCGGTGGCGCCGGACAAACGGTGTGGGTCGCTGCTGAGCCGGCGAGCACGGGGAGAGGAAATCCACGGGCGGATCCTTGTCTTGTCTTGTCTTGTCTTGTCTCCGAGCTGAGCGGGGGGCACTTCTCGTGGGCGCCGAGCCGTGAGTAAGAGATAGCCGGGGGTTGCTGGCCTAGGGGGTAGAGAAGGTGGATGAAGGGTGCAGAGGGGGAGAGGGGGAAGGGCAGCGGCGAGCGATACGGCGACGTAGAGCGCGAGTACCCTTCAGGATGGTCCTGAGTCTATGCTTACTACTAGAGAGCACTGGTTAAAAAAACGCACAAATGTTAGGATTCCTACGTCGGTAACTATCAAGGAAAACAAGAGCGAATTCATCTCAAGGATGTCAGTGACGATAATTGATGCATCCCTATTAGTTAGGTTTCAGTAGTTCTAAGTTCTAGGGGACTAATGACCTCAGATGTTAAGTCCCATAGTGCTCAGAGCCAGGGTGGGTATAGCTCACGCAAAGAGTTTAGACCTCCGTCTAACAGCAAGTGCAATCTTTGCGTTGGGAAGGGTTTTACTTTGCGTGCAATCGGAAAAGTGGTCTGTACTTGGTGTTTGGCTGTCGAGCATAGTGCGGGCCACCTGCATTGGTCACGTGCCGGCAGCCAGTTTCGACGCGGATGGTCAGCGGGGAGGCAGCCCTGTAACCACCGCCGACCGGAAGAGGTACTTAAGAGCGCGGCGTGCTGCTGTTGGCACAAGGGGTCGTTGTGCGGAGCATGCTGACCGAACCGTGCCGGAGGCTGCTTTCTTCACCTCGTCCTTTCCGTCTGATTAACGATCAGAAGGTTTTGTAAATATAATTGTACAAGGACAGTTTGGCTCTGAGCACTATGGGACTTAACATCTGAGGTCATCAGTCCCCTAGAACGTAGAACTACCGAAACCTAACTAACCTAAGGACATCACACACATCCATGCCCGAGGCAGGATTCGAACCTGCGACCGTAGCGGCCGCGCGGTTCCAGACTGAAGTGCCTAGAACCACCCGGCCACAGCGGCCGGCTGTACAAGGACATATCACTGCATAATTACGAGTGTACAGGAATATTTCAAAAAGCTTTGTACACTCCTTAATTCTTCGTTATATGTGATGAGAATGGTTTGTCCTAGCAATTCAATATTACGTCGACCAGATGAAAATACTATCGAAACTAATGAATAAATAAAGCATAATCGTACCTTCTCGACAGTCATGTCTTCTTGTTTTTCATTCTCTCAATTGTTTATTTCCCTTTCTGTAGTTCAGCCTGTGCTACAGTGCCTTTCAGAGTGCAAAGACGTTAGCTGCTGTTTACGTGCTGTTTCCTGCGGTAAATCAATGGTGCAGAAGGGAAGACGGTCGAGTTGTGTTAGGAAGGAGTGGGATGAAATCACCGTCCAACCACTTACAATACTCTCCACTCCGTGAGAAAATCAGAATCATTACTAATTAAGAATAGATAAAAAACAAGTGCTCAAAGTAGTAGCAATAACAATGAACGCAATGGTTTGCTGACTTTACATATACGGACTTTAGCCCTTAAAACAAAGTAAACAGTTACAAAATTTGGTTTATAAAAAAATTGCATGTCTCGGTTCCAAGATTATAATGAGAACAAAGCAAAGTTAAGTTATTTAAGCTTAACATCGATTACCATCCAATTGACAATATTTTGAAATCCAAATTCTGCCCATCACGCCATTCCGCGAGAAAATCAGATTCATTAATCATTAAAAATAGATAAAATACTAGCGCCCAAATAAACAGCAATAACAATAAACGCAATAGTTTGCTAAATTCACAGCTGACTCTGCCTTTATGGAGCCGTGCTGATAATGTTTCAGTGGCACGCATACAGGAAAATGACATCGGCCCTGTCATACCTGGCTGAGGTAAAACTTCTCAGACTGCTACTTGTAGAATTCACTAGTGTGCCCGCGTCTCGAGCCAAGTTCCTTTAACACATACAATTATGGCAGACTTCCACAACAAAGATAAAATCACAATTATTTTGCACATTACAATGAAACAAATTAATTGTGCACGAATTCAACAAATCCCCCAACACTGACAGTTCGAAAATTCGTCGCTTAACTAAGTCACGACTGTATTAGTTAATACCTGATTACTAATACAGCGAGTGAACAAATATTTGTAGTTGAGTGCTCAGAGACTGCATGCTGGTAGCACATTTGGTATAAGCAATGTGCAATTCGGCGCTTTAGTTAACCGCACAAATAACGGAGTACAGTTTGTCACTGACATGCCGCTTAACACCCTAATCGCCTAACCAAATTCAGAATGCACGTAATCTGGTGAAATTTAGTTCAAATGAAATGTCCAGCATGTTCTGGCCGTCAATTAGACGAAAAAGACCAGATTAAGACAGCAGTCTTCGGCACGGTCCGGTCAGCATGCTCCGCACAACGACCGATTTGGCCAACAGCAGAAAACTGCGCTCTTAAGTAAATTTTGATGGCCGCAATTAAAAAAGAGGAGTTATAGACTCCTGAAGTGTATTCCAAATGTGGATTGAAAATCTATAATTTTAAAATACAAAATAATGTAAAAAATCAAGACCAGTGCGATAATTTGACAAAGCAATCGTTTAAACCTCCTGGCAAACTGCGTGCCGGAACGGAATCGAATGTAAACCATTGTCTATCGTTAGCAAGTACTCCATCAAATGTGTTATCCAAGTACGACTCAGGACCACTTCAGTCAGTATGTTTTCAGCTACCTTCCAAATCTACTAGAAGTTCTCCTCGATACGGTGTAGGACTAGCAGTCTTGGAAAAAAGGATACTGCGTAGAAACAGTGTATGCACGTCCTGGGGGACTGTTTCCAGAATGCATTTTCACTCTTCAGGGGAGTGTGCACCGATTTGAATCCTCCTGGTAGATTAAAGCTATGAGACGGTCTGGGACTCGAACCTGGGCCGTTATTCGCGTTCGGGTAGCTCACATGAGAGAGCACTTGACCGCGAGGAGAGGGCCCGGCAAACAGTTTTAATCCGCCACGAAGTTTCAAATCAGCTCACACTCCACTGTAGAATAAAAATTCATTCAGGAATGTAATTGTTGTGCCAATTGTCAGGAACGGGGCATATGATTTTGCTGTTCTCCACAATGAAGCAATAAAAGAAACTCATGAGCCGTGCGTGTCTCGTGTTCGTGCCGTTTATTGCTTGACATCTTATCTTTGCGGTACTGCCGTCCCGTTTCTTATTCGATTTACAGGCGTCGCTGAGTTGCTGGCTTGCCTGCCCGTGAGTAGCAGCACCACTGTTCTGATGGTTTTAGATTGTGGTTTTCATTTTAGTCTGATGTAGTGTGCGAAGCCTTCAGCTGTCTATTAATTTAGTTTGTTTTAATTTTAAAATAAAGCCTTCAGCCGACTTAAATTAAAATTTGAAGACCGATTTGTTTAAAAACTAAATTTTGAAAGTTTGTCTACCTGAAATTCTTGTTATCAAGGCCTTAAGCCCTGAGTTGTTCAGTGTCCAGTGTGTGGCCTTCAGCTGAGCTTTTACGTGAAATATTTTTAAGATAAGGCCTTCAACCGTCTTAAATTAGAATTTTGAAAATTGATTTGCTTAAAATCATTTTTTTTTAAATTTGCTCTATCTGAAATTCTTGTTTTTTTTTATTATCTAGGCCTTCAGTTGTATTGTTTAATTTGATCCTTTTAAGGCAGTGTGTAGTTAAGTTGTTTTTAGGAAAATGAAAGTTTGTGTGTTTTGTGCAACTAACAGTAACTGATTACGGCCCCCTCCACAACCATATACCCATCCGCTCTATCCTGCGAAAACAGATTTCAACTCTATTTATTTTTTAAGGAGATGGCAGCAGTGGGACAGACAGTGTGTTTTGAGAACGGGAAATTACGCGGAAGAATAGCCCAGAATATGTTACATTTTGAATTGACAATAGCAGTAATAATTTTGAGGTATAAGTAATAAGGCAGATACGGTAAGAGCCCCTCTCACTGTGCGCCGAATGCCACGGCGCTAGGAAGTGGCGCTGCCCAGGGTCTGGGCGGGATCTCCGGCTGCGGCGTCTTCGTGGCTCTTGGAGCGCGTACTGTTTGCAAGCCGCGCCAGATCAAACAGCGAAGTTGCTCGACAGCTCGGCTCGAGCGTAATTTAAATTGCATGAGTTGGCTGCACTGTTGGGGGAAGCTCGTGAGCTGCGCCGGGCTCACCGCGGGAGATTGGCCACCGAAGTCGCTGCGGAACCATTTGCGGGAAATCTGTTGCAAAACTGCGAACCACAGGCTGTTTAAAGACCCGTGGGAAACTGGAGTCCTCAGACTGCAATTTAGCGTCTTTGAGAGCCATGAGAAGACACTAGGAAAAATATTAAAACGATATTTGCTTCTCTGAAATTGTAGACTCCATTCTCCTTTCATTGAAAATCTAGAGTACGCGCTTAACTGATGGAGAGGTGAACGTTTATTCATTTGTAATACAGAGCTAACCATTATTAACGACGTACGATTCAGGAAGTCAAAAAACAAAATTATCTCTTCCTGCTTCAAACTATTGTAAGTATAGCCATAGCCGGAGAGAGAGGTAATTATTCCTTAAACCACCAACCCCTTCAATGGCGAGTAATCTCTTCCATTCTGCATTGCAAAATGAAATGATGCAGTGCGAATTGAATCGTTTCGCTTTACACCCCACATTCTGCCCTCCGCTTTCGCCCTCTCGACAGTGCGAAATCGTCTGTCCTGTAAATTTCCGTTCATTTTTCGAACAGATGACAACATTTGTGTGCCAAGGCCTGTCAGAATTTTGATGGAAAACATACTGCTATTGTTACGGCTGCAACGAAGCGAAATCGAGCGAAGGTTAATACACTGGACACAAATTCGGCAGGGGTGAGATTCAAATCCCCGTGCAGCCATTCTGTGGCTTCTCTGCCTCTGCTTCAGTAGTTTAAGACGACATGGGTCATGATTTCTTTCCGACAGGACATCACATTTCCTAACATTATCCTATCTCAGATTACTTGAGCTTCACTTCTAATGGCCGGCCGCTGTGGCCGAGCGGCTCTACGTGTTCCAGTCCGGAACCGCGCTGCTGCTACGGTCGCAGGTTCGAATTCTGCCTCAGGCATGGCTGTGTGTGATGTCCTTAGGTTAGTTAGGTTTAAGTAGTTCTAAGTTTAGGGGACTGATGACCTCAGATGTTAAGTCCCATAGTGCTTAGAGCCGTTTGAACCATTTTTTTCACCTCTAATGACCTCTGTTATATTGCACCTATTAATTTCTTCCATTTGTCAGGTGCGTATGTCTGCATCGCAACGAATAAGGTTCATTGCACCTACTAATTTCTTCCACTTGTCTGGTGCGTATGTTTACATCAAGAAGAAGGTGTACTATTTGTTTCGTAAACAAGAAACTCAAATGCACCGAGGTAGAAATTGAAGCTGCATATGAGATTTTTTGGGCGAAGCTCAGTATCAGGGGTGGACATAAAGTAATAAACATAAGATAATAATGGGGTCCTCCTGTCACCCGCCAGACTCATTTCCTGATGTAAGCGAAAACCTTAGAGAAATCCTCAGCTCACTTGTACTAAGTCTCCCGATCATACTACAATCGTCGGTTGAGGTTTTAATAATCCAACAATTAATTGGGAAAATTACAGTTTTGTTAATGGTAGGCTGATAACACATCCTGTGAAACTTTACTAAATGCCTTCTCTGAAAACTACCTAGAACAGATAGGAACCCCACTCATGATGGAAATATATTCGATCTATTGACAACAAACAGACCTGACGTATTTGAGGATGTCCACATCGAAACTTGTATCAGTGCCCATGAAGCGGTTGTGGCAACAGTGACTACCAAAGAACAAAGGACAACGAAAACAAGCAGAAAGACGTACATGTTCAGTAAACTAGATAAAAAAGCAATAGTGTCTTATCTCAATGAGGAACTTGAAACAAGCTTCAGCACAGTGCAGGGGCGTGTACAGGAACTCTGGCTGAAGCTTATAAGAATAGTTGACCTTGCACTGGATAGGTATGTACCCAGTAGAACAGCTCATAATGGGAGAGAAACTCCATGGTATACAGTCACTTTAAAGAAACTTTTAAAGAAAGAGAGATTGCTGCGTAATAAGTATAAAACAAAGCGTAGAGCTATAGATAGAGATACGCCGAATGAAACGCTTTCGGCTGTCAAGAGAGCAATAAGTGATGCCTCCAATGACTAAGGTAGCAGAATATTGTCAAGTGATCTTTCACAGTACCCAAAGAAATTCTGGTCTTATGTAAAGGCTGTTAGTGGTAGCAAAGTTGGTATATAGTCCCTAGTGAATGAGAGAGGAACTGAAATTTATTACAGCAAAGCAAAAGTCTAAATTCTGAACTCCGTTTTTAAATGATCCTTTACAAAGGAACGGCCAGGAGAACTGCCTCAATTTAATCCTCGTACCACCGAAAAGATTGATGAAATAGGTATTACTGTGGTGTCACCGCCAGACACCACACTTGCTAGGTGGTAGATTAAATCGGCCGCGGTCCATTTAGTACATGTCGGACCCGCGTGTCGCCACTGTGATCGCAGACCTAGCGCCACCACAAGGCAGGTCTCGTGATACGAACAAGCACTCGCCCCAGTTGTACGGACGACCTAGCTAGCGACTAGATGTACGAAGCCTCTCTCTCTCATTAGCCGAGAGACAGAATAGCCTTCAGCTAAGTTAATGGCTACGAACTAGCAAGGCGCCATTAGCCTTACAGTGATTGTAATTAAAGTCTCATGTGTATAGTCAAGAGCGATGTACCACAATGATTGATTAAAGATAAGTATTAATCCAGCTACGTACTTTTCTTCATAGCATTAATTACGTAGCCTGTTCCAGTACTTCACGCCCGTCTGCGTTAGTCTAGCGTGCATTTTCAGCCACCTCGATCTACAAGGTGTTGGCCCAGCTGCCGACACATCAATTACTGTCAATGGTGTTGAGAAACGGCTAAAATCGTTAAAACTGAACAAAGCTCCAGGGCCAAATAGAGTCCCTGTCAAATTCTATACTGAATTTTTGACTGCGTTAGCCCTTCTTATAACTATAATCTGTCGTAAATCCCTCAAACAAAAAACCATGCCCAGTTGTTGGACAACGGCACAGATCACACCGTCTACCAGAAGGGTAGTGGAAGTGGTCCATAAAACTAATATCCAATATCCTTGACATCCGTTTGTTGTAGAATCCTAGAACATATTCTGAGCTCAAACATAATGAGATATCTTGAACAGAACGACCTCTTCAGTGCCAACCATCGATCATGTGAAACCCAACTCGCAGTTTTCTCACATGACATACTGAAAGCTTTGGATCAAGACAATCAGGTATATGTTGTATTTCTTGATTTCCGAAAAGTATTTGACTCAGTACCACATCTACGATTATTGTGAAAATATGATCTAGTGGGGTATCAAGTGAAATTTGTGGCTGGATTGAGGACCTTTTCTTAGGGAGGACACAGCATGTTATCTTGGATGGAGAGTCATCGTCCGATATAGAAGTAACGTCGGGTGTGCCCAATGCAACTGTGTTGGGACCCGATGACTAACATCAATGAATCACTGTTGAAATCGACCAACTCATATAAATTCCTGGTGTAACACTTTGTAGGTATTGAAATGAAATGATCACATAGGTTCAGTCATGGATAAAGCAAGTGGTAGACTTCGGTTTATCGGTAGAATACTTGGGAAGTGCAATCAGTCTAGAAAGGAAACTGCTTAAAGATCACTCGTGCGACCGGTTCCAGAAAGTTGGTCAAATGTGTGGGACCCGTACCGGATGGACCAACAGGGGATATTGAACGTATACAAAGGAGGACAGCACGAATGGTCACAGGTTTGTTTGATCCGTATGAGAGTGTCTCAGAGATACTGAAGGAACTGAACTGGTATAGGCTTGAAGATACACGTAAACTATCCAGAGAAAGCCTATTAACAAAGTTTCACCGACTGGTGTTAAATGATTACTCTAGCAATATACTACAGCCCCCTACGTATCAACACGTAGGGATCGTGATGATAAGATTATGATAATTATTGCAAACACAAATGATTCAAACTGTCGTTATTCCACCACTTCATACGTGAACTGGAGGAAACCCTAACAACTGATGCAATGGGGCGTACTCTCTGCCATGCACCTCAAGGTGGTTTGCAGAAAACAGACCGTGTTGCATTTCTAGCAATATAAAGACGCTATGCGCTCTATGGTGCGCAGCGCTTCTCTCTGTATTTGGCGAATAATCAATTAATGAAGTTAAATAACTCAATCTGTTGATAATTATATGATGGAGTAGATGTGTACTGAACTTTTTGTGAAACTAGTTGAATGTATTGTTGAAGATCAATTATCTTCTGAAATTTCGAATTTTAAAAGTTTATGCATTAGTAAAGTCATAGTAAGCTAAATTCAAGCCCTAGCGGTCTAGCGAACTGCTTCCCGAGCGGGGAGACCTGCCGGCGGATTTTTTTGTGTTGAGGTCCAGTGTGCTGGCCAGCCTGTGGGTGGGTTTTAAAGCGGTTTTCCATCTGCCTCGGCAAATGCTCGCCGATTCCCCTTATTCCACCACAGTTACACTACTTGATGCAATATTTTACCAACAGCCGTATGATTTGTAGAGGTTTATTTTATTTTATGAACTTCTATGTGCGACCAGTTTCTGCATTACATTGATGCCGTCTTCAGGCCCCACTCGTCATAGTCGTAAAATCGCTATACAAGGAAGGAGCCATATAACTGGATCCGTGAATCAATTGTCCTGCAACAGCTCTTGGTGGCCAGGCGACACAGACTATGACGAGTGGGGCCTGAAGGTGGCATCAATGTAATGCCGAAACTGGTAGCACATAGAAGTTCATAAAATAAAATAAACCTCTACAAATCATACGGCTATTGGTAAATTATTGCATCAAGAAGTTCATACCAGCCGTCGTCCCACGATCCATAATGGATCAACGAAGAGAGTTACACTACGTCGGCGATTGCCATGCACACACTGTCTCCACGTATGCGTACACCATAATTAAACTACCACGCAAACATTGGGGTTACACTCGTCTGGAATGAGACGTTCCCGGGAGGTCCGCTGGGGGCCGAACCGCACAATAACCCTGGGTTCGGTATGGGACGGCGGTTGGGTGTGTAGGCTGCTGTAGCTGGGGTTGTGTAACCGAGAGGGTTACGGCGGGGCAAAGCCTCTCCGTCGTTTCTGGGTCCCCAGTTCAATACATACATACATACATACAAGCTAAATATGAACACTGATTCTGCTGTATAAGAAGAGTATAGAAAATTACATCATTGTTTATCATGAAAGGGTGATTACGATTTTATTTCAAGTGATGCAGTGTATATGAATCGCGACGTGCTGCACATCGGAGTAAACGTTCGGACTGATGGACTTTGGTAGGAAATCCTCGAGCCTGCGCGAGGTGAGAACTTTGCTGGGAGAAATTTTATTCATCGCAACAATGTTTGCCTCCCTTTTGAGGTTCTCCTTGGACTGATGCTGCTACCAGATTCCAATCTAGAACGGTATCATTGCAGAGACAAATTCCGACCGTTCTATTAAGGGACGTCTAATTTCTCTGGCAGTTACATTCTACGACGAAATTAGCAGCATTCAGCCTCGGCATATGCGCGGTCAGTGCGTTGGACTGCTAAGCAAAGGGCCCAGGTTCGATTCCCGATCAGAGCTGAGAATTTAAAAATAAATAAACTTAGCAGCGGAACGTCGGGCAGCAGAAGACTAATTTCGATGAGATTCAGAAAGCATATACCAGAAGGAAGTGACAATATCTTCTTTCCTTCCTTTCTGTGACATCCATAGCTCAATATTCAAGGTAGCTAACTGCCATAGGCAGGGCCCGGGTCCAGTTCCCAGTACTGCCAGAGATTTTTCCTTGGGAGGCAGGACTGGAACTGGATACACTCAGCCACTTGGTGCCATTTGAGGAGCTGCCTGAATGAGGTCTGCAAATCCGACAACGGACGGCAGAATGGTGTGCTGACCCCGCGCCCATATAAACCGCATCCAAAGGGCACATTTGATCGAGAATGAGACTGCGTTCGATCAGTCACAACTGGCCCGTCTGAGCCTACAACGACGGAGATTCCTCTCTATGCGTGCAGAAAGTCCGCTGTGCTGCGTACGACGTGAAACTGACCACGACCGTGCAACAACGGAACGCAGTTTTTAAGTAGATCAAGCGGTCGACAGGACACCGATCTTGAGAACACCGAAGTCGCAGAGGCTCAAAACTATGACGTTAAACAGGAAACTTTGACAGAAAGTATACCTGCTTCCTGCAGGAAAATGGTAAATGATCGTTCGAAGCCACTAAAGATAAGTGTACTGGATCTCCTTGAGCACAGGATAGGAACGCTGATTTCTCATTGTTGAATATTGAACACATCTGCTTCTGCTGTTGGTATCTGGCATGATGGCACGAAGCAGTGGCAGTTACTCAGAAAACTATAATACGTAATATACAGACTCAATTGCACATAATAGTTTATTAAAATTTTGGAAGCCAAACATCCGTGATCGAGTTTAAAATACTGATGCACGTACCACATCACTACGCACGTTTATGTAGCGAAATGTAGGTTCACAAGAAAATGATCTAAGGACGACTTAGACCCACGGAAAGAAATGGACGGCGTACTTAAAGACAGAGCACAGACAATCGTCATAAAAAATATTACACAAAATACAAACTGACGGAAAAACCGCAACACCGAAAAATAATTAAGTAGAGTAATTACATTTAGGAAATACATTAGTCTGTGTAACATTTGTGAGTGAGTAACACCGTAAGATTACAGGTTAATGTAAGCCAACGGCCTAGCCGCAGTAGTAAAACCGGTTCTTGTCAGATCACCAAAGTTAAGCGCTTTTGGACTTGGCTACCACTTGAATGGGTGACAATCCGATCTGCCGAGCAGGATGCACTCAGCCCTTGTGAGGTCAATTGAGGAGTTGATTGATAGAGAAGTAGCGAAAACTGCCAACGGCCGGGAGTGCGATGTGTTGAACGCATGCCCCTCCATATGCGTACCAGTGGATGATACGGAGGATGATACGGAGACCGATAGTTACCGTTGAGCCTCGAAGGCTGGTTGCAACGGAGATTAGTTTAATTTAGGACAGTTTAATGTAACCGCCAGATAAGCCACTGCAAATGTGAAATGCTGGTACATTACTAACCACCAGAATGCTAAATGCAAGAAGGTACACGGCTCGTGTAGCCTGTAGTTCAACCATTACTAGACGGTCAATACCGCGATTCGATCACGTCCGGATTTTTACTTTGTGCCAGCAAGGGCTGTCAACAAGGGAAGTGTCCAGGCATCTCGGAATGAACCAAAGCAATGTTGTTCGGATATGGAGGAGATACAGAAAGACAGGAACAGTCGATGACATGAGTCGCTCAGGCCGCCCAAGCGTTACTACTGCAGTGGATGACCGCTACGTACGGATTATGGCTCTGAGGAACCCCGACAACAACGCCACCATTTTGAATAATGCTTTTCGTGCAGCCACAGGACGTCGTGTTACGCAGTAGGCTGCATGATGCGCTACTTCACTCCTGACGTCCATGGCGAGGTCCATCTTTGCAACCACGACACCATGCAGCGCGGTACTGATGATCCAAAAACATGCCGAATGGATTGCTCAGGGTTGGCATCACGTCCTCTTCACCGATGAGTGTCACATATGCCTTCAACCCATTCAGGCTGAACGCCTTAGATACACTGTCCAGCGAGTGCAGTAAGGTAGAGGTTCACTGCTGTTTCGGGCGGCATTATGTTGGGTCGACGTACGCCGCTGGTGGTCATGGATCGCGCCATAACTGCTGTACGATACGTGAATGCCATCCTCGGTCCGATAGTGCAACCATATCAGCAGCACATTGGCGAGGCATTTGTCCCCGTGGACGACAATTTACGCCCACATCTTGCACATCTTGTGAATGAATTCCTTAAGGATAACAACATATCTTGACTAGAATGGCCAGCATGTTGTCCAGACATAAACTCTATTGAACTGCCTGGGACGGATTGAAATGGGCTGTTTATGCACGACGTGACCCATCAACGAGTCTTAGGGATCCACGCCGAATCGTTATTGAGGAGTGGGACAATCTGGACCAACAGTGCCTTGATAAACTTGTGGATAGTATGACACGACGAACATAGGCATGCAATAATGCAAGAGGACGTGCTACTGGGTATTAGAGGTACCGGTGTGTTCAGCAATCTGGACCACCATCTCTGAACGTCTCGCTGTATGGTGGTACGACATTCAACGAGCAAAAAAAGGGCGGAAATGATGTTTATGTTGATCTCTATTTCAATTTTCTCTACAGGTTCCGGACCTCTCGGAACCGAGGTGATGCAAAACTTTTTTTGATGTGTGGGTGTATTCAAGTGTCCAACTGCGTTAAGGATGTATCCATTACTAGAAATGAAAATATCCAACCACCTTTGTACGACGAATGCAGTTCGACCTTCTTGTCACCCAACTAGAGCACAAGTGCGCTGCTGCCACCTCCTGTTTGCGTCGTCCGAGCCGAGGCGCTCGGATTGGTCCGTCCCGGCAGAGAAGCAGCGGAGCAGCCGGCCGTCACGTGTCCCCAGGCGAGGCGGGTGACGTGCAATTACGGCGCGGCTCGCTTTCCCAATAGCACGAGAGGGCGGCCCAGCTCGCAAATCGATTATCTCGATAATTGAATCTGCATCTGCGACGGAGACCTCACTTAGTTAACAGATTTTTAACTCGATGCGCCCTGACGGCAGGCCAAATGAAAACAGTTTTTGTGCCCGACATTGTCTGCCAATTTCTATTATGAAAACCGTTCGGACGGACAGTTACGTGACGTGTGTTTCTGAATTAATGCGACGACTGCCTATATTTCCGCGCTGGAATCTCGGTTAACGTACAGACGTGTAACACCGAGATAAGCAGCCCAAATCCAATCCAGTACGCAGTACTTTGTACTGTAAACTCCGATTTTATCGCAATGTCTCATTTACAAGAAACATACGTTACGAATTTCAGATAACTTAACAATTATTCTCATCTTAGATACTGTCCTCTGTGGTACATTTCCACGATGTCGAGCTGAAGACAGGGACACCAGTATGACCAATTCTAAAGTCGATTATATTGTATTTTATAAGTACAGGGTTCACGAGACGTAAAGATACAACGGAGACGCCACGTTTGGAACTTGAAAAAGATTAAGATACTTTCGTATAATTTGTTGATCTACGAGAAGAGTTCAAAAACGCTAATACGATTAATAATCATCAGACACCAACAAAAATGGAAAAATAAGAGAGAAGTGCTCTGATTGAAATGAGCGGAAGGAGGGGTGCAATCTTTCTCTTCTACTTCTCAACCTGTTATCGTAAAAGAAGGAAATAAAAGAAATCGTGAGATTAGAATTCAATGCGAAAATGTATCAATGTTAACATCTACTGATGCCATTGCTGTCCTCCGTGTAAGTGATGAAGAACAGCAGAACCTGCTGAATGGAATGAACAGTCTACTGACTACAAAATACGGATTCAACGTTAACCAAAGAGAGAGGAAAGCGGGGTGAGAGGAGTAGGGGGCAGAAATGAGTCTAATGTTTTCATACTTGTGGACCACGTAGGAACGAATTAGTGGGATTCTTTTTTTCTTCGTAGGGAACACAGGCGTGTAGACGTTTTTGAAAAAAAATTCCGCCATTTTACTGCAGATTGGTTTTAATTTTTTGACATAGTCATGATTTGAGCTTTCTACCCATTCTCAAGTGCAATTTGAAATCTCAAAAAATGTCCGACCTCTCTAAATATATGTCATGGACGAAATAATATTAATCTGGTCTTACAAACCAGTCGACGTATTAAAGGATTTCGGTACATAGCAAAGGCACATAATAAGCTGAAAATGTGCATAGAAAATATTCATTAACGAACTGTACTGTGTAAATACACACTATGCTGTGACTTGCATTCATCACGTCCGTACATCGACTGCTCAGCTGAACATGAGACGTGCAGCGTTGCACGAAGACGACAGAATACAAACGCCATTACTGTGCTCGACTGTCTCGCAGTGCCAGAAATCTAATGTCCTCTATGTAGATGTTCGCTATGGACCGAAATCGGTAGTCTAATGACTGTTTTTATTATCATTGTTTTGAACTACAGAAAAATCTGTACTTCCTGTCTTTCTACACGACTCTGTTGAAGTTTTTTAAGTATCGCAAACGCTGTGCGCCTCGTTTCTTGCTACTTTTCCAAGGAAACAAATGACAGAGACGTACGAGAACAATAAATTCGGTAATACTGTGGCGGTCAAGACTACAGACGACAGCTCTCCGATACGATATAGGAAATTATTCAGCTCACCACACAAAAGGTTCTCCCCTGTTCCAGCCTCCTGAATGACCTAGACACGGAGTCTAAGCTGAACGCTTAGAATAAATTTCTTCATCCGATGGATAAATGGCTACCGCAACACCGAAAAATAATTATCCTTGCTACTAAAATAAGATGTTCGAGACGGTGTTCATTTCATATAAATACGGCCATTAAAGAAGAATACTGCATTGCATTTTCAGTCTGTGACAAAGCGTGGGCAATAACGAAACCACCTCTCACGATTTAATCACATTAAAGAGGGGAGAAAATTCTGAAAAACAGGTCAGGAACTTGTGTTCAGGTTATATACTCCATTAACAAGAATATTTTGCTGTTTCTTATGTGCTCCACGAGCACTTGCTACAGGAATAGGTACAGTACGGAATATTTACACGAGATACACAAGCTAAGAAAATATCTTTGCATCTCTTTGTAGTAACATATCAAAAGACTTCCAGGAAAAAGTTAAGTTTGTCTATATCCGAAATTTTGAAGGTGCGTTTGTTTCCTCCAGTTTCCATCAAGTTAAATAGGTTGTGAAACTAAATATTCGTTGTCTTCTTGAAGGTTAGTATAACATGAATATTTTTCTAATCCCTCGGGCCCCCCGGTTTAGAGAAAATGCTTTTTATGTTTATTACGATTGACACTGGACATTGGTTATTAGAGCGAACCTTCAGTAAACTGGAGTTCCACCCTAAAGACGAAATTTGATTCGCAGTAATTAGATTTGGATCGGAAGATGATCTGCAACAAAGAACGAAACCGTAAATTCGAGTAAAGATAAAAAGTGATCAAAACGATATCTGTCTTCCTTCATTCATGCCGACACATGGCGGTGAACCCTTAATAATAATGATGGTGCAAATGATTGAGAGTAGGATCTCGATCGGAATGACACGACTCCGTAAGAATTCCATCCATGACGTGTGTAGTCAGAAAATACAAAAAAAGACATAAATAAGGTTCACGTAATTGATGAGTTAATTCTAGATCATAAATATCTTTATTTTGCACACGTGACTGGTTTAGTCCCGTTATCTCGCCAGATTTATAAAAATGAAACAATGGTTACAATACCAGACAAAAATAAAATACAAATAATAATGCAGTACATATCATCACGACGTCAAACGTCTGTTACAATTCATGTCGTCACAGAACTTTGCTTAATTTACAGGCGGTTACAGTCAAGTGTTTCATGTACGTGTACTGTCTCCTGTATGTAGACGCGTCTCCCACAGTCAGTAGGAGGCGAATGTGTGCCGCGGAGTTTCAGTACGTTAACTGTAAAGTTCTGCATTAATAACCCTAGGACATTACACAACGTTGACAACCGAATACAGTGGCAAATTATTCACAACCTGCAGGCTGATTTCGTACTGGAGAGGCGTTTCCATGCAGGGAGTTTCGAACATTACGTTAGCATTTGATCCTAACCACGTGTAACCAAAGGCTTATTTCTCTGATCAGAAACATGGTGTCATACGTTCGGCGTCGTGCTCATATGTATCTATGTCCATACATTGCAAGTGGTGGAATGTACTTTTTGTATCCCCTTCTCCTGTTCCTTTCGCGAATGGTGCCCAGAAAGAATGATTACTGGTAAAACTCCGTAAGAGATCTAATGTCTGTGTGCTTAAACTATCCATCTGTATGGCGGGAACGCAATCGTGCGATGAGATTAAATAAACTAGCCTCTGACTAAGACCGTCTCTGCAGCTAGAGACTAATTCTACGTAGCTTTTATGATCTTCTCGTCGTAGTAACTCGGCAAGACACATGTGGGAAAAAGTAATATATCGGCCGACTGTTCTTGGAACGTATGCTCCCGCAATTTCAGCAGCCAACCTTTCCGGGATTCACTAGGTCTCTCTTCTAGCGAGTAGCAGTGCAAATTCTTGAGCATCTCCATAACGCTCTCGGTCTTTTCAAACGATCCCATGGCGAAACAATGCGATCTTCGATGGATCTTCTCTAGCTATTGTATTTTCCCAACATGTTAAGGTAAATTCAAAGCAGTGTTTTGTAAACCATGTCTTTAGTCAATGAATTAAATTTGCTTATTATTTTTCCAAAGAATCTCAACCTACTGTCAGCTTTTCCTGCAATTACTTTTCTGCGGTATTTCGACTTTAGACCTATCCGGACCGGTTACTCTTGGATGTCATGCGGTTGTTACTGTTTACAGTGGTTTGACTTCAATTGTGTATTCGAACACTAATCGATCTCGTCGCCTATTTGTGCGCAGTTCATCATATTTACTTACGTTCCGTGTCAATTGCCAGTTCCAGCGCCAATGTCTTTCGGTCTTCATGCATTTCGCTTCTGGAGGCGCTACCTTCCTAACGACTGCAAATAATCTTACTGAGCTTCCAACGTTACCACGTATATCATTTATACAGCCTGAGTCAGTTGGCCCTACCACTGTGATTTTATGCAGCCTGTAATATTGTAGCTGGCCGTGATAAACCATGCGCGAGATTTTCAGATTTTCTCACTCGCTATGCGCAAACTATTAGTCCTACAGAAAAAATGAACGCGATCTTTTTGTAGGAGGTTTAATGCAGTTAAATTTTGGACCGGGATACGTTTCCGCTAGAGGCCGTAGTTTTCGAGTCGCTCGAGAAAAACGTAGTGACCTCCAAACGCACTCCCACTCCCACACTCGTCCCTCACCAGTCAGGATTTCTAGTATGTTGATCATGGCACTCCCTCCTACCACTGTACAAATATTTGCGACTGCACGAACTATTTCTCACATTAAACCATTTTTTATCTTCATTGATTGGCCTTATTACGCCCACGACTCAGTCGAGCACTTACAAATTGTGAAATTGACGTTGGTGTAAATTAAACCTAAGAATTTTGTGAATTTTAACAGCATGAAATAGGAGTAGACAGTAAATCATTGAATTCGTTAAACTCTCTGACTACGAAACTACCGAGCTTGGAAGTGTTAAATTTGGACAGAATCGTCATCGTAATTAGTTTTAACGCAACGTTTACAAAAGCCATTTTTCTTTCGTTACTCTCACAAGCATGTTTAAATTAATAATGTTGAAGTTTCCGACTATGCTGGTCGCATAACGACCCAAGAAATAGAGCCAGAAAACCATTTAATATCAGGAATAGCTCGTATAGCCGGAAATTTTAGTACAGTTGCAGGAGAGAGTGCCAGGAACAACACTCTCGAAATCCTGGCTAGTGGTCGATAAGTAGGGGCTGAAAGCGCTTTTGAAGGTCACTGTTGTAGTTTTTCTCCTGAATAACTCGAAAGCCGTGGCCTCCAGTGACTACCTGTTCCAGAACAAGATTTAGGTGCGTTAAATTTCCTACAACAAGGATTTTCAAATTTTTTTCTGTAAGCCTAACTGTTTGCGCATGGCGAGTGAGAGGATTATTCCCTCGCTTGGTTTTATACATGCCAGATTTACAGTTCGGTTTGCATAAAACCACTGCGGTAGGGACAGCTGAACCACCATACATGCAGGGTGAATCAGAACTCCGCCGATAAACTTTCAGAGGTGGTAGTATGGAACAAACCAAGACTGACTTGCGTCAGCGACAAAGGCCTATAATTATGGGCATGGAACGTCGTTATGGGCCGCACCCGTTGGCTGTGTTGGTCGTGGTCAGTCTCCGACCTCTAAATAAGATGGCCGGTCTTCCCTTAATCCGCTTCAGTTGTGTGGTCTGGCTCGACTTTGCGGTTTTCAAAGGCGAGTGATTTCCTCAGTAAGGCCGCTGTTTCCTAATACCCTTTGGAAAAGAAACTTCTCAAGAGGTTCGCAGGAAGCAGCTCCTTACAGCAAATGCTATGAGCGTTAGCAGGAAATGGCCAATTTTTACTGCTCTAGAAGCTCATTTCCTGTCAAAATATTGCCCCGGAATGCTTTCGTACTGAGTCGGCAGCCTTCGTCAGCGTAGTATGGGAGTCGTGCGCCCTTTGGATCGAAGTTCAGGTGTTTAAAGTGTCGCTTGTACGGAAGTCGGGAGTGAGTGATCCTGAGTTTCCGTGAGAAACGGCGGCATTTAGTGAACGGCCATTTGCTAGGTGGACAGAGATATACTACAGGATGGAGGCATGCATGAACTAGCTGTCTGATAACAACAAGGTAGACATTATGTAAGACAGTAAAGTCCATTTGTTCCATTGGAAACAGGTGGTGATTATCTGTCCTCCTCCTTTCATCCTTAGACTGTTGTCCAGTTTTGTTTACGGAGGAAATACAGGATGGGGAAAATAAAAGTAGCACGGACCACCTTACATTGCCAAAATTTTGAAACCATTTGTGGCAGCATATACGGAGGAGGAAAAGACCTACGGTTACTTCCAACCGGATGGAGCAACTGTGCATACAGTCGGCCGAACTTTGGAGCATATTTACACAATCTTCACCCATGACAGAGTTGTTAGCAGCGGTCACTCTCGTCGCGGTCCTAGATGGTCAGCCAGGTCATCTGATCTATCGGTGTGCGATTACTTTGTTTGGGAAGTCGTCAAGTCTAAGGTGTATCGCAACAACCCTATTAGTCTTCAAGAACAGCAACAGAACATTTCGAATGACATTTCAGCAAGTCCAGCTTCGATCCGCATTCAGCAACTTGCTGACAAGGGTCTGAAAGTGCCAACAGACGAATGGTGGTCACTCTCAACATCTGCTGTAGTCAGGTTAGTACTGCCGTGTTTCTTTGTACCCTGCAGCTCTATTCTCCGGGCCACTTCTATTTCCCCCAACCTGTGCTAAAAATCGTTTGGTGTAGTGACTCATTGTGGTGCTCGTTTTACAATCCAGAGCTCTGGTCTTAGAGGCTTTTGAAAATAATTGGATTGCTACACACCATTGATTAGTGGTATAGAAGAAGTGACTGTTGCAACTCTGTCTCGTAGGTCGAAGCTAGACTAGTAACCCTTATCTCGAGTGATAGATAGTACCAGCTACGTTACTGGTGAGACCTCCTGGTTGTATGGCCGTAGCCCACAAAAGTTTGCCGTTTCTAACGCTTCACTCAGAACTGTGCTCGACGTCATCAGAATGCTCTGTTCTCGCCCGGCTTTCTGACCGACGGGTCGGACGTTGGAGAGCGACATCAATACTGCGGAAAAAGGGCGCGGTCGAAGTACTCCACAGTATTTATGTAGCTCTTCGACGAGCGTCATTGCTGAGCCCACTGACCACTACCACACAGCTGTGTCCACGTCTGAAGCAAACTACACTGATAAGGCTTAACAGCATCCAGAAGACAACCACCGAGAGGCTACACCACAATTCAAGAAGCTGGAGAAAGAGGGTCTACGTGTACTGATCTCCGTCAATCGCAAGGGGAGCAGCCACCCCTGTGAAGGCATCTGCAGCTCCCAACCATCAGTCGACAAGACTCGGCGAAACCAGAGCACCTCTGAAAATGTCCGACGTAGTTCTGGACGAAATTTCAGGAACAGAGAAGGTTCATGAACCACGGCCATAAAACCTGGAAGACTCGCCAACAGCTAGGACATTCGGTAGCGAAAGCCTTCACTGCATGGTTACCGACTATGCTTCTTGAAAACGAGAGTTATCTGGTTCTTTTTCCAATCTATTGGTACCTTGCGTTGCTGCATTTTTTTTCTCTACACTAATTTTTTTCTGTTTCTGTACCATTAATTTTCTCCATTCCTCGTAGGCGCATTTTCTCAAAATCTAACATCTGTGCCTGCCGGAGTGGCCGTGCGGTTCTAGGCGCTACAGTCTGGAACCGAGCGACCGCTACGATCGCAGGTTCGAATCCTGCCTCGGGCATGGATGTGTGTGATGTCCTTAGGTTGGTTAGGTTTAATTAGTTCTAAGTTCTAGGCGACTGATGACCTCAGAAGTTAAGTCGCATAGTGCTCAGAGCCATTTAAAACATCTAACATCCGCTTCGTTTCATTTTCACAGCTCTGATTTTTATATTCGTGTCAAAGGCATCAAATACAAGGGAATAAACAGAAATTAACAGTTATAGAACTCGTAAGTAGACAATGGACATTAAAACGTATACATGAAAAAGGACAAAGAAATCTATAATTAACTTGCTTTTGCTGTTCAAAGCAATACAGTTAGCATACAGTCAGAAGTAATTGTACATAAATGAACATTCATAGACACATTTAAGTATAGACTAACAGACATTGAATTAAATTGTTTTCGCCCAGAAACGAGCAACGTCTAAGATGTTAGAACTGGCCAGCATGAACTCTTCTTCGGAGCATGATGACGGGCACAGACGGCAATTGCGCAGGTGAGACATCGTCTGCTCCTCTCCACACTCACAAGTTGAGGGTCCTCTAGCGTATCCCCATTTTTCAAGAGTTTCTTTACACCGCCCAACACCAGTTCGTAATCTGCTGAGGGACTTCCAGGTACACCAGTTCTCATTATCACAGGGAGGTAGTTCTTCTCTAGGTTGTCTCCAGCCTAGAGGAGCACTGTCTACTCTCTTTGTCCACATGTCTAGCCTTTGGTTTATGTTGTTGTTGTTTACATAGACCCTTACAAAACTTTTTCTGGAATTCAAGGGAGACAGCGCTGGCGAATGGCCAAATAATGGGTGAGTGTCAGATGTCAAGACTCTACGTCCTTCTGCTTGAGCAGCTGCTTCGCGCCTGATGTCGGGCGGAGCCGTAGCTGCTGGGTAATACAGTTGCTCCACTTTAGTGGGTCTCAGGCACCCAGTGGTTATACGGCACGTCCCATTCAGGGCGGTGTCCACGTGCCTAGCATGGCAGGAGTTATGCCAGACAGGCGCTGCTTATTCGCCCGCAGAGTAGCACAACGCCAAAGCCGAAGTCCGAATAGTGACTGGCTGTGCATCCCAGTTAGATTCCCTTAGTTTTCGTATGATATTATTCGTTGTGGACACTTTCATTTTTGTGTTTTGACAATGCGTTTTGAACCTTAGGGTCCGATCTAAGGTCACGCCAAGATCCTTTAGGGGAAAATGAATGTTCAAGTTCAGTGCCATTCCTTGAAATATTTAGTTGTTGGTTGTCCTGTCTGTTTTTTAGGTGGAAAGCACAGACTTGTGTTTTCGTAGGGTTAGACCATAACTTATTATTTTTGTAGAACCGTCCTAGTTCTTCCAGTGCTGCAGACAGCTTATTTTCGACATCATGGAAATCCTTTCCCTAGAAGGCCATTGCGATATCATGCCGGTGCACAGCGGGAGTGGTTGATCATTCGTATAAAGAGTCCTTGAAATTCCACTAAAAATCACCTGTGGCTAAGGAAGATGGCTATTAAGATGGTTAAAATATTCATTAGTGATGTCACAAAACTTTTTCAGGAGTAATTTATGGTTCACAGTGTCGTACGCAGCAGACAGGTCAACAAAGGCCACACCGGTTACTATACGTGATTCAAAACCGTCTTCGATGTACTGGGTGAGACCGAGGATCTGTGACGTGCAACTTGTATCCGGTTTAAAGCCAGCCTGTTGAGGAAAGAGCGCAGTGTCAATTGCTTCTGTCAAACGATTCAGAATCATTCTCTCCAAGATTTTATACAAATGGCAAAGAAGAGATATGGGACGGTAGTTCTTAGGGTCATTGTTCTCTTTAACGGGTTTACGGATAGCGGTAACAGGAGCTTTGCGCCAGACTTTGGGGACCCTACCAGAGCATAAGCAGTTGTTAAAAAGATCTACACTCATGCGCATAAATTAAGGATACTGTTGACACATGGTGAAACAACTTTCTGGTGAGCAATTTGTGGGTTTAAATCACCAAGGGGTATGACCATGCGGTCCATTTGACCTGCGGTCGTCGCACCGTGGCGCTGGCAGCAGTCCACATACGCAGAGGTGTGTTGGTGCATGTCTGAGAACGGTGCAGCGAGTAAGTGTGCAGACGTTTGCAGACGTGCTAATGCTGACTGTGTGTAAAAAATCGTTCAAAGAACACATATTGATGACGTTATGAGGGGTAGAATACTAGGATGACTGGAGGCTAGTCAGGAAATGTGTCCAGGCGCTACAGTAAGGGACATCCACAGTGTAAAACACCACAAGAACACCTATATATCACTATCGGTGCACGCAGACGGCCAAGGAATACTGCAGATAGCCTTGCTCGGGATCTTACCGCAGCCACTGGAACAGTTGTCTCGAGACACACAGTCTACAGACGACTGAACAGACATGGTCTATTCGCCTGGAGACCTGCAAGGTGCATTCCACTGACCCCTGGTCACAGGAGAGCCCGTAAAGCCTGGTGTCAAGAACACAGTACATGGTCATTGGGACAGTGGTCCCAGGTTATGTTCACGGACGAGGCCATGTATACTCTGAACAGTGATACTCGCCGGGTTTTCATCTGGCGTGAACCAGGAACCAGATAGAAACCCCTTAATGTCCTCGAAACGGACCTGTATGGAGGTCGTGGCTTGGTGGAGTGGGGTGGGATTATGATTGGTGCACGTACACCGCTGCATATCTTTGACAGAGGAACTGTAACAGGTGAGGTGTATCGAGACGTCATTTTGCACCAGTATGTCCGCCTTTTCAGGGGTGCAGTGGGTCCCACCTTCCTCCTGATGGAGCTGCCGTCATGGAGGAGTACCTTGAAACAGAAGATATCAGGCGAATGGAAGGGCCTGGCTGTTCTCCAGACCTAAACCCCATCGTGCACCTCTGAGATGCTCTCGGTCGAAGTATCGCTGCGCGTCTTCAAACCCCTAGGACACTTCAGGAGCTCCGTCATGCACTGGTGCAAGAATGGGAGGCTATACCCCAGCATCTGCTCAACCACCTGATCCAGAGCATGTCAATCCGTTGTGCGGTCTGTGTACGTGTGCATGCTGATCATATTCCATATTGACGTCGGGGTACATGCGCAGGAAACAGTGGCGTTTTGTAGCACATGTGTTTCGGGACGGTTTTCTCAACTTATCACCAATACCGTGGACTTACAGATCTGTGTCGTGTGTGTTCCCTATGTGCCTATGCTAGTAGCGCCAGTTTTGTGTAGTGACACGTTGTGTGGCACCACATTCTGCAGTTATCCTTAATTTATGAGTATGAGTGTAGAAACCATTTTAGTGTTGCACGACCAAAATGATTTATTTTCTCATTCGTAAGATCATCCAGCTCAGCAGCCTTTCCTGTTTTACACTTAGTAATCGCCCTATGCAGCTCTGATGATAAAATCTGATGATGACAGCCGAAATTAGTAATGTGTGATTTACGCAAAAGCAAAGAATTGCTGTCTCGCAGCACAGCGTGAGACTGACCTTGGATATGGGCAGCACGGCCTGGATGTCGTCCTTGTGCACCTCGAGCCTGGCGGTGTGCCGCCGCCGGCCGGACGCCTCGAGCAGCGCGGGCTTCCTGGCCGCCCCCGCCACCCCCGCCGCCGCCACGTCGCCGGCCAGCACGTAACGCGCGCTCAGCACGAGGCGCGCGTCCGCCGCCCCCGCGCCGCCCTCGTCTGACACGGCCACCAGCAGAGAGAACACCTCCTCCGCCTTGGACGGCCCTCCGCCGCCGCCACCGGCCGCTCCGCCGCTCCTGAACAATCACTCAGTCACTCGAGGCACTTCGTTTTCATTCGGTCAAAGCTCTTTAAGTACTTGTAAGCGTGAGAGAAAAAAAAAGAAAATGCTAAAAAATGCATGTAAAGCACAGATGTAAAGTTGTAACACTGTTTCAAAAACAACTTCTATCCAGTAGAACAAATGTTTTATTTGCTTCAGCCTATAGTTACACCGTCATACTGTCGAATTATTTGGCTACCGAAATTAGTGCCATAACACTCCGTCTTACGATAAAAAAAAACACAGTGCACAATCAAAATATGATTTAGATACATTTATAAAATATTTTTCAATATAGTAGCTAAAATGAGGTACAAAGTGCAATCTTAAAATACAGGCTATCCCCAAATCCCTGGCACGCAGGCGTCTTCTTGGCTTTCTTTGCTTTAATGTTGTGACTGTGTTGATCACAAAATGTTGCTGCAGAAACGACCATTATGGAATAAGAGGAATATTTCACAACTGCTACCTCTTGTACTTTAAGAACAGACGGAGAAAGATCATTCTCCATAATAATGGTAATGATTATGAGGTGGCGTCTGATTGGGGCACGGTTAAATAGGGAGTGTGGCAGAAGTCGGTAGTGGGATCGATGCTGTTTCTTATACGAGGGTCATTCCATAAGTCATGGGAACAAGGTGTACCTTGCATACATGTGGCATCGATGTAATCGCAGTAAATACGTTCGAAAGCCCACGGCAAACAGTACCGAAATCAACCGACAGCTCGCTACAGCATGCGAGGATGGGTGGGTAATAGCGACTGAAACATTCAGTGTGTGCTACAAAGTGGATGTAAGCAAAGGGCAACAACGAGCATACGTGAAAGTTACCTTCTCGCTGGCACAAATGCTACCCATTGTCATGCAGAAGCATGGGCCGCTGTGGCTGAAGACGAAAACGTCCGGGCGCTGTATAATGCAATCATACTGCATGATCGCGCTACTACCCACAAAGCAGACATCATGAACTCTGTACAGCGATGGGGTGGAAAATTCTCCTCCAGCCACCCCACTCACCAGACCCCCCCCCCCCCTTCCATGCGACGTCGACCTCATTCCATAACTGCAGAAACCATTGTGTGGCAGGCACTTTGGAAACGGGACGGATATCCTCAAGGTATTTTGGTGACAGGTGGCACACACTGGTGGCAATGCTAATGGCATTTAACGCCTTCCCTATCGTTGGGAACGCTGTCTCCATCCATTAAGGGACTGTTTTGAAGGATAGTTTGACTCATTTCTGTTCCATTTGTACTCGTGCGAAATAAATTTACATAGATTTAAAATAATGCATGAGTTTCATGTCACCCTTTGCCATGACCTGTACTGGAACTCTGTTGTATGTTGGCATTCTGATACACACTGCCTTACCTCTTCATCGCACACCGTGAAATTACTACGTTGTCGCATTATCGTAAGATATGTCATAGGTGGCGTGACGTGTGGAATGATCCTCGTATACACAAGATGGTTAGAAACAGTCTGAAAAGCTTGTACCGGTGTTGCAGGGTGAGCTATGCTGAGAATAACATGTTAAGAAAAAAATTTGATACATTGCACCGTTTCCACGTTAATTAGCATTGGAGTTAGCCAATCAAGCCGTTGCGTGTTCAAATTCAAGAATCTACCCGTCGCCCCCCTCCTTCAGAGACGGTGTCACCAAATGTGTTCTTCGCTTAGATTCATAAAACCGAATAAGAGAGCGATACAAATGAGACGCTAATAAGGTTCGAACTGGAACCAAAGGCTGAGCAGTCTCGCGCGCTGTCATCTACGCTATGAGAACAGCTGACACTAATTTTATCTGGCGGGGCTCTTGAATTTGCGAGCGCAACTGTCTGATTGACTAACTTCTGTGCTAGTTAACTAGGAACGGGGAAACGTATCGAACTTTTGCTTAACAATTATTTCTCTGTACAGCTACCCAGCAAACCCTTACAAGCTTTTCAGACTATTTATGACCAACCAGTATAAATTATATACCTTCTAATATAACACTACAGTCTAAAATTTGTTTGCTAATGACACTAGCTTGTTAGTGAAAGGTTCTGAGTGCAACACAGGCAATGTATCAATTCGTCCAATTCAAGACATAACTTAATGGCCTGTAGAAAATCAGTCTTTGCTACATCATGGGAAGACTCAGTTTTTACAGTTTCTAACATACACTACGTACGAGTGTGAACAATCCAAATAGTACAGTTCAAGACGCAAGTTCGTAGCTTGTAAAAAGTCAGTTTATGCTAAATCACAGGAAGACTTAGCTTGTATAATTTCTAACACGCAATACGTATGATTTGTGAGTCTGAACACCTAATTCGTAATTGTTCAGGTAGATGGTAAGCTGTCATAGAAAGCCTATGTTCCGAAAATTGTTCACAAATTAAATGCTGCTCTATTTATCATTAGAATAGTATATGCGATAAGTAATGTTTCAACACGAAAATTAGTCTACTTTACTTTCATTCATTCGTGACGCACGGCATTATTTTCTGGGATAACTATTCCCCTTCACAAAGGCTATTGTTCGCTCAGTTCGCGCAACATGTAGTGTAAGTTCATGAACTTTTTGTAGACTCCTGTTCAGAAGCCTGATAATTCCCACATTGGCCTTTCCGTATATATTTTCTTTAATGCCGTTTGCTGCTAACGGTATGAGCTTATACCCAAGAATTATCAGATTTCACTCAGTTAATACTTGGCAGAAATAGAGTCTGTATTTAGATCGCACCCCCTTGACGCTTGTGCAGAAACTTGTACAGTACAGTATTCTGCTGCGTCTATTTTCAACAAGCTACCGCAAGAATTAAAGCGTCTTAGCATTCGCACTTTCAAGTCTAAATTTAAGAATTTCGCGATTCACTCGTTCTTTGCTGTCGGGGAGTTCCTGAAAAAATCTCTATGTTATATTGTTCCTTAAGCTAATATATACCAGTAGTTTGCAGTCAGTATAGGAGTCGAGCAAATTTTATTTTGTTGTTAACTTCACGGTTATAATTTCATGTAGTGCAGAGATTTTTCGTCAATTTTGCTCTACAGAACTATACATATACATTTATATGAAATGCAAAAGATGGAAAGATAAAAAAAGTGCCTTTGCGTATTGCTATAAGACACTTACTTTTATAGCCGACAGATATGTAAATGTGTTCATTTAAACTGAAATAATAGAAGTATCTCGAAAATTACACATCGGACTAAAAAAAGTTATGATTCTAATTTGTTTGTTTCGGAGGAGGACACCCACCACCACCACACCCATTGAAATGTTCAATGGGAACCCCAGTTTTTTAAATGCCGATTACGATTCTACGGCGAAACATACATACGCTTTGTGTGAAGCATATTATTTGTTTCGCCACGGTTTTTGCTGTAATCGGGGCAATAGAAATCAGTACACAATCGTAATTTACGACTAGCTACTCAATGAGCCTCGAATATCCAATGGCACGTGGGACAGGCCAGTATTTCATAAATTGCAATTGGAAACCCCATTCGCAAAGTTGTATTCCTCCGACCTATCGAACAGGGGACTACTCGACGCGCCCCCGTCGTCGTGTAGCGAACTACGACGATCAATGGATCACCCTGTAGACGTACCAAATCGGATGATTCTTTTTGATATACCCTGTACATTGCAAAAACGCCGGCAGGACCGGGAGGGAACGCTAGTGGCTGACTCACCCCGGTTTGCCGTGCGGCGAGGGCTGCAGCTGCGGCGGCGCGTCGGCCAGGCTGTCCCTGCGGAAGGCGGTGACGGTGGCGGCGGTGTGCTTGCCGTTGAGCGACGCTGTCACGTTCCAGCGCTCCGAGCTCGCCTCGGCGCCCAGCAGCCGCAGGCCGTTCTTCACGCGCACCCTGACAACCAAACAACACACCACTTACCGCACGTCTCTCCTTCTCTCCTTTTCTCTACACCTCTATCACCGTCCACTGTGCGTGGTGCTCGGAATATACCCGATACACATAACTATTAACCCGAGGACGCCCAAGCCTTTTTTTCTAACTTGGATGCCTAAGGGGGGGGGCTTCGGCGAGCCCACAGGTATTAAATAAGTTTACTGACGAAAAATTACAACTTTCAAAATGGTTTATGTATTTTAACTATGGCATCGGTTTATAAATGCTGTTAATTGTTATAAATATTGGATTGAGTGAATAACAAATTGACATATTACAATACAAATTGGGTGCAAATTTCTCGACCACCGCTATCGGGTGGAGAAATGTAGGGTCCCCCTGAATAGGTCAGGCGTGCACTACACGCCGGAAGCGGCTACAAGGGTAGCGGAGTACGTGTGGAGTGCACATGGGGGTTTTTTAGGTTAGACAATTCCCTCCCTAGGCCCGACAAGACACCTCCTGAGACGTGGCGAGGTAGGAGTAGGCAAAATGCAAAAGGGAATAACAATATTAATGTGTTAATTGTAAACTGCAGGAGCGTCTATAGAAAGGTCCCAGAACTTCTCTCATTAATAAACGGTCACAACGCCCATATAGTACTAGGGACAGTAAGTTGGCTGAAACCAGACGTAAACAGTAATGAAATCCTAAACTCAAATTGGAATGTATACCGCAGAGACAGGCTGGACAGTGAAGAGGGAGGCGTGCTTATAGCGATAAGAAGTGCAACAGTATCGAAGGAAATTGACGGAGATACGAAATGTGAAATAATTTGGGTGAAGGTCACGGTTAATGCAGGCTCAGACATGGTAATTGGATGTCTTTATAGGCCCCCTGGCTCAGCAGCTGTTGTGGCTGAGCACCTGAAGGATAATTTGGAAAATATTTCGAGTAGATTTCCCCACCATGTTATAGTTCTGGGTGGAGATTTTAAATTGCCGGATATAGACTTGGAGACTCAAACGTTCATAACGGGTGGCATGGACAAAGAATCCAGTGAAAATTTTTTAAGTGCTTTATCTGAAAACTACCTTGAGCAGTTAAACAGAGAACCGACTCGTGGCGATAACATATTAGACCTTCTGGTGACAAACAGACCTGAACTATATGAAACAGTTAACGCAGAACAGGGAATCAGCGATCATAAAGCGGTTACTGCATCGATGATTTCAGCCGTAAATAGAAATATTAAAAAAGGTAGGAAGATTTTTCTGTTTAGCAAAAGTGACAAAAAGCAGATTACCGAGTACCTGACGGCTCAGCACAAAAGTTTTGTCTCAAGTACAGATAGTGTTGGGGTTCAGTGGACAAAGTTTAAAACCATCGTACAATATGCGTTAGATGAGTATGTGCCAAGCAAGATCGTAAGATATGGAAAACAGCCACCGTGGTACAACAACCGAGTTAGAAAACTGCTGCCGGCCGGAGTGGCCGAGCGGTTAAAGGCGCTACAGTCTGGAACCGCGAGACCGCTACGGTCGCAGGTTCGAATCCTGCCTCGGGCATGGATGTGTGTGATGTCCTTATGTTAGTTAGGTTTAAGTAGTTCTAAGTCTAGGGGACTGGTGACCACAGCAGTTAAGTCCCATAGTGCTCAGACCCATTTGAACCATTGTGTAGAAAACTGCTGCGGAAGCAAAGGGAACTTCACAGCAAACATAAACATAGCCAAAGCCTTGCAGACAAACAAAAATTACGCGAAGCGAAATGTAATTTGAAGAGGGCCATTCGAGAGGCGTTCAGTGAATTCGAAAGTAATGTTCTATGTACTGACTTGGCAGAAAATCCTAAGAAATTCTGGTCTTATGTCAAAGCGGTAGGTGGATCAAAACAAAATGTCCAGACACTCTGTGACCAAAATGGTACTGAAACAGAGGATGACAGACTAAAGGCCGAAATACTAAATGTCTTTTCCAAAGCTGTTTCACAGAGGAAGACTGCACTGTAGTTCCTTCTCTAGATTGTCGAACACATGACAAAATGGTAGATATCGAAATAGACGACAGAGGGATAGAGAAACAATTAAAATCGCTCAAAAGAGGAAAGGCCGCTGGCCCTGATGGGATACCAGTTCTATTTTACACAGAGTACGCGAAGGAACTTGCCACCCTTCTTGTAGCGGTGTACCGTAGGTCTCTAGAAGAGCGTAACGTTCCAAAGGATTGGAAAAGGGCACAGGTCATCCCCGTTTTCAAGAAGGGACGTCGAACAGATGTGCAGAACTATAGACCTATATCTCTAACGTCGATCAGTTGTAGAATTTTGGAACACGTATTATGTTCGAGTATAATGACTTTCCTGGAGACTAGAAATCTACTTTGTAGGAATCAGCATGGGTTTCGAAAAAGACGGTCCTGTGAAACCCAGCTCGCGCTATTCGTCAACGAGACTCAGAGGGCCATAGACACGGGTTCACAGGTAGATGCCGTGTTTCTTGACTTCCGCAAGGCGTTCGATACAGTTCTCCACAGTCGTTTAATGAACAAAGTAAGAGCATGTGGACTATCAGACCAATTGTGTGATTGGATTGAGGAGTTCCTAGATAACAGAACGCAGCATGTCATTCTCAATGGAGAGAAGTCTTCCGAAGTAAGAGTGATTTCAGGTGTGCCACAGGGGAGTGTCATGGGACCGTTGCTGTTCACAATATACATAAATGACCTGGTGGATGACATCGGAAGTTCACTGAGGCTTTTTTCAGATGATGCTGTGGTGTATCGAGAGGTTGTAACAATGGAGAATTGTACTGAAATGCAGGAGGATCTGCAGCGAATTGACGCATGGTGCTGAGAATGGCAATTGAATCTCAATGTAAACAAGTGTAATGCGCTGCGAATACATAGAAAGATAGATCCCTTATCATTTAGCTACAAAATAGGAGGTCAGCAACTGGAAGCAGGTAATTCCATAAATTATCTGGGAGTACGCATTAGGAGTGATTTAAAATGGAAAGATCATATAAAGTTGATCGTCGGTAAAGCAGATGCCAGACTGAGATTCATTGGAAGAATCCTAAGGAAATGCAATCCGAAAACAAAGGAAGTAGGTTACAGTACGCTTGTTCGCCCACTGCTTGAATACTGTTCAGCGGTGTGGGATCCGTACCAGATAGGGTTGATAGAAGATATAGAGAAGATCCAACGGAGAGCAGCGCGCTTCGTTACAGGATCATTTAGTAATCGCGTTACGGAGATGATAGATAAACTCCAGTGGAAGACTCTGCAGGAGAGACGCTCAGTAGCTCGGTACGGGCTTTTGTTAAAGTTTCGAGAACATACCTGCACCAAAGAGTCCAGCAGTATATTGCTCCCTCCTACGTATATCTCGCGAAGAGACCATGAGGATAAAATCAGAGAGATTAGAGCCCACACAGAAGCATACAGACAATCCTTCTTTCCACGAACAATACGAGACTGGAATAGAAGGGAGAACCGATAGAGGTACTCTGGGTACCCTCCGCCACACCCCGTTAGGTGGCTTGCGGAGTATGGATGTAGATGTAGATGTACAAAATACAGATGTGTTCATATACAATAGAGTACTCTGAGTCCTCAACTTCAAGGCAGGAGACACACTTCACAATTTTTTCTGAATGTGTGTTACACACATGTTTATGACACTGTCCAAAATTCTGTTTTGGTTTACTTAGATTGTTGTACTTCTGCTTCTTTGTTTTAGCTTTTCTTACACAAATATGGCACCGACCTTTCCCTGCAGGAGGCTGACGTGCTTCTGTTGTGACTTCTTTGATTTTCTTTTGTAGAATAGTCTCCATTGATTGAACAATTTGGTTAGATAACCCTCTTGCATTGGCACTTCTTTCTTCTACCTGCAATTTCACTAGTTCCATCCCAGCTTGTAGCCGGCCGCGGTGGTCTCGCGGTTCTAGGCGCGCAGTCCGGAACCGCGCGACTGCTACGGCCGCAGGTTCGAATCCTGCCTCGGGCTTGGATGTGGGTGATGTCCTTAGGTTAGTTAGGTTTAAGTAGTTCTGAGTTCTAGGGGACTGATGACCACTGCTGTTAAGTCCCATAGTGCTCAGAGCCATTTGAACCATTTGAACCCAGCTTGTAGAAGATCAAGTTTCCGTTTGTTGTGTTTCTTTTCATTCCATCTTGGATGTTGCTGGATGAATATGGTGGTTGAATCGATAGCACAAATGTCGATGAGAATGTAAAATACAGATAGAGGCCATCTCCTTGTTCCCCTCTTGCAGGTGTACATACGCGTCATTTGATCAATGGTATCAATTCTACCTTTAGTGGAATTATAATATGCATTTATATCTGTGTTATTTTTCTCTCCTCCAACAGAGCCTTTATCTTAGTGCATTGCTGACAACATCAGTAAGTTTTTACTTTATTTCGTTTTTGCTGTGTAGGACACCAAAGTACTGGAAGCCTACGTGTTAGGAACTGCACTATGTGGTGTCACCGCCAGGCACCACACTTGCTAGGTGGTAGCCATTAAATCGGCCGCGGTCCGCTAGTATACGTCAGACCGGCGTGTCGCCACTGTCAGTGATTGCAGATCGAGCGCCTCCACACGGCAGGTCTAGAGAGACTTCCTAGCACTCGTCCCAGTTGTACAGACGACTTTGCTAGCGATGCTACACTGACAAATACGCTCTCATTTGCCGAGACGATAGTTAGCATAGCCTTCAGCTACGTCATTTGCTACGACCTAGCAAGGCGCCATTACCAGTTTATATTGAGATTGTAATTATGTACCGTCAAGAGCGATGTACACCAATTATGGATTAAAGTTAAGTATTCCAGCAGCAATGTACCTTATTGTCTATATTAATTACATTGTCCTGTTCCAGACCTCACGCCAGTTTGCGTGAGCTTTAACGCGTGGCTTTCGGCTTCCTCCAAACTCCGGAATTGGCTCCTGCCAATTCACAACAAACTCACTGCAAGTTTACAAGATAAATAACAGCTGACTGACATCAACAATCACTTCCTCTGAAAGTAAACCGATTATTGTGAATATCAAGAATACCAACCAACAAGAAACTAACTTGCATTGTTGTATAGATGAGAAATACGATATCCTACTAAGGGAAATTTTCTATAGCATGGAAGCCTAAGGGGGGGTTTATTGGACCCATAATAAGTTTATTGATTTTTTCTTTCAAAGCAGGAATTTTCTATAAAATATATTGACACTAACGTTTCATAAAATAGCCAACAAATAATAACTCAAAGGGAATACGTTATTAAAGTTACTTGGACAAAAGCAGGGGACATAAAAAAATTGTGGGTTCAATGAACCCAACTCCCCCCTTAGGCGTCCTAGGGTTAATTTTACCGCGGCAACATGCTGGCTGAAAACGGGCAGACCAGATGCAATCAGAGATCTCTTGTGGGAGGAAACACAGACCTTGAGAGAGCTCAGAACCTGGACAGTGAATCCACGCAAAAAGAGTGGGACAACTGCGAATAGGCCGGTACGCTGTATTCTTTCTTCCCCAACATGAGGGAGCTATTGGGATGAAACATGCCAATCAGTTCTTAACCAGCCGTGGGCCATACACAATGCATTTGCTACATGTATGTTTCGCTCAGGAGGCTGATTGTACCTGTGTATAGAGCAGAAATCACGCTCCTATATTGTGGCTGTTGGCCACAGGAAAAAGAAAAAACTAGCATTCGCAAGACGACATATTCACTTAGCGACCACACCTCGTGAACCGATCTCAACGCCTGTGCAAACAGAATAGCTACTCTCTGTTTTTTTCATTCTGGACGTGGGACAGCGGCTGGTCAAATATTTAACAATGAAATTCACCAGGAACAGCCGTGCAAATTGAGAAGTTTTTTATTTTATTTTCGCTACCAGTTCCGACAATCCAGTATGCCACCATCTTCAGGCCTCATACCACCTCCCAAAAATTATCGATCTAGGCGTACTGGGTTGGTTGGTTGGTTGGTTGTTTGGGGAAGGAGACCAGACAGCGTGGTCATCGGTCTCATCGGATTAGGGAAGGATGGGGAAGGAAGTCGGCCGTGCCCTTTCAGAGGAACCATCCCGGCATTTGCCTGGAGTGATTTAGGGATTGAACCGTCGTCCTCCCGAATAGGAGTACTGGGGCCATCCGTTTCTGGATGTCGTGAACACCCAAGCGTTTCCTCCGAAGACTTGACTGCCCAGGTCTTCGAAGGAAGCACTCGAGAGTTCACGACATCCACAAAGAGATGGCCCGAGTATGCCTCTATCGAATGTTTGGGAGGTGCATATGGGGCCTGATAATGGCATACTGAATTCCCGAACCTGGTAGCGAAAATAAAATAAAATAACTTCTCAATCTGCACGGCTGTTTGGCGATTTTTTTTTTTTTTTTTTTTTTGTTGCTGAATATCTAGAGTGCTGTATAGAGGCTGACAAGAGAACGAGCGGCAACGAGCACAGGCGACGAATGATTCTACGGACAATACTAGCGAGGCAGGCGTCAGTAGTGGTGGTAACAGATCAGACAGCGGCACAGACGGAGATGGGGACAAACGTAGGATCAGGACTAAATGTACAAGTCACTGAAGTGTCAGGCAAACAAATGCAGAGCGCAATACGGGCTATAACCTAACCTAGATGTAGGATCACGCCATATGAGGCCGGAAGGCTCAGAAGTATTGCTGAGATCTTCGCCCTCGGATGGCGTGTAGTGGTAGATCGGGCAGCTGCTGTCCGGGAGCGAGAGTCTCAGTGTCCTTTGGAGATACTCACTCCAGGAGAGCATCGGCTCTAGAATTCTACTAACCAAAATTCTTTCCAATCCTCCCTATTTCCCTATCTTCTTACTACGTAAATCGTTAATTTAAAGAATTTCCATTTCCTAATTAGCTTTCCATTGCAATTATTTAAAGTTTCAGCACTGTTAAAATATCAAGAAATCAAATAAGCTTCATACTATATTGTGGAAACATGACCTATCTTATTCACTAGATGGCAGCAAATACAATAAAATAAAAATAAAATAAAAAATAAAAATCGTTGATCCATTTCAGGAGCAGTAGTAAATATTTTAGAACTTGGTTGCATATGCAGCACTAAATCAAACAACACACTCCATATAAAGCGTGTTCAATTTTTATTGGTTGCAGAGATTTAGCTACTAGAATGCAAACCAAACAAGAATCCACAGAACGTATTAAGCAGTGGCAAATGATTAAATTAAAACTTGCGAATTCTCCTGACACCACCACGTGTGACTCTTCGGATGTGGCCTTAGCGTTCTTTTATGAAGGCGGTACTGTTCATAATTCAAAGGATCGTCTCTTGCATTTACTTTTCCTCTGCACACTTCGCCTTTCTACCACCCCACTGGCGAAAATCTATAGCAGGAAAGGTCCGGGAAGGTTAGTAGCCAAGAAACGTGAGCTTTTCTTACTATCCATCTCCCAAGAAATGTTCCGTTCAGACAATGTGTACCTGACGTGTAGAAGGTGTAGATGACCTCCTCATTGTTGCAGTCAACGGAAACTCTGTCAATAAAGCAGGAAGCTCTTTCTCAAGGAAATCGAGGTAACGGAGCTCTGTAAGACGATGCGGTAACCCAACATGCCCAACCAACTGAGTGTCATAAGACACCACACCACATTACCACAAGAACATTCATGGAAACGTCTCGAAAAAGGGATAAGTTTTTTATTTCTGGAGTCACAGCCACAAATTTATTGAAGAACAGTTTCATTTTCCACCCTGTCTGTTATAGAATCCCTCTTGTCTGCACCACGATCAGCTGTACTTCCGTTTTCAGGTGCGTACGCCTGTGTTCCTAAACCACGTTGTTCTTGCCTGTATTTTTTCAGAATAAAGGCACACGCTCTTCAAAATGGCTAACGACCGAAATCTGTTGAATGCGGGGTAAATAACGAAGATTCTATAATACCGAGGATGGAAAATGGAACTGTACTTCAAAGGGACGTGGGTCTCCATCGGATCACCAATCTGAGCTAAGTGTGTTATTGATACACTCACAAGCGAAACTCGTTTCATCAGTAAAGAGTGTTAATGACATTATTCTGCGATTTGCAACTATACAATGGCAAAATTGTGATCGTCTACCTTGACCTCATCCGAGAAGCTGTTCAGTGTACTGTAAACGACACGGACAGAGGCCGTGCATACGTAATGTACATCAGTTCTTGTATGTCGGACACTGTTGGAAATTCTGAGTACGCTTCTTGAAGGACTACGTTCTGCCACTAGAATAATATCTTCTATTTCAATCACACCGTCATCACTTGCAGTTTCAGGTGAGATATGACTGCCAAACACTGTACCAGTCTCACACAGTTTAGTGAAGACACGACTAAACAATTTTGAATCTGGTGCTCTGCGATTAGGGGAAGGATGTTCTACAGACAGCAGTGAGCAGAAACCACCCTCCTTCTCAGTACTCGTCGCGATGTCAACATCAAGATCGGAATGGATTCTCTGGTCGCCGCATGTCTTTGTCGAGTTGGCTTCCGGCGCGCCTTGAGGCGGACAGAAGGAGGAAGGAGGGGCTTGTTGTGAGTTAGCTCGGGGCTGTGCGTGAGGAGCGACGTCGGTGTCGGAGGGCAAGGCCCCTTGGTCGGTGGGCCCCGCACCGAAGCAGTCTGTTGGAACGCCGTGGGCTCGAAGATCATAGTGTGGAGGGCCGGCGTTGTCCCGAGGGCGATCATCGTGTGCCCATTCAAGAGCTGAGAAGTGATTTCTTGGTTCTGCCCTAGGATTCAGACGAAGAATTACGGCATGAGGTGAACACAAGAATTCTGAAAAGGTGCACGTTGGTGAGACGTATACAAGACGTGTCAGTGGTGTAAGCTTTGCTTCAGTACTGCAATTTCCAGTTAGAGCGCTGCCTGGGAAGAGAGCGTTGATATCGGCATTGTCATTTATTTAGCTGCTTTAAAGTAAATGACTGTTTTGAATCGAAGGTGGATCCGCATGAGACACCGAATCATTGCTTGTCATATTAAGAAACCTACGTCGGCCCCAGCGTGTTCAACTGTTATCTACAGTTATAAGTAATTTGACACTCTCGTAGTGTCCACGAGTGAACCTTGGAGGCACTGTTAAGTGTTTGTAGTAAGGGAAGGATTGACTGTGGAGCTTTTCGGTCGGACGCTTTGGTGTGGACTTCTCAAAATTTTAAAAGTCCCAAATATTTTCTTACTGCCTTGCTGAGGCTGTCTTGCAACAGTTATTGATTTGTCTCTTGTATACCCCACCGTACTACTGTTTGGTGCGGTGCGGTTTAGTCGAAGTGTTCAGAATCTACTCCCTCGCCAGTTTTAAGACTTGCGAGCCGCACCCACATCGACGTATAATCCTAGTTTGCAAGTTGTGTAAGTTGGTTGCGCCATATTAACATTGTCGAAAATCTTTTCCGTGCCGCATGTGATCCTGAAGGTCAGCACGGTGCACAACAGCCCATACCACGATGAAATCAAAATATATGTACTGTATATTTTTAAACGGATGTACCCACTGAGCTTAAGAGTTTATTTGTGTTTTTTTTTATTTTGAAAGGAAAAGTTTCACATACCTGGTTAATTATAATATCTATGCTTAATTATTTGTCATAGTGTGTTGGCTGTAATATGCATCATATGTAAGAATGTTTATGGTGTAAAGTGTTTAAAAGGAAGGAAAATATTTTGTGATACGGTGCGCATCGTAGTGGCTACGGGATTTTAGTGTACCTCGATAGTAATCAGACTTTATAGCATTTAAGTTGTTTTAATTAAAAATTTTGCTATCAATATTTTATTGCCTGGTCGTATCCACGAAAATTTTGGTATTGCCATGTGGCGTTAGAATCTTTTATTTAACCTAACATTATGCAATTTGTATACTTTTTCCTTAGCTTAAAAAGGTATTTTCAGTTTTAAACGTTGTAAATTCATTCTGAGAGCTCTTCTTTGATCTGTTAAAATACTTCAGGAACTTTCATTAACAAACTATATTGAGGATCTTGTTGTTCATGATAACGAATGTTCACTCACTATTTTAGGATCAAGTTAATGAAGTTGTAAAATTTTAAAGGTAAAAAAAGGCTTTTATTAGAAAAACGATGCCTGCCCGTACCTCCCACAACTTCCATGTGTTCAAAGCATTGGCCTTCGGGTGTTGTCTGATGTTTTCCCCGGTATCTATCCCAGCTGACGCCTGCGGGGCCACGTCAAGCAGCAGCGTTTCTATTACAAAAGCCAAACTCAGGTATCACATAGCAGCACTCAGCATTTGTAACTAAATTCCGTCAGCTTAATTGATAAAGCAAAATTGATCAACAACTACAATTTCAATCATAGTTGAAAAATTCATGCACAGTTTCTCAACTTGAATTCAAAATAATAATGACAATGAGAAAAGAGAGCCACTTGTATGAATATCAAGAGCTCAGATGGAAACCCAGTTCTAAGCAAAGAAGGGAAAGCAGAAAGGTGGAAGGAGTATATAGAGGGTCTATACAAGGGCGAAGTACGTGAGGACAGTGCTATGGAAATGGAAGAGGATGAAGATGAAGATGAAATGGGAGATACGATACTGCGAGAAGAGTTTGACAGAGCACTGAAAGACCTGAGTCGAAACATGGCCCCGGGAGTAGACAACATTCCATTAGAACTACTGGCGGCCTTGGGAGAGCCAGTCCTGACAAAACTCTACCATCTGGTGAGCAAGATGTATGAGACAGGCGAAATACCCTCAGACTTCGAGAAGAATATAATAATTCCAATCCCAAAGAAAGCAGGTGTTGACAGATGTCAAAATTACCGAACTATCAGTTTAATAAGTCACAGCTGCAAAATACTAACGCGAATTCTTTACAGACGAATGGAAAAATTGGTAGAAGCAGACCTCGGAGAAGATCAGTTTGGGTTCCGTAGAAATGTTGGAACACATGAGGCAATATTGACCCTACGACTTATCTTATAAAATAGAGTAAGGAAAGGCAAACCTACGTTTCTAGCATTTTTAGACTTAGAGAAAGCTTTTGACAATGCTGACTGGAATACTCTCTTTCAAATTCTAAAGGTAGCAGGGGTAAAATATAGGGAGCGAAAGGCTATTTACAATTTCTACAGAAACCAGATGGCAGTTATAAGAGTCGAAGGGCATGAAAGGGAAGCAGTGGTTGGGATGGGAGTGAGACAGGGTTGTAGCCTCTCCCCGATGTTATTCGATCTGTACATTAAGCAAGCAGTAAAGTAAACAAAAGAAAAATTCGGAGTAGGCATTAAAATCCATGGAGAAGAAATAAAAACTTTGAGGTTCGCCGATGACATTGTAATTCTGTAAGAGACAGTAAAGGACTTGGAATAGCAGTTGAAAGGGATGGACAGTGTCTAGAAAGGAGGATACAAGATGAACATCAACAAAAGCAAAACGAGGATAATGGAATGTAGTCGAGTTAACTCTCATGATGCTGAGGGAATTAGATTAGGAAATGAGACACTTAAAGTAGTAAAGGAGTTTTGCTATTTGGGGAGCAAAATAATTGATGATGTTCGAAGTAGAGAGGATATAAAATGTAGACTGACAATGGCAAGGAAAGCGTTTCTGAAGAAGAGAAATTTGGTAACATCGAGTATAGATTTAAGTGTCAGGAAGTCATTTCTGAAAGTATTTGTATGGAGTGTATCCATGTATGAAAGTGAAACGTGGTCGATAAATAGTTTGGACAAGAAGAGAATAGAAGCTTTTGAAATTTGGTGCTACAGAAGAATGCTGAAGATTAGATGGGTAAATCACATAACTAATGAGGAGGTATTGAATAGAATTAGGGAGGAGTTTGTGGCAAAACTTAACAAGAAGAAAGAACCGGTTGATAGGACATGTTCTGAGGCTTCAAGGGATCACAAATTTAGCATTGGAGGCAGCGTGGAGGGTAAAAATCGTAGAGGGAGACCAAGAGATGAATACACTAAGCAGATTCAGAAGGATGTAGGTTGCAGTAAGTACTGGGAGATGAAGAAGCTTGCACAGGATAGAGTAGCATGGAGAGCTGCATCAAACCAGTCTCTGGACTGAAGACCACAACAACAACAACAACAACAATGACAATCGATAAATAAATCCGTAGCAGCTGAAGTACCGATACATGAAACGAAAACTTTGTGAGTAGCAATATGTCTGTAACCAATAAAAATTGGACATATATTGTGTGGAACGTTTTACTCGAATCTGTCTCCAATGCCACCTCCTACGCTAGTCACAATCCTCCCGCTCATGTTATTTTGTTAGGAAAGGAGAAGCAATCTCTATACTGAAGTTTTGAAGGTGCCGGGTGGTTGTAATTAAAGCGCAGCTATTCACGGAGGTCCAGTGTGGGCTCTGAATATCGTATAGCAGCGAAACTTCGTAGACATGCTAATGCGTTAACGCGGAACCGATCTACTGAAAAAAATGTTTCAGTTTTGGCCACCAGGTGCCACTCTGGCGCTGTGCACTGTTTGTACGACGGTATGACATATACGCTGTCATTTGGTAAGCCATGACGTGAATGAGCGGTATCGACGTCGAGAACAGAGATCGTTCACAGGCAACAAAACTGTTTTATGTGAACGGCAGCAACACACTACATTGAGAGAGTATCGTCGACTGAAAGGTCTGAGTAGGGGCCAACGTCATTAAATGGTTTAACTGAGGCGATAACGAAATTCTAAAACACGGATGAGTTTGGTACAGCACCTGGAAGAGGATGGCGTCCTATTCCAGTGTAAGATATTGACACGTTTGCTGTCCCTGTAACTGATCATGCAACACATGGTCCGGATAGTGTAAGTGCTCGTGCAGTGTCACAAGAATTGTCTGTCCCATGCTCAGCAGTACGAGAAGTTTTGTGGTCTATTTTATACTGGTACCCGTACACGATCTAGACGGCGCAGCATCTACATCTACATCAACATTTATACTCCGCAAGCCACCCAACGGTGTGTCGCGGAGGGCACTTTACGTGCCACTGTCATTACCTTTCTTTCCTGTTCCAGTCGCGTATGGTTCGCTGGAAGAACGACTGCCGGAAAGCCTCCGTGCGCGCTCGAATCTCTCTAATTTTACATTCGTGATCTCCTCGAGAGGTATAAGTAGGGGGAAGCAATATATTCGATACCTCATCCAGAAACGCACCCTCTCGAAACCTGGACAGCAAGCTACACCGCGATGCAGAGCGCCTCTCTTGCAGAGTCTGCCACTTGAGTTTGCTAAACGTCTCCGTAACGCTGTCACGCTTACCAAATAATCCTTTGACGAAACGCGCCGCTTTTCTTTGGATCTTCTCTATCTCCTCTGTCAACCCGACCTGGTACGAATCCCACACTGATGAACAATACTCAAGTATGGGTCGAAGGAGCGTTTTGTAAGCCACCTCCTTTGTTGATGGACTACATTTTCTAAGAACTCTCCCAATGAATCTCAACCTGGCATCCGCCTTACCAACAATTAATTTTATATGATCATTCCACTTCAAATCGTTCCGTACGCATACTCCCAGACAGAACTAACTGCTACCAGTGGTTGTTCCGTTATCATATAATCATACAATAAAGGATTCTTCTTTCTATGTATTCGCAATACATTACATTTTTCTATGTTAAGGGTCAGTTGCCACTCCCTGCACCAAGTGCCTATACGCTGCACATCTTCCTGCATTTCGCTGCAATTTTCTAATGCTGCAACTTGTCTGTATACTACAGCATAATCCGCGAAAAGCCGCATGGAACTTGAGACACTATTTACTAACTGGACCTCATCATCTGCAGCAACCTTCTGAATTTGGTCTTCAGTTGCTGGCTCGGATCGAAGTTGACGGGCGTTGACCAGCAATATTCTACGGAATGATGAGGCGCAGTTTACACTACAGGGTGCAGTGAATACACAGAACTGCTGAATTTGGGGTATTGTTAGACAGCGAGTTGTGGACGGCGATCCATTGAACTCGCCATATGTGACTAAGTGCGGATACACAAGCACTTTTACTCTCGGTCCGTTATTATGAAAGACGCAGATAGTGTATATGAAATGAATCATTACTTGCTGTTTTACGCCCAAACCATTCTTCTTATTAAATACCATGCAACCCGATGACGATTTCTGAGTCAATAGCTGCTGTCAACGATATTTGCAGGTCTTTCTGGCTAATACATCTGTTTCAGCTAAACAGACGAGGTTTTAACGATGTAATAATCATTTCTCACACAGTGCACAGATGCTATGGTGCTCGCACCATGCAGTGCTTAATATGTAAATAGAGTCATCTGAAGATGGACATATATGTGTGAAACCACTTCTGAGTTGACCAAACAACAAATTCCAGTAAAATAGTGGCGGCTTTTTATTTTTCCCAAGTAAATGTCAGAAACATTCTTTTTGGGAAGTCCATTCGAATATGGTGAAACCGTGTCAAGAATCACACGTGATAACAAAATGAATTACGTCAAAAAACGAAAATCTACCTATGACGGCAATTGAAACACTCATTAGCATTATAAATAACCACTGCGACCTATCTAAATTCATGCTCGCTTCTATTAATTGTCTGTTTGCTTTGTATAAAATTCAAAGTACTATGTAAAAGCTGCTTATTCTGTTAGATTTAATTGGAACGGCTTTTCTATACTTCCGAAAAATCATAATGCTGTCGAATTAATTGGCTGAGACATCAGAGGGCCCTAATCCTGCACTGTTATGAAAAGCAAACAGATTCCGCAGCGTATCGCGTAGCCACACTATTCCAATATCGCGCGTTTGCTCCCGACCTGTGAATGTAACGACTACACGCCAGTTAATCAGTGCATACAGAGCCGATCAAACAAATGTTCCCGCTTTTAACTGTTCCGCGAGTGTTTTCCGAGAAGTGGATGCTTACACACGGATAAAAACCTTTGAACGTAATAAAGGTCTGATACATCATAGAATAGAGCTGTTTAACTACGTTTTTCCGAGAAACGACAGAGCCTTAAAAACGATAGCCTCATGAAATCTGCATTAACTGCTTCGATTGCGTTGGCTTCAACATCAGGATCGGAAAGCATTAAAAGGTTATTCTGACAGTTACAATAGCACTCGGCGTGCTGGTGAGGTGACTATCGTGGGCACGTACCAGACTAAATTTCTTATTTCGACATGGAGTCCGCACTACTCACGTTTAATTGCGAGCTCGAGTCTGCTTCAGGTGGGTAGACTCTCCTACCACCCGTAAGTGCTACAACTCGGCAATAGACGTTGACAGTGAAGCGTGCGAGGTTTACGAAGAGACGCAATACATCTAACATTTGTGCCAGCGTGACTTTGCCTAATCAGTTTGAGCCAGAGAATGTTCGTCATGAAGACAGAAACGAATGGTCGTCATAGGAGACTGAGGAGCTACTGGATAGATGCCGGAAATATAGGTTATAGAAAATGTCCTTCCTGTTACATCATTCACCTTCTCTGGCTTCGTGAAGCGTATATGATACTGAAATGAAGCTCAGTGTGTCACTTCAGTTGGCTACATTTATCTGTTGTGCGGTACACTTTCCAAGGCGCGTTTTAACATCGTGGCATCTGCTTCTGTG